>NC_090445.1:1627372773-1628008348 GCF_031143425.1 Pleurodeles waltl | reverse complement strand
GAAGCGTGCAGAGGCATTCTGTATGCATTGCAGTCTTTTCTGGAGATTGGCCATGGTTCCCGCGTAGAGAGCGTTGCCGTAGTCCAGTCTGCTGCTGATGAGGGCATGGGTGACCGTCCTTCTGGTTTAGGTGGGGATCCACCTGAAGATCATGTGGAGCATGCGGAGGGTGTTGAAGCAGAAGGATGAGACGGCGTTGACTTGCTGGGTCATGGAGATCGATGATTCTAGGATGAAACCCAGGTTGCTTGCGTGGTTGGTGGGCGTCGGTGTGGCTCCCATTGTGGCTGACCACCAGGAATCGTCCCAGGTGGAGGGGGTGGAGCCGAGGATGAGGACCTCTGTCTTGCTGAGTTCAGTTTCAGACAACTATTCTCCATCCAGTTGGCCACAGCCAATCATCTCACGGCAACCTCAGATGATTGTGGAAAGTCAAACGTGAACTACAGGATGCAACTCCGAGGTGTAAAGAGATTGCAAGACAGTACAATGGCTAAGGTGAGATGGTCAAGGAAAGGATGGAACAATTGTTGGCTGAGTACTTGCTCACATTGGAGTGTAAGGAGTTATGGTATCAATGAGTATGTTATGTGCAACTGTAAAATCTGACATATGAAGGAGAAATGATGTCTTTATTCTCCATAGGATTCACTAGTAACCCCAAAAACAAATGTTTTTACATTTGTTTATTGATTATTAAAGAAAAATAGAAAAAAATACTCAGAAAGCGCAAATGGATGTGTCTTGGATAAAAACATCTACACATTCAGAATCTAACCAATCAAGGCATGTAAAAGAGTATAATTTTCTTGTCTACGTCATATTCCACTAAAAACAAGCAGAACTAGCCTAAATAAGCAAAATAATTAATGAAGAGGAAATAAAAAGGGAATAGAGTAGCGGGTCAAACGTACAACATAAGTAAACACAGGTATCAATAGTGTAAATGTAGGAGGCTGGTCTGGTTTGTAATGGGTACCAAAGGTATTTACACCTTGTACCAGGTCCAGTTATCTCTTATTTGTGAAATGTAGTCAGTGTTTAGAAGCCAGGCTGTGTAGGAGTAGCTCTAGCTGAGCAGCCAATGTTTATCTAGGAGACATGCAAAACTCTTGCAATACCACTGTAGTCACACAGTACTCACACACATGAAAGAAAATACTCAGTGTTACAAAAATAAAGATACTTTATTTTTAGTGACACACTGCCAAAAATACCTTAGAGACTATACTCCCCTAGGAGGTAAGTAATATAGCATAGTATATACACTAGAATGCAAAAATAGCTGTATAAACAGTTAGAAAACAGTACAAGTAGTGAAAATCACAATAGGTTGCAATGGACCTAGGGGGAACACAAACCATATACTAAAATAGTGGAAAGCGAAAGTTGGTTTCACACCTAAGCAAGTGTAGTCTGTAGAGGGGCGCTAGGAGTGTAAGAAAACACCAAAGGTAAGTAATAGAACCTACCCCAGAGCCCAGGAAAACGAGTGAATCACAGTAAGTTTCCTAGAACACACAAGAAGTTGTGATTGAAGATTATGCAAGAACAAGAAGAGACTGCAAGACATCAAGTAAGGAGTTCTGGACCTGAAGACCTGTGGAAGAAGGGAACCAAGTCCAGGAAGCACTGAAGAGTCCAGGGAGAAAAGGAACCCTTGCTAACCCAGATGAAGGTGCAAAAGAAGAACCACTGGTGAAGAAGAACAGTCAGTACTGCACCCAAGAAGATGGCTGCGGGTACCTGATTGGTGCAGATAGTGTCCCATGCTGGATGGAAGATGGCAGTCTGATTTGCATTGCTGCACTCTGCCAACAAGCCTTGGCACATGCAGAGCTTGCAGTTAGCAGAAAATGGTGCTGCCCTGGACCAGGAGGGACCTGGTGGCCTCTACCCAGGAGGGAGAGACAGAGGGGGCTCTCAGCAACTCAGAGAGCCCTCGGAAGACAAGGCAGCGTGCTCAGGAGTCCCACAGCATGGGGACAATGAAGATGCAAATGGAGGCCCATGCATCACGACACAAAGGGATCCCATGCCGCCGGAGAACCACTCAGGAAGCTGTGCATCACAAGATGGAGTGCTGGGGGCTGGAGCTGTGCTGTGCATGAATAACTTTGTGGAAGGTCGTACAAAAGCCTTGGCAACTGCAAATCACGCAGTGCACAGGGGCTCTGTCTTGCTTGGGGAGGCAAGCTCTCCTACCAAAGTTGGACAGCTGAACCTTAGGACCATCGAGACAACTTCAGTCTACCACCCGTTTTGCTGGATCCATGCACTTCGTCAGGAGTGGGGACCCATGCCACCAATCATCGCTGCATAGGGGTGCCTCCTGAAGCAGGGAAGTGACTCCTTCACTTCAAGGGAGATTCCTTCGTTCTTCTGGTGCAGGCTGAAGACAAGCAGTCCTCGGAGGATGCATGACCTGGAAACAGTTACAGTTGTTGGCAGAAGCTGAAGATACAATGTTGCAGAAGTCGTCTTTGCTTCTTTGTTGCAGTTTGTAGAGTTCCTGGAGGGTCCAGATGCAGTTTCATCGGGAGAATGTAAAATAAAGGATGCAGAGGATTCCTGATGGAGTCTTGCAATCCTAATCTGAGAAAACACCCAGAGGAGAGACCCTTAAAAGCCCTAAAAGGGGGATTGGTTAGCAACACAGGTAAGCCCCTATCAGGGGAGGGCTCTGACGTCACCTGTTGGCCCTGGCCACTCAGATGCTCCCAGAGTGCCCCACCACTTTGGAATCCAAGATGGCAAAACCCAGGGACGCTCTGGAGGAGCTCTGTGCACCACCGCTGGGGTGGTGATGGGCAGGGAAGTGGTCACTCCCCTTTCCTTTGTCCAGTTTCATGCCAGAGCAGGGACTGGGGGACCCTTAACTGGTGCAGGCTGGATTATGCAAGGAGGGCACAATCTGTGCCCTTGAAAGCATTTCCAGAGGCTCTGGAAGGTTACCCCTCCCATGCCTGTAACACATATTTCCAAAGGGAGAGGGTGTAACACCCCTCTCCCACAGGAAATGCTTCATTCTGCCTTTCTGGGCCTGAGTTGCGCAAGCAACAGGAGGACAGAAACCTGTCTGTGAGGTGGCAGGAGCTGGGATTGCCTTGAAAACCTCAATAGGCCGGTATGGCAGTATTGGAGGTCCACCGTGGAGCCCCCAGAGTGCATGGAATTGTAAAACCAATACTAGAATCAGTATTAGGGTACAATTCCCAGATGTTAGACACCTTACATGACCATTTTCGAAGTTACTTTTGTGAAGCTGGACATAGGTAATGACCTATATCCAGTTGTTATGCTATTAATTGTGTTTGACCAATGACTTTGTGTTTCACCACTGCGCAGATTAGTTGTTCAATGTTCACCAGTAACACATTACATGTTGTATTCAGTTTAGCTGCCTATTGGCTTTAACGTGGCATTAGACATTACATTTGGTATTTAGGTTAGCTGCCTATTGGCTTTAACGTGGCATTAGACATTACATTTGGTATTTAGGTTAGCTGCCTATTGGCTTTAACATGGCATTAGACATTACATTTGGTATTTAGGTTAGCTGCCTATTGGCTTTAACATGGCATTAGATATTACATTTGGTATTCAGTTTAGCTGCCTATTGGCTTTAACATGGAGTTAAACATTGCAGATGAGCTGTGTTTTTCCAAGCTGTGTTTTTCCTCATGGTAGACCAAGCTGTGTTTTTCAAATTGAATTCACACGAACCCTAACGTGATAAGAGAGCGTATATTTGGTGTTTTCCTTTCTGCACAGCCTTGGGAAGAGGAGGGGCCTAGGAGATCTGGCCAATCTCCAATGGCTTGTTTTATTTTCCCGAGTCTGAGAGGAAGGGGTAACAGTGGCCCTGTGGCAACTGCAGGGAGAGATCTTTTAGGCCTTCAGTCAGGAGCAGACGTCAGCTGCCTGTATCCCGTTTGGGTGGAAAGTCTCTTTCTCGCAGTTTGAACCGGAGTCATCAACTTGAAGATAGGAGAAGGATGACAAGCAGTGATAGGCCCTACGGTGATGCAATTTTGACTTTTATTTTTGCTTTGAAGTTATGCTATAATATAATCACATGTATTTGCTTTGTACATTGCAACTGAGAAGTACTTTGATATGTTTTGCTTTCATTGCTGCGGCTACTTTTAAACGTGTGCTTCCAACCTTCTAATCTCGTCTTTCAGGAACCTCGTGGTAAAGTAATAATAATAATAAATGTCTTCATTAAACTAAGAAGTGCATTCCAGAGAAGTTTTGTAAGCTCTGTCATAAGATAAGAGAAGGAAAGCAAAACACCAGTGCACGTGTAAAATGGCGTACCCGCAGTCACGAAGTCCGGAAATGGTCCTGAACAACGTGGGAGTACCTCTACTAGTGCAGGGATGCCCTCACATACAGGTACTTTGCACCCAGCCTTTAGGGTTGGAAGGTCTGACATATAGGTGACTTATAAGTGACTTGGCGCAGTGTAAATGGCTGTGAAATAGTGCATGCACCATTTCACAAAGGCTGCAATAGCAGTCCTGTAGAAGCCTTTCCATGGGCTCCCTATGGGTGGCAAAGGTAATGCTGCAGCCCAGAAGGATGCCCTAGGACCCCAATGCCCTGGGTACCTAAGTACCATATACTAGGGACTTATAAGGTAGCACCAGTATGCCAATTTGGGATGAAATACTGGGTTACCAGTATGTAGTGACAAATTTGGAAAAAGAGAGAGCATAAGCACCGGGGTCTTGGTTAGCAGGATCCCAGTGACACAGTCAAGCATGCTGACAAACAGTCAAACATATTGACAAACAGGCCAAAAACCATAATCACTGAGGTCCTGGCATGCAGGATCCCAGTGACACAGTCAAAACACTGACAAACAAGCCAAAAATGGGGGTAACCATGTTAGAAAGAGGCTACATTCTCACAGTAAACAAAATCATATCCAGTTTTCTGTAAATACCATTGATCATTGTGGGTATTAACATTCTAGCCAAAATACTGGCCATGCATCTCAGGAAGGAGATACTTTCATTGATCCACTAATCCCAGGTAAAGTTTGTCCTGGACAATCTTCAAGAAATCAAAATTTTTACTAGTTTTGTATTATTAATAAGTGTGATTCTTCTGGGGATAGTTTGTTTAACTGTATTAATCAAATTAAGATATATTAGCCGATTTAATGAGCCGCTATTAATCTTGTATGCTTATCATTTATGTTTGAGAGTTATCTTCGTGTCCTTAGCATTGTTAATATAGGGAAATAAATCTATGAATTCTTGTTGCTAAATTGGTGTGGTTATTGACTGAAGCTTTATAATATTGAATGTTATTGATTTTTTATTGACTTATGGGTTCTCACAATTCCCATGGGTGACACCCCCTATGTCGTTTCGATCCATCGTCCTCTAGCGCAGGATCCATCATTCATAGTTAGGATCTCATGGCGTGCTCGCATATGCCTCCACTAACAGCCTCCAAGCAAGCTAGATAAGCACATTCACAAACAGTATTGCCTAATGTCCTGAGTTAAATAAATAAGGATGGGTAAGGATGGCCATCAAAATAGGAGAAACACCGGAAGAAGACGTTGCTATGAATAAGGTCACGTTGTTGGGTATTGAAGCAAAACAGGATGCACACCATGAAATCACCTACAATACTTCACACAAACCATGACAACAATTTTTACACACTGAATATTAAGTTTTATCCTGTTGTGGGTTGAAATGGCGGTTCCCTTGTTCACATATAAAGTTGGCACAATGGGTGAAGACTGACTATAATACAGGGCTCATGTTTTTCTCTGTCTCATTTTCCCATCATGGTTCGGCTGGTTTAATAACCACCGTTCATGGTCCCTAAATAAGTCTAATGCTTGAGGTGGCTCATCCATTTGTCTAAAACTTTACTGACTTATTTCCCTGCCAGCTACCTACCACGTACTTATCAAAGTCCTCATGGGCCACTCCTGAGGGTTTGTGGAAATCCTTCTTGCTTTACTGGCACTGTGTCTATGGTCTTGCTATGACGGGTTATTTCTTTGCAGGAAGGATTCGATGCTGGCTCTTGAGCAGGTGTCTCTCTCATGTTCTCGCGGTGGCATTCCAGCGTTGTTTCTTTTGCAAGCAGAAAGGTTCCTATGACACACATTTTAAGTATGAAGGCCCTGATGGAAAATGAGGGAAGACAGTCTCATTCACTGCTCTTTTTTCTAGCTATTCTTCCTTGCATCTGACATTTTGGATGATAATGGGTGCTCTCTTTGTTTTATGTCCTTTTTTAATTCCAGTTCGGGTTTTACTTTGAGATACTTTTCACTTTCCTCCATGTGGAGTGGAGAACTGTTACTACTTGTTTCTTACAGGTTATTCCTTTTTAAAGGACTGTGTCAGATTTCTGTGTTGCAGCTTTGGGGATTGTATCCTTTTGCTCGCACTAACAGGATTCAGCTGCACCCCTCCGTGTCTTTGGGCTTTAAAACCAAATCATTTTGCCTTCTCAAGCCACTAGCATCGTCCTGTATTTTTTGTGCTCAGATGAATTTCCTTCTGGTTTCCAGGATTTAACTGGGAATTAGATATTCAGGGCCTCATTTACTGATGTAGTGCACCAGCCCATCCACTATGACTCCTTTCACACATAACACTGTGTGAAAGGGGCATTCCTTGGGTGTTGCTTTGGGTGTTCAAACCTGAAGGATTTTGACGCATTCCCTGATTTACAAGTCTGGGAATGCGGCAGATTCCGAGGCTGCTTCAGGGGTTGCATTAGAGTGACACAATGGGGAGAACTATTTTTATTACTCCTTGTTTTTAACTCTTTCTATGTGTGCTGCATTCTGGAGCACACATAGAAAGTGGAAAACACCTCTAATGATTGTTTTTGTGCAGAACATCTCCCTTCCTGCACAAAAACAATCATCCCCACAATGCAGGCACCCTTGCAGCATGGTTCAAGGGTGTCTTCATTAGCCCATGGCAGCATTTTTTGCACCAGCGCAGGGGGAGAGGACAGAAATGTGCAGTATCTTATGAATACATTGAATTTCTGCCCTTTCCCAGTGGTGCCCAGTGGCGCAGCAAGACACTTACTGCGCCGCCTTGTTCCACAGGCTTTGTAAACAAGGCCCTCAATTTCTTGTTTAACCTATTAATCTTCAAAACTTTGCTGATAATCTAAGGAATCTAGGATGCCTGAGAGTAACAGCAGGTAGTATTATTCCTAAGAAAACTCAGAACAGAAAATGGAGTTCAGTTTCTGACCTTACCAGACTGGTCACTAAATATTAAAGCCATGAGTGCACCACAGATTCAGTAAGAAAATATTTTTATTTTATTAACACATGCATGTCCAAGAAAGCAGGCCATCCATCTTATAGGCATGTTCCAGTGGTGTAACAAAGGCCGCCGTACCCCCTGCGGTGCGGGGGACAAGCTCCAGAGGGCCCCCTCAGCACAGTGCACTGTGCACGGCGGCAGGCCCCTGAAAAGGTCCAGGGGGTAGGGCCCTCCCCACGAGGTACTTTGCAGGGGGGGGGCCTCAAGTTTAATTAAGCCACTGGTATGTTCAGCTCGTTTCTGTTTTTTTTTTTCAGGTTTGCGCTGCCTCCCCTCATGCACGACACTACTCAAAATTTAAGCAGAAAAGCAGACCAGAAGCTCCACAGTAGGGATGGTTGATCCAAACCCTATAAGACATCGTTCTGTTGCATATGACCCACGGCATTGCAGAGAAGGTGTCTTATTCATGAATAAGGAAAAGATTTCTTGCTCTGAACCTGCTACGAAGATCAGTATGCATCTATACTGCTCTAACTAGCTAGGGGTTTGTTGCGGTTATTTTGGACATTTTCTATGTTTAGAGGGCACCAAAAAACAAGCTATACCAACATTTATGTTACCCTACTTTCACAGTAACGAGAGAAGCTAAATCTAAGCCTCAAACATATTAGGTGTGATTACCTACTTTTTTTTTCAAAATTAAGGGTACTGCTACGGTTTGGAAATAGCTCATCTGCATCATTTGTTCCTAATATTCCAAGTGATTTCCTGAGATGCCATTTAATGAGGCAGCACACAAGGGGGTGTGGTGCTCGCTACGGAGTCAACAGAGATCACATATTCCCAGCAAGGCCAAACGAATTCTCACTTGCGTAATTAGTGTGAGGCTGCCTTGCTGAGAAAGGTTTTAAGAACTGAAGCACACTTGCTTTCATTAATGTTGCTAATTATATGTTAAATTGTTTTTATCCCTTTCAGAGAAGATCAGTGTAGCTTTAGGCAGCTGTTTATGTTTTCACTAAAGGCTTTCTGCAATTTATAACTTCTTATAACATACAGATGAGAGATAATATTGCCAAATGTATACTACATAATTTGTTTCAATGGCAAGCACATACACCTATCATTTCTTTCTATGCATAGCTGTCAATATCAGGAAGTTATGAATTTAGCAATTCAAAAGGATGAGGTTATTCTAAAACACTGTCAACATATGGATCTTTGCAACTTCATGTGACTGTAGGGAAAGAGAAAGATTTTTTTTTTTTTGTTGAAACCGTTCAATTAAGGAAATGTTGCTGTACCTTGCTTCCAAGAACATTTAAGCAAACATTTTATAGTTAAGCACTTTAACAAATTAAAATATTGATTGTCAATGATACTCTCCGTATTTCTTTAAGAAAGGTTTTGTATTTTTTTAGATGTTCATTGACATCTGTAAACGTAAGCTTCACCAAAACCCCACCTGCATGTTAAGCTTTGATCCTTGCCTCAATCCTGACCCTAACCTTAGCCCTTACTACATCTAAATATTGTTGCTTGACATAGCCATAACACTGTATCTGCTTATAATCCACCATAACCTTAACCAAAAAGTGTTCAATTTTGGTGCAAGGTGTTGCAGAGAACATGGTGGCTGTCTAGGTGCGAACTGCGGGGAGCACTCCATTGAGCGCTGTGTACCACATATAGGGAGTGACTGAAGGAGTGGGCTGAGCACTGCGAGAGGTGGCAGAAAGCGGATATTTCACCTTTTACTCAGTCCCGCACCTCCCCGTACTTACCCGGAAAGACCAAGGATAGTGCCAACGAAGCTCATCTGGCAGACGGATTTCCTCGGGTGGAAACGGGCGAAGTGGAGGGGGAGGATAGTGAATGTGAAGTGGAGATCTGGTCCAGAACCGCCCTCAGCCTCAGACATGGGAGAGCTGCAGTTGCTAGAATCGCGTTCCGGGGGAGACAGGGAAGAGGCAACATGAGTTCTGGTGGCTGCAGGAGAAGCACAGAGGAGGAGGTGCACCAGGAGAGGAGAACTGTTGGGGTGGTGAGTGGAAATTTTGGGGCACGAGAGGTGTCTGGAGGTACGGGAAATCTACAGGATATGGAGTACGGAAAAACAACTCTACCCGGGGCAGGGAGGCGCAGTGGGGAGAAACTTGGTGGGAGCTGAGAGGAAGAGGAAAGAGGGACAGGCTGTAAATTAGAATAAGCAGAGCATCCCGGTGTACACATTGAGAAGCACACCCAAAGAGGTGCGCAAGAGTTTCAGCAAGCTTTTCCCTGAGTTGCCTGGTTTGGGCACTGCAAAGAGTGTTTCTGAGCTGGCAGTAAGTCCCCAGGAGAAGGAAGAGGCCCCAGTCCATCTTGCTCTACTCCCACACAGTTGCCCTAAGGTGGGGAAGTGAAATAAATAAAAGGGTTATGATCACCCCTTCCCTATGGATATACTTTAAGGTGCTGCCTAAAACTTTGTTGTTGATTGAGGAGCTAAGAAAGCCCCCTGAGTGCAAGCAAGAGGGGCAAAGGCTTGAATTGTGGGGCTCCCCAGTTATTGATCAGCCCAATAGATATCAATTCAGTGCTGGAGATGTTAGATGTTGGCAATGAGGGTGACAGTGGGGAGGTGACTAAGTTGCAAGAGTCAGAAGCGGTCAACTTGGGAGAATTTGGGCCCTCAAGCAAATTGCCTTCCGAGCTGTACTCAGAGCAAGTTGGGCCATCTTTTGTGAGGGTGGATGCAACAAATTCCGCAGGATCAGAGCTTGACATGAGTCCAGGAAAGGAAGGAGAGAGTCAGGGAGCGGTGCCAAAGTAGATAAACTTCATCAATATTTTGCTGAAATGCTGCACTCTTTGTCTATGGAAGTTAGAAGCAGGTTTGAGGTTTCTAAGGTGACCCAAAAAGAGAAAAGAGGTTTCTGTGAAAACCTGGGAAAGAAGCTGAATGGCCTTGCAAGTAGGACCGCTATTTTAGAAGATGCAGTTGGGGAATTAAAATCAGTAGTGGAGGGAAATAAGGAGGAAATCGGCAATTGAAAGTAGCGGAAGGGGGCAGTCTTGCAAAATTTGAATCCCTGGAATACAATCAGAGGAGAAATAATCTGAGAATTCTTAATATTCCAGCGGAGCCAGAGAGGGAAGAATTGAAAGGTTTTGTGGTGTGCTTGATTAAGGCCAGGGTCCAAGTGGAGGAATCAGAGGAGGTTATTGCAAAAGCAATTCAGAGAATCCACCATGACCCTTTTTTGAAGGCCCCCAACAGAAATAAGCCTAGAAAAATGTTAGTTCATTTTCTCACGTATTCTATCAAATAATTTTCTCTTGGCTTCTTTGAAACAGAAAACTTTAAATGTGGATGGGGTGTCCTTTGAAATCAGATCTGATGTTTCTAGCATAACTCTCAATAGTCATTGGGAGCTTGGGAAGAGAATTGATCCCTTGAGGAACTTGGGGGCCTCGTCTTAGTTAAGTTCCCTACTACCTTGAAACTTATGCACAAAAGCGAAATGTACAACGGCAGGGATTGTAATGGGGTAGATGATTTGATTAAGGAGCTGAAGAGTAGCAACTAGGAGAGCAATGACTGGGCCCTCAGTGGTGTTGTTGACCTCCTGTGATCTGATAGGACTACTTATTTGGTGGTTAATTTTGTGTTTTCTCTCCCTTTCAGCATTTGTTTTTCTGGTAAGTGTGGTGTTGAGATAAAGTGGTGCTTTCAGTCGGTGGGGGGCCCTCGAAGGCTGTACGCCATGAAATATTCTGGGAGGGTTCTCCAAGGGTGCAGGCTTGGGGTGGATGGAGGGGGAAAGGGTGGGAAGCATGTTGAAAAATATTTCAAAAATAAGCTGCCGTCAGGAGCCAGGAAGCTTTGAGGGTGTCAGTCATGTTGGGAGATTCAACAGACACTAGGGCTACAGAGAAGGTATTTATGGGAGGAGATTCAGGACAAACAGACATGACCAACACACTGAGAATTCTGTCCTGGAACATTAATTGGCTTCCACTTTTGGGTAGGTGGGGGAAGCAATTACAGTATCTAAGGGATTGTAAAGTAGGTGTGTTTGTGCAACAGGAGACACACCTAACTAAATCAAATTGTACAGATGCGTTTGAGTCTCAAAGATGGGTACAACAAGTTGTATGCACGAGTCAAATTGGGGGATGAAAGGAGTTGCTATTGTGCTCAAGAAGCAACAAAACCTCTCATTTGGGGAAAACGTGGGAGATAAGGCTGGGAAGTGGGTAATCCTGAGGTCAACAGCATATACCCTAATTGGACAGTATGGGCCAAATGTGGACCATATAGGTCCCTTGACAGACATGTTCCAACATTTGCTGCAATTTCCAGACCCCATCATCTGTCTGGGAGATTTCAATGTAGTTCCGAATTATGACTTGGATAGATCCTCAGATAGTAGGTCCAGAGTTAATGAGAAAATTCAGTGTCAGGTGAAGGTTATAATGCACCAGCTGGGACTACGTGATGTATGGCGAGAACAGATGGGGTCTTTACGAGGGTATACCTTTAATAATAAAAAGAATATAGGCATCAGTCAAGGATTGTTTATATCTTGGTGGATGGGAAGTTAATAGATTCAGTTCAAGATCTTTCACATGTGGAGGCCCACCTGTCAGACCATTCTGCGGTAACCTTGGATATTAACATAGCAGGTAAAGTTGAGCAGCATAGGAGGAAGCTAGAAAGGACCCTGTAGTTGGATGAGAAGTCAATGAATGAGCTTTGATCAGACGTAAGGGAGTCCTTCTCTATTAATCTTAATTTGGTTCCTTTGGAGATGGTGTAGGACTCACTTAAAGCTTTTTTAAGGGATAGACTTATCAGGCTGGCGTCTTTCGAAATGAAGACCTACAGTATGGAGATTAACAAGTTGGAGTCGCAAGTAAGGGAGGTGGAGGAAAAACTAGCCCAATGTGCTCTAAGTGCTGATGAGTTAGACCACCTCAATGTGCTACTTCAGTCAGCAAAGGACAGGCTTATTGCTGTGATCAAAGGAAGGGTTAGGAGCAGATGTGAGGTGAACAGAGAGGCTCCCTTTGATTATGGGGAAAACAGTGGGAAATTACTTGCATGGAAAATAAAGTCTGACTTAACCAGAACTACAACAAGTGAGCTGTACTGTAGGAAGGCTGTGGCCATCTTGAGGAGTGGCAGGCATATTGAAAACACCTGTTGAGGTATTGTTTTGAGGATCTTTATTAAGAAGATTTGGAGGTGACAGAGGAGAGGGTGCGAAATTGGGTTGAGGGTGAAGATCTAGGCATGTTGACAAGAATAAAATACAACTTAATGGCTATATTGAGCATTCCGAGGTGGAACAGGCTATTAAGTCTAGCAAAGTGGGTAAAGCTCCAGGCCCGGATGGTCTACACTTCGAGGTTTACAAGCCTCTGGGTTAGAGTATAATACCAGTCATTACCACGCTTTTTGGAGGAATATTGGAGTCAGGTGCCATGCCACCCCAGTCCTGGGATGAAGCTATTTTCATGTTAATACTAAAGCTGGGGAAGTGTCCAAGGAATTATGACTTTTTACAGGCCAAAATCACTCTTAAATGGTGAGTATAAGATCTTTGCAAAAAAATTGGTGAATATATTGAGTGGGGTGATTGGAGGGCTTCAGCATGATGATCAAAAAGGATTTCTAAAGTGCAGGCACTTGCTTGAATTAACACAGGGTCTGATTGCTTCAACAGATTTAGCAAATAATTGTTCCACTCCCCTTGCAGTGGTTATGCTGGATGCCACTAAGGCATTTGACAGGGTAAATTGGACCTTTCTACATATGTTGTGTACAATCTTTACCTTTGGGAAGAAATGTTGCGGGTATTACAAAAGATTTATCAGAATCTCCAAGCAAGAGTATTTTTGAATGGCTCCCTTACGCTCCCCTTTAATATGCCTAGAGGAACAAGACAGGGGTGCCCGCTGTCACCTCTATTAATTGATCTGTATATCGAGCCCCTTGATTGTAAAATCAAGAATGAGAGGGGTATAGTGCCCTTGAGCAACATTATGGAAGTCATGGTTTGGATATGCCGAGCGAGGTGCATTAAATAAAAGTGAAATGAGTTATTTAGGGGTCACTATCACCCAGGACATAAATAAGAAGCAGAAGTAAATTTTGCTAAGGTCATGAGGGAATCCTGCAAGGTAATGAAGAGCTGGGTACACTTACCACTCACTATTATTAGAAAGAGTCAATCTGGTTAAGATGTGTATTCTGCCTAAATTCATGTTTATATTTGATTTGATCCCATTGATTTCTAGGAAAGAATATTTTGGCAAATTACAGGGCATGATAAATAGCTTTACTTGGGCTTCAAAAGGGTCATGTATTGCATGGAAAAAGCTGAGGAGGAAAAAAGATACAGGGGGTTTGACCCTCCCTGACTTTCAGTACTATGCATGGGCATTTCTCCTGAAAAACAGTAAATGCTTGTTGAATAGCCCTAGGGAGTTGGGGGTAGGGATGGTGTACAGAGCCATGGTGAATCAAATACAGGATGCAGTTTTTGACTTTTTATATACATTTGGTGACCTAAAGATTTTCCTAAAGGTGAGGTTTAAGGTGCTACAAGATCTGGCAGAATTGTGATATCAAGTTAGAAAGGTTACCAACTTCCCCTATAATATCAGGTGTGCACCTATATGGGGCTACCCTGCCTCACAGGAATGGACAAAGGATAGTCTAGCAACCCCCTAAAGGAGGTAGGATTTCATGAGTCGGGTCATCTTTGCCAAGGTGGGGTTTGTTGCCCTGTGAGGATTTTATTTTGGTGACAGGTATAAAGGCTTCCAAATTCAAATATTTCCAAGTGCAAAGCTGGGTGCAGAGTCTTGATAATATAGTGGGGGCAAGGGGGGAGCAGCCAAATGAGCTGGAAGAGCTTTCATATCAAAATGATGAAGAAGTAAGTTACAAGATGGTATTGGTTGATGGTGGACCTCTGAGACGGAGACTTCCTGCTGCCAGAGGAGTTATGGGGAGAATGCTTGCCAGGGATACAGATAAGAAACTTAAGGCAAGCATCTATAAACCTTTTGTACAGTGTATTAAAACCCACTATTTTAAGGAGAACCCCCTTTTTTCCATCTGTAGGGCATTTTGGACCCCGGAAAGGCTATCCAAAATGGAGGCTGGCAACATGGTCAGATGCAAGATGTGGGGGCTTGGAGGTGCCGATTATTTACACGTTTCCAGAATGCCTAATAAGCAGCAAATTTTGGGAAGATGTGTGCACTGCAGTTAGTGAGATTCTTTCTGTAACGCTTCAAGTAAGCCCTGCTCTTGTTGTTTTTGAGATTTTGCAAGATCAAGTCAGAGTGAGCATTAATTGCACCAAACTACATTTATTATAAGATTCTTTTAGCACTCAGGGAGATATGCAGAAGGTGGCTCAGCAGCCTTTCACCTCTGTGCTCGGACTTGAGGAAGTTTCTTGTTTATAATTTAAATCTCAATGTAAAAAATACAGGAAATAGAAGGCATGAGTTCTGGTAGCCACTAAGGGCATAGTTGGAAAGAGCCTGACTCTGGAATCATGAAAGCGTGTCCGCAGTGGCTTCTGATGAGGCCAATACTCCTACTCAGCTCATACTGTTCCATGATTCCACTGGAAATTCGCCACTGTTGCAAGGATGCATCAGAGAACTTGGCTACTCCAGGCAGGAATTTTTCCTTATTTTTTATCCCGACCGAGACATGCGACAAGGGTGGTTTCCCTGTCAAAAGGGTCTCAGGGGGAACACCTGGAGGTGAATGAGGACTTAAAAAACAAAATTCAAAACCAATGCTCTCTTGCTTAAGCCTCCCCTTGCCAGAGTTCTAACCTTGATACTAATCATGAGGGTAACATATACTGATTTTATAATTGCTGTTTTTTTATCTTAACCCTATAATGATCATTATCTTCTCTTAAACTCAAACGCTGGCAGCATGAGAGGGGTGTTAGGACGGGCCGGAGTGCACTCGATTTGTGCTCCCAGGCAGACTGGGTGCCTGTGCCTGCTGTCTCCAACCCGCAACGCAGCTCAGGTTGGAGACAGATAAGTGTACATGTGGGTTTGGCCATCCTGAGAAGGCTGGCAAAACCCACATGCGCACTGATAGCAGTGCCACCACTCTCTTTTGTCCCCTCACCACAATGACCCCATCCACAAGACTCAGCCCAGCTCAACTTGAAAAATAAAAAGTTTAAACTTTTTTATCGTTTATTTTTCAACTTTTGAGGCTACTGGCAGGGGGGGCGACGCTCCTCCGCTATTGCGGAGGAGCTGCAACTGGTTATTTGTTTGTAAGTTTTTTTTTCTTTCAGTGAGCATACTGGGACACAATAATGGGATACTGTACTCATTGTGTTGACAAAAGTCAGCTACAAGGTAGGAACTTGGCAATTATTTAAAAAATGGAACTTCTCCACAGTGCTTTCTGTGAATAGGTTTGTGATGTGTCTTGCCCAATTTTAATGGATACACATCTTTGATGATATAGAGGACCTCGGTGTAATCCAACAATCGTGATGCAGAAAAATCAAAATGGTTAGAGACTTTACAGAAGGAAGATGGGATTGAGTGAAGTGCATGGTACTGTATCATTTGTACGACCCTCATGCTCTGAGAAGGCACACACACGAACAGGACAGAAAGTGCAGCGGCAGTGGCAGTCACCGGCCAGCATAGTACACAAAGATTTTGCACCATGTTGAACGTTAAAAGTGAGTTCACCTAATTATTTTATTTCTAAAGAATTCTGTGAGGAATTTGTGACAATTAAGTTTGTCCTCAAGATGCCCCAAGGGTTGAGGCAGAAATAAACCTTTTCTCCGCTGAATGAAGTAGCAGGCTCTCTCGAAATTAATTTTCAATAGAATGGATGAATGATTCTCACGATTGTGTTTTTCTCAGCAGAAGGCTGTAAGGGTTTTGGCTCCATTTGTTCGCAGCACATAATGGTCCAACGGGCTGAAGGACATGGATGCTGTTCACAGAACACGTGGGGCGGCCGCCAATTGCATTGTGTTTAGAGAATATGTGAAGCGGTCACACGATCTTTGTTGTCCACAGAATACAATCAGGACTGCTGCAAAATTCACAATGTCAGCAGAATGCAAAATAAGCTGCATGAAATGGAATTTGTCTAGAGAGCGTTAGTGATCAAGGGGCCCAGGCTAGACTATTTCTGGAATTGTGCACTATGCAGATTAAGAAGCCTCAAGGCAGGTTTAATAATAAAATCGCTAAGGACAAAGTGAAGATGTGCATGCCTACATAATAATATGTTTAAGGAAAAATGTGCCTCCAAGTTAGGACGGCGGAAACATTTAAAAAAGTGCACTTTAAATAATCCATTGTCCTAGATGTGCAAAATGTAACGGGTCACACTTTATCTTTATCTATAGGCTACCTTTTATCGAATAGGATGCTGAGTGCATCACATATAAATCTCCTGTCATCCCAAACCATGCTGCTCCCAAACCCTAATCCCTCCAAGTCCTTTTTGATCCTATCACAAAACGGTTTGTAACTGGACAGGGCCAGGGAAACAGGCATAACCAACGGCATGACAAGCATCACTGACTGGATGAGGGACAATTGCCTGAAGTTCAACACAGACAAAATGGAAGTGCTGATCTTCTGCAACAACACCACTCCCTGGAATACTTCCTGGTGGCCTTCAGAGCTAGGACGTTTACCCCCTCCATCACGTTCTCTGACACATCCTCTGACTCAAAACAGGAACATTTAGTTTAACCATATTCTGCATCCCAATACCCGACGGCCCAATCTTTTTTCGGCAGAGGTGGCCGCAGAGGGAGAGGTGGTGGGCAGAGAGGGAGATCTCAATATCAAGAATGGGGCAGAGGCCAATATCTAGAACAAGGTGAGTTTTGAGCAAGGAAAAGAACATACCGGCAATAGGCACCTGCAATAAGAATAACATTCCCATTTACAATTTATCTGATTATAATCTTTCAGATATAGAATATGGAAAACTAAATAAAGGTCTCTCGTTTGTACCTGAAAAAATACAAGATCCAGTTGACACTAAGACAGAAATGCTACAATTTTTACACAAAGTTAGATTACGCTTGTTCTTCTGTGAAGAAACAGAGGGGGGAAAATCTAGAAGTGAAGAAGAAAACGGTAGTGGACTTTATCTTAAGTCATCATTTTGCCCAGATATGAACAGTATGCCACCAGAAATCCAAATTTCTGAGGATGTAGTTTTAAGAGAACTTGATCTTTTGAATAACAAAAAAAATATTTTTTCAATCCAATTGTACAAAGGAAGAAAGAATGGCTATCACCTCACTATCTCAAAATGTTGACATTATCACTAAACCGGCAAATAAGGGAGGAGGTATTGTTATATTGGATAGACATAAATATGAGTCTGAAGTAATGCGACAACTTGACAATAAAGAGCATTATCGAGTCATTACAGAAGATCTGACTATACGATTACAAAATGTGATCAAAATAACAACTGATGAAGCACTAAGAGAAGGTTGGATATGTAAAAAGGAGTACGAATTTTTAAATAAAAATAAAACACACACTCCGTGTTTATATATCCTCCCCAGGATCCACAAAAATGTAAATAACCTGCCAGGTAGACCAATTATTTCCACATGCGGATCTATTCTTGAACCTCTGGCTCAATACGTTGATACCTTCCTAAAACCTTTGATATGGGTTACTCAATCGTATGTATGAGATTCTATGCATATGATAAATATGTTAGAAGGTAATGTTTATAACGAGGAGACACAGATGCTAGTGACATTAGACATTGAAGCATTAAACACCAACATTCCACAGAATGAAGAGTTGGAGATAATGAATATATATTTGGATGGGAGGGTTTTGCCACACAAGGTTCCTACGTCATTCATAATGACCCTGGCTACACCATGCCTTAAAAGTATTTTTTTTAACCTTTGACAAAGACATGTGTTACAAATGAAAGGTCTAGCGATGGGCTGCAGCTTCGCTCCTGAAATTGCTAATTTAGTGATGGACTATTTTGAAAACAAGTGGATATACAATAACAACAACCCCTTTCAAAGACATGTAAAACGTTGGCTACGAAATGTAGATGACATCTTCATGATTTGGGAAGGCAATTCAGAGTCTCTGTTGGCTTTCCATGAATGGATCAATCATCTCACCCCTGATTTAAAATTTACGGTGTAATCTGATTCTAGACGTATTAATTTTTTTGGACCTGTGGATTGAGTCACATTTTTCTAGTAACCATCCACACAACCTGAAGTAAAATTTGCCTTATGCCCAATTCCTGCAAATTCGTAGAAATTGTACTAACAAAGAAGACTATTTTGTAAATGCAGAGAATGTGGTATTGAGATTCATAGCAAGAGGATACCCTAGAACAATAGTGAAGATGGCCTGCAAACGGGCTTGGTACACCCATAGGGAATATTTACTAACTCCTAGAGAGAAGAAAAAATAAGTTCCTTTGACTTGTGTCTTAATTTACAATCCAAAAGCCAATTGAATTAGGTCCATCATTGAAAAAAACTGAAAAATATTACACCCACTAGGGATAAAGAAGCCACTCTTTTCTTTTAAAAGGGGTCGTAATATACGTGATACATTAGTTCACGCTTCTTTTTCCACACCCAAGAAAAAGAAAGATTTGAGGGGAATGTTAGAGTTACCCCCTCTCATTGGCCATTACAAATGCAACAACTGCATGGCTTGTAAGTATATTGTAAATATACAGACAATACGAAGAGTATTGAAGTGAATGGTAAGAGCTACCAACAACTCCGTTCCTCAAATTGCAATACAAGAAATGTATTCTATTGCATTAGATGCCCATGCATGTTGACATACATAGGACAGATTACACAACCAGTCAAAGTGTGCATTTTGCAACACTTGTGTAGGATTAGATGTGAAATACAAAGTGCACCGCTAGTTGACCATTACATGGAAAAGGACCATAAGGATGATGATATAAGATGGTCAGTTCTACATGTGGTAGAAAAAACACAAACAGCCAATGAGTGTACCTCCACCTTACAACGTATGGAGGCGAGACTAGTTGAAAAATTCAGCACAACTAGAAGAGGGTTGAATGATCTTGACGAGATGTGGGCATTAATTAAAGAATAATAATAAAGAAAAATTAGGAGATGCCCCCTTTACTTGTTTTGTACTCGTCTTTTCACTTGTTTCCTTTTGCACCTTGGTTTTAGGTTCCTCATTTGTTGCTTTAGGGGCGTTGATAGCAGTTTCTGCCCGTTTGAATTATGTGCAGTTCTGGATATAGGCAATATGACCCAATCGAATATGAGTGGGCCTGTGACAGGGGATACTGTAATGATGACTCGCAGTGGTATATTGTGCACACGATGTCTTTATTAAGTGGAATGACGGTTGTGGTTTATGTTTTTCATAGTTCTGCCTCTGGGTTCACAGGGTGTTCATCTTCTTCTTCTTGTTTCTTCCAGATGGGCTCTCAGGAGGCACATGTGGGGAAGAAGCAGAGACAGACAACGATGAGTGGTCTGGTAAGTTTTCTTCTTGTTATTTTTCTCTATTCTGTTTTCCCTGTTCTCCATCTTCTTTATTTCTCCTTCTCTGCTCTTTGGCTTCTCTCTCTCTCTCTCTCTCTCTCTCTCTCCTTCTCTGCTCTTTGGCTTTTCTCTCTCTTTCTCTCTCTCTCTCTCTCTCTCTCTCTCTCTGTAGGTCTGTCCTCTCTTGCTTTCACCTGGTCTCTTCTCTATTCCTCAGAGGCCATCTTGTTTCCCTTTCTTTTCCCTATTTTCTTTAACTTTTTGGGTTCGGTTAGTGCTATATACTACAACTTTGAGCATTCTTTGTCTTCCTTTTCTATGTTAGTTCAGCTCCATAGAAGCCCCGTATATTAGGACACTGTGGCGCAGAAAGTTCAACTTTTGGTTCTCTAATTTTGCACTAATGAAGGCTGAAGACAATGCCACAAACAAAAGAAAGGGGGAAAAAAATGCACAACAAAACAAAACAAAAATAATTAATTCCTTCCTTCCCCCCAGGTTCTCAGAACACGTTAGGTGGCTGCCTGTCCTCTCTCCCGCCTCCCGCTCGTTTCGTGGGGATGTTAGATTCACCCCTAGTCCCTTGTACCTGCCGAGGCCACGCTCTCCCCAGAGCGTGGCCAGATCCCGGGTTGTTCTGCCTCTTGGCCCAGTGATGGTTGCTGTGGTGGAGACACCACCGTGGTTGGACACCACGTCCTGGTGTCAGCGTCTGCTGCACGCGACCGAACCCAGAGGGCAGGCACACCTTCTTCAGCCGCTCCTCCTGGTGTAGCCGTTGGTCCCGCGTCTGGTGCTGGCTCTGCCTCCTCAGCTGCCGCTGGTGGTCCTGGTGCTGCTGCTTCCATCTGGAGTGCCGCCGCCGCCTCTCGGAGTGCTGCCGCCTCGACGGATACTGCCTCTGTCCTTTTCGGCACCGCTGTGTCCCTCGTCTCATCTGCTGCTTCTCCCTCTCTACTTCTCTCTCGGGCTACCGCGTGAAGGGCTTTTCGAGGCCCTACTTCACCCGTAAGTGTATGCGGATAGTTTCCTGACCGGTCTGTATCCGGGTCAGGAACAATGGCTGCACTGGTGCCCCAGGGGTATGGCAGGATCGACCGAGACGGGTTCGACCCATCACAGGGCCATTGATCAAAAAAGATTAAACCGAAAAAATGTAATAGAATTCAAGGTTGCTTTCACTGGGTAATTCACACTCATTTGGACCCCCCTTTAAGCCACTATGGTCATTATTCTTGGTAGCATTTTTCATTGGGTCTTGCAGCTTGTACATAGAGAATAGCGGCAGAACAATCATCTAGGATATAGGTCAGCGTAATCGTAAGTACTCAACAGTTTGAGATGGACGCCACGGGAGTATAAACCGGACTGGCTTTTTTTATAGAAAGTTTTGGCATTTTTTTCTCTTTCTCCTGTCCGTCCTACGCCATGACAGAATCAGCCTCACGAGCGTCGCGTTTAAATACACGCACGTCTCAAGTGACAAAAAGACTTTAATGCCCAGAGAATACCGGTACACGGGTAGCGTTTCTCACGAGGATCACTTGTAAGATGATTAACAAGCTGCAAAAACGATTGTAGTAAATGTAGTGTGAATACAGTTGACGATAATTAAGAACACTGTAACTATGTTTTCAGCGTAACGGAAGGATGATATTAAACGAACGGCAATCCTCTCTCTGAAATATATCTCCATGAAAGGCAATTTCATATACAAAAACAAGGTCAGCCAATGTTTATCATGCCTTCAATGGCTAAAATAACAACATTAGCATAAGGGAGGGAATAAGAATAATAGGAAAGGCTTGTCATGCCTTGATATGCATGTTTTTTTGTTTTTTTTTTAAATTGGACATCTATTAAGAGCACTATATGGGAGAAAAAAATTTGATTGATGGGCATGTCACACTGGATGGGATGACATTGCTTGCTTGTGTTGGTCAGTAAGGCAGTAAATAACACACATTCACACTGCTTGGTTAAGATGTGACATACATGGTGTAGATAAGGGTGAATAGTGCTGTTTGAAGCACTGGTGGTGTTGTTTATATGGTGTTGATTGGTAGTAATTTATTATAAATTTGTAAATAGGCACTGTGTTTGATGTCCTGAGGAGGCAAGAAGTTGTAAGGCCGAAACATGTCGACCATTTTTTGGAGGAATGTTCTTGAAATTATGGAACAATGGAACAATGGAAATGAGATGGTATTGTGTATATACATTGGGAGGAAACACCCTTAAAGAAAACTATACCAAATATCATTACCTCATGTTATAAGACTTTTTGCCGGAAGAAGGTTTAGCAACTTATCTAAAGAAAGACTTCGGTGCTAAAAATTATAAAAATTATTTTGATTTTTATTTTCACTTTTAACTGTGTTGTTTTAGGATGTTGTTAGTTATTGGTTATTTGTCCATTTGTATAATGTCAGAAACGTAGTTATGTAGTTATGTGTATAGTGGTGTTCACTCTGAAATTCCACCCTTGGATAAGAGTCAAACAAGGAGACACAAAAACACTAATAAATATCAGAAATAAGAAAGACAATAATTGTCCTCAATGATTAATTGATGTTTTCATGTGGGATATATATTTACATATACATATTCATCCCCTCTGTATATTTATAATGGTGTACACCAAAAACCTTGGCATTGTCCTGGACAGCAAGCTGACCATGAAGTCCCAGATCTCCTCCACCTGCATTTTGACTCTGCACATGCTACGGAAGATCTTCAAATGGCTTCTCAAAAAGACAAGATGCACAATCACACAAGCCCTCATCACCAGCCGACTGGATTAGGTCAGCGCTCTCTACTCAGGGATCACCGCATACCTCCTACAGAGAATTCAGATGAAACAGAATGCAGCAGCCATACTCATCCTCGCTCTACCTCAACAAACCCACTTCATCTTTCACCTCAGAGAACTCCCCTGGTTCCCAGTGCAGAAGAGATGCAATTCAAACTGCTGACCCACGCAAACAAGGCTCCTCATAACCAAGGACTCACCTACAACAACCACCACCTGAACTTCCACCAACCAGTCAGACATCTATGCTCCACGTCCATTTTGTTCGCCTACACTCCCTGCATCCACTGAAGCAGAAGCGGAGGACACTCCTCCTGTCTTGCAGCAAAGTCAAGGAATGAACTTCCCCTACAGCTCTGGGCCTCCACTTCTCTACCGGAATTCCATTAGGCGCTCAAGACCTAACTGTTCAACTAGTCCCTTGGGCAAGTGCCTGGATATCCTCTCAGGTGATAAGCAGAACCATATAGATCAGCTGAATAATTGATTGATTGATTCTGGGATGGATTTACCAACTGAGGCTAGTATTTCCACCACAGTTTACGTTCAGTATTATTTCTCATATCACATGCAGAATATCATGCAATTACCAAATTATACATATTTTCCATGCATATTTAGCACCTGCTTTGAGCAAATGGAAAATGCACTTGTTAAATCATGTGCTTTTACCGGATGGGTTCCTGCAGATAGTAAAACTATCTACCCAACTCACAAATAAGGCGCTAATTGTCTCCTTGTGAGAGCACCAATGTATTTCCTAGATATTCTATCACCCTCACCTCTGAAAGACTCTTAGCAATTACGAAATACTGTGGGAATCTTTCATAATGTGGAGTCTGACATTCCAATTTACTCCTCATTTCATACACAGTACTACACCTAGAGATGTTGGCTTGTTTCAGCTAAAATGTCCTGGGAAAATTCACAAGTTCTGAAGTGTTTCTGTGGATCTTGTCAATCCAATAGGGCCAGTAACTGACTTTAGTGCACCTCAAGAATTAAAACTGCACTTGTAATGACGGTCTTACTGTCACTTAATGGTAGCTATGAAAACCATTGCTCAAAACTGCTCTACAGTTATCACAATGTTTCCGCATTTGTTAGTCTGGTAATTTGTTATTACTGTATGACTTCAAAAGTTCTCCTTGGATGCTGGAGGTGGTGGGCTTGCATTACTTCATTCAGCACAACCCTTAACCTTCCTAAGCTTCATGTGGGCCTGGCATAATCCCTCTCATTACCACCTTGTTGGTCTTAGCCCTCTCTACAAGGTCACCCCTAAATATTTTTCTTTACCCTCCTATTTCTTCTGAATTCATATTTGTTGGTTGTAGAACTCTGTGAACTTTACCACTTCTAACCAGTGCTAAAGTGTTTGGGCTCACTCCTTAAAACATGGTAAAACTGGCTTACAATTGATTTACACCTGATTTGCATATCTAATTTACTTATAAGTCCCTACTAAAGTGGTATAGAATATTTCCAGGTCCTATACGTTATTTATTACTAGTGGACCTACAGAATGTATTGTGCCACCCACTTAAGAAGCCCTTTTAAATATGTCCCAGATCTGCCATTTCATCCTATATGCAGTTTTAAACTGCCAATTTGACTTGGCAAAAAAGAAAACATTGCCAAGCCTTAAATGTACCCTTTATTACACATACTTGACTACTACGGTAAGCCTTAGGTATCCCAAATAGCAGGGTGTATTGTGAGTAAAAGGTTGCACACATACATTTAAGTTTTACATGCTCTTTGTTAGTGAAAAACTCACAAATTAAATTGTCACTACTGTAAGGCCTAACTCTTCAATAGGATAACATTGGGTTGCCTTATTCCATTTACAAAGTGCTAACCTTTAATTGGGAACAGGTGAAGATTTAATTTTTGTTGTCTGCACAATTGTAATCTAAAATCCTCTTAAATGATAAAGTCAGATTTTGGGTTGGAAATTGGAAATGCCACTTTTAAAGCGTGTGCATTTCCTGCCCTAGCTATTTGATACCAGTAACCTGTCCTAGGTCACACGACTGTGTGTAGTTGGCAGTTGGGCTTTGTATATTCGTCAGACAGCCACACAAATAGTGGGATTAGCTTTGCCTGGCTGGGTCATTATTGGCAGGTTAGGGGTGCAGTGCTGGGCACAGCCCCACTTGCAGATCAATAGGCTGTGCCCTGCCTTCATACAAAGGACTTAACACTGGTCGTTTGGGCCTGCTGATAGGCTGGAGCTAGGGCTAGGACAGGGGAGTCAGGAAATTCCAAACACTTCAAAGAGAAACTCTAGAAACTTCTCCCTACTTCAAAGAAAGCACCAGGTATAAAAATGGGCAACTCAGACACCCTCTTCAGTTCACTGTCTGGACCTGGGAAGGACTCTGAGAGGACTGCCTGCTGCAGTGGCATGCTGTGTACTTCAGAGAACTGCTTTCTTGCACCTAGAAGAAGTTCCCAGATACCTGAAGCTTGCGTTGAACCCTCAGAGGTCTGCCCTGATGTTTGAGCTATGCTCCGCTGCTTAAACTCAGGACTACCTGACTGACTCCAAAGGACAGTTAGCTGGCCTCCTGATCGGAGCCTCAGAGACAGAAAAGGCTCCAACCATCTTGAACTCACACCTGGACACAGTCTAAGTGAGTAAGGACCCTCCAAGTGGTACTGCTCCAGTACTGGACCCTTGGAAGTGGTGCTACAGGTGTCCAAAATCTAAAACGTGTGATATGTTTTGCCTCAAAGTTGCTCAGAGAACCATGAGGTGACCAGGTCCTAAGTGCTTGTCAGTCTGTTTGCAGGTGCCTAACTGGCCAGCCTGATTTTGTGTCCGCTCCTGGTACATTCTTCTCTATATCAGCAAATCCTCTTTAAAGGTTCCTAATTGGTGTGGGATTTTTCTTGTATTGTGTTTTCACTTTATTATTGTTGTGTGCTGCATAAATACTTTACACATTGCTTCTAAGCTAAGCCAGAGTACTTTTGTACTAAGCTACTAGTGAGTTAAGCACAGGTTAATTTAGTAACTTTAGTGATTCACCCTGACAGGGAATGTGGCTGTTGCTTGAGGAAGGTTCCCACACCACTCAACCAACATCCCACCTTTACTCTCCCTGATGTTTCCATGTAGTGTTGCTGATCTGATAACACTGTAAGTAATAACTGACAACAGTTAGGTAACATCCAGCAGCTGGTATATAGGGGTGCTCATTAACTATCTGTCATATCTCCGTCACTGTCAACAACCACTTACATTTCTTTTGTGATCTGCTTAACTGCTCTATCCCAAGGAACTGACCAAGCCAAGGACTATCCAAAGACCACATTCATTTCTTATAGTCACAGTTTTAATATGTTCCTATTGTGGGCGATGAGCCCACCCACACAGTTGTGTACAGCTTTTTATCCCTGAGAATTGTGTGAATGGTAGGTGGTAGAACTTTTGTGGATCCCTACAGATTCAGGAACTTTCCGTCACAGAAATGTGAGGAAAATGCATGACTTTAGCCAAAGTTTGAGGTTTGCATGACATTATAGGTAAGAAAATTTAACTGTGTTCATGCCAATCACCAGAGTCCACTATGGGCGTCTGTGTTTGGAAGGTTTCCCTGGATGATGGATGATTCTGGGTCCAGATTACTTAGCTACCCACAACACCAAAGTGGATAATTTTTCATGAGGAAGATTTGATGTTTCTATGTCGCATTGTTGACCCTTTTGTTCTAATTGTTACGTCATCACTCTTCCAATACACTACTTAAATTCTTCATGTCTTTTTTTTTCCTGTTCATTGAAGACATGAAGAATAAAAACAGAATCTGTATTGTGAAATTTACCTTAAAAAAGCAGGTATTATTTGCCAAACGGTACTAGAGTCAGTTTCATGTAAATCAGATTAGTAAAATGCTGTTTTGAAACATTCACAGATTGTAGGTTTCCTAACTTAGGGCTGTTTTTCATTTTAGAAAAAAGTATCAAAAGAAGGAAAACATAGGTCTCATTTTCCTTGTTAAAACACAGATGTAATTATACTCCATGACCTGCCTTTCACCCTGGCTTCTGAGCTCTGGCAGCAGCCAGTGTTGATGTCAGAACTCAACTGTAGTAATTTCTGTTGAGGCACTATATCATTTGCATCAAGACTGGCTGATAAGAATGAAAGTAGAGATGGGCTTTTATACAGGGATTGCAAGTCCTATGTTTAATAATACACCTCATACCACTGAGGAGGGCAAAAAGTGCTTGAATTTGCATCCGATTCCAGATGCACCGAGAGTGGTTATTTAATAGCATACCTGATGTAGTTTGACCTCTTTTGTGGCTTGTTGGATGAGGAGCATGAGGTTTAAAGACATGTTTCAAACATGGTGTGGTGAATGTCACTGCACCTAAGCAGGAGGTGTTGTGGAAATTGTGAGGGTTGATGCAGCTGCTCCTAGCTACGAATTTAGGAGTGGTCACAGTCCTACAGTTGAGGCCACCATACAGTACACAGCATCTGGACACCAACGAGAATGTTATATGGAGTATTACCCAAAGCAACAGAGGCAAATCCATAAAGGAACAACCAGTATATGTATCTTGGAGACACTGTTAAACAACCAGAGAATGTACATAATGTGGTGTCCACTATATACCACAAGATACAGTATGGCCAGGATTTAGGAGGCCTACCGCTATTTTAACAACATATTAGCGTAATTGTTTTTATGCTTATGTGGCGTTAGATGGGCAAAAACGCCACACCATATTTACAAAGTGACTCAATGCATGTATTGGGCCACTTTGTAACCCTTTGAGCTACATTATGCCTGTGTCAGGCATAATGTACGCAAAGAGGACATTCCACCATTGGTGGAGCTGAAAAGAATGGTGCAAAGAAATCTAAGAGGTTGCTTTGCGGCATTTGTTTGGCACTTTTAACTCCTGCTCTGAGCAGGCATTCAAAGGAGGCTCCCATTGGTTACAATGGGCCTCTGGGTGCTTTGCAGAATTAGCATCAACATTTTTTATGCTAATCCTGCAAAGCACCGAACTAGTGTAAAAAATTCTGAATCTCTTTCCCTAACTACCATCATGGTGCACCATATATTAAATACGGTGCACACATGGTGGTGTTAGAGGGGGCGCTAAGGGGCTCTGAAAAGTTGTGCAGCACCAGGTGCAGCACACTTTTCATATATATGCCCCTATGTATTTGATTTAATGCATGTACCTTAAAACCATATATCTATTGTCATGGTCAAAGTCATAGCACCCGGTTTAGACAAGCCGTTCCTTCTCTAAAGCAGATAGGAAGAAAGAAGATGGTTTATTGTACGTTTTCATTTGAACAGTCAAGTTTCATTTCTCATCCCTACCGCGATACCAGGCAACATTAAAGGATAAGGGCCTGGTTTAGAGTTTGGAAGCCAGATACCCCATTACAAACGTGATGAATACCCTGCCCTTTAATATCATATTGCACTTTTAACGAGGCGGACAGGATGTCTGTCACGTCTGTGAAGGAGTACGTGTCCACCAAACTTGAAATCAACCTCAAGACCTTGTGCAGCATGGTTAACATTTACAGCCAGAACAAATACACTTTAATCAAAATCCAAAAGTCCTATCCCTTCCAAAAGCATTATTGATTTAGCTGGCTAATACTCGGTAGATCCACGATACACTGTTGTTTGATTCTTAGCCAGCAGAGATATTTTAATTTGCAAACTGGTTCTAGGGAACATATGTATTTGCAAAACTGACTTTTGTGAAATTCACAAATGTGGAGAAAAGCTGTGCATGAACAGAGATTACACTTTGATCTTCGGAGCTGAATTGCTTTAGTGTGAGGACTTACGAACCATGTACAAAAGAATCAAAAGGGGTTGAGTTTGGATAGAAGTGAGTTTTTCAAGTGGAATGAAGTTATTGATCCATGATAAGTCTTGCTTTGGAAATTCCAGGTTTCATTGAGAGGGAGAACAAAACGCTTGACTGTAAAGACACATTCTGTTTGATCATCTCAGAGTAAGTGTCAAATTAGTGCACAAATGCATCAAAGTTAAATCAAAGAAAACAAGTATTGGTATAATCAGTCAGTCTTGCTTTTTAACCCCTTCGCTGCCAGGCCTTTTCCCCCTCCTGTGCCAGGCCTTTTTTTGGCTATTTGGGGCAGTTCGCGCTTAGGCCCTCATAACTTTTTGTCCACATAAGCTAGCCAAGCCAAATTTGTGTCCTTTTTTTCCAACATCCTAGGGATTCTAGAAGTATCCAGACTTTGTGGGTTCCCCTGAAGGAGCCCAAGAAAGTTGCCAAAATACAGTGAAAATTTCGTTTTTTTTTTTAAAAATGGAAAAAAGTGGCTTCAGAAGAAGGCTTGTGGTTTTTTTCCTGAAAATGGCATCAACAAAGGGTTTGTGGTGCTAAAATCACCAGCTTCCCAGCTTTCAGGAACAGGCAGACTTGAATCAGAAAACCCAAATTTTCAACACAAATTTGGCATTTTACTGGGACATACCCCATTTTTACGATTTTTTGTGCTTTCAGCCTCCTTCCAGTCAGTGACAGAAATAGGCATGAAACCAATGCTGGATCCCAGACACCTAAACATTTCTGAAAAGTAGACAAAATTCAGAATTCAGCAAGGGGTCATTTGTGTAGATCCTTCAAGGGTTTCCTACAGAAAGTAACAACTGAAAAAGAAAAATATTGAAATTGAGGTGAAAAAAATGGCAATTTTTCTCTACGTTTTACTCTGTAACTTTTTCCTGCAATGTCAGATTTTTTAAAGCAATATACCGTTACGTCTGCTGGACTCTTCTAGTTGTGGGGATACATAGGGCTTGTAGGTTAATCAAGAAGCCTAGGTACCCAGAGCCAATAAATGAGCTGCACCCTGCAGTGAGTTTTCATTCTATACTGGGTGTACAGCAATTAATTTGCTGAAATATAAAGAGTGAAAAATAGCTATCAAAAAAACCTTTGTATTTCCAAAATGGGCACAAAATAAGGTGTTGAGGAGCAGTGGTTATTTGCACATCTCTGAATTCGGGGGTGACCATACTAGCATGTGAATTACAGGGCATTTCTCAAATAGACGTCTTTTTTGCACACTCTCTTATATTTCGAAGGAACAAATATAGAGAAAGACAAGGGGCAATAACACTTGTTTTGCTATTCTATGTTCCCACAAGTCTCCCGATAAAAATGATACCTCACTTGTGTGGGTAGGCCTAGCGCCCACGACAGGAAATGCCCCAAAACACAACGTGGACACATCACATTTTTTGAAAGAAAACAGAGGTGTTTTTTGCAAAGTGCCTACTGTAGATTTTGTCCTCTAGCTCAGCCGGCACCTAGGGAAACCTACCAAACCTGTGCATTTTTGAAAACTAGAGACCTAGGGGAATCCATGATGGGGTGACTTGTGGGGCTCTGACCAGGTTCTGTTACCCAGAATCCTTTGCAAACCTCAAACTTTGGCTAAAAAACACATTTTCCTCACATTTTGGTGACAGAAAGTTCTGGAATCTCAGAGGAGCTTCAAATTTCCTTCCACCCAGCGTTCTCCCAAGTCTCCCGATAAAAATGATACCTCACTTGTGTGGGTAGGCCTAGCGCCCACAACAGGAAATGCCCCTAAACACAACATGGACACATCCAAATTTTTGACAGAAAACCGAGGTGTTTTTTTACAAAGTGCCTACCTATAGATTTTGGCCTCTAGCTCAGCCAGCACCTAGGGAAACCTACCAAACCTGTGCATGTTTGAAAACTAGAGACCTAGGGGAATCCAAGATGGGGTGACTTGTGGAGCTCTAACCAGGTTCTGTTACCCAGAATCCTTTGCAAACCTCAAAATTTGGCTAAAAAAACACTTTTTCCTCACATTTCGGTGACAGAAAGTTCTGGAATCTGAGAGGAGCCACAAATTTCCTTCCACCCAGCGTTTCCCCAAGTCTCCCGATAAAAATGATACCTCACTTGTGTGGGTAGGCCTAGCGCCGTGACAGGAAATGCCCCAAAACACAACGTGGACACATCACATTTTTTGAAAGAAAACAGAGGTGTTTTTTTGCAAAGTGCCTATCTGTAGATTTTGGCCCCTAGCTCAGCCGGCACCTAGGGAAACCTCCCAAACCTGTGCATTTTTGAAAACTAGAGACCTAGGGGAATCCAAGATGGGGTGACTTGTGGGACTCTGACCAGTTTCAGTTACCCAGAATCCTTTGCAAACCTCAACATTTGGCTAAAAAAACACATTTTCCTCACATTTCGGTCACAGAAAGTTCGGTGACAGAAAGTTCACCCAGCGTTTCCCCAAGTCTCCCGATAAAAATGATACCTCACTTGTGTGGGTAGGCCTAGCGCCGTGACAGGAAATGCCCCAAAACACAACATGGACACATCACATTTTTTGAAAGAAAACAGAGGTGTTTTTTGCAAAGTGCCTACCTGTAGATTTTAGCCTCTAGCTCAGCCGGGACCTAGGGAAACCTACCAAACCTGTGCATTTTTGAAAACTAGAGACCTAGGGGAATCCAAGATGGGGTGACTTGTGGGGCTCTGACCAGGTTCTGTTACCTAGAATCCTTTGCAAACCTCAAACTTTGGCTAAAAAACACATTTTCCTCACATTTTGGTGACAGAAAGTTCTGGAATCTGAGAGGAGCCACAAATTCCCTTCCACCCAGCGTTCTCCCTAGTCTCCCGATAAAAATGATACCTCACTTGTGTGGGTAGTCCTAGCGGCCACAACAGAAAATGCCCCTAAACACAACGTGGAAACATCCAAATTTTTGACAGAAAACAGAGGTGTTTTTTTACAAAGTGCCTACCTATAGATTTTGGCCTCTAGCTCAGCCGGCACCTAGGGAAACCTACCAAACCTGTGCATGTTTGAAAACTAAAGACCTAGGGGAATCCAAGATGGGGTGACTTGTGGGGCTCTAACCAGGTTCTGTTACCCAGAATCCTTTGCATACCTCAAAATTTGGCTAAAAAAACACGTTTTCCTCACATTTCGGTGACAGAAAGTTCTGGAATCTCAGAGGAGCTTCAAATTTCCTTCCACCCAGCGTTCTCCCAAGTCTCCCGATAAAAATGATACCTCACTTGTGTGGGTAGGCCTAGCGCCCACGACAGGAAATGCCCCTAAACACAACATGGACACATCCAAATTTTTGACAGAAAACCGAGGTGTTTTTTTACAAAGTGCCTACCTATAGATTTTGGCCTCTAGCTCAGCCGGCACCTAGGGAAACCTACCAAACCTGTGCATGTTTGAAAACTAGAGACCTAGGGGAATCCAAGATGGGGTGACTTGTTGAGCTCTAACCAGGTTCTGTTACCCAGAATCCTTTGCAAACCTCACAATTTGGCTAAAAAAACACTTTTTCCTCACATTTCGGTGACAGAAAGTTCTGGAATCTGAGAGGAGCCACAAATTTCCTTCCACCCAGCGTTTCCCCAAGTCTCCCGATAAAAATGATACCTCACTTGTGTGGGTAGGCCTAGCGCCGTGACAGGAAATGCCCCAAAACACAACGTGGACACATCACATTTTTTGAAAGAAAACAGAGGTGTTTTTTTGCAAAGTGCCTATCTGTAGATTTTGGCCCCTAGCTCAGCCGGCACCTAGGGAAACCTCCCAAACCTGTGCATTTTTGAAAACTAGAGACCTAGGGGAATCCAAGATGGGGTGACTTGTGGGACTCTGACCAGTTTCAGTTACCCAGAATCCTTTGCAAACCTCAACATTTGGCTAAAAAAACACATTTTCCTCACATTTCGGTCACAGAAAGTTCGGTGACAGAAAGTTCACCCAGCGTTTCCCCAAGTCTCCCGATAAAAATGATACCTCACTTGTGTGGGTAGGCCTAGCGCCGTGACAGGAAATGCCCCAAAACACAACATGGACACATCAAATTTTTTTAAAGAAAACAGAGGTGTTTTTTGCAAAGTGCCTACCTGTAGATTTTAGCCTCTAGCTCAGCCGGGACCTAGGGAAACCTACCAAACCTGTGCATTTTTGAAAACTAGAGACCTAGGGGAATCCAAGATGGGGTGGCTTGTGGGGCTCTGACCAGGTTCTGTTACCTAGAATCCTTTGCAAACCTCAAACTTTGGCTAAAAAACACATTTTCCTCACATTTTGGTGACAGAAAGTTCTGGAATCTGAGAGGAGCCACAAATTCCCTTCCACCCAGCGTTCTCCCTAGTCTCCCGATAAAAATGATACCTCACTTGTGTGGGTAGTCCTAGCGGCCATGACAGAAAATGCCCCTAAACACAACGTGGAAACATCCAAATTTTTGACAGAAAACAGAGGTGTTTTTTTACAAAGTGCCTACCTATAGATTTTGGCCTCTAGCTCAGCCGGCACCTAGGGAAACCTACCAAACCTGTGCATGTTTGAAAACTAAAGACCTAGGGGAATCCAAGATGGGGTGACTTGTGGGGCTCTAACCAGGTTCTGTTACAAAGAATCCTTTGCATACCTCAAAATTTGGCTAAAAAAACACGTTTTCCTCACATTTCGGTGACAGAAAGTTCTGGAATCTGAGAGGAGCCACAAATTTCCTTCCACCCAGCGTTTCCCCAAGTCTCCCGATAAAAATGATACCTCACTTGTGTGGGTAGGCCTAGCGCCGTGACAGGAAATGCCCCAAAACACAACGTGGACACATCACATTTTTTGAAAGAAAACAGAGGTGTTTTTTGCAAAGTGCCTATCTGTAGATTTTGGCCCCTAGCTCAGCTGGCACCTAGGGAAACCTACCAAACCTGTGCATTTTTGAAAACTAGAGACCTAGGGGAATCCAAGATGGGGTGACTTGTGGGGCTCTGACCAGGTTCAGTTACCCAGAATCCTTTGCAAACCTCAACATTTGGCTAAAAAAACACATTTTCCCCACATTTTGGTGACAGAAAGTTCTGGAATCTGAGAGGAGCCACAAATTTCCTTCCAGCCAGCGTTCCCCCAAGTTCCCCGATAAAAATGATACCTCACTTGTGTGGGTAGGCCTAGCGCCAGTGACAGGAAATGCCCCAAAACACAACGTAGACACATCAAATTTTTTTAAAGAAAACAGAGATGTTTTTTGCAAAGTTCCTACCTGTAGATTTTGGTCTCTAGCTCAGCCGGCACCTAGGGAAACCTACCAGACCTGTGCATTCTTGAAAACTAGAGACCTAGGGGAATCCAAGATGGGGTGACTTGTGGGGCTCTGACCAGGTTCTGTTACCCAGAATCCTTTGCAAACCTCAAAATTTGGCTAAAAAAACACATTTTCGTCACATTTCGATGACAAAAAGTTCTGGAATCTGAGAGGAACCACAAATTTCCTTCGACCCAGTGTTCCCCCAAGTCTCCTGATAAAAATGGTACCTCACTTGTGTGGGTAGGCCTAGCGCCCACGAAAGGAAATGGCCCAAAACACAACGTGGACACATCACATTTTTTCACAGAAAACAGAGGTGTTTTTTGCAAAGTGCCTACCTGTGGATTTAGGCCTCTAGCTCAGCCGGCCCCAGGGGGGGCAGAAATGGCCTAAAATAAATTTGCCCCTCACCCCCCAAACCCTCCACGGCAGCGACCCTTACCTACGGGGTCGCTCACCCTGCGTGACATTGGCGCAAAAATAAAATCCCTGGTGCCTAGTGGTTTCTGCTACCTTGGGGGCAGATTGACCGAAAATCGGCCAATCTGCCCCCAAGGGGGGCAGAAATGGTCTAAATACAATTTGCCCCCCAGGGGAGCGACCCTTGCCTAATGGGTTGCTCCCCATCTCTAAAAAAAACAAACAAAAAAAAAAATAACATTTGCCCTGGCGCCTAGAGGTTTCTGCCCCCCCTGGGGGCAGATCGGCCGAATCATAGGCTGATCTACCCCTGGGGGGCAGAAATGGCATAAAATAAATTTGCCCCCCCCCCCAACCGCCCCGGGAGCGACCCTTGCCTACGGGGTCGCTCCCCCTGCGTGACATTGGCGCCAAAAAAAAATCCCCGGTGCCTAGTGGTTTCTGCCCCCTTGGCGGCAGATTGACCTAAAATCTGCCAATCTGCCCCCAAGGGGGGCAGAAATGGTTCTAAATAAAATTTGCCCCCCAGGGGAGCAACCCTTGCCTAATGGGTCGCTCCCCATCTCTAAAAAAACAAAATTTGCCCTGGCGTCTAGAGGTTTCTGCCCCCCCCCCCCCCCCCCCCAGAGGCACATTGGCCTAGTAATAGTAATATTACTCGCTCCCCATGTCTAAAAAACAAACAAACAAAAAAAAAAAAAAAATAATAATAATTTGCCCTGGCGCCTAGAAAATAATTTTGCTCCACTACCCCCCACCCCCCTGCCCGGGAACGACCCTTGCCTACGGTGTGGCTCCCCCTGCGTGACATTGGCGCAAAAAAAAAATCCCTTGTGCCTAGTGGTTTCTGCTCCCTTGGGGGCAGATTGACCGAAAATCGGCCAATCTGCCCCCAAGGGGGGCAGAAATGGTCTAAATACAATTTGCCCCCCAGGGGAGCGACCCTTGCCTAATGGGTTGCTCCCCATCTCTAAAAAGACAAACAAACAAACAAAAAAACACAAAAATAACATTTGCCCTGGCGCCTAGAGGTTTCTGCCCCCCCTGGGGGCAGATCGGCCTAATAATAGGCTGATCTGCCCCTGGAGGGCAGAAATGGCCTAAAATAAATTTGCCCCCCCCAACCGCCCCGGGAGCGACCCTTGCCTACGGGGTCGCTTCCCCTGCGTGACATTGCCGGCAAAAACAAAATCCCCGGTGCCTAGTGGTTTCTGCCCCCTTGGCGGCAGATTGACCTAAAATCTGCCAATCTGCCCCCAAGGGGGGGGCAGAAATGGTTCTAAATACAATTTGCCCCCCAGGAGAGCAACCCTTGCCTAATGGGTCGCTCCCCATCTCTAAATAAACAAACAAACAAAAAAAACTCACAAAAATAAAATTTGCCCTGGCGTCTAGAGGTTTCTGCCCCCCCCCCCCGGAGGCACATTGGCCTAGTAATAGTAATATTACTCGCTCCCCATGTCTAAAAAAAAAAAAAAAAAAAAAAAAAAAAACACAAACAAAAAATTTGCCCTGGTGCCTAGAAAATAATTTTGCTCCACTACCACCCCCCCGGGAGCGACCCTTGCCTACGGTGTCGCTCCCCCTGCGTGACATTGGCGCAAAAAAAAAAATCCCCGGTGCCTAGTGGTTTCTGCCCCCCTTGGGGGCAGATTGGTGTTGCAAAAATCGGCCGATCTGCCCCCATACAATTTTCCCCTTCAGGGGAGCGATCCTTGTCCAAGGGGTCGCTCCCCATCTGTAAAAAAAAAAAAAAAAAAATCCCCGGTGCCTACTGGTTTCTGCCCCCCTTGGGGCAGATCGGCCTAATCAAAATAGGCTGATCTGACCCCCAGGGGGGCAGACACGGGCTAAAATAAATGTTCCCCCCAGGGGAGCGACCCTTGCCTAAGGGGTCGCTCCCCTTGTGTGAAATTCACGTAAAAAAAAACAAAAAACTCCCTGGTGTCTAGTGGTTTCTGTCCCCTTTGGGGGCAGATTGGCCTCATAAAAATAGGCCAATCTGCCCCCAAGGGGACCAGAAATGGCCTAAATATAATTTGCCCCCTAGGGGACAGACCCTTGCCTAAGGTGTCGCTCTCCACCTCCAAAAAAAACAAAAACAAAATAAAAAAAATAAAAAAACGATCCCTGGTGCCTAGAGGTTTCTGCCTGCAGGGGGGGCAGAAAAGCCCTTCCAAAAAATGCCCCCCATTGGGAGCGACCCTTGCCCAAGAGGTCGCTCCCTTATGACAATTTCAACAACAACAAGAAAAATCCCTGGTGTCTAGTGGGCATTTCAAAAGCCGGATTGCAAGCAATCCGGCTTTTGAAACGCTCAGAGAGACTTCAAAGGGAAGGAAATACATTTCCTTCCCTTTGAAGCCTCTCTGGGCCTCCCTCACGTGATCGAAAGAGAAATGCAAAGCATTTCTCTTTTGATCGCGCTGGAAGCTGAGCTTCCAGCGCGATGGGAGGAGGCCCTGTGACAAATCAGCGCGCGATCGCGCACTGACGTCACAGGGGGGATGGGGGGGTCGGGGTGGAAGGGGAAGGGCTTCCCCTTCCATCCCTGCCTTGGGGGGGGCGGGGTGGGAGCACAGGGGGGGAGCGCTTGCGCTCCCCCAGTTCCCAGGTGCAAGAAGAGGTGATCTCGTCCAAGGCACCCGGGAACCGGTGCCCTGGACGAGATCACCTCGTCCAGGGCACAGTAGGGGTTAAAAGCAATGCACACCTAGTCACTTTACTAATGGTTTTTGTTGATGCTATCCGCATCAGCAAAACTAATTCTTATTTGCCCATACTGAATAGCATTAGTAAAAAACAATAAAAAAAGTAGGATGATTTATACGGGCACAAAATTCATCATGTATATGTGTGTATGAGTTGTGATTCATCATTCACCCGGTGTGATGATGTTTCTGTAGGCATCATGCATCTCTATGAATGCGCATAAAATCAGGATGATATAACCACTATAGTTCCAAGATGACAGAGGCCTATCTTGGAATGATAAATAAAAAAATAACAACTATAACAAAAGTGCAGGTTAAGAAAGGTGCGACCCTGCAGCAAATGGCATCTTCCAAGCGCTCAGTAAGTAAATAAATAAATAAATAAATAAATAAAATGCAAAAAAGATTGTGACGGGGGCTGGGGAAAGCAACAGGGTAGTAGGTGGGAGGTGGGAAGGAGTCAACACTGTCATGCGTCAGGACCAGCGAGATGTTAAAATGAAAAACAAAGCCAGTAGGGGAAGGAATGGAATAGCCGTTAGGGGACGGGGCACACACATGTAGCAGGTGGGTGGGATATGAGGGAGGAACGGAATGCAAGGGAAAGAGCAAGAAGACATGCTCTCATATGGAGGTTTAGAAGAAAAAGGAGAAAACAGTTTACTGAATGCAAACAGCAGAAGAACAAAAGTCATCCAAGCAGAACACACTAAGAAAGAAATGCTCCAGAGACAGGACAAACAAAGAATAGGGAGGACAGCAATCAACTAATAAATAGGTAGATGAGGTAGATAATAAGGCCATTCCATTTAGAGCACGGTGCAGTCGCAGAGCACACTATATATAAAAATTGTAATGCATTATAGATAATACGTTTTCGTCCACAGATAGCTAAAGCTGTCTGTATGTGAGTCTTAAAAGTTCATGTGTCCTAATGTTGTTAACAACTATTGTAATCATTGTTTGAGTCTCACATTAGGCCAGGTATGTTGAGGATGCTATGTTTATCCATTTTGATGTGACACACTATACCTATCTACATAAGGTGTGTTGTTTTTAGTTTGCTGTAGTTGCATCCCAATATTAGGTGAGATGTTCAAGTTGCATGTTAGGTGGTGTACACACAAGGCATATATATCACTCCCTCGTCCGTCTTCCTCTCACAGTCCTTACATTTGAGTTTATCTCCATTCATGCAGAACATACCTGACGGTAAGACCGCCAACAGGCTGGTGGTGTTCCGCCAGCTATTATGACCGTGGCGCAATAGCCACGGCCATACCTCCGGCCCCTCTACTATACCGCTAGGCTTCTGCCTAGCGGTCATAATCCCCAGAGCAGCAGTGCAAGCACTGCTGCCCTGGGGATTATGAGTCCCCGACCGTCAGCCTGGCCACAGTGGTAAACACCGCATGGAAAGGCTGGCGGTAAGCGGAACTTGGGGTGCCCCTGGGGGCCCCTGCACTGCCCATGCACTTGGCATGGGCAGTGCAGGGGGCCCCAGGCATCGCCCCATCGCGCATTTCACTGCCTGAATTTTGGGCAGTGAAATGTGCGACAAGTGGTACTGCACCCACTGCACATCAGCATTTCCGCCGCCTCTATTACGAGCTGGCAGCAATGTTGTTGTGACTTTTACGCTGGTCCAGCGGAAAAGTCGAAATAGGGAGTCAGAAATACTGCCAGCACTGGCGGCATTCTGGTCCCCGCAGCCTCAGCAGTCTTCTGTGAAGACCACCGAGGTTGTAATGTGGGCCATAGTTACCAAACTTGACTGTTCCATCCCAATTCAAGATGGCACCCATCCAAAGGAGTATAAATATATCACTTCCTGTTTTTTCTTTCTGCATCTGATTACCATCTTAGCTATTTTAATTTTGTATTTCAGGCCTGCTTTAGTGGTTTGTTTTTGCATTTGCTGGTCGTGTTCGTATGCAGACATGCAAGGCCGTATGGTAGCCTGTGACAGCCTAAGGGATAATATATTATCTGTGTTTTGATGTTTATTTTTACTTTTAGTTCTGCAAATAATTCTCCTGGTTTTGTTTGTGGCATTTAGGGCTTCCATGGGGTGTGCAGCACCTTTTTGTCTGCCCAGTGTGATAGTGTATGAGATCACCAGATGCGTGGCATCTGCTTGATCTCCAGATGGTACCTACGTTTTGCTGATGCAGTGCCTCTTGTTGCTTCTGCCTGTCCTTTGTGGGTGGGGAGGGCACTCATGGATGAGTTGCCCTGGCAACCAACCAGCCTCCCAGGAAGTGATTTCCTGTGCTGGTCTGATTGCTTATTCTTTTGGTTTCCTCCCCAGTTTCGATTGTTTGATCTGCTCTGCTGCCAGCTTGCTGCTGGAGGGTCCTCTGGCATTTCCAGACTCAATGAGCATTACTGGAGATAATGCAGTGGGGGCTGGGACATCTACAGGGTTGCTGTCACCCTGTTCTCAGGAATCCACCTTGTGACTTCTGTGATAGCTGCATTTCGGGCCTGTGAGGAGGCACCCCCTGCTTCAGTTCCTAGGAATCCTTCCAAGGGGGCCCTGAGGGCTGTTTTTCACAGGGTGCTGATTTGTCAGTTTTTTATTTTTTATGATTTTCAGATTTTTACATTACCTGCTTGTCAGATTTCATTTTGTGCTGCCTTCTCCACTGGGCGATTATGAGGCCATGATTTGTTGGGTGGTGGCTTGCTTTTGTAGCACTCCATGTACTGGTGTTCCTGCTCCTCTGCTCTGCTCAGGAGAGTGGATTTTGGACCGCTGTTTTCTTCAGTTGTGGGAGGCCTGTTCGTTCTCCCTAGTGTGTGGACTAGTTGCTGCTTAATTCCTGCCCTTCCTGCTCAAAAGTATGACAGTGGTGGGGGATGCCTCTCTGTTGCTGCTGGGTAACACGGTGCAGAATGGGCCCGCCAGGTTCTTTGGATGTGGGTTTTCTTTTCTCTTTGGTGCCGACAGGGAGGGGAAACATGCTTCTTTGTGATGACATGTCATTGTCTCCTCGGATGAGGAGGGTCCTGGCCACATATTGCCTTGTGGGAGTGCTTCTCACTTAAGCTGGAGCTGCTGCCAATGTTGACAAAGCAGTGGAATCTGCTTTTGCAGCTGGTGTAAGAGCTTCAAACCACATAGTACATACGCCTTCATGTTCTGTTGATCCAGATACTATCCCATCTGTAGATGTATTCTGGAGTGGATACATTCAGGCCTTACATCTGTTAGATCCCCAGGCCTATTTCGGTCATTTTGTCTTTTCCGTTTTTTGATTACCGGGCAGTACACTGTGATAATTCTTTCTGGTATCAGTAGTGTGAGCCTGAGTCTCTGCCCTCACATATTGTACTGGTGGTCTCTTAAGTCGAAATTGATCTGACTGGTTTTCCTTGTTTTCTTTCTATGTGGTTTCTGCTTGACAATTTAGCCTCTGCTTTCTCAATGTGGTGAGGGTTGTTTCTCTGACGATGGGTCTTACTTCTACCAGTTCCAGGAGGCCTCCTGGGAGATTCCATGGTTCTTTATCTCTTTGACCCTGCTTTTCCTGTTCCTTTTAGGTTTGGGCTGGTTATTGGACCACAAGGGGGTCATTCGGTTTAGCCCTCATGTCTGAGGCTGATTATGCCTCCCTTTTGTCCATTCCTTCATGCCCTGGGTCCTCGTCTCACCAGCTGTTCCTCTGTTTTGCTGTCCTGGGCTTCTGCTCCCTGATCCAGGTCATGCAGTTTAGACTGGTGTCTGCACCTCAGGTGTTTCTCCACACTTTTGGCACCATTGGTGGTGCATTTACATGTTTTGGTGGTGTCCCACTATTCACTTCTTTGGAAGGCATGCTGGCTGCCTCTTGTTCTTTTTCTGAGCCCATTTGGAGGTTCTCAGGTTGTCCATGCTGTTGCTGGAATACACCTTCTAGATCAGCAGGGAGATGTCCCTGGTCCAGCCGTCCCTGGATCTCATCTTTATCAGGGCCCACCTCCAGATGTCCTTGTGGGAAGTCTCTGTGTTGGTGGAGTGTTGTGTTTGTCTCTGCTCCTGTATGTACTCTCTCCTTTGGTGTCTGCAAGGATATAGCTTTGCAGTCCGCACATGTCTTCTTCGTTGGCCCCTGTCCCTTCGGGGAGGTTGCACCTGTATACCCTTGATCACCTGCTGAGGCATTGGAACCTGTTGTCTTGGGTGTGGGAGATGCTGGTTCTGGGGCTCCGAGGATCTGCTAGGATCTCCAGTGGTGGTTGGCCTCGCTCTTCTGAACAGAGGTTTTTTCTTTGGTTCTTCATTCGGTTATGGTTCTCATGGCCAATGTCAGTTGGACGGGGGTGCCACCTTGGAGGATATCCCGGTACAGTGGAGGTGGAATAGGGACTCTTCAGTCATCAACTTCGTAGGAACTGGCAGCAGTCCTGAAGGCCGTTTTGTTTGTCTATCCCCTGTTGTTGCACACTGCGGTTGTTCAGATGACCATTCGGATTATTTGCTCCATTTTAACCTGGCCGGGCAGCATGTCCCCCCTCTCTGTTACTCTTTTCCTGGATAATTTTTCTTTTGGCCGACTTCCATCTTTTGTCTCAGTCAGCAGCCTATCTTCCAGGGTGGAAGTCAGAGGTTTCCGTCCTCTGTAATGATGTGTCTGGATCTGGCGAAATTGCAGTCCATTCTTTTGTCAGTTTAATCACCCTTGGCTAGGTTTGTTCGCCATCAAGGAGAATACTCTTTCCCATTTTTGCAGCCTGGTTTTGTCCTTGAGGTCTTGGGTGGTGAACACTGCTCTGTCCATTAACTGGCCTGGGGGTATCCTTTTTGGCTTCCCACACATCCCTCTCCTCCCTTGGGTGGTCAGGGAGGTAGTGCTGGCACAGGCAGAGATTCTGTTGTTTGCCCTGGTTTGGTAAAAGTGCCCTTGGTTCCCTTGTCTTCTCCGGCTGTCAGTCAGGCCTCACTGGGTTTTGCCAATCCATCCAACCCCACTGTTTCAGCCACTTCTCCAGCTGGACGATCTTTGCTGGCTGGGGCTTTCAGTTTGGTTCTTAAAGGGATGTACCTCTTTTGCCTGTGGTGTTCTTTGGTTGTTGCTGCATGGATCCATCGGTTCTAGTGTCTGTCTACCCTTGAGGCTTTTGTCTGTCATTATCGGAATTTTTCCATCTAGTGTTTGGTTGAAGCATTGTTGTCTTCCTCTTGTACCCCTACAGCTGTGTTGGAATTCCTCCAGGTTGGTTTTTCAGCTTGTTTTGGATGTGTCTACCCTCCTTAGTCAATAGGTTGCTGTTCAAGCTTTTCAGGGGTCCGGTGTTTTGTCTGATGCTTCTCTGGCAGCTCACTTGCTGGCAGCTCACTTGCTTTCTTCCGCAGCCTGTTGTTCATTAACTGGTGCCTCTTTGGGTCCTGCCTCTTGGACTGCAGGGTTTGCAGCATGCTCTGTTTGAGCCTTTGGAGTCTGGTGCCTTTGAGTTTGTTTTTGCCACAGTTGTTTTTCTGGTTGCCCTTTCCTCTAGGAGACAGGTGGTGGAGATTGGGGCATTGTTGTCCTCTACTTAAGTCCTTTGTTTTTTATCAGATGAGTTGGTGCTTCATCCTAGTCCGGCATTTCTCCCTGCAGTGGTGTCATCTTTTAATTTGGATATTGATCTTGTTTGCCTACCTTTTGCCCGTCTCCTGTGTCTGACGTGGATGTGCGCTTGAGTTCCCTTGTTGCACATAGTGCACTTTCTGTAATTTACAAAGTGCTGCTGTGTTTCGCTAATCTGATGCTTTGCTTGTGTCCCATGGTTTGGCAATGTGGCATCTCAGGCCTTCTCTCTCTGCCTTGTCCTTTTGTATTCAGTTGGCCGTTTCTCATTCCTATTCCTTGGCTGACCATCTTGTCCCGAGGGCTTTCCTGGGAGGTCTACTAGGGATGTTTCTGCCTCCTGGGCAGCATTCGTTGGGTGCTTCCATTCATGCTGTTTGCTTTGCTGCCACTTAGGCTTTGCCTCACACTCATGTGACTCATTCCCGTTTGCTATTGGGTGGAGGTGTATCATCTAATTTTGGTTCTACTGTTTTGGGTTTTGTGGGTCATCCTGCAGAGTACTATATCTGGGTCATTGCATTTTGAAATGTTCTTTTTGCTACATGGTTGGTGTGTTTGTTTTGAAATCAGTTGCTTGACTTGGGTATGTATTCATGCGAAAGGACTGTAAGAGGAAGATTGACAAGGAGGTAATGCCAGGTTACTTACCAGTAATTTTCATTACTCCGAGTCCATGTCTTTCTCATCATAGTCCTGAGTTCCTCCCCGCCTCTCCCTGTTGTTCAACTGATTTATTTCTGAGCTTTATTATTTCAGGAAGTCATTTCCAGGAAGTAATGAATTTATACTTCTTTAGATGAGGACCATCTTGGTTTGGGAAAGAAAATTCATGTTTGGTAATTATGTTCTGCGTGAATGGAGATAAGCCCAACTATGACGAGGAAGACATCGGCTCAAAGTAATGAAAATTACTGGTAAGTAACTGGGCATTTAAAGACAAGCTGAGTGTTCTGTATTTACAATTAAGGTAATTAATTATTATCAGAAGACCTTTCAAAGTTGTTTGTCATTGAGCTTGAGGAGTCACCCAGTCATGGTCTCTTCCTTGCAGTCTGGAACTTTTGTTTTGTTTTACCCATTAAAACTTAATTTAAAAGATCAGGATTAATCACTGGCATCTGACAAGGAACAGCCTGAAATCACTATATCTCAGATAAACTGTATTAGTCATTTCCATTTGAGGTGTGTGATGTTTTTGAAATATGTCACAGGTTCCGTGTATACATTAGATGTGAACATTTTATAATCTACTCTAAGTGCCTGGCCTACATTAGGTGCAATAGATTTCAGAGCTGCTATGTTAATCATTATGCCTTAATTAGGAGTGATGGTTTTTAGGTGAGCATTAGCTGCTACACCCACACCTGCTGTTTTATCTTGCATGAGCTATTAACTGCCGTGCCAGCATTAGTGATTGTGCTTTTCTGATCCTGGGTGCGACCATTTTTAATGAAAAAATGTTGCCATAACTGCACTAGGTGTTAATATTCTGGAGGTTTTGACTTGCTATAGCACATTAGCTGTGAGGTACGCCCTTCAATCGACCCTTCTCACCTGCTGCTGAAAGCAGTTACAGCCATGTGCAAGGGCTGAGCTCAGCCTAAAGAGAAGCTGTGGCTCAGAAGCAAAATGAAAGTGCCCTGGCAGGCAGAGAGAAAGTGCTGCAAGTGCTTTGCACTGGCCTGCAGGAGCAAGTTACTGGCAGTGGATAATCCTAGTTACACAAGATCAGGCCCTGACAGCTGAAGCCTGCAAAGGAATCAGGTTTTTACATGCAGGAATCAGGAGGCAGGAGACTAGCCTTGAAATCGGTAGTCTCCCACCAGAATCGGGAGGGTTGGCATGTATGAGCTAGGTAGTTTTGTCTCTGTTGACCCTGGCCTCGATTTCTTTTGGGCCGTCGGTTGGGGTCAGTGTGAGCCACGTCTGGCGGCAGTTCTACAAGCCGGCGCATGATCACGTGCGTTGGTGGGGTTCTGATTCTAGTTCCAAGAATATTTTCTAGATCATCAACTGAGGAAATGTATTTGAAATTTAGAGATTCTTGTTATTGGGATTCCTATTGTCTTCCCATTCCAAAATGCTGGCAAGTACTTCCTGTCCTACTAACCACCTGTTTCCAGGTCAATCTTCAGACTTGCTGCAAAAAAGGACTTAGGGGCATATTTATACTCTGCTTGCGCCGGATTTGCGTCATTTTAGTTTTTAACGCAAATTTGGCGCAAAACTAACACCATATTTATACTTTGATGCCCGACCCCGCGAACGTCAACATTTCTCAGTGTGCACCATTTTCTGGATGCTTGAAACCGCCTTGCGTTAATGACATGCAAGGTAGGCGTTCCCGTCCAAAAAATGACGTATACACCCGTGCGCCATATTTATCCAACCGTGCAAAAATCCAGCACGGCTGGGAGGCGGAGTCGAGAAATGACGCACAGCCCGATTTGCGTCAAAACGCCTGGGTCAGGGCAGGCATTAAAATGGGGCAAACACACCAGTACTTTAGGAAAACACACAGAAGCAACATCGGAGCTCCAAAAGGACGACATGGAGGTGCTATTCATCCAGCATGCCTGAAGACGCAGAGCACAAGACCAACAGCAGCAGCTTCCACCACACCAGCAGTGACCCCAAAGGCAATGCCAAAGGTAGGAGAGGATAATCCGGACAAGGTCAACCCATCAGGGCCTCAGGGAACATGACTTCATCCAGAGGTACAGATTAAACTGGCAAGCCATAGAGCAGCTGCTGCGCCACATTGAGCCACAGCTGGCACCCAGTTTGCAGACACCCCACATCATTCCACCAGAGACCAAGCAGGTAGCTGTCCTCCACATGTTGGCAAGTGGCTCTTTTCAAACCACTGGTGCCCTGGTTGCCGGGACCTCACAGCCTTCATTCTCTGCCTTCCTACACAAGGTACTGGATGCCATCATCTCCCTCACACCCGCCACATCAGATTCCCCAACACACAGCAGAATCAGCAGGAGACCAAACAGGGCTTCTACCAAATCAATGGCTTCCCCCACGTGCTTGTTGCCATTGACTGCACACATGTACAGATTATGCCACCTGCAGCAACCGGACATCTATACTGCAACAGGAAGCACACACACTCCATCAATGTGCAGGCCATTGTGGATGACCGGGGATTGATCACCAACATCATGGCAAAGTATCCTGGGAGTGTGCATGATTCATTCATCTTCCGCCACTGCACCATCAATCAACACTTCCAGGATGGACAATATGGAAATGGCCTACTTGTTGGTCAGTACAGAAACCTAGTTATATACACACAGCACAGCAACCCTGTGGGACACACAACACATACACCACTACATTGACATGTGACCAGGAAGACACTGAGGTTGTGACACTGTTAGTCATGTTTGATATCCTGACCCAATGGGATACACACCTATGGACAAGTGACAGATGCTAATAACAACAGATGCCACTCCAGAGCCAATAGGGACCAATTTAAAACCACATAGTGACAATGACATTGCCTTAACTGGCAGTACAACTTGGAAGATGAACCTTTCAATATCACATCAATAACACTCAATTACACACCCTTCCAAGCAATACGTACTGTGTAAGGGGCTGTAATGTGTTTCTCTGCAGGTCAAACATCATGAGACACATAGTATGATGATGTTGACTCAAATGAAGGTGACATGGAATCATTGAGGCAGTACCAACATCTCACATCACTCCTGGGGTGACATTGCCCACTACCAATAAGCAAGTGGACTGTGCTAAGAGCACATATTGATGTGACAATATTGCAAAGTGCACATTGCTACACATACTGATTGAGACAATTACACATATACACAACAGATGTACAGGCATATGGACCGTCTGACACTTAAACCTTCACCCCCACAACAAAGTTGGCCAGCTTACCTTGACCAGGTTCAGTAGTTTAGGTACACGTTTGCACATGAGCCAACTCAGTGAGGGCACAAAAATAGGTTTGCATTGAACGTGTCACACATGGGATATTTGTGCATTGTCAATTGTGAACACTTCAGTGCTACCAACTTATGGAGATGTGTTGTACATTGTCACCTAGCCAAATCAAAGGGCCTCACTGTTTTTTTCTCACATGCTAATATACTGTTGAATTGGATAGGATGTTCAGTCTACGTAGTGCAACTGTGTTACCAACACAGTGGAATCAATTCTGTGTGTGGAAGTATTATGTCACCTCCAGTGAGGGTACATGGACACTTCTTTCACATGACATAATGCATGGGAGATACAAAATGAACTGCAAGTTTACAAATATATCGCTGATATCCGGTCAATCACCCAAACATCAGTTTAGATAAATAAACAACGTAATGCTGAAAGAACATCCTAGAAGCTTAGGATCCCACACAATAACACAAACACAGATGAGTCACAGATGACACAAGATAACAATTCCATGCGATAATCAAGTGATAATCACGGTGCAAGCAACATTCAAATATTTACACTCATTTTCTCTTTCAGCTGATCAGGGTTATGGGATCCAGCCATGGATCATGACCCCATTTGTAAACCGAAGCACAGCAGGAGAGCTTACCTATAATGAGGCACATCAGAGGACACGCACCATGGTAGAGAGGACTTTTGGCATCCTGAAGTCAAGATTCAGGTGTCTCAACATCACCGGAGGCAGCCTCTTATATTCACCTGAAATGGTCTGCAAGATCATTTTGACCTGTGCCATCCTGCACAACATTTGTGTAAGGAGGAACATTCCCCTCTATGAACCAGCCCCACAAATGGCTGAAGAGGAGGATGTTGTTCATCAGCATGAGGGGGACCATCCAAACACTGCAGCAGGATTGCGTCGGAGACAACACATTGTACAAAACTTCTTTTAACTATAGTCACCATCACTATTTTCTTACCATATGTCATTAAACACCTCACTTCATCACTCAATCATGGTCTGTCAAATTATTTATGCATCTTATGATCCCTAGGAATCATAATCAGAGTTTAGCCGCATGGAGCATTGCAGAAATACAGATTAGGATACTGAAAAAGCTACATCCCATTTGATGGGTATGAATGTACAGCCAACATCACACACAGTGGAAATGATATATGTCCTGTCTATTTCACATGTGAAGGGCAAAATCAGACCCTGATTAACATGGTTAATTGCAGCACATTGCAGACAACTAAGACACCATCAATCATAAAGTAAAAAAGGTGTTTCATACATAAGGCAGTGGATGTGCTATTGCATTGGTAACTGGAATGTATGACCAGACCCTTGACAGCAGTAACTGTGACATCAGCTATCTTTGCAAGGAGCATGTGTGACAATGAGTCCAACTAAACTGAAAATGGATAGCACGAGTTCCCCAGGTATGACAAGCATTGCTCACAAGACATGCCCTGTGCAGTCCATCCCAGGTAATAAGTCCTGGCACTGCCATGTTTTAAATCTATCCCCACCCTTCTCTAGGGGGCCCTGTAACTGGACAATCTGTACCCTGATAACCTTCATCTACACACAACCAGACTCCCAATCTGACTCCTGTGTGCTTCCCTCTTCAGTATGGCATGCCATAGTCATAGTTCATCAGTCTGCATGGACTTCAGGTCAGATAATGCACTGCCTGGTAGTCAGGAGGACCTGTAATCAGCTGTACATTGCTTCCCATGTGAAAGGTCCAGTTGGCCCTTTGAACTTGATTCTCAACTACTGGACTTGTGAGAGACTGAAGGTGCACACACCTGTGAGCACTTCCATACAGACCAGCCATTTGAACCTGCACTGCCATTGCTGCTGCCTGGAACTGCTTAGAAGCTGACATTTTCTGAATATCCTTGTTGTGCATTGCCGTATAAATCACTTGTGTAACAGAGCCTTTGGTGGATTGTGTAACGTTGCAGCCCACAGCACAAATACAGGTTTAGTTCCCACAGTGTATTTCCAGCTTTTCCCAGTCAGAGTCTGCTCACAGTGCATTTGCCTTGTCCATGTTTGTTCCTGACAGAGCCTGCATCCTGTTAGCCTGACTGGTTCCTGTCTTTGCGTTAACAATAGAGGATCCCTCTGGCTACATTTGTCTCATAGTTGCTTTCCTTGCCCTTTCTTTCCTCCTAGGGTATTGTGTCTGGTAGGTCTACGATGAATCCTCAAATGCATAGTATAGTTTAATCAGTTTACTTGTCGTATTATGATCTGGGATATGTATTCAAATTGCTGAATCCAGCCCCCATCCCTTGTCTGGGTTTCATGTAGTCATGAGTGGCAAATAGTGAGAGTGTACTACGGCTTTATGCATGGATTTGATACGATGCCTCCAGCACAACAAACAAGGTTTGCTAATGTGTATGAAAGGACAAAACATGTTTGTGCCCTGACGGTCCACACACAGATTCACATCGGCCGCAACCTATTAATGGGGCTTCGCGTGGTGACTAGCTGTGAGATTAATCAGCACAGAGGCACTGATGTTCACTGTGGCAGTGGGAATTTTAGAGGCCACCCTGTGTACAAATGTTGTGATGAAACCTGCCTGTTTCCTATTAATGATCCATAAAGTTTTTGAGCACACCAAGGTTGCCCTGTCGTGAGCCATAGCTGGACTATCCCCATGTGTGTTGTCAATTTATCTTTGGCTTTAGGTCAATTCTTCTTTGAAGGATACTCTGTTAATGCATGGAATGGCTCCACAGACTCATGAGTAGACCTGCACGTACGTGTGACAACATGGAGGCCAATACTGACACAGGGTACACATGTCCACACACTTGAACTGGACACCTTTGTGCAATGAACCAATGGTAATATGTGAACACATGCAGCATGGTCTGCTGGTCCTCCACTGCCACAGGAGAAACATGTCATTTATATCACTCAATGTATGGTGTACCATAACTTTTTTGGATTGATGTTGGGACTCTGTGTCACAAACACTGTACCTACCTAGCATGTTCAAATGCCAGACTCATGGGTAGTATACAAACAAGTGACCAGGGAGTGGTATTCAGCATTCCCATACATTTGATGGCATACCCCTGTAACATTGTCATAATCAACCCTCCTCTATCTATCCTGTGCATAGTTTGTCATGGGAGATGTTTTGTCCCCAGAGTTAGGGAAGTTCACACAGCATAACACGCTATGGGTATGACAAACACATATCCTGACTGATGTACCTCAATGAATGGCATGTGATGGTTATCCACATTTACAACACATGCATACAAGCACATTATGCAAAACACGTCTTGTGACTTTCACACAGAGGCACAATAGCCAATTCACAGACATATACACACAGGCCATGAGTGAATATATTAAGTTGCGTAGCCTTGCTATCCTCCATTGACGCACCACCTGCTCAAACTAGGGAATACCAATTTTAATTCCAAATGTTTGGGTTGCTGTTGCGTCAGTTAAGAGTGCTAATCCGGCACAACAACATGAGTATTATGGTCCGCAGTAGTGTGGTCTGCCACATGTGCCCAAACACTGGAACACAAACAGCAGGCCCTAACAGCCTATCTCTGTATAGTTACATCTTTCATGTACGTTAAAAATTTGAAAAATGACACAAACACAGTTAAAGACAGATATTTTGACGCAAATGCATCAAAAAAGACACATATGTGTCAAATTGTGCTGCATACGCGTTGAAAAATGACGCTCACAACCATTACACATCCATTGGTCCCTAGCAGTAATTCCAGCACTGCACCCCATGAAATTGGTTATCCATGAAAAATATATTGATCTTTGAATGCGGGGAATTTTTAAGCATCTGCGTCTAAATATTTTGACGCAAAGGCCGTAAGCGTCATAAAATTTTCATGCATCACAATATAAACGCACTGCATTTGAGACAGAAAGTGATGTAATAGGATATCCTGTTTACAGAAATGGTACAGTGGGTATACTTTCACTTTCACATTGCAGTCTGTTATTCTTCTAGACTATGTGGCTGTGTTGAGAGTTGTTTCTGTCCAAATTGTGCTTTCGTCTCCTGTGTGCCTTCCAATTGTCATCTGTTGTTTTTGTAATTGTCTCATTAAATCTGTGTAAGTGTGTTTTTGTCATTTTTTTGCGTCCAATTTTGTCTTTGTACTGTTGAGAGTGTGTAGTGGGAATTGTTAGTTGGGGTATTGTTGACCTGTTTGAGTACTTTAAGTTTCATTTTCCTACCGCCTTTAGCCTGTATTTTCCTATTTACCCTTTCCTATCCCTATTATTTTTGTCATGTCGAGAAGGCCACGTCTGGGTAGAATGGGTGAGGAGGAGCTGGGGGCTTTTATTTGGCTGGTGTGCCACTTCCTCACTCTGATGCTAGAGGCTGGTGGCAGGGTGATACAGGGGTATCACACAGAGGCGAGGAGGCTCTGGTGGTCCAAGGTGCTGCTCCATCTGAAGAGAGTATTCAACAGCCAATGCCACGACCACCAACTCAAGCATCGCTGGGCTGACCTTGTGGCCAGAGAGCAAGACCTGCTGCACCAACTGGGTGTGGTGATTAGTGGCCCTGTTGGTGAGTACATATCAGACTATTGTGCACATTTAAATGCTCTGTAGTGACAGTAGAAGATTTATTTACATGCTGCATGCAATGTTTGTGGACATGTCGAATGCAAGTCAAATATACAGTGGCCCTGATTTATACAATATTTACTACACATTACTGTCATTTGTTGACGCAAAAGCTGCACAAACTTACAAAACACAACTTGATCCTGTAAATTAGTGCTACTTTGACATCAATAGATGATGGTAATGCAGCTCAAACATATGTTTTATTCATGGCCTGTGAGTGTACCTGGACTAAGATTTATTTCACATGCTAAAGCAAGGAATTTAAGTAGTCCCCAATTATTTGGGATACATGTCTGAACTGTATTCATGGCCATACGTACAAAGTTCTTCCTAACCTCTGGTAATATCTTAGGCTAATACTTTGACTTGGTTTGTGCAGCATTTAAATTAGAAATGGATGCCAAAGTAATGCACACAGGATAATATCTAAATGTTTGGTGCTACTTTCCATAGCTGTAACGTAAAAACATGAAGCAAATGCTACACATTAAAAAAAAAAAGTATCTGGCCCTATGTTCATTGTTCCTGTGTGTTTTAATTTGCCTTGGACACAATTGCTGGTACAGAGCTGATGCATTTGCCATCTGTGTCACATTATAGCCAAGCAATGTTCATAAGTTAATGGGTCATTATGGGATCCCTGAACTTGGTGAATGCGTGGTCACAAAGTATTTAATTGCATGATGTTGTGCAAGGGACCTCTGACTGCTTCCATCATACATTTAAAGTGACAAAATATTTTGCTAGTTTACCTTTGGTACACCCCTGCTGATCTAATTCATCATATGTACAATAGTTAACTTCTCAGTATGAAGGCTATCACTGACATGGGTGACTGCTAAGATCAGCAGACCAGCATTCCTGTGACTGCTGCCATTCCCAAGGTGCATACAAATTGAGACGTACCTCATCAAGATTGCCACAGTAGGACATTTGCTAAACCATGTTTGAATTAGGGGACAGTGTCAGTTTGTTGTATAACCACAGATCACCCAACTTGGCAAATATAAATTGATGAATATGGCTACGTGTGATTTACAGTACCTGATATAGGTACACAGGGCCATGAGTAACACATTTCAGGTGCAATGACTACACCTGTGCCCATGCATTCTGTCACGGATGATCAACTTAAACACTGTCTGCATATATTTGTTTGTTGTTTTGATTTAGATAAATGGCCAATCTTTGTTTAGCGTAACATTGTCATCAAGTAACACACAGGATCCCTGCCATCATGGTGTCATAGGGGCAATCTACCGCTCTGAATACACTGGCAATGTGGCATATGTAACCTACACACAACACAGGCCCACATATAATGGACTATAAAAAGCAAAATACTTCATGAGCTAAACTCAATCCGCATGAGCATCACACAGAAACTGTTTGTCCCTTGATGAACAAGCCACAATATCTGAGTGACTGGTATTGCAGTGCACCAGGAATGTGGCTTTGCATGTCTCTCATAACAACAAATGAAGAAATGGAGTACCCTCTATAAATAATTCTGCACCCAATTGAGTAATCATGTCTGTCACCACATGATTGTTAGGACCAGTGCATATGTGTGTCTGTCACTCACTGGAGTGAAAGTATCAATACATGTTTGTAGTGGTATGTCTGTTGGGGTGTCTAGATGCCTGAGGATGCTGGTCTACCATATAAAATGTCACACACAGTGAGTTTTTGTTCCAGGTTTTGCACAGTGAGCAGGCATTGAGCACATTTCACCCTTTCATGTTTTACAGGTGGACCAGCCCCCTACACAATTGGACAAATGGCTCGATTTGCAGACCCAGACATATCCAGTAAGTGTTGATATGTCAGTTCTGTGTTGTGTTTGCAGCTGTTGTGTGATTGACTCCTGTGTGTCGGACACATAGCAAGGTATGATGTGCTGGCACATGATCTGATATGTGACTTGACTGGAGTTTGAAATTTTGCTCCATTTATGAGTTGAACAATCAGTGGCAGAGCGTCATATTTTGGGAATTTAGTGCTGCGCTGTAGGCATGGGTAGGTGAACAGGGTGATATTTGTTGCTACATTTATGCCAATGAAACTTTTGGATGTAGCCATTTTCATGATTTAGTCAGCAAGTCATACCCTGATTCACACAGACCAGTGATGCTGAAGTATTACCCACAGACTTGAGCCTCCCTGTTCACTAATGAACATGTCAGACTGTATGTTTGACTTCCTAGCAACATCTAGCTCCACATGTTGTGCTACGTTTATGTGGCACTTGAGTAGAATGTCATAGGTGTGCATGCAGCTCAAGCTCAGATGGGTGCTTGCATCTAAGTGCTTGATTTTGGAAAGGTATTAGTGAGATCAAATGATGTTGACAATTATCTGCAATTAGGAACATAAATGTGGATGTGATTGACCAGTGTTTGTGTCTATCCTAGTTGGAAGCCTTCCTTACCTGTGGTGAACTGACAAAACCCATGGACAGCTGTCCACAGCTTCCCGGCTGTCCTTGATGTTTGAAAGTATGTGTTGCATGTCCATCAGCCCCGGAGGCACAGGGTTAGGTTTATGAAATATGTGTAACTAGGTGTGAGGATCCCAGTGTAGAAGACAGACATGTAATTCCAACATTCATTAATTCCAAACTAGGATACCCCCTCATGATTAGCAATTGCATACCGTCCTAGAAATTCCATTTACAAATCGCAGATCTTGTGGCCCTTGATTGTCATCTAGAAGATAGTCATTAGTTGGCCTGTCATATGTGGAGGACTTGCAGCATTTGTTATGTGACTAATGCAGAACAATGGTGCATAGATCATTTAAGTAGGTACACACCTTTTTTGAGCATCGCTGTGCTGTTAGATAGGAGATGTGCAGGCTGCGTTGGCATGTCATTCCTCAGGGACAATCTATGATCTGTACTGTGATTTGGACTGTTTAAGCTAATTTTGAGGAAGTGTTAGAATATCAGTAGTAGATGTATCACACAATGATGCAACTAATGTTTGGCTTTCTCTATTTTTACAGCTGCCAACATGGATGCCAATCAGATCAGGGAATTCCAGAGGAGGGAGATGCGTTACTGCCACATTCTGGATGTGGAGTCTGCATTCCTCCACATGGCATGGCATTATCACCATGAGAGAGTCACAGTGGTCTGGAGGGAATTTGCCCCAGGGGGATCCTCCTTGCCCACAACTGCCACCACCACCAGCACCACCACTCCGACCACAGTTGCACCAAGGATGACAGCCACTGTTGCAGGTCCCTCTACATCATTAGCTCCAGGACCACAGACAGCAGCTCCTGCACCTCCCCCTCCAAGCACGGCACCGGCACCAGCACAACCATCCACTAGTGGCACACAGACAACCCCTGCTGCAGTCATAGACAATGACGAATTTATGAACATGAGACATGACATGCAATGGATGTTGCGCAGAATGGACAGGCTGCAGCAGGATGTGTCTTGCAATAGCAGAAGACTGCATGGGATAAAGAAGATCCTGCAGAGGGCAAACTTGTGACTTTGAGACCCTCAGCCATGATTCCCTCCCCTCCCTCCTCTTTCCTGGTTCTTATATTTAGTGGGTTTAGGGGGCTTAGTGTTAGGTTAGAATAGGCTGTTAGTTAAGTTAGTATAAGTGGGTTGGGGGGAGGAGCGGATTATATTTTTACATGTGTTTTTTTTTGTGGATGGGTGGTGGATGATGTTGGGGTTTATGTGTATAAAAAAAATATATATATATAAAACCAAAAATATATATATTTGTTTAGGATAAGATAGTATGTGTTTAGGTTAGTATATGTTGTCCTACATGTGTCCCATCATATAAGGGGGGTGGAGGGTTGATGTTTAGAGTGTTTAGTTAAATGTGATAAGTAAGTTTAGATTAGAGTAGTTAGGGCCAGTTGTGGGTAATGTGTAGTTAGGATAGGTTAGGTTAGTTAAAGTGTTTCCCCTAGTTTAAATATCAGTTTTTACTGTTAAATAAATATTTAGGTACTCCTTTACAGTATGTGCCATATGCTTGGGGATCACGGCCTTGTCATGGGTTAACAGTGTCAATTTAGAATTTGCATTTGTGTTCCATCCTGCATCCAAATCCCATTATTGACATGGTTATTCCCAATTCCAATTGAGCTGTCACATTGACAGATACACCAAAGCTACTTTTCTATGCATCTGCCATCCATTGCACCCACCACTTAAGGTTGCTATGGTTTCCAATGTGTTGTTAAGTTTGGATGTGTGTTTTCAATCTGTCATCATTTGAGACCAGATTTGGAATCTTGGGCACTGTGGTACGTCTGCCTGCAGCCTGATGTTCACGTGAATCCTGATAAGATGAGTGATGGTATAATCTTATGTAGTATTGAATGCATAACTCACACCTATCTTTTCTTACATTGTACTCCCAGGTACATATTTGTCCATACACTTGTACACATCCATTCCTGCTGTATGGTGTGTGTGTGTGATGAAAGTTTATAGTCAGATGTCACATACATAAAGATTGTCTAGAAGGGATTTTTGAACACTTTGATTTTCTGCTTAAACATCCCTTGAAGAGGACTTTTTCAGTCCAACACAGCTTTATACTGTTAGTTTTCTAATTACTTCAGAAATAACCCTCAGGAAGTGCAGATGATGATACAATCCAGACCCCAGTGCATAGGTATCAGCCCACAATCTTTCATTTAAGTTGTATTGACATTCTATGGCCATTGACATGTGACATACATCACTAATCTCCTACACGGTTGATGTGTCACATTACACAGAGACAAAGTGGTTGCATATGTGTTATTTATTTTAAAGTGCTGTAGTGCAATATTTAAATAGTCCAGGATTGTGAGTCCATTAGTGTGACGCCTTCTATTGTGATACTACACAGGTGCAATGGGACATGTTATTGGACATGCTGGGGTGAAGTGTCATACAGTGCAGAAGAACATGAATTGCCAATGAGGTAGTGAGAGACCATCACAGAGCATAGTGTCAAGGTAAACAGTGGGCTGGAGAACAGTGTATGTGAGCAGCTGTTGCTAGACTGGCATGTTAACAAGCACAGGACCTAGGATATAAATGCCCATTTTGCATGGACTTGTGCTACCGGGTACTGTTACGGGTGAAGGTGATCTGTTCCACATCTTCATCTTCTGATGTGTGTGTCGTCTCCTCTGCCCTTAGTGGTTGTGGGTTTAAAGGGGCAACACACACTTCAGTATTTGAAGACGTGGAGTCAGAAATCCTGGTAGCTGCCAACTGTGGGGCTATTAAGGGCAGTACTGCAGCAAGGAGGAGCTGCTGGTTCTTAATTATAGCAGCGACAGCACTGTGGTAGGCAGCCACGTCGGCCCTGAAGGGGTCAATATTGCATTCGTGCATGCAGTGAAAGGTTTGGTGTGCAAGGTGTTGTGGCAACTCCCTTACTGCAGTACTGATTTCCTTTACACTTTGTTAAAGTTTTTGCATGATAGATGTTTGCTCTTGCATGGCTGTTGCCTGTTCTGCAGATGACAGCTTGCACAAACTCATCCCCTCAAGGCTGGCTGACATATTTTGCATCCCCACCCACACCTCCTTGGCCAGCTCCCGCTGTACTCCAACTACAGTCCTCTCAAATCTGGTGCCAGGGTCATCAGAGTCCTCAGCTGGGTTGGAGCTGGCAGGTCGTACAATTGGGGTGGTTCCTCTGTGATGGCTGCTACTTCTGTGCTCTTCCTTGCGACTGAAGGTGGGGTCTGGAGGGTTCCAAGGACATCTCGTAGGGTCTGCTGGGTGATGTTTGTCAGCTCGTCATCCATGCCATCAGGGAAGTCCAGGACAGCCATATCCCCAGTAGAGCTATCATCCTCTGCAATGAGGTATTGTACAATTACTGTGTCTGTGTTGTGGAATTTGTAATGTGATGTGCCTGACTTCCTATTAGTTGCACATTGGGATCTTGGTTCCTGTTCATTGTACCTGTCATTAATATAGGCATTCTCCCAGGTCTATGCCCCACCTGCATGTCGCATGTAGTGTGGGCAGTTTGGGGAAATGTCTACGTCACATCCTTTAGGTGTAGGTTCTGCCCAAATTGTATGTTGCCACCTTCTTGTCCTACTCAACCCTCCGTCTACTTCCATTATCATGGTGTGGCCTTGCACTGGCTGTGGGTGTTCTGATGTCGCTTGCACCACACTTACCAATCTGGAACTGACCCAATCTCTGATATTTCAAATCCACCTACATGTTGCTGAGACCTAGCATGTACTATGTATAGCATTGGCATGGCACAATAAAGGTGTCAGCATTGGTAGTGTGTACTGCTGATGTTGAGGAATGTGTGCTACATTGGATTGCACTGATGGTCCTAGCAGTGTTCATTTTCCTCTTATGACTGTGTGGGTGTGTTTCACTAGCTGGACACATATGTCCTCCCCCTCATTGCTGTTGCCTTAGCACTCTGACACTTGAGATGTTGCATGGTGGCATTGCAGCTATTGTGACACAGGCACAGGGTAGACCCTGACATGTGCAGCATGGGTATAACATTACTGCTGTGTACCTCATAATGTTACATACAATACCTGATGTTTGTAGCGCCTATAGACATGAGCACTTGACAGGATTTGCAAAGTTGTATTAAGTACAGGGGATTGATAAAGTTGTCATCCTGAACCCTCTATTTTGGGTGTGTTAGATCCATGGTCATGTAACTGTCTTTAGCAAATTGACCTGCACACACAGCAGAGGTGGTAGTGGCAACTGTTGTCATTGGTAAATACCACTTGCGGATACGGCCTGAGACTGGAAATTGAGCCCTAGTTAATGTAGTGACAATACCAGCTATTGTGTGGCAGCAGGCCAGTTTTACGTTGTATCCTACCATCCTGGACTGGCTTTGTGTTAGACTTTTCATCCTTGGCGTGGTCTCCCTTAACATTTTGCCTCTGTTCCCCAGGTTGTTGTGTGCTGGACTTTAATTTTGCTGTTTTTGTTACTCTGGGCACTTTACCACTGCTACCCAGTGCTAAAGTGCAAGTGCTCCTTTACAAAATTTGTATGTAATTGGCTTATCCATGATTGCCATATTTGGTTTACTAGTAAGTCCCTAGTAAAGTGCACTAGAGGTGCCAGGGCCTGTAAATCAAATGCTACTAGTGGGCCTGAAGCACTGGTTGTGCCACCCACATGAGTAGCTCTGTAATCATGTCTCAGATATGCCACTGCAGTGTCTGTGTGTGTAGTTTTAACTGTAAATTCGACTTGGCAAGTGTACCCACTTGCCAGGCCTAAACCTTCCCTTTTCTTACATGTCAGACACCCCTAAGGTAGGCCCTAGGTAGCCCCAAGGGCAGGGTGCCGTGTATGGTTAAGGTAGGACATATAGGCCCTCATTCTGACCCTGGCGGTCAAAGACCGCCAGGGCGGAGGACCGCGGGAGCACCGCCGACAGGCCGGCGGTGCTCCAATGGGGATTCCGACCACGGCGGTAAAGCCGCGGTCGGACCGGCACCACCAGTGTACCGATCGGACCGCCAGTGTACCGCCGCCCCATTGAATCCTCCACGGCGGCGCAGCTTGCTGCACCGCCGCGGGGATTCCGACCCCCCCTACCGCCATCCAGATCCCGGCGGTCCGACCGCCGGGGGGATCGGATGGCGGTAGGGGGGGTCGCGGGGCCCCTGGGGGCCCCTGCAGTGCCCATGCCACTGGCATGGGCATTGCAGGGGCCCCCGTAAGAGGGCCCCTACATGTATTTCACTGTCTGCTGCGCAGACAGTGAAATACGCGACGGGTGCAACTGCACCCGTCGCACAGCTTCCACTCCGCCGGCTCGATTCCGAGCCGGCTTCATCGTGGAAGCCTCTTTCCCGCTGGGCTGGCGGGCGGGCGGTCTGAAGGCGACCGCCCGCCAGCCCAGCGGGAAAGTCAGAATTACCGCCGCGGTCTTTCGACCGCGGAACGGTAACCTGACGGCGGGACTTTGGCGGGCGGCCTCCGCCGCCCGCCAAGGTCAGAATGAGGGCCATAGTAAGGTATTTTATATGTCCTGACAGTGAAATATTGCTAAATTCGTTTTCCACCATTTATACCATTTCTGTGACTCTGCCTATTTGTGGATTCCCTGTCTGGGTCAGTTTGACAGTTGGGCTGGTTGCACCTCACACTAGACAGTGACACAAAATGAGCTGGGGTGTAGTCTGCATTTCCTGATGAGCCATCTGTGCTAGGAGGGAGGGGAGGAGTGGTCACTTACACCTGAAAGGGCTGTGCCTGTACTCACACAATGCAGTCTCTGACCCCCTGGTGAGTGTCTGGGGCCTGGCCTGGGCAAGGCAGGATTTCACATTCAAAAGAGACTTTGCTTTGAAGTAGGCCTACTTCAAAGGAGAAAATGGGTATAAGAAGGGCACCCAAAACCACAGACTTTAGATCACTTCTGGACATCAAGAGGAACCTCTTCCTGGAGAAGAGCTGAAGAGTTGAGGAGAAGTGCTGCCCTGCCTGTGACTGTGCTTTGTGGAGCTATCCTGCAGTTGCTGCTTCTGCCAGAGTAAGAGGGCAAAGACTGGACTTTGTGTGCCTTCCATCTTGTGAAGAAATCTCCAAGGGCTTGATTTAGAGCTTGCCTCCTTTTGTTTGAAGTCTCAGGACAGCAAAGAGTTCTCTCTGCCAGCACCTGGAGTCTCGGGAGAAACTCCTGCCCTGACAAGTGGTGCCCTATCCAGTCCCTGGGCCCTTGAAAGGAAAGCTGGTGGAAATTCAAGGAAATCGACTTCGGACGACTTTGGACCGACGCCACTGCTGAATCCGGTGACGCCGCCTACAACCCACTCCATGATCTTCGCTGGAATGCAACAACCTTTGCAGGCCCGTCGGCCGCTGCAGCCCCACTGAAGTCCGCAACTCCGTGGAAGTCACCGCACCCCGTCGTGACTGATGCCGCTCGAAGTGCTCGGATTCAATATTTCGCACAGACGCCACGATCCCCGACTTCCTGCATCGGTTTGTTTTCACTCTTCACCAAAGGTACTGTACTTGCGGGTCTACGCGACTCTGGGTCCGGCGCTGCTGGTGTCGTCTTGTTGGGAACGACTCCGTCACGATGCTGTGTTAACACCTCATCGAAGCATTTTGTGTTTCTAAGCGCTATTTTTGAGTATTAATCTTTAAAAATTCATAACTTGACTTGTGTATGTCGGATTTTTGTCGTTTTGGTCTTGTTTGTTCAGATAAATATTTCCTACTTTTCTAAACTGGTGTTGTCATTTTGTAGTGTTTTCATTGAGTTACTGTGTGTGTTGGTACAAATACTTACACCTAGCACTCTGAAGTTAAGCCTACTGCTCTGCCAAGCTACCAAGGGGGTAAGCAGGGGTTAGCTGAGGGTGATTCTCTTTAACCCTGACTAGAGTGAGGGTCCTTGCTTGAACAGGGGGTAACCTGACTGTCAACCAAAGCCCCCATTTCTAACATTGGTGATCAGTGGTTGGGATTTGGACTTGTATTTGTACTTGACATACAGTGATTAAGTGTACACTACTATTTTGAGCGCAGACCACTACGTGACCACATACTACTTGTATGGTGATCTTGTGATTTTTTCTCTTTGGGACTGTTTTTTTCTACTTCCATTTTTTTGCTGATTCCTTGATTAACTTTCTTTGGAACTTCATTTGGCACCTTGTTTTTCTGCCTTTGGAACTTGGCATTTGTTTTTGAATCTTCATCATGCCCTAAGCTGGAGATGCATCAGTTGGAGCTGACTTTGACCTTGAGAAATTGGAGAGTTATACCAAGGCTCAGTTGAAGCAGTTCTGTAAATGTTTTGACTGTCCCATTTAGAGCTCATCCACGAAGGAGGAGCTGCCAAAGGCGCTGAGGGCCTGGGTGACAGCCAAGCGCACTGAAGGGCACACAGAGTATAAGGGAGATGAGGAGGAGGAGGAAGAGTGTTCAGTACACAATGGTATTGTAGGTGGGCCTGTTATGACCCGGGAGAAGGTCTCCAGGACAGGTAGCAGTGTCTCATCTAAAAGTCTGACACCTGAAGAGTTACAGGACAGACTGGCAGAAAGGGAGTACCAATTGGAGCAGAGAAGGCTAGCCCTTGAGGAGAGGAAGTTAGCGATGGCTCATGAGCTTAGCTTGAGAGAGATGGATCATAGAAGCCAGTCCAGTAGAGATGGTGGCAGCAACCCTACGTTACAGCCTGAGAGGAGGGTGCACATTCCTAAAGACCTTGTGAAAGATTACAAGAGAGAGAATGACATATACTAGTGGTTCAGGGGGTATGAGTCTGCTTTCCACATGAATCTGGTCCCTGAAGGCCATTGGGAAGTGGGTCTGCGGAAGCACTTTGAGGTAGAGGGGAGAGATACACTGACAGCCTTAGGGGATGCTCAGAATCTAACCTACTCTAACATGAAGGATGCCTTGCTTACAAGGTATGGTCTTACCCCTGAGCAGTACAAGGATAGGTTTAGGTCCTACAAGAAGAAGGAATCCCAAACCTGGTTGGAATGTGTTGATTCTTATTGCAGGTCACTGGGTGGTTTGGTGAATGGCAGTAAGGTAACAACGTATGAGGGGCTTTACAATCTGATTGCTTGGGAGCACTTGTACAGTTTGTTTTCCAGAGCTGCCCCAGCATCTGATTGACAGCAAGCTGACTGACCCCAGGAAGCTTGCGCAGGAAGCGGACTGCTGGGAGATCACCAGGGTCCAAAAGAGGAATGGAGGAGACCACGGCAAGGGTGGGCAGGGTCCCTCTCAGAAGAAGGGGGGGAAGGGTAAGCAGGGGGAGTTCTCTAAAGGGCCCCAAACTGATTCACAGGGTAAGGATTCCTAACCCACCAGTGAAAAGAAGCCATGGTTTTCCAAAGGGAAGCCAGTGGCAGGTGGTCCCCCATGTAAATGCTATGCATGTGACCAGGTGGGTCATGTGAGGGAGGACCCCAAATGCCCCAAAAGTACACCGGCACCCACTGGTGAGACGTCCCAGGGTTTGGCCAGTGTAGCGCTTGGGGAGGAGTTGGTTTCAGGTGGGTGGGAACCAGCTGAGATGACCCTGGTCTCACTAGGGGACAGTGAGATGGTCAAGAGAACCCCAGTGCCTGAAAACACAAGAAGTACAGGCAGTGGGTGACCATTAATGGACAGAGGGTAGAGCCTCTGAGAGACACAGGAGACATTGTGACTACAGTGAGGAGTCAGCTGGTGTCTGAAGAGCAGATAGATCCCCGGGTACTTCACCAAGTAGTTGAAGTGGACAACTCAGAGTGCCTGTGCAGAGAGGCACAGGTTCCCTTTGAATGGGGGGGGAAGTCTCAGGTTCCTTGAAGGTAGCTGTGAGTCCAACCATGCCTGTTGATTGTTTGCTAGGCAATGACCTGGAGGATTCCCCTTGGAAGGTGGTGGAACACAGGTCTCACTTGGAGATGTTGGGTCTGCTTGGGTGGGTATGCGTATCCACCTGGTCAATGGCAGCCCGTCAGGGTAATCAAGAGCCCCTGGAGCCTGAAACAGTGGCCCAGGGGACCGCCAAGAAGAGGAAGTGCAGGGGGCGCAGGAAACCATGCCCAGAAGTTCCCACGGTCTGGGAGGAGGCAGAGCCTGAGGGTGATGCCCCAGAGCCTACAGGGGAACAGGTGGCTGAACTGGGAGAGGTCCCTGACCTGTCGCAGTGGCAGCAGGAAGGGGGGCCCACCAGGGAAGCATTCTGTGCAGCACAGAAGACATGCCCTACTTTGGAAGGTTTGCGGCAGCAGGCCGCAGACGAGGCGGCTGGCAAGGAACCAGGATCACACCTGATTTCCTGGGAGGATAACCTCCTGTATAGCGAGCTTAAGCTTCCTGAGCCTGGGTCAGCCCGTGTGCTGGTGGTATCCCAGTGCTTCAGGGCCTTCTTACTGGGGTTGGCTCATGATGTGTCCTTAGCTGGACATTTGGGGCAAGACAAGACCTTTGAGAGACTTGTCACCCACTTTTACTGGCCCCTAATGAGCAGGCACTCAGATGCACATTGCAGGTCTTGTCAGACTTGTCAGGCAGGTGGCAAGAGTGGGAGGAAATGTAAAGCTTCCCTCCAGCCTTTGCCTGTTGTCAGTACTCCCTTTGAGAGGGTAGGCATTGACATTGTGGGGCCTCTGGATCCCAAGACAGCCATGGGCAACAGGTTTATCCTGGTCTTGGTGGACCATGCCACCCGGTACCCAGAAGCCATTCCGTTGAGATCAATCACTTCCCCTGTGGTGGGTCGTGTTTTGATGGGGGTTTTTATCTGCATGGGGTTCCCCAAAGAAGTGATATCTGATAGGGGTACCAACTTCATATCCACGTATATGAAGTCTCTGTGGAAGGAGTGTGGGGTAACCTACAAGTTCACCACCCCTTACCACCCACAAAGTAATGGTCTGGTTGAGAGATTCAACCGCACCTTAAAAGGCATGAGCATGGGCCTGTCAGAGACCTTGAGGCGGAAGTGGTACGTCCTCTTGCCATGCCTTCTGTTCGCCTACAGGGAGGTGCCTCAAAAGGGACTTGGGTTTAGTCCCTTTGAGCTGATTTATGGCCACCCTGTAAAGGGACCTTTGAGTCTGGTTAAGGAAGCTTTGGAGAAAGCTCCTAGTAAACCCCCCCAGGATGTATTCAGTTACATTCTAGCTTTGAGAAACCAGACTGGCTGCTTCAGGAGTCTCGCTCAAGGAGAACCTGGAAGCAAGCCAGGAGGACATGAAATGCTGGCATGACCAGAATGCCACTCTGGTCGAGTTTCAACCTGGTCAAAAAGTGTGGGTGATGGCACCAGTGGAGCCTAGGGCGCTCCAGGATAAGTGGACTGGGCCATTTGAGGTGGTGGAGTGCAAGAGTGACGTCACCTACCTGGTGGACTTGCGGTCTCCAAGGAACCTTTTAAGGGTCCTGCATGTCAACCGCCTCAAACCTCACTTTGAGCGGACTGAACTGTCCATGCTCCTTGCGACAGATGATGGGGTAGAGGAGAAGAGTGAGCCTCTTCCAGACCTCCTGTCTGTAGGAGAAAAAGATGGGTCAGTGGAGGGAGTGATCCTCTCCCCCTCCCTGACTGAGGAGCAGAAAGGGGACTGTCATCACGTGTTAGGACAGTTTTCCTCACAGTTTTCCCTGATCGCAGGAGTCACACACTTGTGCACACATGATGTGGACACTGGGGACAGTACACCTATTAAACAGAAGATTTACAGGGTGACTGACAGGGTCAGGACATGCATTAAGGATGAGGTATCTAAAATGCTTACCCTAGGGGTTATTGAGCACTCCAGCAGTCCTTGGGCCAGCCCAGTGGTATTGGTCCCAAAGGCTGCTGCACCTGGTGTCACTCCAGAGCTCCAGTTCTGTGTGGACTACCGGGGACTCAATGCAGTCAGTAAGACTGACACGCACCCCATCCCCCGAGCTGATGAGCTCATTGACCGGTTAGGCGCTGCCAAGTAACTCAGTATGTTTGATTTAACATCTGGGTACTGGCAGATTGCCTTAACTGAGGGGGGCAATGAGAGGTCAGCATTCTCTACACCAGATGGCCACTTTCAATTTAAAGTGATGCCATTTGGGATGAAGAATGCCCCTGCCACCTTTCAGAGGTTGGTCAACCAGGTGTTGGCTGGGATGAATGAATTCAGTGCCACCTACCTGGATGACATTGCTGTGTGTAGTTCCACATGGGAGGAACACCTGCAACACCTCTGGAGAGTGTTAGAGGCCCTGCAGAAGGCAGGCCTCATTATTAAGGCAATCAAGTGCCAAAAAGGGCAGGGTTCTTTGGTGTACTTAGGACACAAAGTGGGGAGTGGCCAGGTGGCACCCCTACAGCCTAAGATTGACACGATTCTGGCTTGGGAGCCTCCCAAGACCCAGACTGAAGTGAGAGCCCTTTTAGGTCTCACAGGATACTACAGGAGGATTGTTAAGTGATATGGTACCATTTTTACCCCCTTAACTGAGTTGACTTCTAAGAAGCAACCCAGGAAAGTGATCTGGACTGAGGCTTGCCAGAACGCTTTTGATGCCCTGAAGGCTGACATGTGCACAGCACCTGTGGTGAAGGCACCTGACTACTCCAAGGAGTTTGTTGTGCAAACAGACGCCTCAGAGCCTGGTATTGGAGTAGTACTCGTGCAGCTTAATGAAGAGGGCCTAGATCAACCCGTAGCCTTCATTAGCAGGAGGTTACTACCCAGGACACGTAGGAGGAGTGCCATAGAACGTGAAGCGTTTGCTGTGGTCTGGGTACTGAAGAAGCTAAGACCCTACTTGTTTGGGACTCACTTCCGAGTTCAGACCGACCACAGGCCCCTCAGATGGTTAATGCAGATGAGGGGTGAGAATTCAAAACTGTTGAGGTTGTCTATTTCCCTACAGGGGATGGACTTTACGGTGGAACACCGTCCTGGTACAGAGCCCACCAATGCTGATGGTCTGTCCAGGCTCTTCCGCTTTAGTGATGAGAACTCCCATGAGGTTGGGTAGTTGCTCCCCACTTTCAGCTGGGGGGGACACTTGTTAGAATTTTCATCCTTGGCGTGGTCTCCCTTAACTTTTTGCCTCTGTTCCCCAGGTTGTTGCTGTGTGCTGGACTCTGATTTTGCTGTTTTTGTTACTCTGGGCACTTTACCACTGCTAACCAGTGCTAAAGTGCAAGTGCTCTGTTACAACATTTGTATGTAATTGGCTTATCCATGATTGGCATATTTGGTTTACTAGTAAGTCCTTAGTAAAGTTCACTAGAGGGGCCAGGGCCTGTAAATCAAATGCTACTAGTGGGCCTGCAGCACTTGTTGTGCCACCCACATGAGTAGCTCTGTAATCATGTCTGAGATCTGCCACTGCAGTGTCTGTGTGTGCAGTTTTTACTGTAAATTCGACTTGGCAAGTGTACACACTTGCCAGGCCTAAACCTTCCCTTTTCTTACATGTCAGGCACCCCTAAGGTAGGCCCTAAGTAGACCCAAGGGCAGAGTGCCGTGTATGGTTAAGGTAGGACATATAGGCCCTCATTCTGACCCTGGCGGTCGGCGGAGAGGCGGCGGTCGGACCGCGAACAGACCGGCGGTATTAAAAATGGCATTCTGACCCTGGCGGGAACCGCCAACACAGCCCGCCAACTTAACACTCCGACCGCCACAGCGGTACAAACAAACAGCGCGGCGGTTCCCGCCAACAGCCCGGCGGCAGACAAAGTACCGCCCACCCTATTACGACCCACCAATCTGCCACCTTTTCCGGGGCGGGAGCACCGCCGATAAGAACACGGCGGAAACAGACTACGAACGGGAAAACGCTCACCTCTACGCACTCCACGGGAGATTCCGGCAGTATGGAGCCAGAGTTGCAGGTCATCCCCGCACTCCTATTCCTCCTCATATACCAGGAGCACGCCCGGCGGCGCGGAAGACATCGGTGAGTACTGCACCTACGACACAGGGGAGGGAAAAGATTACCGGCACACACCCACCCACCCACACCCACTACAACACACACATCAATGCATTCCCACAGATCACTGTCACAACCCACAAACCACCCCCCTCCGAAATAATGCAAAGACCAAAAGAAGAGATCATAAACGGCCAGATATATTGAAATAAACTATGTACAAAATATATACAGCTACTAAATGTAGTCCAACCACTGTCCGTGGATCACAGGGGTCCTGTGCAAAGGGGCAAGGCCCAGTCCCACGACAAGAACTCCACGGAGAGAACACTGCAGGGGCATCAGAAAGAAAATAGGACAGGCACCTCAGGGGGAAGGGAAGGGGGGGCACCTCAGCCACTTGAGTACACGACGCCAGATCCACGAGGGGACTCCATGACCACTGGGCCATCCTGGGGAGAGCAAAGCCACAGTCCATACAGTCCATACAGTGGGTGGCCTGCCCACTGGGCCATCCTGGGGAGAGCAAAGCCACAGTCCATACAGTCCATACAGTGGGTGGCCTGCCCACTGGGCCATCCTGGGGAGAGCAAAGCCACAGTCCATACAGTCCATACAGTGGGTGGCCTGCCCACTGGGCCATCCTGGGGAGAGCAAAGCCACAGTCCAAACAGTCCATACAGTGGGTGGCCTGCCCACTGGGCCATCCTGGGGAGAGCAAAGCCACAGTCCATACAGTCCATACAGTGGGTGGCCTGCCCACTGGGCCATCCTGGGGAGAGCAAAGCCACAGTCCATACAGTCCATACAGTGGGTGGCCTGCCCACTGGGCCATCCTGGGGAGAGCAAAGCCACAGTCCATACAGTCCATACAGTGGGTGGCCTGCCCACTGGGCCATCCTGGGGAGAGCAAAGCCACAGTCCAAACAGTCCATACAGTGGGTGGCCTGCCCACTGGGCCATCCTGGGGAGAGCAAAGCCACAGTCCATACAGTCCATACAGTGGGTGGCCTGCCCACTGGGCCATCCTGGGGAGAGCAAAGCCACAGTCCAAACAGTCCATACAGTGGGTGGCCTGCCCACTGGGCCATCCTGGGGAGAGCAAAGCCACAGTCCATACAGTCCATACAGTGGGTGGCCTGCCCACTGGGCCATCCTGGGGAGAGCAAAGCCACAGTCCATACAGTCCATACAGTGGGTGGCCTGCCCACTGGGCCATCCTGGGGAGAGCAAAGCCACAGTCCAAACAGTCCATACAGTGGGTGGCCTGCCCACTGGGCCATCCTGGGGAGAGCAAAGCCACAGTCCATACAGTCCATACAGTGGGTGGCCTGCCCACTGGGCCATCCTGGGGAGAGCAAAGCCACAGTCCAAACAGTCCATAACAGACCCCACTGCCACTGGAGGAGGCAAGTTGGCCAGAGGACATCCTGCAGCCCTGCGCGAGATAGATCCTGCCCTGCCACGTCTGCCAAAGGGCCAGCGGTTCTTGCCTTGAAGGGCCCAGTCCAGCGGTTCTTGAGACGGCGGGGCCCAGTTCTGCGTTTCTTGAGACGGCGGGGCCCAGTTCAGCGGTTCTTGCCTTGAAGGGCCCAGTCCAGCGGTTCTTGAGACGGCGGGGCCCAGTTCAGCGGTTCTTGCCTTGAAGGGCCCAGTTCAGCGGTTCTTGAGACGGCGGGGCCCAGTTCAGCGGTTCTTGAGACGGCGGGGCCCAGTTCAGCGGTTCTTGAGACGGCGGGGCCCAGTTCAGCGGTTCTTGCCTTGAAGGGCCCAGGTCAGCGGTTCTTGAGACGGCGGGGCCCAGTTCAGCGGTTCTTGAGACGGCGGGGCCCAGTTCAGCGGTTCTTGAGACGGCGGGGCCCAGTTCAGCGGTTCTTGCCTTGAAGGGCCCAGTCCAGCGGTTCTTGAGACGGCGGGGCCCAGTTCAGCGGTTCTTGCCTTGAAGGGCCCAGTCCAGCGGTTCTTGAGACGGCGGGGCCCAGTTCAGCGGTTCTTGCCTTGAAGGGCCCAGTCCAGCGGTTCTTGAGACGGCGGGGCCCAGTTCAGCGGTTCTTGAGACGGCGGGGCCCAGTTCAGCGGTTCTTGAGACGGCGGGGCCCAGTTCAGCGGTTCTTGCCTTGAAGGGCCCAGGTCAGCGGTTCTTGAGACGGCGGGGCCCAGTTCAGCGGTTCTTGAGACGGCGGGGCCCAGTTCAGCGGTTCTTGCCTTGAAGGGCCCAGTCCAGCGGTTCTTGAGACGGCGGGGCCCAGTTCAGCGGTTCTTGCCTTGAAGGGCCCAGTTCAGCGGTTCTTGAGACGGCGGGGCCCAGTTCAGCGCTTCTTGAGACGGCGGGGCCCAGTTCAGCGGTTCTTGAGACGGCGGGGCCCAGTTCAGCGGTTCTTGCCTTGAAGGGCCCAGTCCAGCGGTTCTTGAGACGGCGGGGCCCAGTTCAGCGGTTCTTGCCTTGAAGGGCCCAGTCCAGCGGTTCTTGAGACGGCGGGGCCCAGTTCAGCGGTTCTTGCCTTGAAGGGCCCAGTTCAGCGGTTCTTGAGACGGCGGGGCCCAGTTCAGCGGTTCTTGAGACGGCGGGGCCCAGTTCAGCGGTTCTTGAGACGGCGGGGCCCAGTTCAGCGGTTCTTGCCTTGAAGGGCCCAGTCCAGCGGTTCTTGAGACGGCGGGGCCCAGTTCAGCGGTTCTTGCCTTGAAGGGCCCAGTTCAGCGGTTCTTGAGACGGCGGGGCCCAGTTCAGCGGTTCTTGAGACGGCGGGGCCCAGTTCAGCGGTTCTTGAGACGGCGGGGCCCAGTTCAGCGGTTCTTGAGACGGCGGGGCCCAGTTCAGCGGTTCTTGAGACGGCGGGGCCCAGTTCAGCGGTTCTTGAGACGGCGGACGGTCTATGGCCAACTGCTAATTGCATGGTGGTGCCCTCCTGGGCAGCGGGGATGGTGCTCCTTCACTGCCCACCTGGGCTGTGGGTGGTGGGGCCCTCCTGGCCAGCTGGGCTGGGTCCTCCCTGGGCAGCGGCTATGGGGGTGGTGGGCTCTCCCGGGGCAGCGGCTATGGGGGTTGTGGGCTCCTCCTGGGCAGCAGGCCTGCTGCCTGACCTCTCCAACTTGCTGCCCTTGCCCTCCTTAGTCGTCGGCCTGTGGCCCTTGCCTCCCTTTGGAGCTGTGGCTGGTGACTGTCTCTGGGTGGTGTCCGGGGGGGATGTAGAAGGCGGGCTCCTGCGGCGCCCCTTCCGCCTTCTGCTCCTCTTCCCAGGGGGTGGGCTGGCTGTCCCCTTGCTGCTGGGTGAAGATCCAGACATGCGGGCTGGCGGGCTCCAATACCCCTGCACCCTTGTCAAGGGGGCTGCAGGGCTGGTGGTGGCTGAGGTGCTCTTCTTACCCCGACGAGAAGGAGGGGGGGGCTCAGGGTCAGGAAAGAAGTTAGTAGTGGCGAGGAAGAGCTTCTTGGGACAATGGAGAGTGGTAGGTACAGTGGGAATGGGAGTGGAGGGAGAGGATGTGGTTGTAGGTGAGTCACGTTTGCTGTCTTTGGGTGCAGGTGCAGGAGGGATAGGCTGTCGTGAGGTGGATGGCTGTTGGGTGGGTGGGTGGCTGCGTTTGTGTGGTGTGGAAGAGGGGGTGACAGACACAGTGGGAGAGGACACAGGGGACGTGTAAATGGCAGTGGGGGTGGTGACTGCACGTGTGCGGACTGGAGTGGAGGGTGTGCTGGTGATGGAAACACTGGCTGATGGTGAGTTGAATGGAGGTGTGAGTGTAGACGTCACAGGGAGGGAGGAGGGAGACGAGGAGGTGGGGGTCACAGAGGTGGTAGTGACTGTTGGCATGTCTGCATCGGAATGTTGCGTGTGTGAATGTCTGGGTGATCTGTGGTGCTTATGTTTGGATGAGCTTCTCTTGGGTGTTGAGGTGTGTGCAGGCTGGTCTGATGGTGTGGGTGGGACAGGCAGAGGAACAGGAGACTGGGAGGAGGGAGTTAGTAGAGGCAGGCAGGAGACAGGGACAATGGCTGCCGTCAGTGCTGAGGCCAGAGCCTGGAACGATCGCTGATGGGCAGCCTGACCCGAATGAATGCCCTCCAGGTACGCATTGCTGCGATGAACCTCCCTCTCCACCCCCTGGATGGCATTCAAAAGGGTAGTCTGCCCAACAATGAGCGTTCGGAGGAGGTCAATGACCTCCTCACTGAGGGCAGCGGGGTAACAGGGGCAGGGCCTGAGGTGCCTGGGGCGAAGGAGATGCCCGGCTTCCTGGCAGAGCGGGCACGGGGCGAACGCGGAGGGGCTGCTGGGAGGGCGGAGATGGTGCGCTGGGTGGCGGCTGTACCTGTAATGGCGGGGGGCACGGATGGTGCCACCCCCGCAAGGGAGCCCCCTTCCGAGGACGTGTCCGTGTCGCTGCAGGCTCCAGTCGTCCCCGTCGTGGAGCTCCCCTCGCCCTCCGTCTCACTGGTCCAGTCTGACTCTGTGGCATGGCCCTCCTGGGCCATGTGAGATGCAGCTCCCTCCTGCCCCGATGCCACTTCTCCTCCGCCTGATGATGCTGATGCACACAAGCACAGAAAGACAAACAAAAAGGGGGGGGGAGAGAGAAATAAAGGGATATTGAGTACATGGATCTCCGGTACAGTTAGCGGACATGACAGACACAGATGCCCCCTGCACTAAGTTGCGCACTTGGGGTCCGCTACGCATTCCGTGGAACATGCCCTACACGCCTAGAGTTGTCAACTGCACCCATGGATGACACGGCCCAGGGATGGCTGTACTGACACACTACTGAGGGTGGTGGCTGGGGACACAGGGGCTTACGGGGGTGCCCAGCCTACAGATATCGCCCTGGCCTAGGGGGACCCACAGCCCTCCTCCCCCACCCAGACACCTCCACTGCACGACAACAGAGTAGATGATGCTTCTACTCACCCCCTTGTGTCTGCTGTGCTGCCCTCACGCGCCCATCCAAATCAGGGTAGGCCACCGCCAGGATCCGGAACATCAGGGGGCTCAGTTGACGGCAGGCACCCCGCCTACGTTGGGAGGCCATCCCCAGCAGAGACTCGGCGGTCTTCTTGGTCCCGCGGCGGATGTCCTCCCACCTCTTGCGGCAGTGGGTGCCCCGTCGATGGTGGACCCCCAGGCCCCGGACTTCCTTGGCGATGGCACGCCAAATCCCAATCTTCTCATGGGCGCGGACCTATGTGACACGTACAGGGAGGGAGAAATACCACGTTCAAGTTACTCAGCATTTTCCTTTCCAGTGGCCCAACGCCCCCCATCCCCGCCAGGCCCCCCGCCAGGCCCCCCGCCATGCCCAACATGCCCCCCATCCCCGCCAGGCCCCCCGCCAGCCCCAACATGCCCCCCATCCCCGCCAGGCCCCCGCCAGGCCCCCCGCCATGCCCAACATGCACCCCATCCCCGCCAGGCCCCCCGCCAGGCCCCCCGCCATGCCCAACATGCCCCCCATCCCCGCCAGGCCCCCCGCCAGGCCCCCCGCCATGCCCAACATGCCCCCCATCCCCGCCAGGCCCCCCGCCATGCCCAACATGCCCCCCATCCCCGCCAGGCCCCCCGCCAGGCCCCCCGCCATGCCCAACATGCCCCCCATCCCCGCCAGGCCCCCCGCCATGCCCAACATGCACCCCATCCCCGCCAGGCCCCCCGCCAGGCCCCCCGCCATGCCCAACATGCCCCCCATCCCCGCCAGGCCCCCGCCAGGCCCCCCGCCATGCCCAACATGCACCCCATCCCCGCCAGGCCCCCCGCCAGGCCCCCCGCCATGCCCAACATGCCCCCCATCCCCGCCAGGCCCCCGCCAGGCCCCCCGCCAGCCCCAACATGCACCCCATCCCCGCCAGGCCCCCCGCCAGCCCCAACATGCCCCCCATCCCCGCCAGGCCCCCCTCCAGCCCCAACATGCACCCCATCCCCGCCAGGCCCCCCGCCAGCCCCAACATGCACCCCATCCCCGCCAGGCCCCCAAGCCAGCCAGTGGCCCCAAATCCAGATAGAATTAAACTCACTTGTTGGTCTGGAGGACCGTAGAGTTGCGCATACTGGGGGAGGACCCCATCCACAAGTTTCTCCAACTCCTCTCCAGTGAAGGCAGGGGCCCTTTCCCCAGTCGCAGCAGCCATGGTCCCTTCCAGACCGAGGTCACAGCAACACTTGCAGTATAGGTCCTCTCCTGTGAAAGTTCAAGTCGCAAGTGGATAAGTAGATAGAAAATGGCGGTCACGTCCGCGGCGGTGCGTACCGCGGCGGTGCGTCCCGCCACCGCCGGCGCCCTTCGCCATTGGCTCCTGAAACCCATAGGCTTCAATGTTAACCAATGCGGCTTCGCGCCGCGGTCTTGGCCCGCCGCCCGCCGCGGTGTGCCACGCCAGCGCATTGACCTCACATCCCATTGTCACACTTCACAGGTCAGGCAGCCGCCATTTCCAGGGCCCACATGGCTCAATTTCAACTGCGTCACACAGGCCTAGGCCTTGCATAGCCACTCATACACGCCATTCACTGCATAGAGAATCGTATACTGTGCTAGCTGTGAGTACGTACCTGTGGGTTGCCTGACTGTGTGCTCCATGTTGTCCTTCCTAGGCACCGTCCGCTGGGTTGGGCGAGGAGACGGATGAATCCTCCCGTGTACCGACCGCTGGTGGACCTGTCGACAATGGAAGAACGCCACATTATCCTGACCTACCGTCTTAACCGTGCCACTATCCATGAACTGTGTGCCCGGCTGGAGCCCGACCTGATGTCCCCCATCCGCCAACCCACAGGGATTCCCCCTCTGGTGCAGGTCATGTCAGTACTCCATTTCTTGGCAAGTGGGTCATTTCAGACAACAGTGGGAATTGCTTCTGGGATGTCTCAGCCCATGTTTTCAAAGGTGTTATCCAGAGTGTTGTCTGCCCTGATGAAATCCGTGAGGAACTACATCATTTTCCCTGAGGTGGGCGAACTGGCTACAGTGAAGGGTGATTTCTACGCCCTTGGACATATTCCCAACGTAATTGGTGCCATTGATGGGACCCATGTGGCTTTGGTTCCCCCAAGAGACAGGGAGCAGGTGTACAGGAACAGAAAAAGTTACCATTCAATGAACATCCAGGTGGTGTGTTTGGCTGACCAGTACATCTCGCATGTAAATGCCAAATTCCCAGGGTCAGTGCATGACGCCTACATCATGCGGAATAGCAGCATCCCTTACGTGATGGAACAGCTACAGAGACACCGTGTATGGCTAGTGGGGGACTCTGGGTACCCCAACCTGTCGTGGCTACTGACCCCAGTAAGGAATCCCCGGACCAGGGCAGAGGAACGGTACAATGAGGCCCATGGGCGTACTAGGAGGGTGATCGAACGCACCTTTGGCCTCCTAAAGGCCAGGTTTCGCTGCCTGCATATGACCGGGGGATCCCTAATGTACTCACCTAAGAAGGTGTGTCACATCATCGTGGCCTGCTGCATGCTTCACAACCTGGCTTTGCGCCGCCAGGTGCCTTTCCTGCAGGAGGATGGTCGAGACGGTGGTGTTGTGGCAGCGGTGGAACCTGAGGAGAGTGACGAGGAGGAAGACGACGGGGCTGAAACAGACAACAGGGACAGAATCATTGAACAGTACTTCCAATAGGACACAGGTAACATTTCAAAGATAATTTAGTAAAAGTTAACTACTCTGCAGCATCTCTGCTGCCTGTCTATTTGCCCCAGTGTATGATGACTGAGTTTTGGCTTTTCCCTCCCTATTTCAGATCTGGGGTCCCCACTACGAGTCCTGTGCTTCGTTTCCCCATGGACTACAGCTTTGTGGCAGCTGTTTGTTGACTTCACCATGTACAAGGACATATTTGCACTGTCATGTCAATTACAATCTATTGAAATCACAGCCAGACTCCTGATATTTTGGTGCAAAATAGGTGTTTATTGAAGTGCTCAAAATGGGATGGGTGGTTTCAAGTGGGTGGGGGCTATGGTGAAGGAATGTCCATGGCAGAGTCCAGAGTAACAGTCACACAGGTGCATTGTCCAGAGGCCTGTGGAGAGATGGAGCATGGGCAGTTCGAGGATGGACAGGGTGACAATGTGGGACAGTGGGATGACATCAGGTGGTATCCATTGCTGGCGGGGGTCTTGACATCCTACTCTGTCTTGCGAGATCTCAGGGCCCTCTTGCGGGGTGGTTCTTCTCCTGCAGGAGGTGGGGGTCTGGTGGGCTGCTGCTGTGCGGGGGCCTCCTGTCCACTAGCGCCGGCGGAGGTGGATGGCTGTTCTTGGTCCCGGCTAGTGGCAGGGGCCCTTGGGTGTTGTTCAGTGTCCGCCCTGCTGTTTACGAGGTCCTGCAGCAGCCCTACCATGGTAACCAGGGTGGTGTTGATGGCTCGGATGTCCTCCCTGTACCCCCGATAGTGTTCCTCCTGCAGCACCTGGATCTCCTGGAACCGGGCCAGTACCGTCGCCATCGTCTCCTGGGAGCGGTTGTATGCTCCCATGATGGTGGTGAGGACCTCGTGGAGAGTGGGTTCCCTGGGCCTCTCCTCCCCCCCCTGTCGCACAGCTGCCCGCCGAGTTGCCCTGTTTCCCTGGGCCTCTGCCCCCTGGCCGGTGTGCCCACTACCACTGCCCCCAGGTCCCTGTTGTTGTTGGGGTGGTGGGTTATCCTGGGTGCCCTGTAGTGGTAGACACACCGCAGATTGACGCGCCCTGGAGACAGAGGCATGGGCCCGCTGGGTGGGAGCTGTGCTGGTGTTCCCAGAGGGGTTAGGGTCTATAGTGGCCTGTGCCTGTGTGAGGGGAACCGACTGTCCAGAGGTCCCCGATGGTCCGGGCTGGTCATCGGTGTCCAGATCGACAGAGCTGCTGTCATCGCTGACGGCCTCTTGGGTGGGGGGTGTGGATAATTCTGGCCCCTCCGCCGCGGTGTGTTGACGGTCGGGTCCTGCAGGGGTATAGAGGTATGGTTATAGTTTCAATGTGTGGCATATGGGTGTATCTGTGGGTTCCCGTGTCCCCAAGTGCTGGCATTCGTGTGTGGGGGCTTTGGTGAGGGTGGCTTGTGGGGGGGATGTGTATATGCATTGGGCATGCTTTGGTGATGGGTGTCCATGCTTAGTGGACGCATGCAGGCCTAGGTTTTGGGATGTGTGGGTTGTGATGGTGAGACATTGGCGGGGAATAGGTGTGCTGGGGGTGGGGGTGAGGATGGTGGTGGGGGTGAGGATGGTGGTGGGGGTGAGGGTGGGGGTGAGGATGGTGGTGGGGGTGAGGGTGGGGGTGAGGATGGGGGTGGGGGTGAGGGTGGGGTTCGAGGATGGGGGTGAGGGTTGGGGTCTGATTTGGCATGCAGGTGGGGGGGAAGCAGTATTGAAGCTTCAACTTACCAGTATCCATTCCTCCGCCGACTCCTGCGAGGCCGTCAGGATGCAGGATGTTCAAGACTTCCTCCTCCCATGATGTGAATTGTGGGGGTTGAGGTGGGGGTCCTCCGCCAGTCTTCTGCACGGCGATGTTGTGCCTGGATACCATGGAACGCACCTTCCCCCGTAGGTCGTTCCATCGCTTCCTGATGTCTTCCCGATTTCTGGGGTGCTGTCCCACTGCGTTCACCCTGTCGACAATCCTCTGCCATAGCTCCGTCCTCCGGGCAATGCTGGTGTATTGGACCTGTGTGCCGAACAGCTGGGGCTCTACACGAACGATTTCCTCCACCATAACCCTGAGTTCTTCGTCTGTGAAGCGGGGTTGTCTTTGGGGTGCCATGGGGTGGTGTGTATGATGTGTGGGGTGGAGTATGTGTATTTAAGTGAGTTGAGTGTGGTGGTGTGTGTTGTTTTGTGTGTGGATAGTGTGTGGGTGATGGTGTTGAGTGGCTGTGGCTGTTATGTTTTGGATGCTGGTGTCTCTCTCTTGCCTTCTTTACGATTTTGTAAGCGTAGGGGTTTGTGGGTGATGTGGGTGGGTGTTTTATATTGTATTGTGTGTGTGGGAGTGGTGTGTGTATGTGTATCAGGTGTGTGGGATTCAAATCGTCCAATGTGGGTGAGTTTTGTTCGTTGGTGGGTATTCTGACCGCGCCGGTGTGTCCCGCCAATGGAATACCGCGTTTGAATGACCGCCGCGTGGATTCGTGGGTCGTAATGGGATGGGCGTATTTCTGTTGGCGTGGCGGTGGAGGTTTGGTCACCTCCACCTTTCCGCCGACCGCTGGTCTGGCGGTCTGTTGTGGCGGTCGGATTTTCGGAGGTTTGCCTTCTGCGGGTCAGAATGACCGTGGCGGGTTTCCGCGACCGCGGCGGGATTATGGAGGATTTCTGACCGGCGGTAGGCGCCTTTTACCGCCGAGGTCAGAATGACCCCCATAGTAATGTGTTTTATATGTCCTGACAGTGAAATATTGCTAAATTCGTTTTTTCACTGTTGCAAGGCCTCCCCCTCTCATAGGCTAACATGGGGACTACCTTTAAATCTGATTAAAGTGTAGATTCCCTTTGGGAGCGGATGGACATGTGGAGTTTGGGGTCTCTGAGCTCACAATTTAAAAATACATCTTTTAGTAAAGTTGATTTTAAGATTGTGCGTTTGAAAATGCCACTTTTAGAAAGTGAGCATTTTCTTGCTTATACCATTTCTGTGACTCTGCCTGTTTGTGGATTCCCTGTCTGGGTCAGTTTGACAGTTGGGCTGGTTGCACCTCACACTAGACAGTGACACAAAAGGAGCTGGGGTGTAGTCTGCATTTCCTGATGAGCCATCTATGCTAGGAGGGAGAGGAGGAGTGGTCACTTACACCTGAAAGGGCTGTGCCTGTCCTCACACAATGCAGTCTCCGACCCCCTGGTGAGTGTCTGGGGCCTGGCCTGGGCAAGGCAGGATTTCACATTCAAAAGAGACTTTGCTTTGAAGTAGGCCTACTTCAAAGGAGAAAATGGGTATAAGAAGGGCACCCAAAACCACAGACTTTAGATCACTTCTGGACATCATGAGGAACCTCTGCCTGGAGAAGAGCCAAGGGAAGTGCTGTCCTGCCTGTGACTGTGCTTTGTGGAGCTATCCTACAGTTTCTGCTTCTGCCAGAGTAAGAGGGCAAAGACTGGACTTTGTGTGCCTTCCATCTTGTGAAGAAATCTCCAAGGGCTTGATTTAGAGCTTGCCTCCTGTTGTTTGAAGTCTCAGGGACAGCAAAGACTTCTCTCTGCCAGCACCTGGAGTCTCTGGAGAGACTCCTGCCCTGACAAATGGTGCCCTATCTAGTCCCTGGGCCCTTGAAAGGAAAGCTGGTGAAATTCAAGGAAATCGACTTCAGATGACTTCGGACCGACGCCGCTGCTGAATCCGGTGACGCCACCTGCAACCGAATCCGTGATCTTTGCTGGAACGCGACGACCTTCGCAGGCCTGACGCCGCTGCAGCCCCGTTGAAGTCTTCGACTCCGTGGAAGTCGCTGCACCACGTCATGACCGATGCTGCTCGAAGTGCGCGGATTCAACGTTTCGCACAGACGCCGCGATCCCTGACTTTGCGCATCGGCTTGTTTTCACTCTTCACCAAAGGTACTGTACTTGGGGGTCCACGCGACTCCGTGCCCGGCGCTGCTGGTGTCGGCTTGTTGGGAACCTCATTGAAGCATTTTGTGTTTCTAAGCGCTATTTTTTAGTTTAATCTTTAAACATTTGTAACTTGACTTGTGTATGTCAGATGTTTGTCGTTTTGGTCTTGTTTTGTTTAGATAAATATTTCCTATTTTTCTAAACTGGTGTTGTGTCATTTTGTAGTGTTTTCATTGAGTTACTGTGTGTGTTGGTACAAATACTTTAAACCTAGCACTCTGAAGTTAAGCGTACTGCTCTGCCAAGCTACCAAGGGGGCAAGCAGGGGTTAGCTGAGGGTGATTCTCTTTTACCCTGACTAAAGTGAGGTTCTTGCTTGAACAGGAGGTAACCTGGCTGTCAACAAAAGACCCCATTTCTAACACGTTGCTTTTCCCACTTCCTTGGCATGGCAGAGTACCCCTGTGCAAAGGTTGTTGATGTATTTTGTGCTATGCCCCCGGTTTGCCCTGCACAGCCCATGCCCCCGGGCCGTGCCTCTTCGCCCTTTCCACTACCTGTTATCATGGCTGACATGCATTGTGTAGTAGGTATGTCCCCCCCCGCTTGCAGTTAACAATTACGCGTTTTTGTTTCCCATGCCTCTTGCCCTGCATCTGTGTTGTCTCCTGGTAGTCTGCGCTGTCCTGTCCTTGAATCCCTGTGACGATCTCCTCAGGGATGACGGCTGCCACCATCTCTTCCATGTGGTCCAGGGCCTCCTGCGGTCATGGAGTCCCATCGACAGTCTGTAGTGCTGCCTTCCTGTTCCTTGACATTTTTACCTTAGTCCTGCGTTTGCAGTCAGGCGAGCGTTTCTTGCACTCAGTGACTGTTCTCCGTACTTCTGCCACACAGTTGATCTTATTGACAATTTGTTGCCGAATTGCCTTTCTCCTACCAATTGGCAATTTAGAGGTGACAAAAAGTTGATGCTGGTGTTCCGTCACCTCTTTCACCAGTATTTCATGCTCCTCTGCACTGAACCGACACTTCCTTTTCTTCCTCTCCCTCTCCTGGGCCTTGTGTGGGTCCTCCTGGCTGGTTCTTGGTCGGTTGTCATCTTCCTGGGGTCTCTCATGGCTTCTAGGATCCATTTTGGGGCTTCTTTGTACATTATGCTGTGTTTGTGCCGCTTTTTGACGCTATTGCTTCGAAAAATTTCGCGTATCCGGTTTGCAACATCGTAAACCGGATTCAAGTCATTTTCGCCGCCCTAAAATCATTTTTTTTAATGACGTGGCACATTAGTTTGAGTAAAAAAAATGACTCTAACCAGTGGTTTGTGCTGCCGAGCGTCAAAGTATAAATTTGACGCCCGGGTGGGGCAAGGAAATGGCATTAGCCGGCGTAACATTTTTTGACGCAAAACTGCGTTGGCGCAGTTTTGCGTCAAAAAGTATAAATATGGCCCTTAGAGAGCTAAAAGTTGCTTCATATGTTGCTTTTTAGCTGGTCGCTTTCTTATGCGACTCTCCAGTTTGTTATTGCTACTATTAGTGTTGCCTTCTATCAGTAGTTTCGTGGACTTCTCCTGTCTATTGTTTGCTGCTTGACCTCTTGCCTCAACCTCTAGGTATTTTTTTTCTGTTCACTTTTTTCCTCTTAGGAAACGGAGTTTCATCCAGCCTATTTCTTTAAATTCTGTCCTTTTAACACATTGGAATGAGGCTTGACAAGGTATTGCTGCAGGCCACACCTCTGCACAACGGAGAAATCCTCGGCATTAATAGGAAGACCTGCTAGTGACATTAGGCAGTGCTTTCAAGTTTCCCAGGTCCATGCGTTTTGTGCTGTTCCATTGCATTTTGTTTTCTTTGAATTCTGGAAGTTGTAGGCTTGTTTAGTCCATTAAAATATAGGACTACAAATCCCAGAATTCTAAGAAAAGGACCTGGACTAGAGTAGCACATCACACTCAGACCTGAGGAACTTGGCATCTATGCTTAGCATCCCTACATGTGAAGGACATCCTTGTCATACCAATAAAAGTGTACTTTCTGAAATTAGTTGACAGACCAAATCACATACCCGTGCCTCACCAGTTCCTTTCCTCTGGGGAAGGGAACTCCAATGACAGCACTTCCTGCATCGATGGATCTATGCATTGTACAGTACTAATCTTATTATTAAATAGATTGCCTGTTTCTTGTGCCTAGGTGCTGCCAATTTCTTGAAGACTAATTAAATGACTTTGTTTTTTTAGAGGTGGGATTATCTCTCTTTCCTTTAGTGGAACCATCGGTGCAACCATGTTTTTGTGATCCCAGTGTTGGTGAGATTGGCCTTTTTGTACGTGGTCCAATGTGTTGGCAAATTCTCTAAAATCAATTGACTGTTTTGTTTTTTACAGATTAGGTATGTGACTGATTCACACCATTGTCTGTTTTGTAATATTTTAGGCTTATGTTCAAAGGCCGAGGCTGCTGAAACTGGTACTGTGGGCCACACTGTAAGTATTCATTATATGAAGGATTCCTGCACTGTTTGTGTATAGGCTCTGCGTCTTCCATGTGTTAGGGCCACTTCAGGTGGACCTGTTGTACCTGCTCAGAGTGTAAGGGAAGTCTGAACTGCTGCTACCTAGCTTGTACCTGCAGTTTGTGCTAGAGAAGGTTGCATTACTACTGCCCATGATGAATCCCTTCTTTGCCTGGCCGGTTCTATACTTCATTTATGATATAAGGACGGGATGATGCATGTCAACTCCATGCACTGCACCCGCTCCATGTGACATGTCTGTGAGGGAAGATTTCACTGCTGCATCCCATCATGAATCCTTCCCTCTCCAGGGTGATTCTTCTATACTTACGTTGTGATTTAGGGAGAGGAGCATGCACGTCAGCTCTGTGTGCTGAATTAGCTCGTTGTGTATATGTGTGTGAGGGAAGCTTGCCGTGCCGCAACCCATGATGAATCATTCCTTTTCCTGGCTGGTTCTGTACCTTCTTAAGGAGGGGAGCATGTACTTCAGCTCCAGGAGGTGCATTGGCTCTGTGTGCACTGCTGCATCCTATGATGATTTCTTCCTTTTCCAGACCGGTTCTGTACCTCCATTGCGGTTTAAGGAGGGGATCATGCACTTCAGCTCAATGCGCTGCATCTGCTCTGTGTGTCTATGAGTGTAAGGGAAGCTTGCATGGTTGCAGGTTCTGCACGCTTGTCTACGTTTCTATACTGGAAGGGCATTTTCACTGACTTGCATGATGTTTTAAGAACTAATCTGCTTACACAAGATGCGATGCTTTCGAGATGCTTTAATTTTCACTCCCTTTACATTTCATTTGTTTGGAAGACACTAGAAGGCCAAAGGAGAATAATTTGGAGGGACATGTTTATGCTAGATCCAATGACCCCACTTACTGGCTTGTCACTTCTCTCCTCAGTAGCCCCTCCTATTGTGCAGCTGTCATAATTGGGGGCATATTTATACTCTGTTTGCACCAAATTAGCGTCATTTTTTTTTTTACTCTAATTTGGTGCCAAATTTATGGAGTAAACGTCATTTTTTGGAACTGGAGACCTACCTTGCCTTAATGAGATGCAAGGTAGGCATTCCCGTGCAAAAAATGACTCTATGGCCTTAACGCCATATTTAGGGGCATATTTATACTCTTCGGCATATTTATACTCTGTTTGCACCGAATTAGGGGCATATTTATACTCTGACTGTGCCGAATGTACGTCAACATTTTTGACGCACAATCGGCGCAAACCCTGCCCCATATTTATACTTTGACGTCCGACCCCGCGGGCGTCAAAATTCCACCATGTGCGTCATTTTTTGGAAGGGGGCACCAGCCTTGCGTTAATTATATGCAAGGTAGGCGTTCCCTTCCAAAAAATGACTTTAAGGCCTGTGCCCCTTATATATACTCTGGCGTCATTTTGACGCACAGGAGGGGGTGGGCCTTAAAAAACGGCTCACAGCCTGATGTGTGCCTTTTTTTAATGCCTGGGTCAGGGCAGGCGTTAAGGGACCTGTGGGCTCGGAAGGAGCTCAGAGGTGCAGTCCCCTGCCCCCAGGGACACCCCCTGCCACCTTTGCCGACCCCAGGAGGACACCCAAGGATGGAGGGACCCATCCCAGGGAAGTTAAGGTAAGTTTGGGTATTTTTTTCAAATTTTTTTTTGTGGCATAGGGGGGCCTGATTTGGGCCCCCCTACATGCCACTATGCCCAATGACCATGCCCAGGGGACATAAGTCCCCTGGGCATGGCCATTGGGCAAGGGGGCATGACTCCTGTCTTTGCTAAGACAGGAGTCATGTCAATGGAGGATGGGCATCAAAAAAAATGGCGCAAATCCGGTTTGAGGCCTGAATTGTGCCTCAGATCTGACTTGCACCATTTTTTGACGCACAACCCCCATTTTCCCATACGCCGGCACTGCCTGGTGTGAGTAATTTTTTTTGACGCACACCAGTCCGCTGCGCCGGCTAATGTCATTCAATTAATAAGGCGCCCTCATGGCGCATTGGAATGGCATTAGCCGGCGGTAAAATTTTTGACGCACAACTGCATTGGCGCAGTTGTGCGTCAAAAAGTATAAATATGGGCCTTAGTGTCATTTTTTTTTACTCTAATTAGGTGAAAAACTAAATCCATATTTATACTTTGGTGATAGACCTGTCCAGCACCAAGGCCCTGATTTATACTTTTTTTTGCGACGCATTAACGTCATTTTTTGACACAAAAGTGGCGCAAACTTACAAAATATTGGCCCTTGTTAATACTTTTTGCTGCAAAACTGCACTAACTCAGTTTTGCACCAAAACGTTTAGCACAAGCTTGCATCATTTCTGTGCACCAGCCGGGCACCATATTAATGGAATGGTGCAAGCCCGTGCAAAGGGTAGGCTAGAGCAAAAAAAATGACTTTAGTCGGGTGGGGCTGGCAGTATAGAAGAAGAGGGTTTAGCAACAAAAAATGACTTTAGGCAGGTTAGAGTAAAAAAAAATTACACTACCCAGATTAGCGTCATTTTATGGTGCTAAACCAACCATGCCACATTACTCCTGCTTTAGAAAAGGCAGGAGTCACGCCCACCACCCCAATGGCCAGCACAGAGGACAAGGGTCCCCTGGGCATGGCCATTGCACCCTGTGCCATGTATGGGGCCCCATTTCAGGGCCCCCTATGGCACTTTAAAAAATAAAATGCAATCTTACCTGTACTTACCTGGGATGGGGTCCCCCATCCTCCGCAGTCCCTCTGGTGAGGGTGGGGGTGCCCCTGGGGCCTTGGGAGGGCACCTGTGGGCTTATTCCATGGTGCCCCACCATGGAAATAGGCCCACAGGTCCCCTAACGCCTGCCCTGACCCAGGCTTTAAAAAATGGGGAAAAGCAAGCTTTGCCCCATTTTTTGACCTCTCCTCCCTCCCTTACACCATTTTTGCATGGGAGTATAAATATGGAGTTAAGGCCATAGAGTAATTTTTTGCACGGGAACGCCTACCTTGCATCTCATTAAGGCAAAGTAGGTTTTCACTTCCCAAAAATGTATTTAACTCCATAAATTTGGTGCTATACGGGTCTAGCACCAAAGTATAAATATGGAGTTAGTTTTGCACCAAATTAGAGTACAAAAAATGACACTAATTCAGTGCAAGCAGAGTATTAATATGCCCCTTAGCGTCAAAAAATGAAGCTAATCTGGTTAGAGTAATTTATTTTGACTCTAACTTGCCTACCGTCATTCTTTTTTAACGCTAGCCTACCCTTTGCACTGGCTTGCACCATTCCATAAATATGGTGCCCAGCTGGTGCTAAAAAATGGTGCAAGCCGGTGCAAAACCTTTTGGTGCAAAACTGCATTAGTGCAGTTTTGCACCAAAAAGTATAAATAAGGCCCTTAGTGTGATAAGCTCCTCTGCATGTTGACAGCCGAGATGTCTGCCACCTGACTGCACATTGCAACCTCTTACCCTGTGTCAAATTGTATCTCTCTCCAACTCCTTGTCGATTAATTCATTTGTTTTTATTCCTGCAGATGTGATATTGTGCTGGTGATGCAAGATGTTCTTGTTCCATCCACCAGCTGCCTTTCTTTATTTGTCCCTTTACACCCTACACCATATCCATAAGGAATCCATGTTCACACCCCTTCCTATAAACTGCATGCATCATATTGCATCAGTGGTAATGCCCCAGCCCTATAGCCTCTCCTCATGTGTCCCCTGTTACTCCACACCCTGAGCAAGCATGTAAATCATGGCCTCTATGTTGTGACATTGGTGAGACGGATCCTTTCTATGCCCTTCTTGCCTCACCTCTCTCAACATCCCTCCCTCCCTGACATCTACACCCTCCGGGTCCGCTGTCTCTGCTCCACCTGCACTTTATAGGCACAATTTTGTTTCGCAGAAACATGCTGTATTTAACATTCACCTATGGACATTGTACCTCTCCATTGTCAAATAACTTTTGAAGACAATGTCAATACTTACAGTAGGCTTTGGGTCAGCCCCTTGCTTTCCATTGGTTCACTTATTTGTCAATCGCATTTGCTTGCTTCTTATTTAAAGTCAATCCCCTGTGGTTTATGTTGCGCTCCGTCCCTTTTCCACCTTGCCCACTGCACCCCAATCCCTCCACTTACCTCTCCATGCCCTACTCAATGTTGACTCATTTTGTTTGTTTGTATTTTATCTGCCCCTCTCCCCTTTTGCTTCAAACCCACTGCTGCTCCCCACCTTCGTCAGCGCTTTCATCACTCCCTGACGACTCCACCATTCCTCCAAAAATAGTTTCTTTATTGGAAGCTCCAGTAATTACAATTTGGGGCTAGAACTCACCTTTATAACAAAAAAATACACTTCATCGCACTTTTTATGTGTTTTTAATTTTCTGCTACGAGATTGGCACCCATCATCTTGGAAAGGTAAATGTTGAACCTTGCCCTTTTTACAGTGTCATTCACCAAACGTTTTGCCTTCTGCTCCTAATTTTTCAGACCCTTTTGGCTGACGTTATGACTCTGGTCACTTTATCACTGCTCATCTGTGCTGAAGTGCATGTGCTCTTCCTCGTAAACTTGGTATGATTGGCTTATACCTGATTGGCACATTTAATATACCTGTAAGTCCCTTGTACAGTGGTATCCCTATACCCAGGGCCTGTAAATTAAATGCTTCTAGTGGTCCTGCAGCGCTGCTTGCACCACCCACAGAAGTAGCCTTTCAAACCTGTCTCAGGCTTGCTAGTGTAGGGCCTGCATGCGCAGTTTACTGCCACAGGGACTTGGCATCTAAATTCATTTGCATTTGCCAGGCCTAGAACTCCCCATTTACTACAGTTAAGTCACCCCTAAGGTAGGCTGTAGCTAGTCCTATGGGCACGGTGCTATGTATGTAGAAGGCAGGACACATTCCTGGTTATGTGACCTGTCCTAGTAGTGACAAACAGCCTATTTGGTTTCTCACCTCTGTGAGGGCTCCCTTCTCATAGGATTGCATTGGAAATGCCCTGCCTTATATCTAGGGTGTATTGTCTGATTTATGAGGGGTAGCGTAGGCATGTTTGGTATGGTTGTAATGGTGGGGAGAAATGCTGCTTACTGGTGCAGGTGGATTTTTTATTACCATTATAGAAATGCCACTTCTAGTGGGCATTTCTCTGCGCTTATAACTCTGATGCTTTACAGCTTGACTCCAATCCACGTCTCGTCAGAGTCACAGCTGGGCTTTGTGCATACTTTTCAGACAGCCTGTACACAGGGAGGGTGAAGGTGTCACAGAGGCGCATCTACATATTCAATAGTCTTCCTGGGCTGAGAGAAGGGGAGGCGGTGCACAGCTACAGTTGTAAAGGCTGTGCCCTGGCCTCACACAAAGGGTTTGTTAACCCCCAACTGATGTCTGGAGCCTATGCTGGGGGAGAGAGGAGACATCCCTGGAACCGGTTGTAATAGGTTGGAACCTCCTTTCCCCCTCTTTGTTCACACTGCGCATAACTGAGTATAAGTACAGGGGATTTTTCCCCATAAAGACACACAAGAAGCCTACTTGGAACTGGACATAGAATGCTGCTAGAGGGACTCACCAGGAACCGCCTTGGACTGCTACTGCTGTTTCTGACCTGTGAGCTGCTGGGGCACTAGGAGGAACTGCACTCACTGCAAATCCCTTGTGCTGGCCTGTTTGTTGGGCCCTACCACTCTGTGCTCCATTTGTGTCCCCAGGGGCTGGGTGCTGTGACTCCTGCCCCCTGCAACTGTTACTTTCTAGAGCGAAGACAGCACTATTCCTCAAGGCTCCTCTGTTGGAGCGTAGAGCATGAATAGTGCCTTTCTTTATTTACCAAAGCGCCTTGGAGAAGCGCTTGGTTATGTGGTCAGATCGCTTTTTCTTTTACTGGGGAAGTGCTTCGAGAGCGCTTCTGGAGCTATGCCGAAGGAAGAAATCACCACCGCAACCTCGACAACATGGGATATCAAAGCACGTCCAATATGCACTCTCCAGAGTGCTCAAGGGGCACCAGAGTACTGGGAACAGTGCCCCCAGGGCATAGGCAGGCACCTCCAGGTGTGCTCACAGCCCTGGCACCGGGAGATTGCTGAGGAAATACAGAGCAGCGCAGCGACCACTGTGGTGCATTCGCGGGCTGCCTGCCGGCCAGCCGCCTATAAAGACCTTCACTGAGGGGAACCTAAGGAGGGTCCCTTTCCCCTCCTTTTATTTCATTTGATTCTGGGGTGAGAGATATGTGGAAGTGGGGCTCCTCCAGAGAAGGGATCGAGGGTAAGTCCCTCCGTTTAGTACCTGGACCCCACTCCCTTGAGCTGGATTCCAGCTGGGCAGCCGGGGTCATGACCCTCAACTGAGGTCCCCGTACCTGTCCTGCACCCTCCCTATGCTAGCCCACTTGGCGCGATACCACCTCTCATGGAAAGCTATGGTGATATGTTCTTTTTTCCATGACTTGCCATGTGCTTTCTGCTTAGTGATATGTTTACAATGGCCCATGCAGTTTCGCTAGTATACCCTTGTGACTTGCCATGTGTTTTTTGATGTTCCTTTTATGGGCATCTATGATGATTTTATGATGAGTGCATTTCTTTAGTAATGTTTTCCTGACTACTGGTTATGTTGCAGAATAATCAGTAACCTGTGTGTTTTATGTGACTGCTGGTTTTGGCAGGGTAGCAGTACTGTGTAATGTTCTGACAACTTCTTGGGTAGCAGGGTATTACTGACATGCTGTGTGTGGTGTAATGATGTTGTGTACAAAACAGTTTATTTTTATATAACTTGGTGTTGTGTTTCCTTTGTGGTGGGAATAGTGCGTCACTTGTGTTGTGTGTGTTTTGTGCAAAAGTTTTACACATTGTCCCTGGGATAGGCCTGACTGCTCCTGCCAAGCTACCAAGGGGGTGAGCAGGGTTTATCTTGGGTGTGTAACTCCCGCACCCTCACTAGAGTGGGTGGGTTCTGCCTGGCTTAGGTGCCCAACATCAGCAAATTACATTGGCAAAGCCAGTAGACCTTCATTGCCAGTGAGGGTACTATTTGGAGGTAGAATGGTGTCTATAGAAGGACTCTGTAATCTCCTGCACAGCATTACAGTTCTCTTTTAGTTTCTTTGCCATGTAAATGTGATAACCTACACACTGCTGCCTCTGGCCCAAGAGGCCCTGTACATGAGGGGGGGAATCTCATCTGCTTCACTGTCAGGAACATCTGCTTGCCACAGTAATTTAGCTACCTTTCCATTTTATGTAGAACACTGTCAATTACAAGTAGTTTATATTTCGTAGACTAGTTTCCGCCTGTTAGAAATGGGTTCTCTAGATGGCAGAGATACACACCCTAGTCCAAGTAGGGACCACAATCCTATTCGAGGTAAGTCACACACAATCCAAATTATCCTGTGCCCACCTTCTGGTAGCTTGGCACTGAGCAGTCAGGCTTAACTTAGAAGGCAATGTGTAAAGTATTTGTGCAATAAATCATGCAATAACACAGTAAAAACACCAAAAAATACACTACACAGTTTTAGAAAAATATGAGATGTTTATCTGAATAATTTAAGGTCAAAGCGATCAAGATTTGATAATCACGAGTTGAAATATCACTTTTGTAATGATAAGAAGAGTCTTTAGTTCTCAAAAGCAACAATTGTCTCTTGCCAGCACAAAGTACCTGGTTTACGTCAAAATTACACGCATGAAGACCACAGAAGAGGACATTCGTTGAAAAAGGTAGGTGTGCTTCGGATTCCCACTTGGAGAGCCGGGCTGTGTCATTCCATTTCAGAAATGTGGTGAGTTTTGCTCGCTGGGCAGGCTGTGCATCAATTCTGGCAGACTGTGCATCGATTTTTGCCGCACAAGAAGTTTCTTTGCAGAGATGAAGTCTTGCAAGCTCAATCCAACCCCTTGGAGAGCACTTCTCAGCAGAGTCAGAGGCCAGCAAGGCAGAAGGGCACCAGAAAGGCAGCAGTCCTTTACAGCAAAGCAGTCCAGGTGAGTCCTTTGGGCAGCCAGGCAGCTTCTCTTGGCAGGTTGTAGGTTGCAGGTCCTGGTGCAGAGTGTCTGTCCCAAGAAGTGTCTAAGTTGGTAGGGTCAGGGACCCAGTTTATATACCCAAAAGTGCCTTTGAAGTGGGGGAGACTTCAAAGAGTGGTTTTGAAGTGCACAAGGTCCCCTTCCAGTGCAACCCTGTCTGTCAGGGTCCCATTAGGGGGTTTGTCAGTCCATTGTGTGAGGGCAGGCCTCTATCCTTTGAAATGTAAGTGTCAGGCCCTGCACCCTTCCAGCCCAGGAAGACCCATTCAGTATGCAAATGTGCATCCTGTGTTTGTGGCTGTCTGGGTGAAATGCACAAGAGAGCTGTCAACCAGCCCAGACGTGGATTGGAGATAGACTGTAAGACACAGAAGGATTTTAAGTGCAGAAAAATGCTCACTTTCTAAAAGTGGCATTTCTAAAATAGTAATAAAAAATCCAACCTACTACTGAAACAGTATATGAGGATTGCCCTAATGTTAGCCTATGAAAGGAGCAGGCCTCACAGCAGTGGAAAACACATTTAGGAGTTTTCCACTACCAGGACATATAAAACACATAGGTATGCCTTTTACCTACATGGCACCCTGCCCTGTGGATTGTCCAGGGCCTACCTTAGGGGTGACCTATGTGTAGAAAAAGGGTAGTTTCATGCTTGGCAAGTACTTTTAAATGTCAAGTCGAAGTGGCAGGGTAACTGCACACACAGGCCTTGCAATGGCAGGCCTGAGACATGGTTAAGGGCTACTTATGGGGGTGGCACAATCAGTGCTGCAGGCCCACTAGTAGCATTTAATTTACAGGCCCTGGGCACATGCAGTGCACTTTACTAGTGACTTACAAGTACATTAAATATGCCAATTGGGTATGAGCCAATGTCACCATGTTTTAAGGGAGAAAGCATATGCACTTTAGAACTAGTTAGCAGTGGTAAAGTGCACAGAGTCCTAAAACCAGCAAAAACAGTGTCAAAAAGTGTAGGGAGGCAGTCATAAAGTTGGGGGTGACCACCCTAAGGCTGCCAGGTCTAACACTGCCACTGATCCCGAAAATCCTGGAAGACACAATCAAAGAGCTGTACCTCATCTGGAATTCAGACGAAGACTTTGTGCATCAGAATAGAAAGATGTTCTCCTGACAAAGCATTCTGCTTGTAGCTGGTATCCTCAAACCTGTTGACCAAAGCTCTGCATAAGCACTGTTGCTGACACCTTGCCCAGTAAAAGGGAAAGCTATCCTGGCCAGCCTGTGGTGAGGAACTGTCCACTGTCCTGCAGGTCAAAGAGAAAGACCCACCTAACGGATGCCTCATGGAAGTTGAATCAACATGACAATATACTGCAGTTAAGACGTTGCTGGCTGGTTTTAAAGACTGTATCAAAAAGAATCAATGTGACCATGAGCCTAAATACATTGCTGAGAAAACGTTATCCTCCATGGATACTGCAAAAGTGCCTACTGATTGTCAAGTGTTCTTGAGAAAAGTCCTCACAACACCACTAGGATAGTTTGAAGAATCAGTGTGGTCACAGCAACAATCTAGTTGTATCAAGGGTGAGATTGATGATGTTCATTCTAACCAGTACACATTGTGCACAATATCTTTGATAAGAAGTTGGCTTCCAAAGCCCAGTTGAATCTTTGAGCAGCTGTGAACATGCAGCCAACTCTTAGCTCAAGAAGCTGAGATAAAGTACAGCACAGCACAGTTCTCGAATTGCAATAAAGATTTCAATATGATATGCAGTCAGAATTATTGTAAAACAATGTATTAGCAAATCTAAATATAATATATGCACAGTAAAACCCGATGGTTAAACAATGAAAAGTGTGCAATTCAAATCCACACTACTAAAAAAAGATAGTTGAGTGATAGATAGGTCAGCTGAATTGGACACACTGTATGCTCTGCATGACTTCGACCATCACGGTGCACTTGAAAGAGGTATAAATGTATCACAATGTAATCACTGTTTCACAGAGGATTGATGGTCCACATAATTCTATGTCAGGACTGGAGGCTCAGATTATGCTTCTCAATCTTTACTACTTCAAAACAGTAGCCAATAGAAAAACAGTAAAAACGGAAAACACACTATGAAGGCTTTGAACCACCCCTATCACATAACCCACCAATAGCAGCACCACATAGCCTACAAAATAGAAAGACATCACTTGACTTCCTCTTTCTTTGCTGCTCTGCAGTCAAGATAAGTGCCTCTCTATTTTGTTTATATCAGTGTATGTGTATTTTCCGTACTAGTTTTATATTGCTGAGTTGTTTCTTGTGCAGTGACATGCCACTTCTGTCTCCCGGCTCCTTGGGTCAAGAATAATTAGTTACTGCAGGTGGGTGTTGTGCTTATCAATTGATTAGATTTCATATATTTTTGTCAATTCATCCCGCAATTCTCTTCCCCCCTCACCCTCCCCTTCGTGCCTCTCAGTTCAGGCTTCCCTGACCCCGGATCTCTGTCCTCCAACAGTGCGCAGACGGGCCTCCTTCAGGCCCGTTTCAGTTTCTAACAAAGACACGCAATGTAGCCCAGTTGGGCTATGCGTGGGCATATTGTGCGAGGGAGGGGCATCCGTAACGCTCATCTTGCTCAGATGTCTGCTCTTCCTACAGAAGGACACCTTCCCAGGGCTGCAATCACAGGGGGGATTTCCATTCTAACAGATCGTTCTGGACCTGGGTATCTGCAGATAAAGAGCATTTAATTTAATCCCTAGGGATTACTGAATAATTTTTTTAACTTTTACTTCTGCCTGTGCTATCTGCACTTCATTGATGTCCCAGACCTAAGGGAGGCTGGGGCTGAAATAATTGGATTGTTTGTCTTTCTTTTTATCTCCTGCATGCTGAGGTATTTTATTTCAATTTAGAGGACACTTGCTTCCCTCTGGGACTGTAGATTGCAACTTTGTCAGAAGAATGTCAGACTATGAGTCCTATGACCAGGGCCTTGAACTCTATGGCCCATACGAAAATGAAGATTATTATTTTGACCTCTGATTGGAGAAAGTAATTGACTCCTCTATTCAAAAATCTCTAGATAAGGTGATTTCTTCAGCCCGTTAGCCTTTATCCAAACATCTAGATGAGCTTTCTCGGCCTGTAATCCACTCCTTACCCCTAGGGATTTTTCTTCCACCCCCTCTTTCCCTTCCGACCAGTCATGGACCTGTGCTAGCACCCTAGACAAACTGTCCAAGCCTCACATCCCGAACATACGTATGCAGAAGGTGCTGTCCCTAAAAAGCCTATCCCTCTAGTTTCAACCCCTTCTTCAAAGTCTAAGTCTGATTCTTCTGATTTTTCTCATGAATCCAGTAAGACTCGTAAACGATCCAAAAAATGCAAACATCCCCCGCCATTCCTTCACCTATCAACCCTCTGATACTATTCATCCCCGTTCCTCTGATTGGGCTCCGGCTGTGGTTTAATATATGCAATTGCATATCAGGAAAGAATTTGAGAAAGAGGTGAGACCCAGATTAAAATCTGAATGCCCCCATCCTGATCTACCTCATAAGGTTGCTGTCACCCCTGAAATTGATGCCACCATGGTGACTTTCCTAAAGAAGTACAACAAGGCCCTAAGAAGGGTATTGATAGAGCCCTGCAAGCTTGTCAGGACAAGTTCCTGGATGTTTCTGGTCCACAAGCTAAGATCCTAGAACTGGCTTTTCAAGCAAAGGAAACTGGTGTATCCATTCACACTAAGGTGCTGGCCGGATGGACACAACGTGCCATCTGTTTCATGGGCAATGGGAACTGTGCCCTGGCCACCAAAAGGTGTAAATTTGTCCTACTTCTTATTGATCCTCAACTTGTTGGTTGGCATCTGCTGAAGTGGGTCCCCTAGCAGAGGGAAAGTTATTTGGTGATTGCTTCGTAAAAGATATTGCTAAATTTGTGAGTACTTTTACTTCGCTTGACAAGTCACAATCCTTTCTCAAGCGTATTTTCAACCCCCTTTTTGGAATGGCTGGTCGTTTTCGAGTACGACCGACCGGGGCTTTCAACAAAGTCCTTCCAGAGGATCCTATTCTATACATAAAGGCTATATTCAAGATCTGTCACAAGCAGGCTTCTATTTGTCCAGAGCTAGAGGTGCATGAGGCCAAAACATCTGGGCTCTGGCAGAGGTTATCGAGCCATTGAACATTCTTCCGCAGGTAAGGAATCCTTCTCTTCCTTCTCCTCCTTCTTCTCCTCCCAGACTCAAGCACTTCATTCACAATTGGGTCAACATTTCCTCAGATGCCTGGGTGTTAATCACAGTTCAGGGTTATAGAGTTAACTGCTATCCATTTTCAACCAAATCTTTCTTTCTCTTTTCCCTACTTCCCATCATCCAAACGGATTCTGCAGCAATGTTTTTCTAGTGCAGAAGAAGGGAGGCGGTCAGAGGTTGGTCCTCAACCTCTGAAATTTCAACCCTTTTGTAGATTACCACCATTTCAAGATGGAAGGTATCCATCTGTTGAGAGATCGCCTTCAGGAGAGAGATTGGATGGTCTGCCTCGATCTCAAGGATGCTTATATTGCTCCTTCCCGTGGAAAGTTTCTGCAATTCCGGTGGAGAGACAAATTGTACAAATATCTGACTCTCTCATTTGGTCTTTCGTCAGCCTCTTGGGTTTTCACCAAACTTCTGAAACCAGTGGTGGAACATCTAGGAGGGAGAGGGATTTGCATGATATTTACCTTGACGATATAATTCTTTTGGCAAAAGACCAAGCTCTTCTGATAAAACATCTGTCATGGACAGTATCCGTGTTGCAAAATTTGGGTTTTGTGATCAATCTAAAAAATTTGGTCATGATCCCGCCCAGGAAATGGAATTTTTGGGGTTTCAAGTAGACTCGGTTAAAGCCCAACTGCTTCTTCCCCCGCAATAAATGAAGTCTATCAAGAGCGAGTTGAAGGTGACTTTTTTGAATCAGACGGTGTCTTTGAGATCCCTAGCTCGGATTGTGGAGTTACTGGCTTCCTAAATTCAAGCAGTATTCCCAGGGCCATTACATTACAGGGCTTTACAGAGATTAAAGATTCATTATTTTCAGCAAGAGTTTGCTTAGGATCACCTGATTCCCTTATCTCTCGAAGCTTAGGAGGAGCTCCATTGGTGGCTCTCCCATGTGGAGGCCTGGAATGGCACAGCCATCTTCGAAGCCTCTCCGGAGGTGGTGATAGAATCCAATGCCAGCCGGTGGGACTGGGGAGCGAGATGCGGACAGTTTTCAACAGGAGGTCCGTAGTCATCCGAGGAGTTATGGCTCCATATCAATTGCCTGGAAGTTTTAGCAGGCACTTTTGCCATCAGGTCCCTCTCTCTCCTATCAAGAGCAATTGCTGCATCCTTTTGAGGATGGACAATGTGTCAGTGGTTCATTATATCAACTTTCTGGGAGGGACCAGGTCACGCCTGTTAGCGACCATTGCCAGGGAGTTCTAGCACTTTTGCCTGTTGCAAAAGATTATGGTAGTGGCAAAATTCCTTCTGGGGAAAGAAAACCTTGTGGCAGATTGGAACACTCTGTTCCTGATGGACTCCAGCGACTAGAAACTCCATCCGTCTGTCTTCCAGAGGATTATGGCGGTGATTCTAACCGCGTCGGGCGGCGGTCGCCGCCCGCCATGCGGTTACCGCCAAATGACCGCACCGCGGTCACAAGACCACGGCGGCCATTCTGGCTTTCCCCGCTGTGCTGGCGGGCGACCGCCAAAAGGCCGCCCGCCAGCACAGCGGGAAAGACCCAGCAACGATGAAGCCGGCTCCGAATGGAGCCGGCGGAGTTGCTGGAGTGCGACGGGTGCAGTAGCACCCGTCGCGAATTTCAGTGTCTGCTTGGCAGACACTGAAATTCTTTTTGGGGCCCCCTTACGGGGGCCCCTGCAGTGCCCATGCCATTAGCATGGGCACTGCAGGGGCCCCCAGGGGCCCAGCGGCACCCCCTACCGCCATCCTGTTCCTGGCGGGTACAGGATGGCGGTAGGGGGTGTCAGAATCCCCATGGCGGCGGAGCGCGCTCTGCCGCCATGGAGGATTCTCAAGGGCAGCGGGAAGTCGGCGGTACACCTCCGACTTTCCGTTTCTGGCCGCGGCTGAACCGCCGCGGTCAGAATGCCCAGCGGTGCACCGCCAGCCTGTTGGCGGTGCTACCGCGGTCATTCGCCCTGGCGGTTTTTACCGCCAGGGTTAGAATGACCACCAATGTTTCTTATGGGGCCTTGCCATACAGATCTGTTTGCATCTCATCTCAACTAACAACTTCCAAACCTTTTCAGTTGGAGACCGGATCCATTGGCCCTTGCAACAGATGCCTTTCTGAAAGACTGGTCGAGTCAGAGGAATTACAGCTTTTCTCCGTTCACCATGATTCCCAGGGTGGAAGCGCAGGTGAGGCGCCAATCAGCATCACTGATTCTTGTTGGAAATGGGGTCTCTAATTGGCAGTTGGTTTACACCTGTCCAAGTAGGGACCCTCACTCTAGTCAGGATAAGGGAGATACCCAGGTCAGATAACCCCTGCCCACCCTCTTATTAGCTTGGCAGGAGCAGTCAGGCTTATCTCAGAAGCAATGTGTAAAGCATTTGCACATAACACACCGTCAAACAGTGAAAACACTACAAAAGGGCACCCCACCAGTTTTAGAAAAATCACAAATATTTATCTGTGTAAAACAAGACCATAACTATAAAAATCCAACATACAGTGCTAAAGATATGAATTTTTTAAGATTTAACTTAAAAATACAGTTCTTAGAAGTCGATAGCTCCACCTGGGACTATCACGGCGTTATGATCAACAAGCCAAACAGTTCAGGCTGGCCGCCTCATCGCGGGCCAGTTACGGTGTTGGGATGACCCGCAAACAGTACCTTTGGAATTGCAGGGCGTAGTGATCCTCACGATGAGATCCAGAGAGTGACTTTGTTGGCGTCGCAATGTCGGTCCCGGGGTCGGTGCGGGAGTCATCGGGCCCTTGAAGTCACACGCGTTGCAGATCGAACTCCAGGCTGATGAAGTCAGAAGCGCTGGTGTGGATGGCCTCGGGCTGTGGTGCAAAGTGAGACAATGCGACGTACGGTGCCCACTGGTCACAGTGCAGGCAGAGGCTCAGTGACGGCATCCAGCAGCGTCGGTGAGACCAGGGCTGCAGTGTGAAGTGGGGCAGTGCGACGTGCAGTGTCACCAGTTCAAGTTGCAGGCAGTGGGGGCAGTATTGCGGGAGCGCTGTCGTCGGTAGGCCCAAGCCGGCAGTGTGGGAAAGGGCTGTGCTTCATGACCCTCATGAGCGGTGTCCACAGGCAGGGATGCAGGCAGGGATGCCTGATGACGACACTGGAGTCGATGGTGCTGGTGTCGGTGGGCCAGGGCTGCCGTGCAGGATGGGGCGGTGCTTTGTGTAACTTACGAACGGAGTCCACAGGTCGCAGTGCGATCAGTGGCTCGGTGAAGTCATCTGATGACGGTGTCGGTGAGACCACAGTCGCGGTGTGAAGCGGGGCAGTGTGGCTCCGTGCGGCATCAGCAGGTCATGGTGCAGGCCAGCGGTGTTGTTGCCAGCGTCGCAGTGGTTTTTCCTCTTAAACACAAAACACACAGTTCACAGTGCTGCAGGTCAAGGAAACTGAAGTCTTTGGTGTCCCTGAGACTTCCAACAGGAGGCAAGCTCTACTCCAAGCCCTTGGAGAACTTTTTCAAACAGGATACACAGCACAGTTCACCCTTTGCACTCTTTTAAGGTAGAAGCAGCAATTGCAGGCCAGTCCAGCCAAGCAACACAGCAAAGGTACAATACTCCTCCTCCAGCTTTTCTCCTTGGCAGAGGTTCCTCTTGATTCCAGAAATATTCTAAAATTCTAGGGTTTTGGGTTCACTACTTATATCCAGTTCTGCTTTTCAAGTAGGCAAACTTCAAAGGAAAGTATCTGTTGTTGACAAGATCCTGCCTTGCCCAGCCCTGGCCCCAGGTTCACTCCGGGGAGTCAGAGACTGCGGGGGGTGTGAGGGCAGGCACAGCCCTTTCAAGTGAAAGTGACCACTCCTCTGTTCACTGTAGCCCAGGTGGCTCATCAGGATATGCATGCTACACCCCAGCACCCTTTGTGTCACTGTCTAGAGGGAATGCACAAACAGCCCACCCATCAAACTGACCCAGAGAGGGAATCTACAAACAGGCAGATTCACCAAATGGTTTACGCAAGAATATGCCTACTTTCTAAAAGTGGCATTTTCAAACTAACAATCTAAAAACCAACTTCATTAAAAGATGTATTTTTAGATTGTGAGCTCAGAGACCCTAAACTCCATATTTCTATCTGCTCACAAAGGGAATCTGCACTTTAATAACATTTAAAGGCAGCCCCCATGTTAACCTATACAAGAGATTGGCCTTGCACAGTGAACACCAAATTTGGCAGTATTTCACTGTTAGGACATAGAAAACACATTAATATATGTCCTACCTTAAACATACATTGCACCTTACCCCTGGGGCTACGTAGGGCATACTTTAGGGGTGTCTTACACGTAGTAAAATGGAAGGGTTGGGCCTGACAAGTGGGTACATTTACCAGGTCGAATTGGCAGTTTAAAACTGCATACACAGACACTGCAGTGGCAGGTCTGAGACATGTTCACAGGGCAACGTACGTTGGTGGCACAATCAGTGCTGCAGGCCCACTAGTAGCATTTGATTCACAGGCCCTGGATACCTCTAGTGCACTTTACTAGGGACATACTATTAAATCAAATATGCCAATCATGGATAAACCAATCAAAAATACAATTTACACAAAGAGCATATGCACTTTAGCACTGGTTAGCAGTGGTAAAGTGCCCAGAGTCCTAAAGCCAACCAAAACTGGTCAGAAAAAATAGGAGGAAGGAGGCAAAAAGTTTAGGGGTGACCCTGCAAAAATGTCAATTTCCAACAATTCTTATCACTCTAGGATGGAAGAATCAACCCTGGTTCTCCTCCCTTTTGGAGTTGTCCATAGCCCTGGACTGGCTCACCTCTTTCCTCTCCGAAAGAACCCAAAGAGTTTGCCTCCCTCCTTTCCGGTCTACAGCCACCAAGACCATCTGTGGGGTCCCCCAAGGATCCTCCCTCAGCCCCACCCTTTTCAATATCTACATGGCTCCTCTCACCAACAACATCCGCCCGTACAGCCTCACCATCATTTCATACACTCATGACACCCAACTCATCATCTCCCTCACAAGAAATCCATCTAACGCCAAGAATAACCTACACGCGGGACTCCTCGCCATTGCTAACTGGATGACAGCAAGCCACCTCAAATTGAACTAAAAAAAAACAGAGATCATCATCTTCGGTCCCAACAAGACAGCATGGAATGACTCTTGCAGGCCCACTGCCCTTAGACCAACCCCAACACCCACCACCCACGCACCCAATCTTGGCATCATACTGGACTCATCTCTCTGCATGACTCAGCAAATCAACAACATATCATCCTCCTGCTTCAACACCCTTTGCATGCTACTTGTTAGAAATGGGGTCTTTGGTTGACAGTCAGGTTACGCCCTGTTCAAGCAAGGACCCTCACTCTAGTCAGGGTAAAAGAGAATCACCCTCAGCTAACCCCTGCTTACCCCCTTGGTAGCTTGGCAGAGCAGTGAGCTTAACTTCAGAGCGCTAGGTGTAAAGTATTTGTACCAACACACACAGTAACTCAATGAAAAGACTACAAAATGACACAACACCGGTTTAGAAAAATAGGAAATATTTATCTAAACAAAACAAGACCAAACGACAAAAATCCGACATACATAAGTCAAGTTATGAATTTTGAAAGATTAAACTCAAAAATAGCGCTTAGAAGCAAAAATGCTTCGATGAGATGTTAACACCGCATCGTGACGGAGTCGTTCCCAACAAGCTGACACTAGCGGCGCCAGACACGGAGTCGTGTAGACCCCCAAGTACAGTACCTTTGGTGAAGAGTGAAAACAAGCCGATGCGCGAAGTCAGGAATCGTGGCGCCTGTGCGAAACGTTGAATCCGTGCACTTTGAGCGGCGTCGGTCACGACGTGGTGCGGCGACTTCCACGGAGTCGTGGACCTCAGCGGGGCTACTGCGGCGTCGGGCCTGCGAAGAGCATCGCGTTCCAGCGAAGGTCACGGCGTCAGGTGCAGGCGGCGTTACCGGATTCAGCAGCGGCGTCGGCCCGAAGTCGTCCGAAGTCGATTTCCTTGGATTCCACCAGCTTTTCTTTCAAGGGCCCAGGGACTGGATAGGGCACCACTTGTCAGGGCAGGAGTCTCTCCAGAGACTCCAGGTGCTGGCAGAGAGAAGTATTTGCTGTCCTTGGGACTTCAAACAACAAGAGGCAAGCTCTAACTCAAGCCCTTGGAGATTTCTTCACAAGATGGAAGGCACACAAAGTCCAGTCTTTGCCCTCTTACTCTGGCAGAAGCAGCAATGCAGGAAAGCTCCACAAAGCACAGTCACAGGCAGGGCAGCACTTCTTCCTCAGCTATCAGCTCTTCTCCAGGCAGAGGTTCCTCTTGGTTCCAGAAGTGTTTCTAAAGTCTGTAGATTTGGGTGCCCTTCTTATACCCATTTTAGTCTTTGAAGTCACCTTTCTTCAAAGGGGACTCACACCTACTTTTGAAATCCTGCCTTGCCCAGGCAAGGCATCAGACACACAGCAGGGGGTTGGAGCAGTCATTGTCAGAGGCAGGCACAGTCCTTTCAGATGAGAGTGACCACTCCACACCTCCCTCCTAGCAGAGATGGCTAATCATGAAATGCAGGTTACACCCCAGCCCCCTTTGTGTCACTGTCTAGTGCGAGGTGAAAAACAACCCAACTGTCAAACTGACCCAGACAGGGAATCCACAAACAAGGCAGAGTCACAGAATGGTTTAAGCAAGAAAATGCTCACTTTCTAAAAGTGGCATTTTTCAAACGCACAATCTTAAAATCAACCTTACTAAAAGATGTATTTTTTAATTGTGAGTTCAGGGACCCCAAACTCCACATGTCCATCTACTCTCTAGGGGAATCTACACTTTAATCATATTTAAAGGTAGCCCCCATATTATCCTATGAGAGAGACAGGCCTTGCAACAGTGAAAAACGAAATTGGCAGTATTTCACTGTCAGGACATATAAACCACATTACTATATGTCCTACCTTATCCATACACTGCACCCTGCCCTTGGGGCTACCTAGGGCCTACCTTAGGGGTGCCTTACATGTAAGAAAAGGGAAGGTTTAGGCCTAGCAAGTGGGTACACTTGCCAAGTCGAATTTACTGTGTAAAAATACACACACAGACACTGCAGTGGCAGGTCTGAGACATGATTACAGAGCTACTTATGTGGGTGGCACAACCAGTGCTGCAGGCCCACTAGTAGCATTTGATTTACAGGCCCTGGCACCTCTAGTGCACCTTACTAGGGACTTACTAGTAAATCAAATATGCCAATCATGGATAAACCAATTATATACAATTTACACGGAGAGCATATGCACTTTAGCACTGGTTAGCAGTGGTAAAGTGCTCAGAGTTGAAAAGCCAACAGCAACAGGTCAGAAAAAAATAGGAGGCAGGAGGCAAAAAGACTGGGGATGACCCTGCATAAGCAAAAGTCCAACACGACCCCCTACCAGCCTAAAGCCAGGGGAGAACAATCAATACCTTGATGTACTTCCCTGATTGGGGCGATAGAACAAGGACCCAGGCCCACAACAGCAGGGGCATGTTCAAGTTCTACGCCTTCCTGACTCCAGTTGGATCCCTCTGTCCATACTCTCAGGGCCCACTAAGCTAACCCATGGGGAACCCTTCTCCACATCTGCAGACACCATCTGTGCAGCACCTAACTTTACTTTGCTCACAGATGTATTGCAATGGGCAGATAGTACCACCAGGGCCAACACAGTGGTGTTGCCCACTCCACCCCTGGGGTGTGACTCTCGTCCACCCCCAGGGGCAACTCTGTCCACCAGGAAAGCAAGCCACAGTGACCCCTGATGACTGTCAGGGATGAGAGTCTGACCTCAGGCCTCTCCACCCACTGTGACTGTGGAGAGTGGGGGGCGGTAGCCCCAGGTGCCTGACACCCTTTGACCACTCTCCCTTCCACCAGGTCAGAGAAGATAACCTGACCCTGGTCCTCCCCTCTGGGGCTCTGTACCCTCCCTCCAGGAGCGGCACCCCCAGATTAAAAAATTGTCAGGGTGCTTGTAGAAGCAGTCCTGCACAATTCTTCCACCACTGCAGGGATGTTAACCTGCAACTGATCCTCCAACCTGGGGTCTGTACCTTCAGGTTGGACCAGGGCCAGGGGTGAGGCTTCCCTCCTCCTGCCCTCTCTGCTGGGGTCCTGAACCACACAACTAGGAGTGGCCCCCCAGAAGACAACATGGTAGGGGCACTGTTAGCAGTAGCCCCTTCCTCCAGGTCAGGGGGGACACCCTGAACCTGGCCTTCCAATCCAGGGTCTGTACCCTTAGATTGCTCTGGGGTGAGGGGTGAGACTTCCTCTCCCCTTCCCCTACTCTCAGGGTTCTGCACCCACCCCTCAGGGAGAGTACCCCTTGAAATCACACCAGGGGGGGTGATTGGGCAAACCGCTCCCCCCTTCAGGTCAGGGTTTATCCCCTGCACCTGATCCTCCAGTCCAGGGTCTGTACCCACAGACTGGACCACTGCCTGGCAACCCAGGAAATCCTGGGGGGCATACCTACCCCCCACCAGGTCAGAGCTTACCCTCTGAACCTGGTCATCCAACCCAGGGTCACCACCCTGCGGTTGAACCACTGCCTGGCGCACCAGGACTTCCTTGGGAGCACACTTACCCCCCACCAGGTCAGAGTTTACCTCCTGAACCTGATCATTCAACCCAGAGTCACCACCCTGCGGTTGAACCACTGCCTGGCACACCAGGACTTCCAGGGGGGCACACTTACCCCCTCAAGGAACACACTGTCCCCAAGGGCCACACAAGAGTCTGGCTGGCGCAGGTCTCCTGACCTCTGCCCATCTGACAGAGTCTGGATTCCCCCCAACCCAGAAATGGTCTCACCAAGGTCATTCCTGGGGGGCTCTGCTCTCAGAGCTGACCCCTGACCCTCCTGGTTCTCCACTGGGGTCCGCAACCCCCTCTCAACCCTCTGTCTGGACTTCTGCACCCCCTCACTAGTAGTGGTACTGCCAGACACCAGAACTGGTGGGACGCTGGCTACAGCTGCCCCCCCCAAGTTCTCCTGACACTGTGGGATCTCCCTCAACAGATGGCCCTATGGTACAGGCTAGGCTCCCCTCCTGGTGTTCCCTCATGTAACCCTCCAGGACCTGGGACCGGATCTCGGGCACCTTGTACCTCAGCCCATCCCCATTCCCTCTCCTCAGAGACTGGACATGGGGTCCCTCGCCCATCCCATTACACTGGGACCTACCTGGGACACTACAATCCTTCCCTACCTCACCTGATTGGGAAATACCTAGACCACTCCTCTCAGGAGCCCCCCAAATGCCTCTTCAGACTCTCTGGTACTCACCAAGAGGTCTGCCTCCATTGTAAGCTCCCTGTGGTCAGAGAACTCACACTCCACCTGGTGTGTTGGCGTAGCTCTGGAAAATAAGGACTAGACATATGCTCTCCAGCAATTACATCACTCAGCCCCTTACATGAATTAACCAAAGTACCCTTCACCCAACCATCCAGTGACTCTGCTTTGGAAAAGCACCCCACATCACCCTCCTGAGACTGGTGAGACAGTACCTGACTGTCCCTGACAATCAACCCACATTCTTCTGGGATGTCTTCACACTCCATAACCAGGACTTCTTCCTTGGGGAACCCCTCTCCCTGTCACTCTCACCTAGAGTCAGTAGAGTGTCCCTCCCACCAGTAGGAATATGACTCCCCATGCCAGTTCCCCGATCCACCTCAGGGACCCTGTGCATCAGTGGAGCTACCTCATACCCCTGAACCTCCTGGCGTGTGTTAACTCCCTCCTTCAAGTAGGGCACCACATCTCTGGGCATGTGCACTTCTTCAGCAGTACTGGATACAAGATTTTTGCTGCCACCATCTGAACTGGACTCAGCCCTCATGGCCTCCAGCTTCAGCTCTTCACAGCTCAGCTCTTGAGCAGTATTCCTTTCTTTTTCCAGGACTAAGGCTCTCTTCTCCTCAGCCCTCTCAAGCTCTGCATCTAGCTCTTCCAGACTCCAGATTCGAGCTAGGAGCCAATCAACTCTTTCTGTTCCCTCCTCAGGGCCACTGCCCACCTCCTAAGAGTAGTCCTCCTCCTCAGAGTAGTTATCCTCCTCAGACTCATTTGGTGGTGTTGCCTGACAACGTTTCAATTCATACTGAAACAGGGCTGACTCAAGATCCTCCCTTCTGGATTTCTTGTTCACAGCCAGTCCCCTTTCCATGCAGAATGCTTTAAGCTGCCACTTTTTATACATAAATAGGTGCCAGAAATTGACTTCCATTCTGCAAAGGCTTCACAACCAAAAACCAAAGTCCAAAAATATTAGCAATACTTCCAGGAGGACATCAGAGAACAAAAAGCAGAATCACAAGACAAGTAGTATGTGGTCACGTAGTGGTCTGAACTCAAACAGTAGTGTACACTTAATTACTATATGTCAAGTACAAATACAAGTCCAAATCCCAACCGCTGATCACCAAAGGTACTGTACTTGGGGGTCTACACGACTCCGTGTCCGGCGCCGCCAGTGTCAGCTTGTTGGGAACGACTCCGTCACGACACCGTGTTAACATCTCATCGAAGCATTTTTGCTTCTAAGCGCTATTTTTGAGTTTAATCTTTAAAAATTCATAACTTGACTTATGTATGTCGGATTTTTGTCGTTTTGGTCTTGTTTTGTTTAGATAAATATTTCCTATTGTTCTAAACCGGTGTTGTGTCATTTTGTAGTCTTTTCATTGAGTTACTGTGTGTGTTGGTACAAATACTTCACACCTAGAGCTCTGAAGTTAAGCTCACTGCTCTGCCAAGCTACCAAGGGGGTAAGCAGGGGTAACTGAGAGTGATTCTCTTTTACCCTGACTAGAGTGAGGGTCCTTGCTTGAACAGGGGGTAACCTGACTGTCAACCAAAGACCCCATTTCTAACAATGGTGGCAGCGGTGGGATTTGGACTTGTATTTGCACTTGACATACAGTAATTAAGTGTACACTACTGTGTGAGTGTCCAACACTACTCAAGACTTTCAAATGGATTCCTTTAGAAACAAGAACAGTCACCCACGCCCTCATAAGCAGCAGACTGGATCAAGGCAACGCCCTCTACGCAGGAACCACAGCCAAGCTTCAGAGAAAACTCCAGCGAATCCAGAACGCAGCCGCACGTCTCATCCTCAACCTCCCTCGCCACAAACACATCTCCGCCCACCTCAGATCCCTACACTGGCTGCCCATCAACAAAAAGATAATTTTCAAAATCCTTGTACACGCTCACAAAGCCCTCCACCACACCCGACCGGCCCTACCTCAACGAACAAATCAACTTCCACAAACCAACTCGACAGCTCCGCCGACCTCACCCTTGCTACAGTACCCCACATCCAATGCACCACCTCCGGCGGCAGATCCTTCTCCCACCTCGCCGCCAAAACCTGGAACTCCCTCCCCACCAACCTACGCAAGACCCAGGACCTCCTAACCTTCAGAAAGCACCTCAAAACATGGCTTTTCGAGCAGTAACCCCTCTCCCCCACCCCACTGCGCCTTTAGACTCTACCGGGTGAGTAGTGCGCTTAAGAAATTTTTTGATTGATTGATAGCCCTTCCCCTCCTCATCCCAGTTTTTCTCCATCTTCTCCTGGACACAGTGGGCTCCCCCATCCTTTTCTATTGGCGGGCTGTCTAACCCTCATGATCTGAAAGATATCGGGAGACATGGCCAAGTGCAGGGCATTTCATCTGCAGCTGCCACTTTTATACATCAAGCATGGGCTCAATCCACAAAAAGATATTCTTTGGCATGGAGAAAATGGGTGGGTTGGTGCCTTCGAGGGAGGTGGATCCCGTGGGATCCGAACTCAAAGACATTCTAAACTTTATTTTTCTTTCGGAGTGTATTGAATCTGGTTTATGTTATAGATCAGTAAATAATTTAAGATCAGCCATTTCGGCAGGAAATGAATGGATAGATGGTAAACCTGTGGGTGAGCATCAATTGGAGTGTAAATTGCTTAAAGGCAATAGGGTGGCTAATCCACCCAAACCACGCTATTTACAATTGTGGGATGTAAATGTTGTATTATCATTCTTGAATTCCTGGCCTGACAACTATTTGTTATCTATGAAACAATTGTCTGCAAAATTGACCATGTTGTCATGCCCAGAGTTTCAGATGTGAAAGCTTTAGATTTAACAGGTAGGTTGTTTTCTCCTACAGGAGTTTCTTTTCTCATTTCCAGAAGGACTAAATGTATGTCTTCTTCCATTGACTACCCTGCTTTTCCAAACAATGATAAGCTTTGTGTAGTTAAATGTTTAAAGATGTATGAAGAATGTACGTCTTTTCAGATTTTCAGAGGAGTGATCCTTTGGGCCCTATTCTGTAGTGAATCAAAAACCTTTTCATCTTGTATCTGCTGCCACTTTGGCCCATTGCATCCGTTGGGTCATGTCAGAAGCGGGCATTGGTGTTTCTGTTTATGGTGCACATTCCAGCAGGGGAGCTATGGCTTCAAAAGCTTTTGTCTTGGGTTCTAAGTTGGAAGATATTCTTTGTGCGGCTGATTGGTCTAATGATTCAATGTTTTAAACTGTTTTATTTTAAACCAGTTGTTCATGTTTCTTCTCTGGTTGTTGATCAACGTTGAACAAGCATAATCTGAGCCTCCGGTCCTGACTTAGAATACAAAATCTTATAGCTTTGCATCAAGAATTTAGATTCTATTAAGGACACAGCGGCAAGGATTATCCCACCCGTTGGGACAGAGTTCTTACAGATCTAATAGAGCTGGTATTTCATTGATTGTTATGATGTATTTTACCCTCCCTTAATAAGCCTTTTGGGCTGAATTGGAACTTATATTTTCTTTCTTTTCATGAAACGATCCTAAAGAGAGGTAATTCCTCGTGGATTCCTGTTCTCTGTTGATTGCAGAAGTTGGTTGATGGTTCACCTCAATTGAAGATTTCCTTTGTTTCGTGGTTGGACCCCTTTCTGTTTGAGAGCCGTATTTGAACTGCTTGGCAAAGAAAGAAGAAGTCAGATGGCCTCTCTATTTTGCAGACTATGTGGGGCTCCTATTGGTGGGTAATGTGAGAGGCATGGTTCAAAGCCTCTTGTTTTGAGTGTTTTTTCTGTTTTTACTACTTTTCTATTGGCTGCTGTTTTGTAGTAGTGAAGATTGAAAAGTATAATCCTCATCCTTAATAGAATCTAAAACTCTTGATGCAAAGCTAGAAAAGTTTGTATTGATACACTTTTTGCAAACATGCCATTTGCGATCAGAAACAGCTTCAAACACTGTTCTGTAAAGTAGAGCATAGACATTTTTCAGCTAAAACCTGGAGAACTGCAAGAAAACTGGTCACTCTATAATCAGGTGTTCTCAGACTGGGAACCTGAAAAGTTTGTTTTTAAGTATTTTTGTTCAGTATGAATCCCTCCCTTTTTCGTTGATACTTTCAAACAGAAACACATTTTACAATCATAAGCCTAGTCCTTTAGCTGTGTATTGCTTTTCAATTCCTTAGCTAGGTCAGATGCACCTTGGTTCAATGCAATTGCAAGCCACAACAGCAGAAAAATCAGAATATTAATACTTTGAATGAATGAATGAAAAACCATTTGAAGAGCACGCAGCTGCTTCCAAAGAAGCATCCTGGTGCTGGACTAATAGAGTGGAGAGATGGCCTTTTCTCAGAGTTTCCTAAACAGATATGTTTTCAATGCCAATTTAAAAGACTTCTGAGGCTAAAGGTCTCTCAGAACGTTTGGCAGAAAGTTCCTTCTTTTGGCTGCCAGATAGGAGAAAGATTATCCTCCTAGTCTTTCCTTTTATATCTTCGGGATGTAGCCAGACCTTGATTGGAGGAACAAAGTGCCCTATTTGGAGCATATTTCCTGAATCGTCCCTGCAAGTAAAGGGAACCTGCTTGATGCGGTGCTCGAAAGGTGATTATTAGGGCCTTTTATATAATCCTTTGATTTATTGGAGCCAATGCAGTTGCTGAAGTTTCTGCCTGAAATGTTGTTTCTTTGGGCTATTCAGAATTAGGCGGGCTGCTGCATTTTGAACCAACTCTAATCCAACCTTGCAGTAACGCGGGCATGCACCATATGTCCTGGAAAAAAGTCTAGGGCCTGATTTAAGGAAAGTGGTGCTTCACCCAGTGCAGTGCCACTTTTCTTGCACCCCTTAGAACCCCCCTAATGCCACCATGTGTGCGGCGTATCTAGGATCTAAGATAAGACTCACCATGGCGGTAGTTAGGGAGCTAGCGTCAAAATTTGTATGCTAGTTCAGAGCTTTGCAGAATTAGTGTCAACATTTTTTACACTAATCTTGCTAAGCCGATAGAGGCCCATTGTAAACAATGGTGTGCCTCCTTTTAGCACCTGCTCTGAGCAGGTGCTAAAAGTGCCCCAAAAAATTAATCAAGTAAATCTTAGGGTAAATATATGCTCTTATAAATGGATCTGGGTCAGGAAAATTGCCTTTAAATAACTATGTATGTACTATGATAGTACGAAAGAGCAACATACGTTTTGAGAGCTCTGTAAATGTCTCACTACTAGTATGTGCAGATGAATGGAAGCTGGGGACCTTAGAGCCCTGGATTCCTGTTGCATCCTTATAATTGGTGGCATTCTTGGACCACACAGTATGCTGAATTGTGGGCATGCAAACAAAACCAAATTAGAATAAGCTATGTATCATGCCTGTCATGGTTCAATTTAGCAAGACACTGGAATGTCTGTACTAGGGACATATTGTCAGAGGCAGGAATGGGATTTTAAAGAGTCTGCAAGTTCAGTCCATGGCTAATGAGGCCCTGGCTCAAAGTAGCTCAAAATCTCAACCAGGGGCCGTATTATAAAAGTGCCCTGGGGGAGGACTGGAAATGTACTCCCGCTTTGTGCACCCCTGGGGCACTTTGATTTTATAGAAGGAGCTGCAGATGCTTGTACAGCCCCTCCTATAATACCGATAGAGCTGGCCCCCATATAGAACCAGTGCTGTAACCAGAGGGTGTTCCCTAATTTGCATGGGTGCAGAGGCAAAGAGGCTGTCAGGAGGCACACTGACAGCATGCCATCTAAAAGGTGGGGCACTGTCAGTGCACCCCCTGATGTCAGCCATCTAGAGTGGGGAAAGTGGGTCCCGTGGACTGCCCTCCGGCATCCCCTTGCAGGCAGGTGCAGTCACAAACTGTACCAGCCGGCAAGGGGGTCTCCATTCCCTCTTAAAAGTGCAGGCGGGTTGCCACCTGCCCGGTGAAACATGGAGGAGCTTTAAAGCGACTGCTGTTTTGTACATGAATGTGCTGCCTAAGCTCAGCACGAGTTCGAGGCTGCCCTGGGGGCAGCTCGTTCATGCTAATATGACACATATTCCTTATTTGCGCCGGACTCGCTCTTAAAAAGGTGCATCCAGCGCAAACAAAGAAAATGTGCTGTATGAGTGATAGGCCCCAGTTTTTTTTTTTTTAGAAACTGTTCAAACAATCTGCATTTCACTAGCTCTTTCTATATTGTCCTGAAGGCATTGGTATAAGGAACCTGTCCGGACATCTGTCTTACAAAAAAAAATGGGCTGAGGTTTGAGGGAGGCACTACCAAGTGTCTCCTCTTTTTGGATTTTGTTCATTTTTTTCTTGGTGGATGGCCTGATGTTCTTACTATTGAAACAATACATTCACACATGGGGATTAAGGTATAAAAGTTAAAGGGCAATAGACATTTTTTTGGGGGGGAAAGCCTGAGAATACATTTCTTCCGTTCTTCTTTTTTGACCAGATGTGTGAATATAATGTACTTTTATAACTGTTTGGAACCTCGTCTGCTGTTGGCCAATGATGTTTTCCCAGTTATTTTACTAGCTTTTTCACATTCTCACTGTCCTCTGCTGCAGTGGATTTAGAAGCCTATGGATAGCCATCGATGCAGAATTTTGCTTAATGGTGTATGCACGCATCTGATGGTGTCTTGGGGGCTACAGGTGGCCACGCATACAGCTATTTTTCCTTTGTTTGTTTTCTGTCAACTTCCTCCTCCTGCATTTGGCTACCATTTTTACTGGGTGTGTTTGAGATGATTGATTAATGTGCATTTTTGTTTAGTTTTTAAATACATTTAGCTCTAGTAATTGTTGTTCTAGGGCTGTTAGTGTTTGGTATATTTTTATATGTTTCCATGTTGCATTGCTATAATCGTTTTTTAATTCTAATTCATTTTTACATTTTTGCCGCTAATTTACCGATGCTGTAGAAGCCTATGAGTGGGCAAAGGCATATTGAGGGTATGTATTTGTGTAAAATCCTTGCTCTGCAATGCTACCTTTGTTTGTTGTTGGTGGAACAGGGCTCAAGGGCAAGCAGGCATTGTTTCGTTCTACATGCCTCCTATTTACTTACCATATGCTTGTCAACCATTTTGTGAAACCAGCGTGTATCTGATAGCAGCACATTTTACCTTTGCTCCCCATGACGTCTTTCTTACCAAACATTTATGAAATAGTGTGTGTGTCTATGCATTGGTTATTCATCATTCCCAGTCACTTACCAAAGCTTTCTTTTTGGAAAATTATATGTTATAGCCCTTTCAGCGTCCAAAAATATTTATTTGCTCATTTTAACTTTTTTCATATAAATATTTCCTATGAGAGTGCTTAGGGTCTTGTTGCAGTCTCTGTAGTCCTTGGTTGTTGTTTTTTTTAAATAATTTAATTCATTATTGCCAGCCTTTCCCTAGCTCTCACAGTGTTCCCAGGGGCCCTGGAGAGGCAACGTATAATATTTCCCATTTTTGCAAATATCTTTCAACATTTTCTGCTTGACTGGGCTTACTAGCCCATGGTTATTATTTTTATTATTTATTTGTTTTTTGACAGCTTCTCCCTTCTTCCTCACTCTTCCAGGAGTTCCATGGGCTGTGGATGAACACCAGATATTTATCATGGCTTTCTCTTCTAAATAAGCCTCTGAGAATGTTGCAGTGGTATTATGTCAGACTCAATGAATGGAATGTTAGTATGAAGGCAAGTGTTAGTGATTTATTTGTGTTGTGAGCTTTTCATTCATTTTGTCTAACTAGTTCTTGGTTTAACATTTAGATCATACATTGGCACTATGGTTATTAGGATTGAGTTGAACTCACAGAATTGGAGTTAAAAACAAAAACATAGCAAGATTCAGTGGAGTTCCACCAATGGGCGGAAATAGGCATATCATGCTGTGATTTAGTGCAGGGAGTGTGTGCAATGCTAAAACAAATCCGCGTGAACAGCACCATGCGGAGCACCAGAGGGCACTGCTACTCAAGATGATTTTGCTGCTGCTCGAGTAGATTATCTCCTCAAGAGGTAGTCTTCTTACTGCAAACAGTTGCGATCACCCGTTTTGGAAAAATCTTTCCAGATGTCCTCCCAGTGAACAAAAATCATGCAAGAGGATGCCAAATCTCACTCTGACTTGCCACTGTACTGTTTTGGAACTACGTGCAAAAACAAAAATTCCTCCACACTGGGATTGGCAGAATTTTGCTGGAACTAGTTAGCAAAATTCTGACAATTTAAAATTAGATATTTTGCCTACCCCTAATGGCTATATGTCATGATGACATGTACAGGATTATCTACTCAAGAGGCAGCCTTCTTACTGTGAACAGTCGTCACCGCCTGCTTTGGAGAAATCTTCCCAGATGTCCTCCTAGTGCCCAAAAATCATGCTAGGGGATGCCAAATTGCGCTCGGACTCTCTACGGTATCGTTTTGGAGCTGCATGCAAGAAAAAATTAATCCGCACTGAGATTGGAAGAATTTTGCTGGACTGGATTCACTGGAATGGTCAGGTTTTATTGTCTTCCTTCCTATCTTTAACTGCCTTTAGATGAACAAGAATAAGATGGAGATTAGTCTGTTCATTAGGTGACATCAACGTCCATAGGTTTCTCAGCTGAGTTCTTAATCAGCAAAACATAAAGAACATGGCACCCATGAAACAGGGTCCTGCCAACAAAGCTGCCAGTGAGGTCTGTTACCATAAATGGAAAGGACATTGGCATCAAAAACACTTCCTTTTTCAATGAAGGTGAACGACTCAGTGACCCAGCTGCATCTTCTTCAGTGCAGGAGGATGTTGAGATCACTACTGGATCAATGATTACTATCACCCTTAAAAACAAAGCAAATATCTCTCAATGCTGCAGTGACTGCAGTCATTACTGAGATCACTTACATAAGAAATGGCATTGTCCCAGCAAGCTGAAACTTTCCCACCAATAGACCAGGTGCCAAAGTCTGCTAGACCTGATCTTCCTGAGTTAGGATCAGAGCAGACATTTAGGTTTGCAGTTCTGTAAAGGCCAATGCCTGTTATTCCACCTTTCATGTTGTTTTTTTCCATCTTTTTATCCAACGATAGGACTGCCAACTTGCCCATCTCCTCTAAACCCCTTTCAGATGTAGCCGGCATGGCGTGAACCCTTGATACCTGCAATGCGAGATGAGGCAAAAGGGAGGTTCTAAAAAGCATAAATGGCAGTGAGGAAGATGTTCCAGTCATTGCTCATGTTGAGAGTGGAACAGAGGACATGCACCTCTATTTGCCTCCAAAATTAGGCACCAACAACCTCCATGGAAACCTAAGTCCACCCTAAGCAAAAGTAAACATATCCTACCTTCTGGACATGTCTGTATTAGGAATCTTTTGCCCCAGGTTTGCGAATTCTGATGTCAGATAGACATCTTGATAATTGGGGGACAATTGCCCCAAATGAAAAACAAAGCCTAGATCTATGAGAATAGCACTTAAAAGAAATGGGCTTTGCTGAGACACAACAGCTCAAACTGCTAGAATGTAATGATTGTAATGATGAAGAAGAAGGAGATAAGATAAAGCAGCACTGCCTCTCTTAGTTTGCACTCAGCACCAGTAGTAACTTTTGCTGTCACATGTAAGTAGTGAATATGTTGTCACTCCAAAGTATTTAACCAGCCTACCATGGAAGTCACTTCAGATTAGCTCATCATCATCATCAGCTTCATTACAATCAAAACAAAACTCTAGCAGGGCTATGTTCAATGAGGATTCACCACACCACAAATCCCAGAGGATACATATGAATACATTTACCTTTTTGTGTAGGGTTTCCTAAGTAAAGAAAATGCAATCCACAAAGTACTGGAACTGTAATAAGATTGGCAAACATTGTAGCCATTTTTCTATAGTTCGTAAGTGCTTAAAGGTTCATAAAATAATCAAATAAAAACTCTGTAAAAGCCCTCATACAGGAGATTCTGACACATTGGTACTCCACCTCACCCATCCTAAAATGCCTGTTTGAGAATTACATGTCCAAAATGATTATGTGTTACAAAGAGGAAGAGATGTCAATGGATGTTGACAAATTCAGGACATGTGATAATAATTCTTACACCCTTGGAGATTTTCACACAAGAATTCATGAAGGAAGATTTACAATGAACCACATCATACCATTTTCGCACTTGGTATAGACTCACTTACATGAGGTGGAATAAATGTTTAGTAATAATAATGTAGAGGCAACTATCATGGTCAGCAATGTAATCCTTTACCGCCCACAAAAAACAATTTTGTCTTCTGAAGAGTACATCTGTGCAACTATATATGGACAACTATGGACTACCTACATTCATTCCTTATTTACCATTGGTTGAACTGGGTCATCATTGTTGTGTTGTGCATTTCTTAAATGTAGACCTTCCATCCTCATTCTTTGTTCTAGTAGGTCACAGGATTGGAGAACGGAAATGGCAGTGCAGCTAGAATTTAGCTATTCATTTCTGGTTCCGCAACCGGCACGATGAGCTCATTTGTGACCAGATTGTTATGCAATCATCGAATTTGAGTATTCAGGCCAATTTATGGGTCAAAGGATAAAGTTCTTCGCAGGAAGTCATTGACATTGTTAAAAGAGCAGAATTGACTGGAAGATGCGCCAAAGGAGTTTTAGTGGAAAGTAAAAATAATGATATAATAGTTGAAAGAGTGAAAGGGAAGAAATCCACAAAGGAATCCAAAACAATGTATAGGAAAAACTGATGTAGATCGGCAAAATTATAGAAGTGAAAGTAGAAGGAAATGTTATAGATGTGGTAGTAGTGATCACCTGGCCAATGATAAATTGTGTCCAGCAAGGAAACAAAAATGTTCAAAGTGTGGTGTGATAGGACATTTCCAAAGAGTGTGTCAAAAGAAAGCTGGGAATGGTGGTAATGTGCTAGAACGGGAAGATACTAGCACTTTGAAAGTAGATGAATTGAATATGTGGTACTGCGTGTGGATGGGATTGATGATAACTTTGTTTTACACACTGCAGAAGAAAAAAAGAATAAATAAAACCTATGTGTGAAATAACATTGGGGGGTGTGAACATTTCTATTGTAGTTTGTTCGGGTTCACCATATACAACTGTAAATAAGTATGTGTGGAAATGGAAATTCAAACAAAGTTTGGGTAGTGAGTTGTGGTGAACTGGTTAAGTTATTGAGCTGTTAGGATATAAGAAGCTGAAATTTCAGTACGAGGATAGAGAAACATTAGGAAAATTGTACGTGGCTTTCACGGGTCCCTCTGTTTTGGGCTGGATCAACAAGGGCAAATTGGGGATAGCACTGGACCCAAATAATGTGGAGCCAGTCTTAACAATTCAATCAGTGTTGGAAATAGGTAAAGTGGTCTTAAATACATTTCCTAAAGTGTTCTCTGGGTGCATTGGGAAATTGAAATGGTTTAGTTACAAAATTTACCTGAAGAGGGGTGCTAAACCTCATGTGCACAAAGTGAGAAATATTCCCATATCTATTAAGAATGATGTGAAGTTGCAATTAGATAAAATACAGGAGGAAAAGATAATTGAACCCATTGAATCTTCATAGTGGGTGGCTCCCTTGGTAGTAGTGAAAAAGGCAAATGGGAGATTGAGATTGTGCATCGATTTACGGGACCTTGACAGTAATATTCTTGTAGACCAATTTCCTTTGCCACACATCAACAAAATGTTAGCACGCACAAAAGGGATGAGATGGTTTTCCTCTATTGATTTGAAAGCTGCTTAACACCAATTTCCATTACATCTAGATAGTAGAAGTATGACTAACTTTATAACACCGTTTGGGTGTTATAGGTTCAGGAGAGTGCCGTTTGGCCTAGCATCAGCGGCGTCTATGTATCAGATTGGTGCATTCCATGTTTGAAAATGTAGATACTATTATGATTTTCCAGGATGATATTCTCAATATGGGCAAGTCTAGAGAAGACCATGACCAAACCTTATTGCAGGTACTCAGGCCCTCATTACAACCCTGGCGGTAAATGCCGCTTACCGCCATGCAGAAGACCGCCAACATACCGCTGCAGCCCCGGAATTCCACTACAGGGATTACGACCCACAGCGCGGAATCTGCCATAATACAGACACCCACACAAGGCCGCCACACCAAAGGTCAGTGATAAACTGGCGATAACAAAACCGACACCGTCACGCCAACAGGAATACGCCCATACTACCAGAACCCACGAATCAACGCAGCGGTCTTTTAACCGCGGTAATCCATTGGCGGTACACACCGCTGCACTCAAAATACACACACACTTACAAAACACAACCACATTGGACAATTCGAAATACACACACATGATACACATACACACACCACACACTCACAACACTATAAAACACACACCCACATTACCCACAAACCCTTACTACCAGAAATGTGAAAGCAGGCCAGAGAGAGACACTACCTAAAACAACACCAGCATCCACAGACACACAGCACCATCACTTACACAACATCCACGCACCTCAACCAACACACAACAACACATCCCCTCACACATCACAACACACACCATCTCACACATCACCCACACCACATCATGGCACCTCAACAACATTCCAGGTTCTCTGAGGAGGAGCTCAGGGTCATGGTGGAGGAAATCGTCTGGGAAGAGCCACAGCTATTCAGATCACAGGTGCAGCATACCTCCATTGCAAGGAAGATGGAGCTATGGCGCAGAATTGTCGACAGGGTCAATGCATTGGGACAGCATCCAAGAACTAGGGATGACATCAGGAAGAGGTGGAACAATCTACGGGGGAAGGTGCGTTCTGTGGTCTCCAGACACCAGATTGCTGTACAGAGGACTGGCGGTGGACCCCCACCTCCTCCCCCACAACTAACAACATGGGAGGAGCAAGTCTTGGCAATACTGCATCCTGAGGGCCTCGCAGGAGTAGCAGGAGGTCTGGACTCTGGTAAGACATATCTAAACTACTTTATCCCACCCCACCTGCATGACATCACATACCCACCCCCTCACCCTCACCCCCATCACTCCAACACCTCACATATGCCCCACCATCACAACCCAGCCATCCCAATACCAAGCCCTGCATGCAACACCAAAGCATGGACACCCATCACCAAACAGATGCCCACATAGACTCCAAACCAACTATCACACAAGGACCAACCCAAGAATGCAAGCACTGGAGTACAGGGTCACTCACCCATTGCACACAATGGCACACACAGATGCAATAATCATGCCTTTACACCCCTACAGGACCTCCACCCAGCGTCACCGGACATGAGGTGCCAGACATAGCCAGTCCTCCCACAGAAGAGACCCACAGTGATGACAGCAGCTCTGCAAAACTGGATCAAGATGACCAGCCCTGCCTCGGGACAGTTGGTTCCCCTGATACAGTCACAAACCACCACTGAACCTCCCCCTGCAAGAAACACCAGCACAGCACCCACCCAGCAGGCCCATCTCTCTGTCCCCAGGACATGTCAATCAGCAGTGTGTCCACCACTACAGGGAACCCAGACAACCCCACTAACACAGGACAATCAGTGACCTGGGGGCAGTGGCAGTGGGCACACGGTTCAGGGGACAGAGGCACAGGACAACAGGGAAGCTGGGAGGACTGCTATGTGACAGGGGGAGGACAGGCCCAGGGAACCCACTCTCCACAAGGCACTCTCCAACATCATGGGAGCTTGACATCATTCCCAGGAGACAATGGTAACGGTACTGGCTAAGTTTCAGGAGACCCAGCGGCTGCATGAGGAACACTACCTGGGGATCAGGGAGGACTTCAAGTCCATTAACAACACCCTGGTCACCATTGCAGGGGTGCTGCAAGACCTTCTTAACACCAGGAGGGACACAATGGCAGAACAAGGCTGGACGATGAACAGCCCTCCACCTCCGCCTGCGCTAGTGGACAGGAGGCTCCGCCACAGGAACACGACACCAGCAGCCCACCCCCTGCAGATGGAGAACCACCCCGCAAACAGTCCCTGAGATCCAGGAACAAGACAGAGAACATTGCCAAGACCCCTGCCAGGAAATGAGACCTCCAAGAATGTCACCCTTCTGTCCCACTATGTCACCCTGTCCATCCTTAAACTGCCATTGCTCCACTTCCTATGCCCCTTTGGACAATGCACCTGTGAAACAAAAAAAACTGGACTCCGCCATGGACAATCCTCCACCATCACCCCAGCCCATTTTACAACCCCCTCCACATATTAGCACAGAAATAAACACAATTCAATCACAAAACTATCTGGAGTCAGTCTGTGCTTTCACAAACGTGTAATTGCAATAACCATGGAATACAGCAATGTCAATTTACTTGTGCACATACCGATGTAACACAGCTGTAGGCCTGGAGGAAATATAGCAGAGGGCACAAAGTGGCACCCACATCTGTGAAATGAAAAGGCAAAGTGACAAGTCAGGGTCCATACACTGAGTGAAAATTACAGACTTCTGCTAGCTCCAGAAATTGTATGAGATGTGGAAGGCAGCGACATCTTCTTACCTGTGTCTCACTGGAAGTATTGCATGTTTATGTTGTTTCAGTTGTCGATATCCTCTTCTTCTGCCTCCTATTCTTCACTGTCCACAGGCTCCACAGCTGCCACAAGACCACCAGCTGGCCCATCCTCCTGCAGAAAAGGCACCTGCCATCGCAAAGCCAGGTTGTGCAGCATAGAGCAGGCCACGATAATCTGGCACACCTTCTTTGGTGAGTAGTAGAGGGAACCACCTGCCATATGGAGGCAACGGAATCTGGCCTTCAGGAGGCTGAAGGTTCGTTCAATCACTCTCCTAGTTCGCACATGTACCTCATTGTAGCGTTCCTCTGCCCTTGTCCTGGGATTCCTCACTGGGGTCAGTAGCCATGACAGGTTGGGGTAACCAGAGTCACCTGCAAATATTGAGGGACAACTGTTAGACACACACTAGGCCTTAGGGACAACCCCATACCCAGACACCTATTCACACCGTATTGGGTCCTTGGCCTCACCTATTAGCCACACATAGTGCCTCTGGAGCTGCCCCATCACATAAGGTATGCTGCTATTCTTCAAATTTTAAGCACTGGAGGATGCCGCCATCTCATCACCTGCCCCAGCAGACGTGCCCTATGGAGGAGAACAGTGAGCAGAGAGTCAGCCAACACTAAAGTATCCCAAAATGTCATATGCACAAATTTATAATTCCGCAATGTGCCTGTAACTGTGAGTATTCCAGGCCTACATAGGTGAGACGCAGTTATTATTAATGCCATGTGGCCCCCGAAATGGTGGCTGCCTGACCTATAAGGTGGGACAAGGGGATGTGAGGTAACTGCGCTGGCATTGTACACCGTTGTGGTAGGCTGTCGAAGACCACGGCGCAATTCTACATTGGTTAACATTGGAACCTATGGGTCCAAGGAGCCAATGAAGATGTACACCGGCGGTGACGGTACGCATCCCTGCGGACGTGACCACCATTTTCTGTCTGCCAACTCACTTGATACCTGACCTTCAACAGGAGAGGACCTACACTGCAAGTGCTGCTGTGACCTCAGTCTGGAAGCGACGATGGCTCATGTGTCTGGGGAAAGGGCCCCTGCCTTCACTTCGGATGAGTTGGAAAGACTGGTGGATGGTGTCCTCCCCAGTACACGCAACTCTACAGTCCTCCAGACAAACAAGTAAGTACGCTGTGAGCATGCTTCATAGGCAATGCCTGTTTTGAGTGGTGTGGATGGAAGATACATGGGGGGGGGGCTGAGGCCTGGATATGCGGATGGGGAGTGTATGTGCGTCAGGGCAAGGGTGGGAATGTGGGGCAATGACTATGACGGTCCGGACGGGTAAGTAATGTCCTTTCCCCCTGTACCATTCCTCTAGGCAAGCACCCACCAGAAGAAGGCTATTTGGCGTGCCATCGCCAAGGACGTCTGGGACCTGGGGTTCCACCACAGACGGAGCACCCACTGCTGTAAAAGATGGGAGGACCTCTGCCGCTGGAGCAAGAAGACGGCGGAGGCCCAGCTGGGCATGCCCTCCCAACGTGGGAGGGGTACCCGTCGCACCATGACCCCCCTGATGTTCCGGATCCTGGCGGTGTTGTATCTGGAGTTTGATGGGTGCTTGAGGGCATCACAGCAGCCACAAGGGGGTGAGTACACTCTCATTCAGCTGACTCTGCATGCATTACGAGGTGTCTGGGTGGGGGAGGTGGGCAATGGGTTCCCCTAGGCCAGGGCGATCTTGGTAGGCAAGGTCCCTTGTGAGGCAGGCTATGTGGCACCCCTAGTGGTTAGAACAATCTACACCTAGTCAGGCTCCAGTGACTTCCAGGTGTGCATCAATTGGGCTGAGGCCTCGTACCCCATGGGCATGTGATTATTCTAGGAACTATAAGTGCATGGCGTAGTGCAGAGGGCTGCTCACTGTGTGTTGTGTCCGCCAACGGTAGTGGTTTTGCATGCACTGAACATGTCTTTCTTCTGTCTCCCCCACCACAATTTTTGTGGTCTCCCTGTTCTTGTGTGCAATAGCATCATCAGGCAGAGGAAAATTGGCACCGGAGCAGGAGGGAGCTGCATCCCACTTGGCCCTGGAGGGTGAAGCAATGGAGTCTGAAGCCACCAGTGGGACGGAGGGTGAGGGGAGCGCCACAGCGGGGACAGGAGGAGACATCAGCAACAGCGACTCCTCCTCTGATGGGAGCTCCCTTGCTGTGGCGGGCCCCTCTGTGCCCACCGCATAAACAGGTACAGCCGCCACACCCCCTACCAGCACCACCCTCCCAGCAGCCCCTCAGCGTGTGTCCCGTGTCCGCTCACCCAGGAGGGTGGGAATCTCCTTTTCCCCAGGCACCTCAGGCCCTGCCCCAGTCAGCCCTGCTGCCCTCAGTGAGGAGGCTATTGACCTCCTGAGATCCCTCACTGTTGGGCAGTCTACCATTCTGAATGCCATCCAGGGTGCTGAGAGACATTTGCAACAAACAAATGCATACCTGGAGGGCATTCATTCTGGCCAGGCAGCCCAACAGAGAGAATTTCAGGCTCTGGCCTCAGCACTGATGGCAGCCATTGTCCCTGTGTCCAGCCTCCCCCTCCAACCTCCTCCACCCAGACCCAATCCCCTGTACCTCAGCCTATCCCAAGCACACCATCAGACCAGCATGCACATACATCAACACATAAGAGTGGCTCAGGCAAACATAAGCACCACACATCCCACAGGCACTCACACAACCATCATACCCATGCACGGATACCAACATCCACTGCCTCCACTGTGTCCCCCTCCTCCACGTCTCCCTCCTCCCTCCCAGTCTTGTCTCCACTCACACCTGCATGCACAACATCCTCAGCCACTACCTCCATCCCCAGCACGCCCATCACCACACACCGCTCACGTGCACTCACCACCCCCACTACCATTCACACATCCCCAGTGTCCTCTCCCAGTGTGTCAGTGAGCCCTCCTCCCAAAGTACACAAATGCGGGCACACATCCACCCAACAGCCATCCACCTCACAACAGCCTCCAGCCCATGAACCTTCACCCAAATTCAGCAGACGTACACCTCCCACAACCACTACCTCTTCCTCCACTCACAAACCCCCTCCATCTACCTGTCCCAGTGTGTCTAAAAAACTTTTCCAGGCTAACATTGACCTCTTCCCTACACCTCCCCCCCGTCCTTCACTAGGGCCAGGCTTTCCAGGTCCCAGGCCAGCACCTCAGCCACCACGTCCCCAGGCACAGTGGTGCCAGCTACTGCGGGGTCATGGAGTGTGCCAACCATCAGGGCTGCCAGTGTGCCACGAAGAGAGGGTGAGGACATTCCGCCACAGAAGCCGAAAACACCTGCCACCAAGGAGTCAGCGAAAACGAAAGGGGATAGTGGCAAGACAACTGCGCCACCATCAAAGGTGGGGAAGGGCCAAAAACTGAAGGTCAGGTTAGGAGAGGGCATGGTGGCACCGACTGAGGGACCAGTGTTACACCTTCTGTCCAAGTCCATGCCAACCTGTACGGCGGCGAACACTGCCCCCTGCACCGCCACCTGCACTGCCACCTGCACGTCTTCAGCCGTTGCTACAGTCCACAGCCTCTTCCTCGGTGGGCAGCCGTCCGAGGCTGCAGGAGACATCCAGCTTTCTCCCTCAGCAGGTGCTGACACATGCCCTGCCGCCACACACCCCGCTGCCAGCACCGCTGCCACAGACCCCGCCGCCAGCACCTCTGTCACAGACCCCGCAGCCAGCACCGCCGCCACAGACCCCGCCGCCAGCACCGCCGCCACAGACCCCGCAGCCAGCACTGCCGCCACAGACCCCACAGCCAGCACCGCCATGACTGACACTGCCGCAAGCACCGCCACTACAGACCCTGCAGCCAGCACCGCCACAACTGACACCACCGCAAGCACCGCCACAACTGACACCACCGCAAGCACCGCCGCAAGCACTGCCAGTGGCCCCACGTCCTCAGATAGTGGCACCACCGCAGACATGCCTACCATCCCTAGTGGTCAGTCGTCCGAGGCTGGTGTTGAGTTTCAGAACCCTAGCAGCTTCCATGAAGCATTACTGTCATCACAGTTGTCACCTGCAAGTGGAATACAAAGCCGCAGAAGTGTGGGGTATGTTGCAGCCTCCATGGTGTATCATGCTACCTGTACCTCGGCAAGCTCGTGGCACACACACCCAGGTGAGGGAATTGTACCGGCCACACTGCACGTGGAGCACTCTGGGCACAAAGCCCCTCCAGAACCAGTGGAGAGATGCATCCACTACCTCAATCCTTGGCACGATGAAGCACTCTGGGCACAAAGCCCCCTCCAGAACCAGTGGAAAGATACATCCACTACCTCAGTCCTTGGCAGGATGAAGCACTCTGGGCACAAAGCCCCCTCCAGAACCAGTGGAGTAAGGCATCCACTACCTCAGTCCTTGGCAGGATGAAGCACTCTAGGCACAAAGCCCCCTCCAGAACCAGTGGAGAGATACATCCACTACCTCAGTCCTTGGCAGGATGAAGCACTCTGGGCACAAAGCCCCCTCCAGAACCAGTGGAGAAAGGCATCCACTTGAGAGACTGTGGCTTTGCACTCCCCAGGATAAAGCAGTGGGGAAACCACCCACTAGAGAGACTTGTGAGACTGTGGCTTTGCACTGCCCAGGATAAAGCAGTGGGCAAACCACCCACTGGAGAGACTTGTGAGACTGTGGCTTTGCACTCCCCCAGGATAAAGCAGTGGGAAAACCACCCACTGGAGAGACTTGTGAGACTGTGGCTTTGCACTCCCCAGGATAAAGCAGTGGGCAACCCACCCACTTGAGAGACTTGTGAGACTGTGGCTTTGCACTCCCCAAGATGCATCAATGGGCATGGAGCCCCTTCATGCAGCAGTGGCGTCCTGCGTTCAGCTGGCTGAGGTGCCCCCCTCCCCCTGAGGTGCCTGTTTTATTTTGATATGATGCCCCTGTAGTGTTCTCTCCGTTTACAGTCAGGTGTCATGTGTGGGCTTGGCCCATGAATTTTAGGCCCAGTGGTACATGGACAATGATTGGTGCACTATCCGGACTTGTGTAGTTGGTGTACATAATTGTGTTTACTGGATTTTGAACTTTGATAATGAGATTTCACATGATTTCATTTGTTCAAATCAATTCCTTTTGTACTCCAGGGGATGGGGGGTGTATGTGTACTGTTGCTGCATGTATTTGTGTGTATGGTGTTGCAGTTGGGGTTGGGGGTGCTGTGTGTTGCGTGTGTGTGTCACTCTCTTTTCCCTCCCCCTCCCCTGTGTTGTAGGTGCAGTACTCACCGTGGTCGTCGCCGCCGTCGTTGGAGCTCCTGATAGAAGAGAACGAAGACCATCATTGGCAGTATCTGAAATTCGGGCTCCATGGCGTCCTGGTTCCTCGTGGGGTGTGGAGAGGTGAGTGTTTTCCCTTCTGTGTCCTGTTTCCGCCGTGTTTTTGTTTGCGTTAGTTCGGCCCCGGAAAAGGTGGCGGATAGGCCTGTTTTGATAGGGTGGGCGGTACATTGTCTTCCGCCTGTCTGTCCGCCGCGCTGTTTGTTTATACCACCGTGGCGGTGGGAGTGTTAAAGTGGCTGTCTATGTTAGCGGTTTCCGCCACGGTCGTAATCCCATTTTTTTTTCCGCCGTCCTGTTTGTGGTATTACCGCCACTTTAACACCAACCGCCAGGGTTGTAATGAGGGCCTCAGTGTATTAGATGAGAAAGGTCTGACTGCAGAGTATAGCAAGTGTAAGTTTGCTTGTGATCATGTTACGTACCTAGGTCATATTGTGTCTGCGGAGGGAATTAAACCAAAGGAAGATCTTGTGAATGCTATAAAAAGTCCATTCATTTTTAGGTTTAGTTGAGTTTTATTCCAAATTTGTTAACAATTATTCTGCAAAAACTTATGACCTAAGACAGCTACTTAAAGTAAGAAATAAGTTTGACTGGTCAATGGAGGTCCAACAGAGATTTGATTTGCTCAAAAAAGACATTTGTAAGGCACGCCCAATACAAGGTTTTGATCCGAACCTTCACTGTATCAGCACTACATATGACAGTTGTAGGGCAATTGGAGCTGTTCTGACACAAAGGAATAAGGCTGGTCAGGAATATACTGTTGCATTTGCTTCAAGGCCGTTGACTTTGTCTAAGGAGAGATATTCAGTAATTGAACGTGAAGCGTTGGCCTGTACATGGGCACTTGAACATTTCCGACAACATATCTGGGGAACTAAGATTACATTGTGAAGTGATCATAAGCCATTTGTGAGAGTGTTAACAACAAAAGGGTTGTCCAGGGCATCTCCCAGATTGGCTAGGATGTCAGTGCATCGTTTAGAATATAATTATGATGTGTAGTATCTGCCTGGAGTGAAGAATGTTGCAGCAGATTTTTTTTAGACGCAGGTTCTTGCCCACTGAGGACATGGATGAAGAAGTGGGTGAGGATTTAGGGGTGACTGTTGTGGAGGAAGGATGCAAAGGTATTTCTCGTGATGAGTGGAAGGTGGAACAGGAACAAGATGAGATTTTAAGAAAGGTGCAGTGTATGATCACAAAGGGATGGCCACAGAAGAAACTAGTGGATAAGATTATGTTACCTTCCTGGGAGGTTAAAGCTGAACTACCTTCTGAGGATAATTTGATTGTTAGAGTTAGAAGTAATTGGGAAAAGAAACACAGAGTGAAAAATTGGTATTGGTGGCCTGGGGTAGATAAAGAAGTAGAAAGGAAAGTTAGGGAATTCATCTTATGTGAGAACTCTGACTAAACACAAGTGACACTGAAACTGCCTTTACATCCTATTTCTTGTTCCAACATGGCATGGGAAGGGGTATGGCTTGATGTGATGGGTCCCATTGGTGAAGGAGAGAGACAGGATTTTGTTTTTGTACTAGAGGACCACTTTACTAAATGGCCAGAACTAGAAATTGTATGGAAGGCTAATTCATTTAGTAGTATTAAGTTTTTGGACACATTTTTTGTGAGAGATGGTTAACCAAGAGTATAGTTTCTGACAATGGGCCGCAATGTGTATCAATGGAGTTTAAGGAATATTTGGGGAGGAATGAAATCAGGCACCAAACCGCTTTTGTGTATCATCCTGTGGGCAATGGGCAGTAGAAAGGATTAAACGAGTGCTTAAAGGAATTATCCAAGTAGCCAGTAGTAACCATTTAGTATGAGAAAGAGAGATATGGAAAACAGTGTGGGCGTTCAGAGTGACCGGCTGCCCTAGTACTGGTGCAAATCCATTCAAACTTATGAGGTGAAGAACTCCAATGTCCAAAGACAATGTGGATTGGCTTAAAAATGCCAAGAGGGTAGGATGGACTCCAAAGGAGGTGAGGGAGAATATTGAAAAAGCACAGAGGAAGTGTAAGATACACTATGGTTCGATACATAAGAGTAAGGATGTCAGGCTCAGTGTGGGTGACATAGTAAGAGTTAAGAGTAGCAAACGTGTGGGAAAGTGCCAAAGTAGATTTTCTTCACCACTGAGAGTAGAGGAAAGGTTCAATCAATAATTCGACAACATTGAGTGATGGCAAAGTTTGGCACATGTCTGCCTTGTCGATGTGTAGGGGCAAGTTAGAGAATGAGATACCAATTACACAAGTGGTACACAAATGTGGTGTGTGGTTGGTGGATGAGGAGAATGTGATTGGTTTACATGAGTGTCAGGATGAGGTTAGCATCAATGTAAACAGACTAGCACCAATGAGAACAGAAGAATTCTCCAGTAATGGGGATATAAAGTCTAGTACTAGGGAAAAATGAAGTCGATCTGGTAGTAAAATTGTTAAACCAAAAATGTCTGAAGATTACTGTTAGTTTAAATTCTATAGGCTTTATAGTATCTATGTAGTACTAAGGTAAAATGTTTTAGAGTTGTATACTTGTAATTGGGATAAAATTAATTATTTTTTAAATTTGCTTTAAATGGGAAGATATGTTGTGTTGTGCATTTCTTAAATGTAGAACTTCCGTCCTCCTTCTTTGTTCTAGTAGGTTATTGCTGACATGGTAGGATTCGAGAACGGAAATGGCAGCGCAGCTAGGAGGAGTAGCTCGAGCTTTCCATAGCGTATGTGTCCCCCTCATTACATGACATTGTACTAACTACAATAAATACTATAAATAGGCGTACTGCCATTGGTGAGATTCTTAACAATCATCTAGATAGCACCTGAACCTGAAGACTGTGATTTCAAAATTAAAAAAACATTATGTTCTGTTGTCAACCTCTAAACAGAAAAGCAGCGGTTCCAGCAGCAGGTCGCAAGACAGGTTCCTGTAACTAGTAAAGTGTCTCCATCACAAGTCGCAAAATCAACACCAACAGCATCCCTACAAACAATATCTGCTGCTGGATGGTTTTTAGGGCCTGCAGATACCTACCACTCAGGAGCAGACCTTATCAATAGAGAGGAAGTTGTCATGCCACAAATGGTCATTAAATCCTGCATGTTTCCCCTGCAATTTTCCCCACCTTTCTGTTTCTGCTCAGTTGTCCCAATCCATGCCTGACCCCACACTCAACACCAACACTTCTGCAAGTGTCCTGTTAATGCGTTATGATGGTCATTCTGAGAAGAGCTTCATATTTGGGGGTTCACAACCCAAACTTGGATGCACCTTTAAGTTTAGGGTTTATGATTTCAAAAACATACCAGTAACTTTTGACTCGGTCCATCCATCCTCAAGCCTTTCCACCAAAGTTACGTAATAACCTCCCCAGGTCTCACATAAGTCCTGTGTAATATGGGAAGCCATCTTGGATGTTACCTATATAAACCATATCCAAGCCCTGTTGCAATGACTGACTTCAGAGTACCATAGAGAAACGTACGGCACACAGACCTCACATCTAAGCAACCTACCTCAGAGATTCCTGAATATCATCTTCTGGAACTCCAACTTTAAGCATTTAATTAGGGATTGTTAGAGTTGACAGCTTTTTGGTGTGTCTCCCCTGTCTTTTTGCCTTCTGACCTCCTGTTTTTATGGTTTACTGGACTCTGTTTTTGCTGGTTTACTGCCTCTGCACACTTTACCACTGTTGAACAGTGCTAAAGTGCAAGTGCTCCCTAGGTATATTGTAATATTGATAGGTTTATCTATGAATGGCTTGTTTGATTTACTGGTAAGTCCCTAGTAAAGTGAACCTGAGGTACCAAGGGCCTGTAAATCAAATGCTACTAGTGGGCCTGCAGCACTGGTTGTACCACCCATATTAGTAGCCCTGTAAACATGTTGCAGACCTGCCACTGTAGTGTCTGTGTGTGCAGTTTAAACTGCCAATTTGACGTGGCAAGTGTATCCACTTGCCACGCTTTTATGTTCCCTTTTTATACATGTAAGACACCCCTAAGGTAGGCCCAGTGTATTTAAAAGGTAGGACATGTACTGGTGTATTTTACATGTCCTAACAGTGAAATACTGCCAAATTCGGGTTTCACTGTGCAAGGCCTATCTGCCCCATAGGTTAACATGGGGGCTGCCTTTAACTATTATTTGTCCCTTTGAGAGCATATAGAAATATTGAGCTTAGGGTCTCCGAACTCACAATTTATAAATATACATTATGTTTTTAAATTGTGTGTTTGAAAATGGCACTTTTAGAAAGTAGGCATTTTCTTGTTTAAACTATTCTGTGACTCTGCCTGTTAGTGGATTCTCCGTCTGGGTCAGTTTGACATTTGAGCTGTTTACACCTCTCCTCTAGACAGTGACACAAAGGGAGCTGGGGTGTAGCCTGCATATCCTGATGAACCATCTGAGCTAGAGTAGAGGGAGGAGTGGTCACTTACACCTGAAAGGACTGTGCTTGTCCTCACCCAATGCAGTCTCCAACCACCAGCTGTGTCTGGGGCCTGGCCTGTACAAGGAAGGATCTTGCAAAAACTTGAGACTTTGCTTTGAAGATTGCTAATGTCAAAGGCCGAAAGGGGTATAAGAAGAGGTCCCAAAACCCCACACTTTTAGAATATTTCTGGAATGAAGAAGAACTTCTGCCCAGGAGAAGAACTGAAGGGATGAAGGAGTACTGTCCCTTTGCTGTATTGCTCTACTGGACCGGCTTGCAGTTGCTGCTTCTGCCTGAAAAGAGTGCAAAGCGTGAACTTTGCTGTGTGTCCTGCTTTAGAGAGTTTGCCAAGGGCTTGGAGTAGAGCTTGCCTCCTGTTGGAAGTCTCCGGGACACCAAAGGCTTCAGTTTCCTGACCTACAGCACTGGTGACTGTGTGTTTTGTGCTGTTCAAGAGGAGAAACCATTGCGATGCCACCAATGGCGCCACTGGCCTACACTGTGGTCTCCCGGATGTAGCCGCAATGCCCCTCTTTGCACTGTGAACCTGGTCTCACTGACCCAGTCACTGGATGACTTCACCGAGCCGCTGTTCGCACCGTAACCTGTGGGCCCCGCACTCCGGCATCGCCTGCTCACACCGCAGCCTGGGCATCCCCGACAATGCCGCGCCTGCTGACACCGGTGCCGTTGCCTGCACCGTGGCCTGTGGACACCGTTCGTGAGGTACACGAAGCACCGTCCCGTCCCACACCTCAGCCCCGGTCCACCGACGCCAGCATCATCGTCCCCAGTATCATCACCAGGCATCCTTCCTGCACCGTGGCCTCTGGACCCTGCTGGTGTGGGCCATGAAACACTGTCCCGTCCAACACCGCTGGCTTGGGCCTCCGACAACAGCGCTTCAGCAATGACGACGACACTGCTTGCACCGTAACCTGGTGACACCGCACGTCACACCTCCCCACTTCACACCGCAGCCCTGGTTTCACCCACGCCGCTGGACTCCATCAATGAGCCGCTGCCTGCAACTGTGGGCACCGCATGTCACATTGTCCTGCTGCACACTACAACCCAACGCCATCCATGCCAGCGCTCCTGACCTCATCAGCACCGACTCCAGAACTGACACTGCGATGCCAGAAACACTACTCTCCAGAGCTCACCACGAGGATCACGGCGCCCTGCAATTACAAAGTTACTGTTTGCGGGTCTTCCTGACACCAGAGCTGGTCAGCGATGCCGCGGCTGACCTGAACTGTTGGTTTGGATGATCACGACTGTTATAGCCTTAGGTGGAGCTATCGACTTCAAGGAACTATATTTTTGTGTAAATCTTGCAGAATTCATATTTTTATTACTGTATGTTGGATTTTTATCATATTTGGTCTTGTTTTATATAGATAAATATTGGTTATTTTTTCTAAAACTGGTGTAGTGTCCTTTTGTAGTGTTTTCATTTATTACTGTGTGTTATGTGCAAATGCTTTACACATTGCTTCTGAGATAAGACGGACTGTTTTTGCCAAGCTGCAAAGAGGGTGAGCAGGAGTTATCTGAGAGGGTATCTCACTTATCCTGACTAGAGTGAGGGTCCCTACTTGAACAGGGTGCAAGCCGACTGCCTACTAGAGTCCCCATTTCTAACAGGGACCCACGGACACCTTCTCTGGGGATCCAATGTTAGTGTGAAAGAGAAATAATACTAGGTTAGTGGCAAAGCATGCCTCCGCTACAATCATCAAACAGCTAAAACTGTAAATTGACCACTCCGTTTAAGCAAATTAAATACTAATAAGACAGTGCTTGTAGATTTCTTGTTACGCACCAGTGAAAGTCAAAAGCATGACCTGTAACAGCTGACGTCATTCCTGAGGATTGGAATCAGTAACTATTTACAAATTGGAATAAAGTTTCAGTGATAGTATTTTCTGAAAGCAAATCTCTGTAGGGAAATGGGACAATAATAAGAGGCCTGCGACGTAATAAATATAAATGTCATGCAATCAGTTTAATAAATATTTGAATGGTAGAATTGTTATGATAGAAAAGTATCAAAGTGAGATTGCATAGGGAGATTCCAATGGTATGTGTCGAATGTAGGTGTTCATTATTGCTGCATACTCGTAAAAATTCAATTTGTATTTGCCAAATGTATTGTTTGTCAATGCTGCATATATGCATCATAAATCCACAGCTGCAAAAAATCACCATAAAAACATTGTGTCAGTGTCACCCAATATTATGCAAAAGCTGCACTAAACCTATGTCTGAAGCGCTACTCGTGTAGTCTGGACATAGGCAACAGGTAACTGCAGCTAAATAGTGTCCTCTGAATGGTGCCCCTTGTATCATAACATAATTACTAGCAAGACAAGTTAGAGAATTATGATGTGTCTGTGGATTACCTAACTTGAAAAAATAACAATAGTCCTGCTGCTGAACTGGCCGTTGTACTCAACCCGCGTTTTTCAGCCATGTGCCATATGAATTGCCCAGGGAAGTTTAGATTGACAATTGGCAGATTACTGAATTATAATGTTTCATAGCTAGTGCAAATCATATAATTTGATCACAATGCTGACACTATATTGACCTTGCTTACAGACATACTGTATATATTATCATAGTGTTTTAGATTGACAGTAGTTAAACAGTAAATCCCTTACAATGATTTCAGTCATAAAGTGCTCACAAGAGTATACCTAAATGGATACAAAATATCCTAATGAGGTCAAATGGTATCATAGGCTGAGGTCGCAATACAATGTGTCAATGTGTTCCCTAGCACATCTGCAACAAAGTAGCTGTCTGCCAAACTTACAATGCCAAGAAAGACGAAGTGTGGCTACGCATTTGCCAGAGTCTTGTTCTAGCTCAAAATGAGAGGCTGAAACTGCATAAAATGGACTGTGAATCTCTTGCACCGTTTTCCCATTGGGTGATGCCACAATGTTGGGATAGTTCCAACCAAGTGTTTGTGACTAAACCACAGCCTCTCTATTTGTAATGCTCATAACAATATTTAAGATGTCTATAAAAGGGGGGTTAGCTGTGATGGCAACTCATTTGTCTATTGCTGTGTAAAAAGGCTGCATCGATGCTGTTTACAGCTGAGTTCTTCAAGCCTCCTGACCATCAGATAAAACAATGTTTGCTATGGCCAAATGAGCCTTTCTGGTAAAGAATAGTAATAAACATACTTCTAGTATGTCTACCCAGGTACATAAATATCTATTTAAAAGGCCACACCCTATGTTATATATCAGTTAGATTGTCAGATTGGATGGAGAAACCATCCTTGAACATGAAATAATTCTTTTCAGATGCGATTTCTGCTAATTGTAAGATTAAATCAACTATTTTGTTGGTATTATTATTCTGCCTGAATATCCGATGATAGTATCTGTAGGAAACTGGTTTACTGGTGAAGCTGGTGAAACCCTAACTCATTCAGCATCTACAATCCTTGTCCCAGTGACACACAAGCAAACCACAAATTAATCTCTGCTCATCCCTCTGGTAGCTTGGCACAGTGTAGTTAGGCTTAACTTAGAGGCAATATATAAAATATTAATACAACCCTTCAAACAGTAATAAAGTGAAGAAAAAAAACACACAAAAATCCAAATCCATATCAGTGTATAACGATAGAGCACATTTTAATAAATAAATCAAGACCGAAATGACAAAAATCAAATCAGAAGAACCAGAGATATGTAATTTTAAATATTTATGTGAAAATACAGCCAAAAGGTCACTTGCGGTTATCCAGTCATGAGAGATCAAGAGAAAGTCACAAGTACAGGTCAACTGCAATGAAGCACGAATGAGATATAAGTAACAGGTTAGTCCAGCTGAAAAAAGCTACCTTCTCAGTCTAGTGAATTGTGTGGTGGAGGGGGCCTAGAGCAACAGGGAAGTTTTATGGAGGGTCATCACTGTAGAACAAACAGCAGGCCTGGCAGAATGGACAGTCGTAATTGTAGTGCAAAGATTCAATTGTTGTTGCAAATGGTCAGGCCAGAACTTCATGGGGCTCTTCATATGAGCCGTTGATTCTGTAGTGCGAAGGGTCGGTTTGATGAAACTTTGCATCGTCAGGCAGTGTGAGCAACAAGGGTTTAGAGTCAACGGGCCCATTTGCAATCACAAAGAGACAAAATATTCAAGTCAGATACAGTGGGCTACACCAAGGGTCCTGGACCCACTTGGGGGTATGGGGCTTAATCCAGCTAGGTCTGTGTGGAGGTTCACATGGTTGGAAGCATGTTCTATCCCTGTGGCCCTGAACAGAAGGGCAGCACACTAGCCCTTAGAGTCACTCTGGGAGTCCCGGGTTCAGGCGCAGGTCCAATCCCTCTGACTCAGGCAGGAGGGTAACTGGGCAACGGGGAAGAAAACCAGTAAGCTAGTCATCCAGCAAAGCAGCAGTCCGGCACAGTGACAATCCTTTCAGGAGCACAGCAGTACTTCTTTCTGGAAATGTCTCCACAGGCCCAGAAGTGTATGGAACTGGTGTCTGAATTCCAATATTTTTACCAGATGTCTCCTTTGAAGTGGGAGAAGCTTCTAGAGGTTTCCCTTTGAAGTGCATAGATTCCTGTCTTTCCTGCCCTGGCTCCATACTAACTACAGGGAGTATGCCATCCTTTGTGTGGAGGCAGGACACAGTCAATTTAAGTGCATATAGGGCTGTGCCCACCTCTGCCCTCCCCTCCTGCCAGTGACGGCCCATTCAGGCACTCCTAAGCTCTCTATTGCATGTGGCTGTCTAAGAGCAAAACACAAGGCCCAACTGTCAATTAAAGCCAGGCAAGTGACCAAGAGACAGGTTGCAGGCACTAAATAGCTAAGACAGAAAAATTCCAACTTTGTAAGCGTGGCATTTTAAAATTTGTAATTTAATATGTGACTTTACGGTAACAGAGGATTTTTCATTACATTTTCAAAAACACCAAACATGAACTGGTTACCTGTTCTCATGTGGAAGTTGCAGCATATTAAATGTAATAAGGTAACTCCAATGTTATCACATGGGAGAGGTAGGCCTTGCAGTAGTGATAAACAAATTTGGGAGTTTTTAACTACTGTTGAACCTTTGTGCATTTAATAATGACTGTTTAATTTTGAATGAAAATGTAAAAGAGCATACTGCATAGTACAACAACTGAATGCATCACAAATGACCTTTTGCTCTGCATTCCCCATTGAACTATCAGCATGGCAAAAAGACACAGTGGCTAATACTAAGCAGGCTGTCAATAAGATATCTAACTTGCCCTATATCTTGCATAACTTATGAGTGGGTTTACACAGCAGCTGGGGTAATTGTCAAAAGTTAGTCGGACCTTTCTGTCTTCAACAAATGTGGAGGGGCTTAAAGTGATCAAAATGAGAAAGAAATTAATTCCTAAAATTAATCTTGGTCCAAAGGTTGCAAAAGTTGACCACGGAAGTAGTGTTAAAAAAAATGGAAAATATCTTGATTGTATTATATTTGGTGTGCTAAGTGATGCAAATAAACAAAAAGGACTAGAGTGCTCCATAAGCAAATCATAGTCGGATAATCAAAGACATTATGGTGGTCATTACAACCTTGGCGGTCGGTGTTAAAGTGGCGGTAAAACCGCCAACAGGCAAGCGGTAAAAAAAATGTAATCACGACCGTGGCGGAAACGGCCAACATAGACAGACACTTTGACACTCCAACTGCCACGGCAGGACAAACAAACACCGCAGCAGTAACTGCCAACAGACAGGCGGAAGACAATGTACCACCCACTGTATCATGAGAGGCCAATCCGCCACCTTTTCCAGGGTGAATTCACCACGAACAAAAACACGGCGGAAACAGGACTTGGAAGGGAAAACGCTCAGCTCTACACACCCCACGAGGAACCAGGACGCCATGGAACCGGAACTCCAGATACTCCCTGCCTTTGTTTTCCTGCTCCTCTACCAGGAGCACGAACGCCTGCGGCGAAGACCACAGTGAGTACTGCACCTATGACACAGGGGAGGGGGGAATGAAAAGAGAGTGACACACACAAGCAACACGCAAAACCCCCACCCCCACCCTCACCCACTACAACACACAGGCACCTCAGGGGGAAGGGAGGTAACCTCAGCCAGATGAGTGCACGATGCCAGATCCACGAGGGGGCTCCATGCCCACTTCTGTATCCTAGGGAGTGCAAAGCCACAGTCTCACAAGTCTTTTCAGTGGGTGGTTTGCCCACTGCTTTATCCTGGGGAGTTCAAAGCCACAGTCTCACAAGTCTTTTCGGTGGGTGGTTTGCCCACTGCTGTATCCTGGGGAGTGAAAACCCACAGTCTCTCAAGTGGATAACAGTCTCCACTGGTTCTGGGTGGGGCTTTGTGCCCAGAGTGATTCCGCTACGAAGCCACCAACATCATCTGTGGCGTCCCCCAAGGTTGATGCCTCAGCCCAACACTGTTCAACATGACCTCCCTCACACAAGTGGCCCAACAACACAACCTCGACATTCTCACCTACGCCGACGACACCCAGCTCATCCTCTCGCTCACCAAAGACCCGCGCACAGCCAAAACCAACAGCCGTCTGAAACTCAATTCGTACAAGACGGAGGTCCTCATCCTAGGACCCACCCCCTCCGCCTGGGATGACTCCTGGTGGCCTACCGCACTAGGAACCCCACCGACACCAACCAACCACGCACGCAACCTGGGCTTCGTCCTCGACTCCTCCCTCACCATGTCCAAACAGGTCAACGCAGTCTCCTCCTCCTGCTACAACACACTCTGCATGCTCCGCAGGATCTTCAAGTGAATCCCAACAGAAACAAGAAGAACGGTGACACAGGCCCTCGTCAGCAACAGGCTAGACTATGGCAACGCACACTACACAGGCATCCCAGCAAAAGACCTACTACGCCTCCAATGCATCCAAAACGCCTCCACCCGGCTGATCCTCAACGTACCCCGCCGAACCACATTTCCCACCACCTGAGAAACCTTCACTGGCTCCTCGTGGACAAGAGGATCACTTTCAAGCTTTTACCCATGCTCACAAAGCACTCCACGACACCAGACCAACCTACCTGAACAACAGCTTCTACACCCCCACCCGTCAGCTCCGCTCCGCAAACCTCGCCCTCACCGTCGTCCCCAGCATCCAACGAAAGACCTCCGGCGGCAGATCCTTCTCATACCTCGCCGCCAAAACCTTGAACACGCTCCCTACCAACCTGCGACAGCCCCAAGACCTACTCACCTTCAGAAGACTCCTCAAGACCTGGCTCTTCGATCAGTAACAACAGCACCCCCCCCCCCCCAGCGCCTTGAAACCCTCACGGGTACGTAGAGCGCTTTATAAATTCAATGATTGATTGATTGATTGATCCTGCCAAGGACTGAGGTCGTGGATGCCTTTCTCCACTGGTTCTGGAGGGGGCTTTGTGCCCAGAGTGCTTCATCCTGTCAAGGACTGAGGTAGTGGATGCCTTTCTCCACTGGTTCTGGAGGGGGCTTGGTGCCCAGAGTGCTTCATCCTGCCAAGGACTGAGGTAGTGGATGCCTTTCTCCACTGGTTCTGGAGGGGGCTTTGTGCCCAGAGTGCTTCATCCTGCCAAGGACTGAGGTAGTGGATGTAAATCTCCACTGGTTCTGGAGGGGGCTTTGAGACCAGAGTGCTTTATCCTGCCAAGAACTGAGGTAGTGGATGTAAAGATCCACTGGTTCTGGAGGGGGCTTTGTGCCCAGAGTGCTTCATCTTGCCAAGGACTGAGGTAGTGGATGCCTTTCTCCACTGGTTCTGGAGGGTGCTTTGTGCCCAGAGTGCTTCATCCTGCCAAGGACTGAGGTAGGAGATGTAAATCTCCACTGGTTCTGGAGGGGGCTTTGTGCCCAGAGTGCTTCATCCTGCCAAGGACTGAGGTAGTGGATGTAAATCTCCACTGGTTCTACAGGGGACTTTGTGCCCTGAGTGCTTCATCCTGCCAAGGACTGAGGTAGTGGATGTAAATCTCCACTGGTTCTGTAGGGGGCTGTGTGCCCAGAGTGCTTCATCCTGCTCGTGGGAACCTCAGTAGTGTCAGAGCTTTTGGCGCTCATTGGCCTGCAGTGCTTGTGGCTGCAGTGTCCTTGGCAGCGGTGCTTGTGGTGACGGTGTCCTTGGCAGCGGTGCTGGTGGCAGCAGTGTCCTGTGAAGCGATGCTGTTGGTGGCGGTGTCCTTGGCAGCGGTGCTGGTGGCAGCGGTGTCCTTGGCAGCGGTGCTGGTGGCGGCGGTGTCCTTGGCAGCGGTGCTGGTGGCGGCGGTGTCCTGTGAAGCGGTGCTGGTGGCGGCGGTGTCCTTGGCAGCGGTGCTTGTGGCAGCGGTGTCCTTGGCAGCGGTGCTGGTGGTGGTCTTGTCCGCCGTGCAAGTTTGCAGTGACTTGCCTTTCTTTCTGTGCCCCTTCCCCACCTTGGATGGTGGTGCAGCTGTCTTCCCACTCCCAACTGTACTCCTGGGAGAGCCTTTGGTGCCAGATGTTTTGCCTTTCTTCCGCCGGGCAGTGGCCAACTTTTTATGCTTCTGAGGTGGGGGACAGTCTGTGGTCTGGCTCCTTGGCACACTGGCTGCCCTGCTGCTTGGTGCACTCCAGAAGCCGGTTGCTGCTGGCATCACTGTTCTCGCTGATGTGGTGGCTGAGGTGCTGGGTTGGGAGCTGGAAAGGCGGGCCCTAGGGGAATGAAGGGGTGGGGGAGGTGAGGGGAAAAGGTCAAGGTTGGACAGGAAAAGTTTTTGGGACACACTGGGATGGGTAGATGGAGGGGGTTTGGGAGTGGAGGAAGAGGTAGTGGTTGTAGGAGGTGTACGTTTGCTGACTTTGGGTGAAGGTGCATGGGCTGGAGGCTGTTGTGAGGTGGAGGGCTGTTGGGTGGGTGTGTGGCTGCGTTTGTGTACCTTAGGAGGTGGGCTCACAGACACACTGGGAGAGGGCACAGGGGATGTGTGAATGGTAGTGTGGGTGGTGAGTGCTTGTGAGCGGGGTGTGGTGATGGGTGTGCTGGTGATGGACGTAGTGGCTGAGGATGTAGCGCATGCAGGTGTGAGTGGAGACAAGACAGGGAGGGAGGAGGGAGACGAGGAGGAGAGGGACACAGTGGAGGCAGTGGATGTTGGTATGTCTGCATGGGTATGATGCTTGTGTGAGTGCCTGTGGGGTGTGTGGTACTTATGATTGGCAGAGCTTCCCTTGTGTGTTGAGGTGTGTGCATGCTGGTCTGAGGGTGTGCTTGGGATAGGCTGAGGTACAGCTGGGTCTGGGTGGAGGAAGTTGGAGGGGGAGGCTGGACACAGGGACAATGGCTGCCATCAGTGTTGAGGCCAGAGTCTGAAAAGCTCTCTGTTGGGCTGCCTGACCAGAATGAATGCCCTCCAGGTATGCATTGGTCTGTTGCAACTGCCTCTCTACATCCTGGATGGCATTCAAAATGGTAGACTGCCCAACAGTAAGGGACCTGAGGAGATCAATGGCCTCCTCACTGAGGGCAGCAGGGCTGACAGGGGCAGGGGCTGAGGTGCCTGGGGCGAAGGAGAAGCCCACCCTCCTGGGTGAGCGGCCACAGGGCACATGCTGAGGGGCTGCTGGGAGGGCAGTGCTGGTAGGGGTGGTGGTGGCTGTACCTGTAGATGCGGGGGCACAGAGGGGCCCGCCACATCAAGGGAGCTCCCATCAGAGGAGGAGTCCATGTCGCTGGTCTCAGCTCCTGTCCCCGCCGTGGAGCTCCCCTTGCCCTCCTTCCCACTGGTGGCTTCAGACTCCGTTGTCTCGCCCTCCAGGGCCATGTGGGATGCAGCTCCCTCCTGCTCATCCGCCTGATGATGGTAAGGCACACAAGAACAGGGAGACCACAAAAAGGGGGGGAAGACAGAAGAAAGACATGTTGAGTGCATGCAATACCGCTACCGTTGGTGGACACTACAGACACAGAAGCCCCCTGCACTACGCTGTGCACTTTGAGTTCCCTAATTAATCACAGGGACATGGGGTACAAGGCCTATGCCCGATTGCTGCACACATGGAAGTCACAGGAGCCTGACTAGGTGTAGTTGGCTCTGAACACAGGTGGGGTGCCACATGGCCTGCCTTACCAAGGGACCTTGCATACTAAACTTGCCCTGGACTAGGGGAACCTACAGCCCATCTCCCCCACCCAGACACCTCCAATGCGCGCAGAATCAGCTGAATGAGAGTGTACTTACCCCCTTGTGGCTGCTGTGATGCCCTCAAGTGCCCATCCAACTCCGGATACGCCACCGCCAGGATCCGGAACATCAGGGGGGTCATGGGGTGACGGGCACCCCTCCCACGTTGGGAGGCCATCCCCAGCTGGGCTTCCGCCGTCTTCTTGCTTCAGCGGCGAATGTCCTCCCATCTTTTCCGGCAGTGGGTGCTCCATCTGTGGTGGACCCCCAGGGTCCGGACTTCCTTGGCGATGGCACACCAAATATCCTTCTTCTGGTGGGCGCTGACCTACAGGAATAGTACAGGGGAAAAGGAGAAGTTATAACCGTCCGCACCGTCACAGTCATTGGCCCGCATTCCTACCCTTGCCATGATGCACATGCACTCACCGTCGTTTCATACACGCATCATTCCCCCCCTATCTTCCATCCACACCACTCCACCCAGGCAGTGCCCATTCAGCATGCTCACAGTGTACTTACCTGTTTGTCTGGAGGACCGTAGAGTAGCGGGTACTGGGGGAGGACCACATCCACTAGTTTCTCCAACTCCTCTGTGCTGAAGGCAGGGGCCCTTTCCCCAGACACATGAGCCATTGTCTCTTCCAGACTGAGGTCAAAGCAGCACTTGCAGTGTAGGTCCTCTCCTGTCGAAGATCAGGTATCAAGTGAGTGAACAGAGAGAAAATGGCGGTCACATCCATGGCTGTGGGTACCGTCACCGCCGACGTACATCGTCATTGGCTCCTCTGACCCATAGGGTCCAATGTTAACCAATGCATGATTGTGCCGCTGTCTTTGACCGCCTACCGCGACGGTGTACAACAACAGCGCAGTTACCTCATATCCCTTTGTCCCACAATACAAGTCAGGCCGCCATTTCAGGGGGCCACATGGCATTAATTTTAAATGTGTCACACATATCTAGGCCTTGCATGCACACTAATACAGGCACATAGCGGATTTAAATAAATGTTGAATAAAGTTGTGTTTTCGTACCTCAGTGTTGGCTGACTCTCTGCTCACTGTCCTCCTCCATAGAGCACGTCCGCTGGGGCAGGTGAGGAGATGGCAGCATCCTCCAGTGTACAGACCGCTGGTGGATCTGTCGACAATGGAGGAGCGACATGTAATTGTCACATACAGACTGGGCTGTGCCACAATCCATGAACTGTGTGCCCAGTTGGAGCCAGACCTGATGTCAGCTATCCGCCATCCCACAGGAATCCCCCCTCTAGTGCAGGTCCTGTCAGTACTCCATTTCCTGGCCAGTGGGTGTTTTCAAACTACTCTGGCCATGGCATCAGGGATGTTCCAGCCTATGTTCTCCAACGTGTTGTCTAGAGTGTTGTCTGCCCTGCTGAAACACATGTGCAGCTACATCGTTTTCCCTCAGGTGGAGGATTTGCCTACAGTGAAAGGTGACTTCTGTGCCCTGGGACATATCCCCAACATCATAGGAGCCATTGATGGGATACATGTGGCCTTGCCTCCCCGCAGGAGTGAACAGGTGTACAGAAACCGTAAGAGTTACCATTCGATGAATGTGCAGACGGTGTGTATAGCCGATCAGTACATCTCCCATGTGAATGACAAGTTTCCTGGCTCTGTGCATGACGCTTACATTCTGAGGGATAGCAGCATCCCTTATGTGATGGGGCAACTCCAGAGGCACCGTGTGTGGCTATTAGGTGAGGACATGGACCCTATACAGTGTGACTAGGTGTCTGGGTCTGGGGATATCCCTAAGAGTTAGTGTGTGTCTAACAGTTGTCCCTCAACATTTGCAGGTGACTCTGGTTACTCCAACCTGTCGTGGCTACTGACCCCAGTGAGGAATCCCAGGACAAGGGCAGAGGAATGCTATAATGAGGCCCATGGGTGAACTAGGAGGGTTATAGAGAGGACCTTCAGCCTCCTGAAGGCCAGGTTCCGGTGCCTCCATATGACAGGTGGTTCCCTATTCTACTCACTAAAGAAGGTGTGCCAGATCATCGTGGCCTGCTGTATGCTTCACAACTTGGCTTTGCGATGACAGGTGCCTTTTTTGCAAGAGGATGGTCCAGATGGAGGTCTTGTGGCAGCTGTGGAGCCTGTGGACAGTGAAGAAAAGGAAGCAGAAGAAGAGGATATCGACAACAGAGACATGGTGATTCATCAATACTTCCAGTGAGACACAGGTAAGAAGACATCACTGCCTGATACATCTGATACCCTTGTTCTACCTCTCATCTGTTGTCACTTTCACCCAGTGTATGGACCCTGAGTTGTCACTTTCCCTTTCAATTTCACAGATGTGGGTCCCACTGTGTGACATCTGCTTTGTTTCCTCATGGACTAGAGCTGTGTGACATAGGTATGTTGACAATACAATGGATGTAGCAGTTTTCAACAGTTATTGCAAATACACATTTTCGAAAGCACAGACTGACACCAGATAGTTTTGTAATTTAAGTGTGTTTATTTAAGTACTAAATAGTGGAGGGGGTTGTAAAATGGTCAGGGGTGATGGTGGAGGAATGTCCATGGCAGAGTCCAGTCTATTAGTCTCACAGGTGCATTGTCCAAAGGGGCATAGGAAGTGGAGCTGGGGCAGTTTAAGGATGGACAGGGTGACAAAGTGGGACAGAAGGATGACAATCAGGGTGGTCTCATTATTTGGCAGGGGTCTTGGCATTGTTCTCTGTCTTTGTCCTGGATCTCAGGGACCGTTTGCGGGGTGGTTCTCCATCTGCAGGGGGTGGGGTGCTGGTGTTGTGGTCCTGTGGCGGTGCCTCCTGTCCACTAGCGCCGGCGGAGGTGGTGGGCAGTTTATCGTTCAGGCTAGTGTCAGGGGCCCCTTGTTGTGCCACAGTGTCCCTCCTGGTGTTGACGAGTTCCTCCAGCACCCCTACAATGGTGCCCAGGGTGGTATTGATGGATTTGAGTTCCTCCCTGAACCCCAAATACTGTTCCTCCTGCAGCCGCTGGGTTTCCTGAAACTTGGCCAGTACTGTTGCCATCGTCTCCTGAGAATGGTGGTAGGCTCCCATGATGTTGGAGAGGGCCTCGTGGAGAGTGGGTTCCCTGGGCCTGCTCTGTCTCACAGCAGCCCTCCCAGTTCCCCTGTGTTCCTGGGCCTCTGTCCCCTGAACCGTGTGCCCACTGCCCCCAGGTCCCTGGTGTTGTTGGGGTGGTGGGTTAGCCTCGGTTCCCTGTAGTGGTGGACACACTGCTGCTTGACGTGTCCTGGGGACAGAGGTATGGGCTCGCTGGGTGTGTGCTGTGCTGGTGTTTCCAGAGGGGGGAGGCTCTGTTGTGGCTTGTGCCAGTGTGAGGGGAACCGACTGTCCCGAGGTCCCAGATGGGCCGGGCTGGTCATCTAGGTCCAGTTGGACAGAGCTGCTGTCATCACTGTGGGCTTCTTCTGTGGGTGGAGTGGACATGTCTGGAACCTCCTGTCCGGTGACGTTGGGTAGGGGTCCTGCAGTGGTGTAAAGGCATGAATATTGCATCTGTGTGTGCCATGGTGTGCAATGGGTGGGTGACCCTGTACCCCAGTGCTTGCATTCTTGTGTAGGACCTTGTGTGCTAAATGTTGAGGGGTTTGTGTGGGTATGTGCAGTGGTATTGTTAGTTCTCGGGGAGGAGGTGGGGGTCCGCTGCCAGTCCTCTGAACTGCAATCTGGTGTCTTGAGACCACGGAACGTACCTTCCCCCGTAGGTCGTTCCACCTCTTCCTGATGTCATCCCGTGTTCTTGGATGCTCTCCTACTGCATTGACCCTGTCCACGATTCTGCGCCATAGCTCCATCTTCCTAGCTATGGTGGTGTGCTGCACCTGTGCTCCAAATAGCTGTGGCTCTACCCGGATGATTTCCTTCACCATGACCCTGAGGTCCTCCTCAGAAAAACTGGGGTGTCTTTGCAGTGCCATGGGGTGGTGTGGGTGATGGGTGGGGTGGTGTGTGTTGTGATGTGTGGGGTGATGTTTAGGGTTGTGTGGTGTTTTGTGTGTGGAAGTTGTGTGAGTGATGGTGTTGAGTGCCTGTGGATGCTAGTATGTAGATGGTGGTGTTTCTCTCTGGCCTTCAGTCGCAATTGTGGTTTTAAGGGTTTGTGGTTATTGTGGGTGTGTGTTTTATATTGTATTGGGTGTGTGGGAGTGGTGTGTGTATGTGTATCAGGTGTGTGTATTTCGATTTGTCCAATGTGGTAGTGTTTTGTAAATGTGTGTGTATTTTGAGCGCAGCGGTGTGTACCGCCCATGGACTACTGCGGTTGAAAGACCGCCGCGTGGATTCGTGGATCGTGATAGTGTGGGCGTATCCCTGTTGGCGTGACGGTGGAGGTTTATCACTGACCTTTGGTGTGGCGGACTTATGTGGGTGTCTCGATTTTGGCAGATTCCGAGCTGTGGGTCGTAATAGCTGTGGCGGAATTCCACAGGCGCGGCAGTGTGTTGGCGGTTTTCTGCACGGCAGAAAGTAGCATTTACCGCCAATGTAACGAGGGCCCATGATTTTCATCCTGGGAATGGTGACAAATGCATGTGACCAATGCATCATTAAGGTCAACAACAGTCTGCAATGAACACTATGATTTTCTGAAAGAATTTAAGTCCACCCGTGACCAACCTTTCATTCCCATTCTTGGCTGTTCTAAGATAAAGTTAACTGCATATCTTATGAGTGTGGCTCCAATGACAAAAGATTCATCAATACCACATTGGTTTTGTGACAGGTAACCTTGTTATTTAATGAACTGTAGATGATTAATGTAACATTTGAGAACAGCTTAGCCAAAGTAGTATTATTAATGAGTGGGTGAGTAATCGGGTGCATAGGTCTATGTGCCTCTGATGGTGGTATTTCACTGTCCCTTAGTAAACAGCGTGCCAGAATTTCGTCTGAGTCTTCTCAGTTTATCCTGACTTGAAGTCTCTGTTTTCCTTTTCTTTTCACACATACATTATTTGGAAGAATGCTGACTGATTGCATAAGTACGCCTGGGCGTAGACCGGGCCGAGTCCGGGCCCACCCTGGCCATTGCCTTGAATAGGCTGGGCTGGGCCACCTTTCTTCCATCTGCCCTTTATTAAGGCATTGTGCACTTTATCTACTACTTTTATCAGCTAGTGTGCCCAGACCTTTGCTGGCTGAACTTTGGAGTATATCTGTCTTTACACCATGGCGAAACGCAGGGTTACCCACTCAAAATATAAAGTGGATACCACCTTAGATGACGTCTTACAGCAGGCCATGTGGGTGATCAACAGGGAAATTGAACTTGCCGTACCTTTCATCCTCGCTGGAACCGGATTCTGAGTCCCCACAAGCTCCTCTTGAGCTTAAAATGCCCCCTATTCGAATTAATCCAGCAACCCACGAGTATTGACACCCTGGGTACTTCTACCAGCCTATCTAACCCTGGTCCTATTCTGACTATCGAGCCTACTGAACACCTCAAGAGGCTCCAAACTCCCCCCCCCCCCCAGTCTAGTTGACACAGGGAAGCCAAAAAGTCTAGTAGGAAGAGGAAGACTGTGGAAAGAGGGGCTAGATCTAAAAGACAATGCCCTGGTCGCTCAGTGGCTCCACTCTGTCCACCCCCTGCTCCCAGTTGTGACCCTAGCAGTTATCCAATGAGTAACAACCCAATATAGTTGGGGAAGAATGCAAGAATGTTGTATCTTCAGTGCACTGGGTCTGAACTTGAATTGTCTTGAGAAGGTGGAGGATGCACTGACAAAACTGAGGGGCGCCCTCATTGTACAACACACTGTACGGTCACTCCCATCAGGCCTAATAGGTGGTGCTGTTGGTGCTGCTCCAACTTTACTGCCCTTTACCCCAGCAGACTTGGTAAACATCTCCTTGGATGCGGAAACTCATCCTAGTACGGCTAACAAGGGGCCCAGGCTAGGTCTGCAGGGTCCTTTTGCCGGTGGAAATGAGGCACACTCTCAACATAGAGTCCCCCATGCCCTCAGACAACTCCCTTTTTTGTTATCTTATCTTAAAAAATGTTCCCCGCTAAATGACTTATGTGAGGATCATACCCATCAAAGTTGTACACTGTATTAATGGCTGACAGGAAGGGCCAGAGTTGGCTTATAATCAGGTCTGACTAAGATACATTTTGCTGGACCTTGCACATCAACTATTGAAACACTCCCACTTGGTTATTCTTACAAGACTTGGTTGGTCTGACTGTTCCAGTTCTGCCCAGATATCCCATCCTCATTCCCAACAGGTTTGCATCCATCTCACATTTGGACCAGTTGGACTGACTCCCTGGTGCAATTACTCTCCCAGATCCCTGCAATCCACAGGATGGGAATAGGTCACTAAGACCTGGTGTATGTTCTACAGATTTCTCAGCCATCAGTGACAGTACTACACCTAGCAATGACTCTAGAAGCAGCAAAGCCTAACCACCACTGATAGCCTCACGGAATGTGGCAGGCTTGGCAAGCACATGTGGTAGCCACAATTGGCACAAGTTTGTCAAAGGTAATGCAGCTATTTGTTTACAAGTGACATGGCTTACTGACTCACTGTTTGTGGAAGGGTATGCCACTCATTTCACTCCAGCTATCCCAGGCACTAAGGGCAGGGCCAAAACAGGCCTTATCACCTTTATCGCTTTTACTTTCCCTGCTCAGGTCAGAAGGCCAAACCTTGAATGTGTGTACTATTAGCTTATTCTTTTGCATTGCCTAGCAACCCAAATGCTACCAATAAATGTTTAATTAATGTTTTGACCCAACCAAGGTGGACTTGGCTAGGTCACTGCTAAAGGACGTTGATAAATACATGAGAAACATACAAAGGAGTTTTGTGGTCATACTTCTGGGGGTTTTGAGACCTTGCCAGTTCTCTTCAAGCAATGCTTGTGGGCTGATAGATGTTATTGGGGATCCAATCACCCACTTTACTCATTGTCAACTTGGGGATGAATTTAATATAGTCCTGATAATATATAATTTAATTTTCTCTTTTGACTCCCTGACTTTGTACCGGTTACTTTACCTTTGTTTGTTGGGAGGGACACTTCTAGCCATATTGTTTTCTCCCATGAATTAAGGGACCTAGTACTACATTATAATCGTGTTGCTACAGCCCTTAGTGACCATAGGCTTTTGGATCTCTCAAAGCATGCCTCTTTTTTTGCCAGTGTGCACATTGTCAGCAATCCCCTACTTCTGGCATTCTTCAGAAACAGAGAGGTGGTCAAGAGATGGTCCAAGGTGGACAAAGCTTTCTTTTTAACATATCTGGTGGCTTCTTCACTCCCCAACTGTTTGAGGTGTCTAGTTGCTGACTATAAACAGGGGGGTGGACTTGAGGTTCTAAATAGCTTCAAGAGGATCTGTTATACAGCACACAATTTACTCTCAGTCCCAACCAAACATGGTAATAGGAAGCCTGCTGAATGGTTGGACACAAGTTGCACCAAGGCTCATAACCAGCTACAGGTGGCCCTCAAAAAAGCCCCAGAGAGTAGGAAGTGGTGCAAAGTAGTCGAGCCCTGTATAGAAACACCTTAAGAGCAAACAAGAATATAACAAGAGACAAAGTTTATTCTTCCTTACTGCAGGCCAGCGAGCTAAGAGATAGTAAAGCCTTTGGGGGACAGTAAACTGTAACTACTTAGAGAATGCGAAATATCCTGAAATTGACACAGTGATCACTCCTGACTTCCGTGTTGCTCATTTTATGAATCTCTATGCTGACCCTGAGGGCAGGGACTCTCCACCCATGCAAAGCTGTCTCTAGTCCGCTCCATTTGCCACCGGATTCCCTTATGCCCCCCTGGCTGCCCTCCCTGCTGTCCTGGAGATCGAAATGAGTGAGGTATTGCTGGTGGTGGCTAGTTGTCCAGCTGGGAAAGCCCCAAGCCCAGATGGGATTCCCTCTGATCTGTTCAAGGCCAAAACTCCTGACTAATTTCATTAATACTGCTCTAGCCACAAGTCTGCCAAAGACCTGGTCTCATGTAACCATTGCTGCTATTTTCAGAAAAGCTCCCAATGAGATCTGCAATTTTATCACCCTATCTTACTGAATAACTCAACTGCCATAATTATAGGGAGAATACTGCTAGAATGCTTACAGTCATAGGCCACTGAAAATAATGTGCTTTCGGAGCTCAAATTTGGTGTCCCCACAGATCTAGGAACTGTTAAGCAGTCTCTAACCTTGTATCTCTTAATCAGTAAATATACAGTGGCTAAAAAGGGCAAGTTGTATCTTGTATTTATGGACCTGAGCTATGTTTTCAATTCCGTAAATAATCCAAATTGTGGAGAATCATAATTGATTTGAGGATAGACCAGAATGTAATCAATTTACTCAGGGAACATCATAACAAAGCCATTGCCAGTGTGGAAATGGCCTGGTTGGGGGTGACAACAGCAGCTTTTAATCTTGTTAGGGGAGCTTTTAATCTTGCTAGGGCTGTGTTTTTGGCCTCTTTCCTCTCTATCTATCTGTTAACGGACTGGAGGAGCAGCTCTTAGAGCTTGGGTGAATGCAGTATCCCCACCTTGATTCATGCTAATGATAGTAAGGACTGTTGTTGGTCTGCTAGACCATTTTTGCAAAATTATGACAAGTCTGGACCTAAGGGTCAAACAGGCCATGGTCATGCTATGGTCTTTGACCCTAGGAAGAAGGAAAGCACTCTCTTCATAGTTACAGCAACAAAGTTAGATCTGTCCCCATGTTTTCCTACCTAGGAATACTTTTTGATAAACATGTTACCTAGGGTCCACTGAGGATCAGTAGAGCTGCTGCTTCCTCTAAGGCCGTTAAGGCTGTTTTGAATTTTGCCAAGAGATTAGTTCAGAAGCCCATCAGGGATTACAGCTACTTATAAAGCTAAATGTTATGCAGTTGCCTCCTATGGGGCAGTGGTTTGGGGCATTGATGATCACCGAGGGCTGAGAAGGGTTGAGAATGGCTTTATTAAAAGATTATTAGCAGTGCCTAAAAGCACTGGCACCTTAATTTTACACTCTACGGTTGAGATAGGGTACATTAACAAATTCATTAAAATGCAACCTCTTCTTCTGTTGCTCAGATTTTGAAAAAGGAATGAGACCTCTTTTAACCAGGCTGTACTTCATGACTTCTTGAACATCGACCACTGTCTAAATATTCCTTGGATTAGGTATATACTTGATTCTTGCCTTAGCCTGGGCCAGGTAGATCTTTTCAGCTCTCCCGGCATTTTGAAGAAACGCCAAGCTCCCTTAGTTCCTTGAAAAATATGTTTCTATCTGGTTGTCGGGATGACAGAGTGTGGAGAGAGGTTGGAAAGCCAACTGTCCAGGCTTCTATGGAAATTTGCATGAGCAATGATATTGAACCATACTGAACATGGGTGTGCAGCCACTGTCACAGGTTTTTGTTTACAAAATTCAGACTGCGCACAGCACACTTCTACACTGGTTTCCATCTCCAGGGATACTATTTTAGAAAACTTACCTGTTTGCCCGCGCAATGGCCTTTCCACACAAAGCTCATTTCAGTTTTTGTTTTTATACAAATTGTACTCACTACTAAGAAAACTTTGGTGCTCATTATGACATTGGCAGTGATTGTTAAAGGGGCGGCAATGCCGCCAACAGGCTGGTGGTAATTACCGCCAAATTATGACCATGGAGGTGATAAGTCCCACAGACAGCCAAGGAACCACACCATCCGCCAGGGCATAAACACCACACACCACGGCAGTAGCGATCAACAGCCAGGCGGAAGACAAGGTACCGCCCACCAAATTATGACACAGCACACCACCATGATTTCAGGGGTGGTACCAACGTCATCAAAAGCCTGGCGGACACACATCACAGAAGACCAAAGGCTCACCAACAGAGACACAGAGAAGCTCAACGCCACCATGGATGCCCCTCTACGCCATGCTCCACCTGGAACACCAACACTGACTAAGATGATGATGGTGAGTACAGCCGCCTAGCACACATTGAAAGAAGGGAGGAAAAGGAGAATAACACACATATGCACAACACACACCATACACGCACACACCATACACACAACCAGCTGCAGATGTAAACCAATGCCACACAGCCCATGGCATAATAATACAAGGAATAGAGGTCGGAAGTACTGACAATGCATTTGCAAGGCAAAAGTCACCATATGAACCAATTATGAACAGATAGACAAAAACAACTGTCCAGAAAAGGACACTGCCCAGTCCAAAGTACATAAGGCCCACATGGCCACAGAGCACAGTCCAAGCCCAAACTTGATCCTGACTAACTACCCCCAAAAATGTGCAGGGGCATCATCACAGAAGTGGACAAGCACCTCAGGGGGAAGGGGTGTTGGGGGCACCTCAGCTGAAGTCGTGAATTTGCCCACTGGTTCTGGAGGGGGCTCCATGCCCATTTCCCAATGCTGGGGAGTGCAAAGTCACAGTCACTGAGGTGAGGAACTTGCCCACTGATCGTGGAGGGGGCTCCTTGTATAACAACCCCTGGAGGGTGGCCTACATGCCCACTGCTGGAGGTGAGGCTGCATGGTCTCTGCTGAGGGAGGTGTCACCTGGGCAGCCTCTGCTGGAGGTGAGGGCTGCATGGTCTCTGCTGGAGGAGGTGTCACCTGGGCAGCCTCTGCTGGAGGTGCCACTGATCATGGAGGGGGCTCCTTGTACAACAGTCCCTGAAGGGTGGACTACACGCCCTCTGCTGGAAGAGAGGGTTGCTTTGTCTTAGCTGGAGGTGAGGGCTGCATGGTCTCTGCTAGGGGAGGTGTCACCTGGGCAGCCTCTGCTGGAGGTGAGGGCTGTGTGGTCTCTGCTGAGGGAGGTGTCACCTGGGCAACCACTGCTGGAGTTGAGGGCTGCATTGTCTCTGCTGGGGAGGTGTCACCTGGGCAGCCTCTGCTGGAGGTGATGGCTTTGTGCCTGTCAGTGGTGGTTGAGTGGGAACCTTTTCTTGCATTGGTGGTTGAGTGGGAACCTTTTTTTTCTTGCATTGGTGGTTGAGTGGGAACCTTTTTTAGCATTGGTGGTTGAGTGGGAACCTTTTCTTGCATTGGTGGTTGAGTGGGAACCTTACCCCTCCTGGCTGGTGGAGTGGGATCCTTCCCTTTCCTGGCTGGTGGAGTGGGATCATTCCCTTTTCTGGATGGTGGAATGGGATCCTTCCCTTTCCTGGCTGGTGGAGTGGGATCCTTCCCTTTCCTGGCTGGTGGAGTCGGATCCTTCAAGGTTCCTCCAGTGTCCCCATGGACTAGTTGGCTGAGGTGCTGGGCTTGTTCGTTGGGACCCTGCTCTTACGGGCAGGACAAGGGAAAGGGGAGGGAAGAGGTCACATTGGGCAAGAAAAGCTTCATAGGGACGGTAGGGCGGGATAAGGGAGGAGGGATCGGAGTGAAGGTTGAGGGAGTGGTGTTGGAAGAGTACGTCTGTTGGACTTGGGTGCAGGTGCATGGGCATTGTGCAGATGTGAGGTGGATGGCTGGTGGGTGGCTGAATGCCTGCGTTTGTGTCCTTTAGGAAGGGGGGATCGACAGGAGGGGAGAGGGCATAAGGGACAGATAGGTGGATGTTGTGGAGGTGTCTGCTAGTGAGGTGTGTGTGCTGCTTGGTGTGGCGATGCTGGTGTTGGCTGTTGAAACAGTGCATGCAGGTGTGAGTGTGGACATGACTGTGAGGGAGGTGGAGGTGGAGGAGGAGGGGGAGACAGTGGAGGCAGTGGATGTGCGTGCAACTGTCTCATGTTTGTGTGAGTGCTTGTTGACTGAAGTGTGGTGCCTCTGTTTGACTGTGCCACTCTTGTGTGATGTCTTCTGTGCATGCTCGTCTGTATGTGTGCATGGGATGGGCTGGGGTTGAGGAGACTGTGACTGGGAACTGGTAGTTGCAAGAAAGACGGTAGGAACAGAGACAAAGGCTGCAATCAGAGAGGAGGCCAGAGCCTGAATCGATCTCTGTTGGGCCGCCAATCCACCGTGGATGCCCTCCAGGAATGCATTACATTGCTGCATCTGGGATGTCAGCCCCTGGATGGCATTCACGATGGTTGACTGCCCTACAGAGGTGGATCTCAGGAGGTCAATAGCCTCCTCCCTCAGGGCAGCATGGCTCACTGGGGCAGGGCTTGAGTTGCCTGGGGCGAATGAGATGCCCACCCTCCTGAGTGAAGGGGCACGGGCAACTCGCTGAGGGGCTACTGGGAGGGCAGTGCTGGTACTGGGGAGTGGCGACTGTTCTCCAGCTGGGGTGGTCACAGAGGTGTCTGCCACCTCCAGGGAGCTTCCATTGGAGGAGGTATCTGAGTCAGTGTTGTCACCTCCTGTCTCTGCTGTGGTGCTTCCCTCACCCTCTGTCGCATTGGTTTCCTCAGCATCTGCATGGACTCTGCCTCCTGGGTACTGTGGGATGCAGCTCCCTCTGTTGCCAGTGCCCCTGATCCTCCACCAGATGATGCTAATGCAAACATGGACAGGATGACAGTAGGTGAAAGGGGGGAGGGAGCAAAAGGGAGCACTGTGTCAATTACAGAACCAACACCACAGTTGGGATACACAGCACCGTCACACACAGGGTTCAGGATTGAGCAGCATGCATTGCACTGGCACTGAACTGGCTAGATGCCACAGCAAGATGAGGGCCAAACACCGCCAACTGCACACCTCCTGGAACCCAAAAAGCCCCGACTGACGTGGAATGCAAACGAGCATTTGCCATACACCCATTACCCTTGAGCTGGATCACGCTGCAATATCTTTCCTGGCATTAAGGGGCACCCACTAACTCACACCCATCACCTGGATCCCATGCCACCTACCAATTATTGTAGTAATGCCCACTGTACTCACCCCCTTGTGGCTGCTGTGATGCCCTCAAGTGCCCATCCAGCTCGGGGTAGGCCACCGCTAGTATGCTGGCCATCAGGGGGGTCAGGTTCTGACAGCACCCCTTCCTCGTTGGGAGGCCATCCCCAGCTGGGCCTCCACAGTCTTTCGTGCCTAGTGTCTCAGGTCCTCCCACAGTTTCCTGCCGTTGGTACTCTGCCTGCTGTAGACCCCCAGGGTCCACACGTCCTTGGCGATGGCACGCCACAATCACTTCTTTTGATGGGTGCTGACCTGCAGAGGCAACACCATTAACATACAATCCAGCCTGTCACACATATGGCCCACAAATCCTGTTTCCAACTCCGTTGGCACACACATCACCCAGTGCCCACCATGTACACTACCTACAGACATCCACCCCAAATAACACAATGCCTGCACACACATCTCTATACAACCTTCCCACATGCATCATGCCCAAGGTGTACTCACCTGTTGGTCTGGAGGCCCACACAACTGTCCATACTTAGGTAGGACCCCATCCGCCAAGTGCTCCAACTCTACCGAAGTGAAGGCAGAGGTTCTTTCCCAAGTCACACGGGACATGGTAGATTCCAGACACAGGTCACAGCAGCACACGCAGTGTAGGTATTCTCCTGTGGAAAGTCAGGAATCAAGTGAGGTTATAGACAGGAAATGGCGGTCATGTCCATGGCAGTGTAAACCGTCACCACCGACGCTGATCCCCATTGGCCACTGTACTCCATAGAGACCCATATTAGCCAACAAGGAATTGCACGGCGGTGCAAGACTGCCTTCCGCCATGACACCCAACATCAGTGGAGTTACCTCACTTCCACCTGTCCCTAGGTTCAGGATAGGCGGTTGCCATTTCATGGTGGTGGACTACATACAGATCGTCCATAACTGTGTCATTGCCGGAAATTGCACATACATTGCCATTCCCACTGTCCCATCACATTAATGCTGTATACACACTGAGATGGTGGTTCCATTGTTCAAATTTTGACGGCCTACTCATTCTTGTGTCCCTTAGATACCTACCACTGTGTATGAATAGGAGGAGGAGACAAACCCTCGTGTACAGACCTCTTGTGGACTTGGCTACACTGGAGGACAGGCACATTATACTCACCTATTGACTGGACAGGGCCACAATCACAGAGCTGTGTGCACAATTGGACCCTGACCTGATATCAGCTATCTGTCATCCCGCTGGGACCCCCCCTCTTGTGCTAGTTCTATCTGTGCTCCAAGTGACAGTGGGCTTGGAAGCAGGAATGTCACAGCCAATCTTCTCAATCATGATGGCAAGAGTATTGTCGCCCTTGGTGAAACACTTGTGCAGCTCCATTTTTTTCCCCCAGGTGGAAGATTTGGCCACTGTGAAGGTCGGAGTCTATGCTATGGGACATATACCCAATATAATTGGGGTGATTGATGGTACACAATTGTGTTTGTCCCCCCCGCCAGAATGAACGAGTGGTCAGGAAAAGCAAGAGTTTTCACTCACTGAATGTACAAATGGTGTGCCTGGTGGACCAGGACATCTCCCACATCATTGCCAAGTATCCTGGGTCGGTGCATGACAACTTAGTTCTGAGGAATAGCAGTGTTGGACCTGGCTTTTTGACAGGGACATCCCCAAACTTTTTGCCTCCTTCCTCCTATTTTTTCTGACCTGTTGTTGTTGGCTTTTGACCTCTGGGCACTTTACCACTGCTAACCAGTGCTAAAGTGCATATGCTCTCGGTGTAAATTGTACTACTGATTGGTTTATCCATGATTTACTATTTAATTTACTTGTAAGTCCCTGGTACTACATGTGCCTAGGGCAGGTAGATTAAATGCTACTAGTGGGCCTGCAGCACTGGTTGTGCCACCCACCTCAGTAGCCCCTTAACCTTGTCTCAGGCCTGCCATTGCAAGGCCTGTGTGTGCAGTTTCACTGCCACTTCGACTTGGCATTTAAAGGTACTTGCCAAGCCTAGAACTCCCCTTTTTCTATACATAAGTCACCCCTAATGTGTGCCCTAGGTAACCCCTAGAGCAGGGTGCTGTGTGGGTAAAAGGCAGGACATGTACTTGTGTGGTTATATGTGCTGGTAGTGTAAAACTCCTAAATTCGTTTTTACACTACTGTGAGGCCTGCTCCCTTCATAGGCTAACATTGGGGCTGCTCTCATACATTGTTGAAGTGGCAGCTGCTGATCTGAAAGGAGCAAGAAGGTCATATTTAGCATGGCCAGAATGGTAATATAAAATCCTGCTGACTGGTGAAGTCGGATTTAATATTACTATTCTAGAAATGCCACTTTTAGAAAGTGAGCATTTCTTTGCACTAAAATCTTGTTGTGCCCTTCAATCCACGTCTGGCTAGGTTTAGTTGACAGCTCCTTGTGCATTCACTCAGACACACCCAAACACAGGGTACTCAGCCTCACTTGCATACATCTGCATTTTGAATGGGTCTTCCTGGGCTGGGAGGGTGGAGGGACTGCCCTCACACAAAGGACTGCCACACCCCCTACTGGGACTCTGGCAGACAGGATTGAACTGAAAGGGGGCTCGGTGCATTTCTTAGACACTCTTTGAAGTCACCCCCACTTCAAAGGCACAACTTAGTATAAAACAGGGCCTCTGCCTTACCTCAAGAGACACTTGCTGGAGAAGAAACCTGAACCAGAAACTACATCCTGCCAAGAAGAACTGCCTGGCTGCTCAAAGGACTCACCTGTCTGCTTTTCTACAAAGGACTGCTGCCTTGCTGTTGGCCTGCTGCCTTGCTGAACTCTTGTCTGGCTGTAAAAGTGCTCTCCAAGGGCTTGGATAGAGCTTGCCTCCTGTTCCCTGAAGTCTCAGGACCAAAAAGACTTCTCTCTTCCTCTTGGACGCTCCGTGCACCGAACTTTTCGACGCACAGCTTGTTCCGCAGCAAGAAAAATGCCGCACACCGACGCTGATCGAAGCGACGCCTTCGGGACGACCGAAACTTTGACGCACGGCCTCGCAAGGACAATGCCGCCCGACTTCCCGGGAGAAATCGACGCGACGCCTGCCGTGAGATCGAAACTTTGACGCACGGCCTCGCAAGGACAACGCCGCCCGACTTCCCAGGAGAAATCGACGCGACGCCTGCCGTGAGATCAAAACTTTGACTCACGGCCTCGCAAGGACAACGCCGCCCGACTCCGCAGGAGAAATCGACGCGACGCCTGCAGTGAGATCGAAACTTCGACGCGCAGCCCCGCAGAACGACGCGCAGCCGGAAAACAAGCAGGAAAATCCACGCACAGACCCGGGACATCTGGTACTCCCCGCAAACCACAGTAAGAGACTGTCCGCGCGCCGGAAAACAACGCACGACTCCCCGCGTGGAAAATAACGACGCAAGTCCGTGTGTGCTGAGGAGAAATCGACGCACACACCAGTTTTCCACGTACAGCTTCTCCTGTGGCCCTCTGAGGAGATTTTCCACCAGAAACCAGGTACTTTGTGTTTGAAAGAGACTTTGGGCCTGATTCTTACCTTGGCGGTTGGCGGAGAGTCGGCGGTCGGACCGCGAACAGACCGGCGGTCCAAAAAATGGCATTCTGACCGCGGCGGTCACCGCCGCGATCGCCCGCCACTTCCCCACTCCGACCGCCACGGCGGTCATGACCGACGGGCTGGAGTTCGCACACTCCGGCCCGGCGGTCGACCCAAGACCGCCAACCGTATCATGACCCTGCTTACCGCCGCGGTTTTTGGCGGTCGGGAACCGCCATGCGAACCATGGCGGTAGGCACTATCGGGGCCAGGGAATTCCTTCCCTGGCACTGATAGGGGTCTCCCCCACCCCCCACTGCCCCCCACGAGTCCTCCCCCCACACCCTCCACCCCCCTGCAACCCCTCAGAGGTGGTACGAACCCCCTGCCCCCCCCACCCCGACATGCACATACACGCACCCCGACATGCACGCACCCCCAACATGCACATATGCACACCCCCTACACACACACATACACAACGGGGGCACATACCTGCACACATACATGCCGACATGCGCACCCGCCGAACTACACACATTGCCCAAAGGCACAGCAGCACCCCCCGCCCGCATGCACGTACTCACACACCCCCTCTACACACCCCCATGCACGCACACATCACACAACACCCCCCCACCCCCTCCCCTCACGGACGATCAACTTACCTTGTGCGTTGGTCCTCCGGGAGGCGACGGGAGCCATAGGGACGTGACCGCCAACAGAAGACCGCCAACAGAAGACCGCCACACAGAAATGTGGGTCGTAATTCTGGGGGCAGTGTTCTGCAGGCGTGGCGGTGGAGGTTGACCAGTCTCCACTTTCCCGCCGACTGCCAGTGTGGCTGCTGGCGGTATTCCGGCGGAACGCTCCCAGCGGTCGGAATATGCGCAGCGGCATACCGCCGCGGTCGGCGGTCTTTACCGCGGCGGTAACTCGGCGGTCTTGCGAAAAGACCGCCAAGGTCAGAATCAGGCCCTTTGTTTACTTTCTAAAGACTTAAGACACTTTATATCACTTTTCAGTGATATCTTTACAAATTCGTATTGCAACTTTGATCGTTTTGACCTGAAGATACCCAGATAAATATTATATATTTTTCTAAACACTGTGTGGTGTATTTTTGTGGTGTTAGGCTATGGTGTTGTATGATTTATTGCACAAATGCTTTACACATTGCCTTCTAAGTTAAGCCTGACTGCTCGTGCCAAGCTACCGGAGGGTGAGCACAGGCTGATTTTGGATTGTGTGTGACTTACCCTGACTAGAGTGAGGGTTCTTGCTTGGACAGAGGGCAACCTGACTGCCAACCAAAAACCCCATTTCTAACAAGCAGCATCTCAAATGTGATGGCCCAATTACAGAGGCACAGGGTGTGGTTAATAGGTGAGCCAGAGTCCCCTCCCACTGTATGTCAGTGTATGCCTTCAAGTGTTATCCCCATGGGATTGTCTAAGCCTAACTTTTGTCCCTCACTATTTCCAGGTGACTCTGGATCCCCAAACCTATTGTGGCTCCTGACCCCTGTGAGGAATGCCAGGTGCGGGGGCTGACAACCGTTATAATTATGCACATGGGCAAACCAGCAGAATAATCAAGAAGACCTTCGGCCTCCTGAAGGGCAGGTTCAGATGCCTGCATCTGACAGGTGGATCCCAGTACTACTCACCTGAGAAGGTCTGCCAGATATTAGTGGCATGCTGCATGTTGTACAACCTGGCCCTCAGATGACATGTGCCTTTTCTGCAGGAGAAGGAGACTGGAGAAGTTCCTGTGGCAGTAGTGGACCCTGAGGACAGTGATGATGAGGAAGCAGAGGATGAGGATGTGGACAGCAGAACATCAGTTATACATCAATACTTCCAATGACACACTGGTGAAACAGTGCAACTGACCATTACACTGACTATTGATGTTTTCTGTGTGGCTGTATCATGAAGGCATTCATGTCCTTTGCATCTCAACTTGCTGTCACCTATGGCTTGTCCTTCTACAGATGTTGGTGATATGACAACAGTGTCCTGGTGTGTTTACTGCAGACGGTTACAGGTCATTATTTGCATGCTATCACAGTGTTCAGATCATTTGCACTAGATGTGACTGTTCCCATAAATGCAGATTTTCAACACATAAAACGGTGTCACTCAAATTGTGTTTAAGGGTGTTTATTGTAGTGCGAATAATTGACTGAAAGGTTCAATGAAATGGGGTGGTGGTAGAGGAAAGTCCGGGGTATTGTTCCAGTCTGTTTGTAGCACAGGTCCAGTGTCGAAGGGGCCATGGGAAGGGGAGCAAAGGCAGTTCAAAGTGGACAAGATGCCAGGGTGGGACACGAGGGGGACAACCAGGAGAGTCTCATTTCCTGGTGGTGGTCTTGGTCTTGGCAAGTGTCTCTGGCTTCTGGCTGGGTCGCAGGGAATGTTTGCGGGGTGGTTCCCCTTCAGGAGTGGGAGGGGTGCTGGTGGCCTGTGGGTCATGTGGCGGGGCCTCCTGCCCACTAACTGCAGTGGAAATGGAGGGCTGGTCAATACACTGGCTAGGTGTAGGGGCCTGCTGGTGTGCTCTCCATTCCCTCATGATGTTGGCCATGTCTGCCAGAACCCCTGCTATTGAGATGATGGTGGTGTTGAGAGCCTGAATGTCCTCCTTGATCTCCTGATGGTGTTCCGCCTGCAGCCGCTTGTTCTCCTGCATGTTATTAAGGATCTGGCGCATCGTGTCATGGGATTCTTGGTAGGCCCCCAGGACACTGGTGAGTGCCTCATGGAGAGTCGGTTCCCTGGGCCTGTCCTCCTTGTGGCGCACAGCTATCCTTCCAGTGTCCTTGTTGCCCTGTGCTCCCTGAACGGTGTGCCCACTGCCACTGACCCCAGGTCCTTTATTGTCTTGAGTGTGAGGTGTGGACTGGGGTCCCTGTACAGGTGGGCACACTGCTGATTGATGTGTCCTGGGGACAGAGGTGTGGGGATGCTGGGTGGGTGCTGTGGTGTTGGATTCTGATGGGGGAGGCTCTATGGTTGACTGGGAGTGGGCTGGGATGACCGACTGACAAGTGGTCCCTGATGGGCCAGGTAGTCCATCCAGATCCTGAAGTCCAGATTTACTTTCATCACTGCGGGCATCTTCTGTTGGGGGACTGGTTAGTTGTGGCACCTCCCATCCGCTGAGATTGGCTGGGGCACCTGTGGGCATGTAAGTGATGTATGATGCGTAATTTCTGTGACATATTGTACACCCCTATCTTCCCCTCTATCGTTGCTGTTGCCCTGCCACCTTTGTTTGTGTATGGTGATGTATTGTGGGGTTCTCAGTTCTCCATGCTGTGCATGGTTTGGTGATGGGTGTACATGGAAGGCTGGGAGGGTTGTCCATGCATTGGTATAGCATGCAGGGCTTGGAATTGGGGTTAGTCATATGTGTAGGTATACTGTGTGAGATGGAGTGGAGTGATGGGAGTGAGGGTGAAGGTGTGAGATGGCATGAAGGTATGGGTGGGTGATAAGTAGTAAATGTTGACTCACCACGGTCAAGTCCTCTGGCAACTCCAGTGAGTCCCTCAGGATGCAGTAATGCCAAGACTTGCTCCTCCCATGCTGTGAGCTGTGGGGTAGGAGGTGGGGGTCCACCACCAGTCCTCTGTATGGCAAACTTGTGCCTTGCTGCCACGGAACATACCTTCCCCCATAGGTTGTTCCACCTCTTCCTAATGTCGTCCCATGTACGTAGATGTTGTCCCACAGCATTCACCCTGTCCACGATTTTCGGCCGTAGCTCCATCTTCCTGGCAATGGATATTTGCTGTACCTGTGCTCCAAACAGCTGTGGCTCTACCCTGACGATTTCCTCCACCATGCCCCGCAACTCCTCATCTGTGAAACGGGGTGCCTTTGTGGGGACATGGGTGTTGTGTGGTGTGTGTAAGTGTGTGGGTGTTGGGTACTGTGGTCGGGTGTGCAAAGTGGGGTGTCTGAGGGATGTATGGGTGTGTGTGTCTAGTTGTTGCAGTGGTCTTGATGTCAGTCTGGTGGCAATAATTTGTATTTGAAAAGGGTTGTTTATGGTGTGGGTGTGTCTTGTATAGTGCTGTTGGTGGGTGGGTGTGTGTGGTGTGTGTATGAGTGTCAGGTGTGTGTATTTGGTATTGGCCAGTGTTGTGTAGTTTAGTATTTTGGTGTCCATTCTGAGCGCGCCGGTGTGTACCGCCAATGGTTTACTGCCATTGAATGTCCGATGTGGTGATTCGTGGGTCATGATGTGGTAGGTGTTGTTTTGTTGGCTTAACAGTATGGGTGTTGGTGCCGCCACTTTAGCACTGACCTTTGGGTTGGCAGATTTGAGTATGTGGCAGTATTCTGTTGGATTCGTGTGTGTCATTATATGGCGAACAGATATCTACCACCGTGGCGGTATGTTGGCTGCCGTCCCCGCAGGGATAAGTGAGATTTACCACCAATGTCATGATGAGGGCCTTTATCTTTTGCCTTTTTTAAAACAGCACAATATGTGATATAGGAGCACTGTTTTCAGTTATCTGCACTCATTGCCATCCGTGAGCATTTCTTTGTAACTGCTGTTTATATTCAACGAGCTATAAAGCAGAGGGCAACTGTGGTTTTGTACTGAATTTTAACTCTTTTTTAACTTCTTTACACTGCTCGTTTTTATGACTTTTACGATCAACTTTCTGGTCGAGTAAAGATTACTTGAATTGAAGTGAGTGACAAATCCAAAGTGATTCATGTTGCAGACAATATCGACATAGTTAAACCTGTTTTTTAGGTTTTTGGGCTTTGAATCAGGGTAAAGGCAAATGTAGTTATTGGTATTTCATACAGCTTATCCTCGTCATTAAGAGACCTTGTGCACCCTATTTATCTCAACTCTTAAATATTGTTCTTTTCTTATTCAAGGTGTCTTCTCTTTTAAAAGGAACTTCCAGAATACACATGCACCACTGATGTGTAGTTTTACATTTACTTCTAAATATTTTTAACTGTGTGTCCTCCCAATTTTCTGCTAACGACTGTTTGAATTGTGGTATTGTAACTGTTAATCTCTCTCCCTCTCTTTGTTTCTGCTCAGCAGTGTTTTGTATATACCACTGACTGTCTTCTTTAATGTTGCAGAATCCTTTTGCTGCATTTGAAGTAGGAAAACCTTGGGGCATATTTACAAGAAAGGGGCGCATTGGTCAATCATGCTAATGTGATGCAAGGAGGCTCAAGAGGCTTGTAAATATAGCCCCCTAGTTTGCTGTATCACATAACAAATATTCACATGAAACTCATTTAAATAAAGTTTTATATATATTGTAGCAGAAATATCTTGCTACTAAATTAATCATGCCACAATTTCTCAATAAAGAAGAAAATCATCTGTTTTAAAGTATCTATAAGTGGTCTACTAAGGACAGTACCCAAACATGTGTAACAACACTCGTTTATTGATATGAGAGAGGCATTGCCATATTGTAAAATATCCTTTATGTTATCAAACTGTATAGAGGAATAGAACAAAAATGCTCCCCAAGTGAATGAGAGACAACACCACAAAAAGACAATAAAAGAATTGTTAGTATTTCTGTAATCCTTAGCGTATCTCAAAAAGACATTCTCTTATCGAATTAAGAAGTATGTTTGCCAATACATTGATTAATCAGTCACAACATAACAAGGGAGGTCTGTCTGATTAGACTGTCGACGACGATGTTTCGACCCTTATGAAGAGTACCAAGGTCTCATCAGGAACACAACGACCTGGGGAATGGTAGTTGTTACAAATTGAGAAATGTAAGGACCTCTTCTTGGAAAAGGGTAATGGTATCCATGTCTAGCCCAAAGCGGTGCTTTAGTTACCTTAATTTATAATATGGGCTGACTGGCAGTTTCTTCCCACGGTGAGGAACGCTATGAACAATATCTCCCAGTCGGAGTGTTACCCAGGTTCACATGGACATTCTGGGTTGCTCTTGTAATTGATTTGTGTTTAATAGAACCCTTGTTTGCTGTGGCATCTTCCTGTTTCCACGTGTTAAGGTATCCTGTTACTCCTGTGGACACATGCATCGGGGGAGGTGACCACTATCCCAGCTAAGTTAAGAAGGAGGGGGAGATTTGGTTTTGGGTGTTTGTGGCATAATGTTGCAACTGTCCTATGGTTAGTACTACTTAGTAGTGATTTCAGAGGGGATGGCAGTACACAGCTATCATTAAAGAAAGGGGGCTCAACTGTCAAATCATGCAGGGGGCACGGGCATAGTCAGACTTTCTACACTGACATCAGGAGAGTGGAGGGCAACATTGGGGCTGGCCTTGCAAGGGAGCTCATACAGACAGATAGAAAAGGACAATAGCAGGTCTTGTTCTTTTGGACTGGCCAGTCTTAGGCCTCGGTTGGTGGATAAATTAACCTTGCCAGATTTACCCGGGACACCCTTGACAGAAAAGCAAAGCAACCACTAAACTAATAAAGCAAGAGATGGTTATGTTCTAGACAACAATATTTATTTTACAAACTTCAAAACACACGCAACAGCTTCAGCTTCAGCCCTTCTAAAAGAAATGTAAAGAAGTACATGAAATGGTATAAAATTGCGGCTCACAATGGAAGATGTGTGAATTGCCCTGGCTCCTCAAACAAGATAATTAGCAATACAGTAACATAGATTCACGCACAATCTCATGTTTGCACAACCTGAGCCTTACATCTTTTTTTGGTATCAAGGTGCTGTCAATGCTATTCAAGAAATGTGAAATTTCACACAATTTTAAGGGTATTTCGCAAATGTCCCTACAAAATTTAAGTGAATTGCGCACAGTCCCAGTAAAAATGCCTTTTTCGTCAAAGGCGTGCATAAGGTTGATCCTGTTTAGCAGACTGCAACCACAGCAGACAGTGAAAACCAAAATAATAGCTCTTCATAGCAAGAAATGTGGAATATTTTAAAAAGATGGATTTACCTTAGTGCTTTTATTGCCTAATTCCACTGTATTCTGGTACTTGTAGTTTTCCTTACCCACAAGGATAGAAGAACTCGAATGCAAAGAAAGATGAAGTATGAATGAGCATCTAGTTCCCTTAATAGGGAAGTTTAGTAGGACAGGGGAAAGTTTTCCGTTAAAAAGGCTTTATTTGAAAAACAAGTGTAAACGATTGAACAAAATGTATAGGCTTACATTGAAACGCATATCTGTTACATGAGAAAAATTTGAAATGAACATTGAAAGTATTTTAAGTTTTCTTTTTTGGGGGGGGTAAGGGAAGGGGGAAATGCAATATTAATTGCAGGAGGGCGGTAACCTTGCAAGGTTTGCAAAGTTTTTTCCACTCTGCCCTCCACGTGGCATGCAGAGTTCTGAAAAACTCCGCAGAGCAGAGGAGAGTTTCTTCCTCGTTCGCGTTCACCAATGTTAAGTTGGTGAGCGAGTGTGAGGAAAATCACCACCTCTCAGAGAGATTTCTCAACGCGGGTTATCGCAGATGGCCGCTATTGCCTGCATTGAGAAATCTTCTGTTTGTGTTGAGGAAGTTACCGCTCAAGTAGAAGATCTACTTGAGAGGCAGAAAAGAAGCAGCACTGTCTTCCGCTGAGCATGGTGCCGTTTGTGCTGATTTTTCAGCACAGGACAAACACTGGGCAATAAAAATCAGAGCAAATGGCGAGACCTAATGCACTCTGCCACTTGCAGAACTCCGCGTAGCATGGTGGAGTGTTTTTTGTCACTTTGCACAGTTTCGCATGGCGGAACTCTGAGAACTCTGCCCAGGCCTAATACTAACATTACATGTGTAAGGATAAAGAAAAAGTCCCCATAATTTGTATAACAAATGCAATAACTCCAGAGGCATTATGATAACTCATTCAATGGCACGATACAGCAACAAGATCATGCAGATATACCGAAGGCAGATTGGTAAATATTCATGCTGTTCCTTAAATACTTGCTTAATTTGAACCTAGAAGCTGTGCCAAAAGGATAGTGTATTTGGACACCAAAATGGGCACGGGGAATTTTTCATTCAGGTTTGAAGGCAGAAAGAATGATTAGGGGATGCTAGGAATGCGAACCTTACCAGAGGCAATTAAAAGATAGTGTTCACTTTTTTTTCCATTTTCAAAGACGTAAAAGACATCTGTGCATGTGCAGCAGCAGAATGTCGCATGAAAGCCTAAACAAAGCTAGAATTTATAATATATACATTGGGGCATATTTACAAGAAAGTGACGCATCAGCTGTGATGTGCCACTTTTCTTGCTCCCCCCGTACCCCTTAACGTCACCATGGTATTTACAATATGGTACACCATGGCACACGTTAGCACAATATTTTTGACGCTATTGTGCGCATAGGTCGACTAGCACCAAAAATTATGGCACTAGTCCAGCAATGCATGGAGAGGCCCTTTGGAAACAATGGGAGCATCTGAGGCAGGTGTTAAAAAATACGGGAAAAATGGTGCAGTGACATCTTGTATATTTCACTGTGCCATTTTTCTGGGCCTCCTAATGGGGAACGCCCCCCTTGCATACAATATGCCTTGCGCAGGCATATTGTGGCGCAAGGTGTTACAAAGTGGCACAATGCTTGCATTGTGCCACTTTGTAAATCTGGTGCAGGAAAAAGGCCTCCTTTACACTGACTTAGGGTAAAAAAACAAAAAATAACGCTAAGGTGGCACAAGGAGACATGAGGGCTTGTAAATATGCTCCATTGTCTTTCTACCAGCCTTTAGTATTGCTTACAACACCCCTTTCCCACAGCCTTACCCTTAAACAGGTCCAACAGTGAGTTTGGTGAGCACCTTCACTTCTTTTTCATACACTGTAAGCACAGATCAGGTCCTACGTCTCATCAGGCCACAATACCTCTACTTCAGAGATACCCTTGTCTCTTTAAATTCCCTTCCCCATTCCATTAGTTTAAACCTCAAATGCTTCTTTATTCGCCAAATGTGCTACAGCCACAGTATGCATATTGTTTTCGGTCTTTTGGACCATTCTCCTTGCGTTACAACTTATCATGTGGGGACACAGGATAAAGATTCGTTATTAGTGTTTTGTAGGTCTATTTCAATCTACCTGCTGCTATGCTTATCTGTGGTGCTACTTCTCATAAGTTAACTTAAAATGTTGTTTTGTATATATATATATATATATATATATGTATATGGTTCTTTATTGCATTACCTTTTAGTTACTGTAAAGCAGCAGAGGGATGGTTGAGGTAAGTCCTAAATTGCAATGGCAGAAGTAACTCAAGTGCAGTTTGTCCCACAACCAATATGCCAGGTAGTGCAGAGATGAGAGAATGCTCTGTGATTACGAGCCCTCCCATGTGGGTTTGGGAATAACATGAAAACCCCTGTTACTGCACAGATTTCTGCAAAATATTCCCAAATCTCAGGACTTTTTTGAGATACAAATTTCACCAGGTTTGTCATAGCAATCTCAACCGTGATAGTACCTGCGGTAATATAACATGTGGTAATATTACCTGCGCTGTTGGCACGTTTTCTAACATCATGTGTGATCTGGGGCAGGTTACATAAAACGTGAGTGTCTGACACCAGAAGGCCCTGATAAAGAGGCGTATCAGGTGAACGTGAAATTAATCGGAACAAAACCTGCACGTTTAACTTTTTCTAAGCCTTCACCTATTTAGCTGGCTTTTTCCTGACGATATGTATCAGGAAAAAACTGCGGGTGTAATAATTATCACATAAGTTGTTTTTCGGATTCCTGCTGCAAAAGCGTTTGTGCAGAATGTTGTATATGCTACAAAAGGCCCTATGATGTAGGACAGACGGAAACAGAGAAAGCATCATGCAAGTCCCTTGTGAACATTCTGCAAACAATTGTGGGCTTTAAAAAGCCAGTCGATCCTTGAAAGAGAGCCATTCCGATGTAGTTTTGCGTGCGTAATGTTGTTGAAGTCGTGCTTAAAAATTAAGAGCCTTTCATTTTGAGGTTTAGGCCATCTGGAGATTTGAGTTACATTTTAGTCACGCATTTAAATGTTCTCTTGACAAGAAGGGTTCAGATCTTCTTCCTAAACTGCAAATTATAATAGGGAAGTTCTGCTGAGAGCGCAATAAGAACTAGAGGTGTCTTAAGTGTAGGTGCAATTTGGTATTACAAGATGGCCCGCAGCAGTTTCTTTTCATTGTGATTGGCCGAGCATAAAGGTCTTAAAGTGTGGCAATAATACACTCACACATTAAAAAATGTGTATAGGTCCACACACTATATAAATGAAGTAAGGCAACTGCCCTTGCACATGCACCGTGCTACTGGGGAAAGAAGGTGAAAGGAAGTGCTGTGAATTACTACGCTACCCCCAAGTCACCATTGGGAGGAAGGTAGAGCCCGGGGACCCCTTACCCTCCCCAAGGTTGTAAAGGGGGTTCTTTTGCACACTGCACTTCTCTGCTGGGGCAAGGTGCCCCTGCTGGGCCTCATACATAGGTTATGGTTCTACGTTGTAGATTTGGGCGCTGCAACCTAGGAGCCTACATGGGCACTTTAAAGATTTCGGGCAACCTGCAATAAGTATGTAGCTGCACTGTTCTGTCCATGGGCTGATATTATGGCAAACACAAGGGACTGCCCATTCATTTAATAAAGTGAACCACTTCGGGTCTCATTTACAAGGAAATGTTGGAGAACGGAGATGCGCCAAATTTGCCAGCGCCACACTCTGACATTTGAAAAGAGCAGGGATGTGCCGTATTTAAAACAATAGGGCGCACCACTGTATGTTCCCTGGCACTGGTGCTAAAATTAGCTGCCTAGTGCCAAGGCAGACCACCTTGCACCATAGTGCAAGGGTGCTTGCTTTGGCAGGGAATTATTGTTTATGTGCAGGAAGGTGTCTCTTCCTGCACATAAACAGTCAATAATGGGGATTTCTTACTTCTGTGTGTGCTGCAGAATAAAGAACACATAGAAGTAGCAAATCGTCATTATATAATGATTGTTTATGTGCAGCAAGGGAAACCTTCCTGCACATAAAGTATCATTAATGGTGTTTTGCTCTTTATATATGTGCTGCAGAATGCAGCACAAATAGAAAAAACAAAAATGAGGAGAAATAAAAGTAGTTCTCCTCGTTGGGCCACTCTAACGTCGTTAGTTTTTGGAGCTGCCCCAGGTTTACGATTTCTCGTAAATCTGGGGCAATGTCAAAAGCAATAGATGTTGCATTAAAACCCCCACAGCAACATCCATTGCACACCCCTCTGCCACAGAAAACTGCATGGGGGTCAAATTTACAAGGCTGCACTAAGCCAGGCAAAGTGGCTTAGGGCCACCTTGCATATATAGAAAAGGGCACAGTGTCACCGGAGCGTTGCTGAAAGTGACACCCCGCTGGCGCTAGCAGCTTGTAAATTGGCCCCATAGACAGGCTCCACATATCTTCCTCGGGGATCCGGCACAACTGTAAACCATGCACACCTTTTAGAAAAAAGCACCATGGTTCCTATGAGACATAATGCAGGATCCAATTTTTCTTTTCCCCAAGAAAAGTAACACCTTTACAAAGTCATGCAGTGCACTTGTACCGAGTATTCTCTTTCCATACCTCCTCATTTACAATGTTTTCATATCCCCTTCTCCCTCCCCTCACTGGCTTGCTTCCTCCTCTTTCTCCGTGTCTTCGTCCCAGGACTCTATGCCGCTGTTTCCATCATTGGCCCTGTCGGACAAGGACAGATTGGAATATAGGGATCATATGATCCAGTGCGTTTTCCAGCCACCCGTATCCAGGAAGAAGAGAAAAGTAATTTCAGAACAAGAGATAAAGCTACCTTACTGGGGCAGAGTTGGACTATGATTGATGAAGCAGAGGCAGGAAAATACATCCTCTTTCATCAGAGAATATTCACTTCTCCCTGGGGGCTGAAGGTGGGATGAGAAAATCGGGGAGCCAGGCAGAGTGGAAAGAAACATCACGGCATCTCTGAGGGTGCTACGACTGGAGGCTCACAGCCCGGTGAGAGATGTGAAACCAGAGAGCGAAACCAGAGAGGGCATATTTGCTCCCAACCTTAGATAATGATACCGAAAGCCGATGACAATGAGTAGAAACCTATACATCCAAGGTCGCCATAAATACTCACTAATTTGAACGATTATTTAGTAGTGATGATGATAAAACAGAAGTTGGTGTTGGTAAATATATATAGCAAATTATTTGTCTGGCCTCTAGGCGCTACATTTCTAAAGTGTGCTTCAAGGGCATGAATATATTTATGCCACTTCTACAGCTCTGCACTCATTCTTTAGACGGGGGAGGGGGTTAATAAGGAGAGAAAAGAAAGAAAACCCCTCAAAGAAAAAGAGAGGGAATAAATAAGGTAGACTGTAAAAAGGCATTGGCAACAAGAAAATAATGCTTGCTTGTTAATGCGATCAGCACTGGTGAAATGAAAGGATTTGTACACATACTTGCGTCATCATTCATGTATGTGTATGTATCCTGAAGCTACAGCGGCCCATCCTGATGACAAGTATGTGAACCAGCACTACCATGCGTGCGCCCACATAAGGCGTGATGAGGGCTGCAATTTTTATTTCACCATTCCAAGATGGCAGACACATACCTTGCTTCAGTGAATTACAATAAACACAAGGCCATATTTATACTTTTTGACGCAAAACTGCGCTAACGCAGTTTTGCGCCAAAAAAATTAGCGCCGGCTAACGCCATTCTGAAGCACCATGCGGGCGCCGTATTTATTGAATGCCGTTAGCCGGCGTTAGCCGACCGGCGCTGCCAGGTGTGCGTGAAAAAAAAACACGTACACCAGGCAGCGCCGGCGTAGGGAAAAATGATGTTTGGGCTTCCCAAAATGGGGCAAGTCAGGCTGAGGAAAAAAATCGTCTTAACCCGATTTGCGCCATTTATTTTGGGCGCCCAGACGCCATTAACATGACTCCTGTCTTAGCAAAGACAGGAGTCATGCCCCCTTGCCCAATGGCCATGCCCAGGGGACTTATGTCCCCTGGGCATGGTCATTGGGCATAGTGGCATGTAGGGGGGCACAAATCAGGCCCCCCTATGCCACACAAAAAATTAATAAAAATACTTACCACAACTTACCTTTTCTTCCCTGGGATGGGTCCCTCCATCCTTGGGTGTCCTCCTGGGGTGGGCAAGGGTGGCAGGGGGTGTCCCTGGGGGCAGGGGAGGGCACCTCTGGGCTCATTCTGAGCCCACAGGTCCCTTAACGCCTGCCCTGACCCAGGCGTTAAAAAGAGGCGCAAATGCGGGGTTTTTTGCCCCGCCCACTCCCGGGCGTGATTTTTGCCCGGGAGTATAAATACCACGCACATGCCTGGGAGTCATTTTTTAAGACGGGAACGCCTACCTTGCATCTCATTAACGCAAGGAAGGTGTTCACGCCAAAAAGTGACGCTAACTCCATGAACTTTGGTGCTAGACGCATCTAACGCCAAAGTATAAATATGGAGTTAGTTTTGCGTCGAATTTGCGTCGAAAAAAACTACGCAAATTTGGCGCAAACGGAGTATAAATATGCCCCACAATGTCCATGAATGTACTTGTTAAGAAAGGAGCAGCGCGGCAGCGAATTGCAGCAGGAGATCCCTAAAAGAATTATAATATGTAAAAATAAGACGATATTGGGGAGTGTAAGGGCGGGAGCAATGGAGGATTGGGTGTGAACAGGAAAGTCTATACCATCAGTCAGCGGGAGCATCAAAGGGTGTCAGAGATACAAGCGAGGAGAAGGGGGTAATTTTCTTAATAAAAGCCAGCGGATGAATCAGTTGAATAGCTGTATGGGAGAGGAGAGCAATAGGCAGAGCTCGGATAGAGTATTAGACAGGGGGAAGACGGCACAGGAGGGAGAGAGCAAGAAAACAGATGTCCTCCGGTGGAGGGCTAGAAATATAATAAAACACAGGGGGTCATTCTGACCCTGGCGGTCAAAGACCGCCAGGGCGGAGGACCGCGGGAGCACCGCCGACAGGCCGGCGGTGCTCCAATGGGGATTCCGACCGCGGCGGTAAAGCCGCGGTCGGACCGGCACCACTGGCGGGCTCCCGCCAGTGTACCGCCGCCCCATTGAATCCTCCACGGCGGCGCAGCTTGCTGCACCGCCGCGGGGATTCCGACCCCCCCTACCGCCATCCAGATCCCGGCGGTCCGACCGCTGGGATCCGGATGGCGGTAGGGGGGGTCGCGGGGCCCCTGGGGGCCCCTGCAGTGCCCATGCCACTGGCATGGGCATTGCAGGGGCCCCCGTAAGAGGGCCCCTACATGTATTTCACTGTCTGCTGCGCAGACAGTGAAATACGCGACGGGTGCAACTGCACCCGTCGCACAGCTTCCACTCCGCCGGCTCGATTCCGAGCCGGCTTCATCGTGGAAGCCTCTTTCCCGCGGGGCTGGCGGGCGGTCTGAAGGCGACCGCCCGCCAGCCCAGCGGGAAAGTCAGAATTACCGCCGCGGTCTTTCGACCGCGGAACGGTAACCTGACGGCGGGACTTTGGCGGGCGGCCTCCGCCGCCCGCCAAGGTCAGAATGACCGCCACAGTTCCTTGGCTGCAAACACTTGATGGATCCAAAACATCCAATCGGAACACAATAAATAAGAAAAGCTGCAGAGGAGGGATGAAAAAAAAAGAAGAAAGCTATTATACATACACATAATGTGCATTCATATTTTTACTAATTAATGACACTAGGGGGGTTATTCCAACTTTGGAGGAGGTGGTAATCCGTCCCAAATGTGACGGATTTACCACCAGCCGTATTACGAGTTCCATTGGATATAATGGACTTGTAATACGGCTGGTGGTATATCCGTCACTTTACCGTCACTTTTGGGACGGATTACCACTTCCTCCAAAGTTGGAATAACCCCCAAGGTTTTTCAATAAGAGACAGCTAAATCTCTCTGCAGATGATACCTAAGAAGAACTCAGTGGAACAGAAATGTTTACAGCAGCCTCTCCGTTAGAAAGATGCTGACACCAAAGCACCATCCCACCATAGAATACCTGCTCAGTACCTTCCCAATAAACAAAGAGTGTGTTGGTCTGTATTTACAGTCTCAATATATACAGTCTGATGCAGTGGTCTTCAAAGGGTCTGCTGGTTTCACTCCCCTTCAGGATCTTTCTACTGTGCATGCACCAACTAGTTTCATGTAGTTCAACAAAAAAATGATGGCTGCTAGCCGATAGTGTGTGGGGTGATGCCCAAAGGTTCAGGAGATGAGGTGGAGAGGAATGGAAAGCGCTGCTTCCAGGGGAGGAGGTGGCACATCGAGTGAGGGAGAGAAAATAGTCATACTCATGCACTGACTCCACATCAAAAGTGCAACAATACATCATCCAATCAAAATATTTTGATATCAAAATGCCTCTGGATAGGACAAACGGAAGAATAAGGGCAAAAGTAGTTGAATCAGGAGTAGGGAAGTGAAATACACAACAAAGCCATCCAGTCATGAGCAAGGCTCTGACCCCAAGCGCTCTCTAACCATATGCAATCTATTGGAATATATATGTCTCCAATGGATATGTAAAGCTCTCTGTAGCAAAGACCTAAAAAGGGGACCAAGTCAGGGGAAAGTCGACAAGTGGTTGAGAGGGTTAGTTGAGAGTAAGGTGACATGATTAAAAATGTTGCGAAAATAGAGCATGGGTGAAACAAATGTGGGTAGGAGAGACATGAAACAGGCAAAAAGGGAGAAATGTAGGGACGAAAAAAGAAGTGGAAATAGAGTGAAATAATGGAAAATATAAAGCAGAGGAAGTAGAAAGAAATCCCCGAAAAAGGATAGAGGGGAAAGAAGAGAAAAAGAGAATAAAGAATGAAAGAAATGAAAAATAGTGAGTAGAGGGTGTAGGGCAAGTCGGAGGGGCAACATTGAGTAAAACAAAGAAGAATAAAATGGAGGAGTAAAAGCAGATAAGATATCACATATAGGAAAAAGCAGAGAAGAATAGAAGGACGGAAATATGAAAAGTTGAAAGATATGAAAGAGTGGAGAGGGTATCAGACAGAAAGAAGAAAAATGCAGTAAAAGACAGAATGAATAACTTGAAGAAAGGAAAGCTGAATAAGAACAAAGATCACATAAACGAATAGAAGAAAAGCTAGCATAGGAATACAGCTGGACCGAGTAACAAATGTGGAGAGTGGACAGAATCGTATAGGATGAGAAAATGATGTTATGCCCAATCGGATAGAAGGGAAAATGAAAATCAAAGAAGGGAAAATGAAAATCAAAGTAACCGAAAATGGTAGCACAGAATAGCATAACGTGACATATGATGTTGAGAAAGTAAAGAGATAAAAGGACAGTGGCGGCTTGTGTGAGGGAAATTGGGCAGTGCGACGTGGCGGGGGAGAAATAAAATATATATATTTTTTTTTAAACTTACCTGAATGCTCTGCTTCTCCGTCCTCGCTGCAGGCACAGGCTCCCAGTCTGCCCTGCGGCCAATCCTGATGCTGCCCAGAGCAGTGTCAGGCTTGGCTGGGAGCGGCCAGCCAGGGCGCTCCTAAGCAGACTGGGAACCTCTGCAAGCTCCACAGCATGAAAGAAGTGCTGCGATTGGCCTGAGTGGGCAGAAATGCCTCTCAGTGGGGAGGGGTCTCCACCCGGCTGTAAAATGCAGCTGGGTGGAAAGTTTCTAAGTGCGCACGTCAGTTTGGCTGGCCTCGGGCAGCCAGCCAATCTGACATGTGTACATACTACTCCTTCTCCACTTGACATTGAGGAGGCTGGTCCCACCCTGCCCTACGAAGGTGGAAAAATAAAGGGATAATAAAATATTTTTGCTATCCCTTTATTTTTCTGTTTTCGTCAGTCGGGTGACTCTCCTCGCCATAGCAGAGGGGCCACCTCTTGGGAAAGGACAGGACTGACTAGAGGAAAGGAACAGAAGCCGGGAGGGAACATTAAAAGGATGTGGGACAGAAGGAAATAAAGTTTAAGATAAGAAAAAAACATGTTTCCCTTAAGTGCAACCGGATCAGCAGAAGCAGAGACTGCAAGCTTTGCTCACACATAAGAAGTGCAGCATGAGCAGCAGCAGGGGCGTAGCTTGGTCAGTAAGTTTAGGTAGGGGGAGCTAGAGATTCCCCCACAATCACTTAGACACATAGGGGGTCATTACAACCCTGGAAGTCCAAGACCGCCAGGGCTGTTCTGACGGAAGCACCGCCAACAGGGTGGCGGTGCTTTCCATAGTATCACGACTGCGGCGGAAGCGCCGCGGTCGCACCGCCGGGACCGGCGGTTTACCGCCACGTTGGTCCCGGCAGATTTAATCCACCAGGGCAGCGCTGCTAGCAACGCTGCCCAGGGGATTACGAGTCCCCCTACCGCCAGCCTTTTCCTGGCAGTTTGAACTGCCAGGAAAAGGCTGGCGGTATGGGGAGTCAGAGGGCCCCCTGACAGGGACCCGTGCAGCTTTTCACTGTCTGCATAGCAGACAGTGAAAAGCGCGATGGGTGCAACTGCACCCGTCGCACGGCTGCAACACCGCCGGCTCCATTTGGAGCCGGCTCCTGTGTTGCAGCCGAGATCCCCGCCGGCCTGGCCCGGATCTCCTAATGGCCGCGGCGGGAGTGCGGCTGCATTGGCGGCCGCCCGGCGGTCCGATCTTGGCGGGCGGCTTCAGCCGTCCGCCAAGGTCGTAATGAGGGCCATAATGTTGAAATACATTATACGACAAGCGGGGAGCACAAGAGGTGTTTAAGGGGCAGTGGAAAAGGGGAGCACCACTTTTCTTAAATATGCATGTTGGACCTGGCCCTTTTACAGGGTCATTCCCCAGACTTTTTGCTTTTTGCCTCCTTATTTTTCTGACCTTTTTTGGCTGCCGTTTTGACTCTGAGCACTTTTTCACTGCTAACCAGTGGTAAAGTGCATGTGCTCTCCCTTACAAAATTGGTATGATTGGATTACCTAATTGACATATTTCATTTACCTATAAGTCCCTTGTAAAGTGGTATCCCTATACCCAGGGCCTGTAAATTAAATGCTACTAGTGGGCCTGCAGCGCTGCTTGGTCCACCCCCTGAAGTAGCCTGTCAAACCTATCTAAGGCCTGCTAGCGCAGAGCCTGTGTGCGCAGTTTTCTGCCACAGGGACCTGGCATCTGAATTTACTTGCCAGGCCCAGAACTCCCCTTTTACTACAAGTAAGTCACCCCTAAGGTACGACCTAGCTAGCCGTTTGGTTAGCTAGGTCGTACCTTCCCGATTGCTTAGTCTCCCTTCCCGATTCTGGCTGAAGAAAAATGCCCAAGAACAGGAGCGTCCCGCTCCTAGCGCAGCGACGGGGGCGCTCCCTGCACCTTCCCCGAGTCCTGCCTTGATGTGGGAGGAAACTCGGACTCCTCCGGGGGCCCGAGGAAACACTCGCCCGCACCCGATGTGGTGCACGAGTGTGAGAAGCTGCTCCCGGGCTGCTGGGAGGCTTCTTAGAGACCTGGAGGTGGCTGGTGATCCGGGGCGCTCCCAGAAGCGGGACGTGCCTCGGGGCACCGAGAGGAGCACCGAGAGGAGCACGCTTGCTCCGATTCCCTTTGTTTAAGTGCCCCGGGGGCACTGAGATGAGAGCGATCCTTGTGCTCCGAGATAATTCAAAAACCCTGCTGCGGCGGTGAATCTTGGCAGCTGGGCAGCACTTGTAAAAGCGCGAGGGCTCTTTTCCAAGCCAGGGCTGCGGCAGTGATTTTTGGCAAAAGAAGCGCTTTTACAGCGCTACGGAAAACGCTATAGAGATCGTTACAGGGGTCAGGGGCCACAGCACCCTGCCCCTGGGAACAACAAAACAAGCAGAATCACAGGGCTGTTGGGCCCAGCTACAGGCCAGCACAAGGGGTGAAGATGGTGGCAGTTCCTCCTAGTGACCAGGCAGGTCACAGGTCAGCACAACAGCAGCAGTCCAAGGTGGTTTCCTGGTGAGTCCATTCATCAGCGTTCTGGGTCCAGTTTCAAGTTCCAAGAGTGTTCAAATTGTGGGGGAAATTCCCCTGTACTTATACTAGGGTTACAGTGTGTTTTACAATGGTAGGGAGAGGAGGTTCCAGCCAGTTACAACTGGTTCTGGGAGTGCCCCCTCTCTCCTTTCAGCACAGGCTCCAAACATCAGTGGGGGGTTAACGACCCTATTGTGTGAGGTCAGGGCACAGCCTTTACAAATGTAGGTGTGCCCCACCTCTCCCTTCTCTCAGCCCAGGAAGACTATTCAGAATGCAGATGCACCTCTGTGACACCTCCACCCTACCTGTGTACAGGCTGTCTGAAAAGTATGCACAAAGCCCCAACTTTCACTCTGCCCAGACGTGGATTGGAGTCAAGCTGCAAAACACCATAGTCATAAGCACAGATAAATGCACACTTTCTATAAGTGGCATTTCTGTGATAGTAGTAAAAAATACACCTACACCAGTAAGTAGCATTTATTATCACAACCATACCAAACATGCCTACGCTACCCCTCATAAATGAGACAATACCCCTTGCACCTAAGGCAGGGCACTTCTAATGTGATCGTATGAGAAGGAAGCACTCACGCAGTGAAACACCAAGTTAGGCTGTTTGTCACTACCAGTACAGGCCACTCAACCTGGCACATGTCCTGCCTCTCTACATACATGGCACCCTGCCCATAAGGCTAGCTAGGTCGTACCTTAGGGGTGACTTACATGTAGTAAAAGGGGAGTTCTGGGCCTGGCAAGTAAATTTAGATGCCAAGTCCCTGTGGCAGAAAACTGCGCACACAGGCCCTGCGCTAGCAGGCCTGAGACAGGTTTGAAAGTCTACTTCAGTGGGTGGCGCAAGCAGTGCTGCAGGCCCACTAGTAGTATTTAATTTACAGGCCCTGGGTATAGAGATACCACTGTACATGGGACTTATAGGTAAATTAAATATGCCAATCAGGTATAAGCCAATCATACCAACTTTAGATGGGAGAGCACCTGCACTTTATCACTGGTCAGCAGTAATAAAGTGCTCAGAGTCCTAGAGTCAACAGCGAGAGGTCAGAAAAACCAGGATGAAGGAGGCAAAAAGACTGGGGATGACCCTGCGTAAGGAAAAAAGTCCAACAACGCCCAGTTCTAAATGTGAATTAGAATAAATTGTTAAAACTATTTTGCAATTCTGAAAGGTTTTCTGAACCGCAAAATGGGTTTAGTACATGAAAGATATTGTTTTGGAGTCACAAACCATCTGATTTTTCTGAATGGCAGGATGTATAAACTCAAAATAGTTTCGAACATCTGGCCCTGAGTGTACCATTGTGTTAGAAATGGGGTTTTTGGTTGGCAGTCAGGTTGCCCTCTGTCTAAGCAAGAACCCTCACTCTAGTCAGGGTAAGTCACACACAATCCAAAATCAGCCTGTGCTCACCCTCCGGTAGCTTGGCACGAGCAGTCAGGCTTAACTTAGAAGGCAATGTGTAAAGCATTTGTGCAATAAATCATGCAACACCATAGCATAACACCACAAAAATACACCACACAGCGTTTAGAAAAATATATAATATTTATCTGGGTATCTTCAGGTCAAAACGATCAAAGTTGCAATATGAATTCGGGGGTCATTCTGACCCTGGCGGTCATTGACCGCCAGGGTCAACGACCACGAGAGCACCGCCAACAGGCTGGCGGTGCTCTCAAGGGCATTCTGACCGTGGCAGTTTGGCCGCGGTCAGAAAGGGAAAACCGGCGGTCTCCCGCCAGTTTTCTGCCGGTTTTCCGCTGCCCTCAGGAATCCTCCATGGCGGCGCAGCTTGCTGCGCCGCCATGGGGATTCCGACACCACATACCGCCATCCTGTTCCTGGCGGTTCGCCCGCCAGGAACAGGATGGCGGTATGGGGTGTCGTGGGGCCCCCATAAGAGGGCCCCACAAAGAATTTCAGTGTCTGCTTAGCAGACACTGAAATTCGCGACGGGTGCAACTGCACCCGTCGCACCTTCCCACTCCGCCGGCTCCATTCGGAGCCGGCTTCCTCGTGGGAAGGGGTTTCCCGCTGGGCTGGCGGGCGGCCTTCTGGCGGTCGCCCGCCAGCCCAGCGGGAAAGCCAGAATGGCCTCCGCGGTCTTTCGACCTCAGAATGAGGCCCAAAGTGTCTTAAGTCTTTAGAAAGTAAACAAAGTCTCTTTCAAACAGAAAGTACCTGGTTTCTGGTGGAAAATCTCCTCAGAGGGCCACAAAGGAAGAGATGCGTGGAAAAAGGGTGTGTGCGTCGTTTTCCCCCCAGCACACACAGACTTGCGTCGTTATTTTCCACGCGGGGAAGTCGAGCGTCGTTTTCCGGCGCGCGGACAGTCTCTTTCTGTGGGTCGCGGGGATTACCAGATGTCCCGGGTCTGTGCGTGGATTTTCCTGCTTGTTTTCCGGCTGCGCGTCGTTCTGCGGGGCTGCGCGTCGAAGTTTCGATCTCACGGCAGGCGTCGCGTCGATTTCTCCTGCGGAGTCGGGCGGCGTTGTCCTTGCGAGGCCGTGCGTCAAAGTTTTGATCTCACGGCAGGCGTCACGTCGATTTCTCCTGCGGAGTCGGGCGGCGTTGTCCTTGTGAGGCCGTGCGTCAAAGTTTTGATCTCACGGCAGGCGTCGCGTCGATTTCTCCCGGGAAGTCTGGCGGCGTTGTCCTTGCGAGGCCATGCGTCAAAGTTTCAGTCGTCCCGAAGGCGTCGCGTTGATCAGCGTCGGTGTGCGGCGTTTTTCTTGCCGCAGAACAAGCTGTGCGTCGAAAAGTTCGGCGCACGGAGCGTCCAAGAGGAAGAGAGAAGTCTTTTTGGTCCTGAGACTTCAGGGAACAGGAGGCAAGCTCTATCCAAGCCCTTGCAGAGCACTTTTACAGCCAGGCAAGAGTTCAGCAAGGCAGCAGGCCAACAGCAAGGCAGCAGTCCTTTGTAGAAAAGCAGACAGGTGAGTCCTTTGAGCAGCCAGGCAGTTCTTCTTGGCAGGATGTAGTTTCTGGTTCAGGTTTCTTCTCCAGCAAGTGTCTGATGAGGTAGGGCAGAGGCCCTGTTTTATACTAAGTTGTGCCTTTGAAGTGGGGGTGACTTCAAAGAGTGTCTAAGAAATGCACCAAGCCCCCTTTCAGTTCAATCCTGTCTGCCAGAGTCCCAGTAGGGGGTGTGGCAGTCCTTTGTGTGAGGGCAGGCCCTCCACCCTCCCAGCCCAGGAAGACCCATTCAAAATGCAGATGTATGCAAGTGAGGCTGAGTACCCTGTGTTTGGGGTGTGTCTGAGTGAATGCACAAGGAGCAGTCAACTAAACCTAGCCAGACGTGGATTGAAGGGCACAACAAGATTTTAGTGCAAAGAAATGCTCACTTTCTAAAAGTGGCATTTCTAGAATAGTAATATTAAATCCGACTTCACCAGTCAGCAGGACTTTATATTACCATTCTGGCCATACTAAATATGACCTTCCTGCTTCTTTCAGATCAGCAGCTGCCACTTCAACAGTGTATGAGGGCAGCCCCAATGTTAGCCTATGAAGGGAGCAGGCCTCACAGTAGTGTAAAAACGAATTTAGGAGTTTTACACTACCAGGACATATAACTACACAGGTACATGTCCTGCCTTTTAACTACACAGCACCCTGCTCTAGGGGTTACCTAGGGCACACATTAGGGATGACTTATATGTAGAAAAAGGGGAGTTCTAGGCTTGGCAAGTACTTTTAAATGCCAAGTCGAAGTGGCAGTGAAACTGCACACACAGGCTTTGCAATGGCAGGCCTGAGCCAGGGTTAAGGGGCTACTGAGGTGGGTGGCACAACCAGTGCTGCAGGCCCACTAGTAGCATTTAATCTACCTGCCCTAGGCACATGTAGTGCACTCTACCAGGGACTTACAAGTAAATTAAATAGTCAATCAGGGATAAACCAATCAGTAGTACAATTTACACAGAGAGCATATGCACTTTAGCACTGGTTAGCAGCGGTAAAGTGCCCAGAGGTCAAAAGCCAACAACAACAGGTCAGAAAAAATAGGAGGAAGGAGGCAAAAAGTTTGGGGATGTCCCTGTCAAAAAGCCAGGTCCAACATGACCCCCTACCAGCCTAAAGCCAGGGGAGAACAATCACTATCCTGATGTACTTCCCTGTTTGAGGCGACAGAACAAGGACCCAGGCCCACAACAGCAGGGGCATGCTCCAGTTCTTCGCCTTCCTGACTCCAATTGGATCCCTCTGTCCATACTCTCAGGGCCCACTAAGCCAACCCATGGGGAACCTTTCTCCTTACCTGCGGATCCCATCTGTGCAGCACCTAACCTTACTTTGCTCACAGATATATCCCAGGAGCAGGATAGTACCACCATGACCAACACAGTGGTGTTGCCCACTCTACCCCCGGGGTGTGACACTTGTCCCCTCCCCAGGGATAACTCTGTCCACCCGGACAGCAAGCCACAGTGCTTACTGACAGCTGCCAGGGATGAGAGCCAGGCCCCAGGCCTCTCAAAGCTCTCCAACCACTGTGGCTGTGGAGAGTGGGGGGCGGGAGCCCCAGGTGCTGGGCACCCTTTAACCAGTCTCCCTTCCACCAGGTCAGGGATGACAGCCTGAACCTGGTCCTCCCCTCTGGGGCTCTGTACCCTCCCTCCTGGAGCGGTACCCCCAGAGTCCAACATGGTCAGGGTGCTTACAGAAGTCGCCCTGTACCATTCCTCCACCAGTGCAGGGCTGTTAACCTGCAACTGGCCCTCCAACTTGGGGTCTGTACCTTCAGGTTGGACTAGGGCCTGGGGTGAGGCTTCCCTCCCCCTGCCCTCCCTTCTGGGGTCCAGCACCCTCCAACTCGGAGTAGCCTCCTCAGAAGACAACCTGGTAGGGGCACTGTTATCAGCAGCCCCTCCCTCCAGGTCCGGGGGGACACCCTGAACCTGGTCTTCCAGCCCAGGGTCTGTACCCTCAGACTGGATCACTGCCTGGCAAACCAGGACTTTCTGGGAGGCACACCTACCCCCCACCAGGTCAGAGTTTAACCTCTGCACCTGACCATTCAACTCAGAGTCACCACCCTGAAGTTGAACAATTGCCTGGCACGCCAGGACTTCCTGGAGGGCACACTGACCCTCCACCAGGTCAGAGTTTAACCTCTGAACTTGGCCATTCAACTCAGAGTCATCACCCTGAAGTTGAACAATTGCCTGGCGCACCAGGACTTTCTGGGAGGCACACCTACCTCCCACCAGGTCAGAGGTCAACCTCTGAACCTGGTTCTCCAACCCAGGGTCACCACCCTGAGGTTGAACAATTGCCTGGCACGCCAGGACTTTCAGGGGGGCACACCTACCCCCCACCAGGTCAGAGTTTAACCTCTGAACCTGGTCATCCAACCCAGAGTCAACACCCTGAGGTTGGACAATTGCCTGGCACAGCAGGACTTCTTGGGAGGCACACCTACCTCCCACCAGGTCAGAGTTTAACCTCTGAACCTGGGTATCCAACCCAGAGTCACCACCCTGAGGTTGAACAATTGCGTGGCACGCCAGGACTTTCTGGGGGGCACACCTACCCCCCACCAGGTCAGAGTTTAACCTCTGAACCCGGCTATCCAACCCAGAGTCAGCACTCTGAGGTTGGACCACTGCCTGGTACACCAGGACTTTCTGGGGGGCACGCCCACCCCCCAACAGGTCAGAGTTTATCCCCTGAACCTGGTTAGCCAACCCAGAGTCACCACCCTGAGGTTGAACCATTGCCTGGCAGGCCAGGACTTCCAGGGAGGCACACCTACCTCCCACCAGGTCAGAGTTTAACCTCTGAGCCTGGTTCCCCAACCCAGGGTCACCACCCTGAGGTTGGGCAATTGCCTGGCACGCCAGGACTTTCTGGGGGGCACACCTACCCCCCACCAGGTCAGAGTTTAACCTCTGAATCTGGTCATCCAACCCAGAGTCAACACCCTGAGGTTGGACAATTGCCTGGCACAGCAGGACTTCTTGGGAGGCACATCTACCTCCCACCAGGTCAGAGTTTAACCTCTGAACCTGGGTATCCAACCCAGAGTCACCACCCTGAGGTTGAATCTTTGCCTGGCATGCCAGGACTTCCTGGGGGGCACTCTCACCCCCCACAAGGGACACACCGTCCCCAAGGGCCACACAAGTGTCTGGTTGGTGCAGGTCTCCCGACCTCTGCCCATCCGGCAGAGTCTGGGTTTCCCCCAAACCAGAAACGGTTTCACCTGGGTCATTCCTGGGGGGCTCTGCTCTCAGAGTTGTCTCCTGACTCTCAAGGTCCTCCACTGGGATCTGCAACCCCCTCTCAACCCTATGTCTGGACTTCTGCACCCCCTCACTAGGAGGGGTACTGCCAGACACCAGAACTGTTGGGATGCTGGCTACAGTCACCCCCCCAAGTTCTTCTGACACTGCGGGGCTTCCCTCAAAAGGTGGCCCTACGGTACAGGCTAGGCTTCCCTCCTGGTGTTCCCTCATGGAACCCTCTAGGACCTGGGACCTACTTGGGACACTACAATCCTTTCTCACCTCACTCGGTTGGGAACCACCTAGACCACTCCCTTCAGGAGCACCCCCAAATGCCTCTTCAGACTCTCTGGTACTCACCCAGAAGTCTGCCTCCATTGTAAGTTCCCTGGGGTCAGAGAACTCACACTCCACCTGGTGTTGGCGTAGCTCTGGAAAATAAGGACCAGACATATGCTTTCCAGCAATTACATCATTCTGCCCTTCACATGTATTAACCACAGTACCCTTCACCCAACCACCCAGTAACTCAACCTTGGAAAAGCACTCTACCTCACCCTCCTGAGACTGGTGAGACAGTATCTGTCTGTCCCTGACATTCAACCCATACTCTTCTGGGATGTCTCTACACTCTATATCCAGGACGTCCACCAGGGGGGAACCCTTTTCTCTGTCACTCTCTGCTAGAGTCAGTAAAGTGTCCCTCCCCCCAGTAGGAATATGACTCCCTGTGCCAGTTCCCCAATCCTTCTCAGGGACCCTGTGCATAACGGGAACTACCTCATACCTTTGAACCGCCTGGGGTGTGTCAACTCCCTTCTTCAAGTTGGGCACCTCATCTCTGGGCTTGTGCCCTTCTTCAGCAGTACTAGATGCAAGATTTTTGCTGCCACCATCTGAACTGGACTCAGCCCTTCCGGCCTCCAGTTTCAGCTCTTTACAGCTCAGCTCTTGAGCTGCAATCTTTTCTTCTTCCAGGGCTAAGAGTCTTTTTGCCTCAACCTCTGCAAGATACTCCTCTAATTGTTGCTCCTGTCGCCTTTGACCTCGGAGCCATTCATCTATTTCTGGGTCACTGTCCAAATCTGAGTAGTCTTCCTCCTCAGGTGCGTAGTCCTCCTCCTCATCTGAGGGGTACTTAGTCATTTGGTTTCTTGCTGCCTCTCTCTCTGCCCATCTTTCCTCCCCCCAGACTATGTAGTGATGTAGCATCTCTGCCTTAGTAGATCTCCTTGCTACAGGAAGGCCACATTTTCTGCAAAGCTTCCTTAGGTTAGCCTTAGTGAGGTGGTCAGTACGAACAAAGAATGAGTAGGTACACAATCCCATTCTGATAAGATCTTATCAGCAAAAACCAAAATCCAAAGTCCAAAATATCAATAGTATATCCAGGAGGACATCAGAGAACCAAGAGCCAAAAAAGATGAAAAATCAAGTTGACCTTCAACTGTGGGTAGGTAGTGAAATACTTAGCTACTGTATGTCACTGCACAAACACAAGTCCTATCCTCACCGCTGATCACCAATGTTAGAAATGGGGTTTTTGGTTGGCAGTCAGGTTGCCCTCTGTCCAAGCAAGAACCCTCACTCTAGTCAGGGTAAGTCACACACAATCCGAAATCAGCCTGTGCTCACCCTCCGGTAGCTTGGCACGAGTAGTCAGGCTTAACTTAGAAGGCAATGTGTAAAGCATTTGTGCAATAAATCATACAACACCATAGCATAACACCACAAAAATACACCACACAGCGTTTAGAAAAATATATAATATTTATCTGGGTATCTTCAGATCAAAACGATCAAAGTTGCAATATGAATTTGTAAAGATATCACTGAAAAGTGATATAAAGTGTCTTAAGTCTTTAGAAAGTAAACAAAGTCTCTTTCAAACACAAAGTACCTGGTTTCTGGTGGAAAATCTCCTCAGAGGGCCACAAAGGAAGAGATGCGTGGAAAAAGGGTGTGTGCGTCGATTTCTCCCCAGCACACACGGACTTGCGTCGTTATTTTCCACGCGGGGAAGTCGAGCGCCGTTTTCCGGCGCGCGGACAGTCTCTTTCTGTGGGTCGTGGGGATTACCAGATGTCCCGGGTCTGTGCGTGGATTTTCCTGCTTGTTTTCCGGCTGCGCGTCGTTCTGCGGGGCTGCGCGTCGAAGTTTCGATCTCACGGCAGGCGTTGCGTTGATTTCTCCTGCGGAGTCGGGCGGCTTTGTCCTTGCGAGGCCGTGCGTCAAAGTTTTTATCTCACGGCAGGCGTTGCGTCGATTTCTCCTGCGGAGTCGGGCGGCGTTGTCCTTGCGAGGCCGTGCGTCAAAGTTTTGATCTCACGGCAGGCGTCGCGTCGATTTCTCCCAGGAAGTCTGGCGGCGTTGTCCTTGCGAGTCCGTGCGTCAAAGTTTCAGTCGTCCCGAAGGCGTCGCGTTGATCAGCGTCGGTGTGCGCCGTTTTTCTTGCCACGGAACAAGCTGTGCGTCGAAAAGTTCGGCGCACGGAGCGTCCAAGAGGAAGAGAGAAGTCTTTTTGGTCCTGAGACTTCAGGGAACAGGAGGCAAGCTCTATCCAAGCCCTTGGAGAGCACTTTTACAGCCAGGCAAGAGTTCAGCAAGGCAGCAGGCCAACAGCAAGGCAGCAGTCCTTTGTAGAAAAGCAGACAGGTGAGTCCTTTGAGCAGCCAGGCAGTTCTTCTTGGCAGGATGTAGTTTCTGGTTCAGGTTTCTTCTCCAGCAAGTGTCTGATGAGGTAGGGCAGAGGCCCTATTTTATACTAAGTTGTGCCTTTGAAGTGGGGGTGACTTCAAAGAGTGTCTAAGAAATGCACCAAGCCCCCTTTCAGTTCAATCCTGTCTGCCAGAGTCCCAGTAGGGGGTGTGGCAGTCCTTTGTGTGAGGGCAGGCCCTCCACCCTCCCAGCCCAGGAAGACCCATTCAAAATGCAGATGTATGCAAGTGAGGCTGAGTACCCTGTGTTTGGGGTGTGTCTGAGTGAATGCACGAGGAGCTGTCAACTAAACCTAGCCAGACGTGGATTGAAGGGCACAACAAGATTTTAGTGCAAAGAAATGCTCACTTTCTAAAAGTGGCATTTCTAGAATAGTAATATTAAATCCGACTTCACCAGTCAGCAGGACTTTATATTATAATTCTGGCCATACTAAATATGACCTTCCTGCTCCTTTCAGATCAGCAGCTGCCACTTCAACAGTGTATGAGGGCAGCCCCAATGTTAGCCTATGAAGGGAGCAGGCCTCACAGTAGTGTAAAAACGAATTTAGGAGTTTTACACTACCAGGACATTTAACTACACAGGTACATGTCCTGCCTTTTACCTACACAGCACCCTGCTCTAGGGGTTACCTAGGGCACACATTAGGGATGACTTATATGTAGAAAAAGGGGAGTTCTAGGCTTGGCAAGTACTTTTAAATGCCAAGTCGAAGTGGCAGTGAAACTGCACACACAGGCTTTGCAATGGCAGGCCTGAGCCAGGGTTAAGGGGCTACTGAGGTGGGTGGCACAACCAGTGCTGCAGGCCCACTAGTAGCATTTAATCTACCTGCCCTAGGCACATGTAGTGCACTCTACCAGGGACTTACAAGTACATTAAATAGTCAATCATGGATAAACCAATCAGTAGTACAATTTACACAGAGAGCATATGCACTTTAGCACTGGTTAGCAGCGGTAAAGTGCCCAGAGGTCAAAAGCCAACAACAACAGGTCAGAAAAAATAGGAGGAAGGAGGCAAAAAGTTTGGGGATGTCCCTGTCAAAAAGCCAGGTCCAACACATTGCTATTGTCAGATACTTACCAAATAAAAGCATTAACTCATTTTTAACTTTAAACATCTTCACCCTGTGAATGGCAAGCCCAAGAAATGCATTGCTTGGCTTGTTGCCACACACATGTATTTCAATGTAGGCAATGCCAGGTTGTGTCAAAGCCTGCCTTAAGGATGGCCTTCATTTACGAATCCAGGATTGATATTACCTTTTTGAGGTGGCAAAGATGGAAGAGTTCTTTAAAAAGGTCACATTGCTTTCTATAAACAGGTCATGCTACTAGTATATCATTCATGCATGGCATAACCTATAGAGGAAGGAGGACAATCGGAGGTGCAGTAAGGAGAACAACCAAGCAGATAAAATCGGGACCAAGATAATGAAAAACGTAAAAAGAAGCAAACAAAGAAACTACAAGAAGGGAAGTGAGAGTCTGCAGGTAATTCATGCGTGCCAACATTTTCTATTTAGTTGGTAGATCCATTATTTTTCTAGACAAAAACTGTGCTATTTTTTCATACATCCAGTCCACGAGTTAAAGTGGGAATTAAAGTCCCTATGTTTCCTTCAAATATCTCACATGGTTGTTCCCAAATATTACCATGTAGAGAATTCAAAGTGCAAAAGCTGTGTGAGGTAGCCCTGAATGAAATTTAAATAATGCCAGCGTAATTTCATGAATTTCGCATTACACATGTTACTAGTTTGATGAGATAGGAGCAGGGACATTACAAATGGGAGAATCCACAGATGTTTGCACTAAGCCCCTCTCTTTTTCAGAACCCAAAGCTAACTACTTACTTAATTATTAATATAGATCACAAAAGCAGACATCCGTTTGTGATGTATTCTTGATGGGGCAGGTAATGTCACAACTAAATTGCACCATATGCTTGAGCTGTCTCCAAATGCATCCCAGGGCATTGTTCTTTTGTTAAAGTGAATTAGGTGATTATAATACCAGAAAGCAAGAGAGACGTGAATTATTACATTTGTGAAAAAGGCCCCACAAAGACCTCCGACAGGCATGCTTATTGGAGATGTGATTACTGATGGGGAATCTAGAAAGAGACTAAAGTAGGGTATCCACACCTCAGAGAAAGCAATGGAATAAGCTGATTCAGTGGGTAAAGATCAGGTAGAACAATGTATTTTCTAGGAGTGGGTTTAATTTGTGTAATTAATAAAATTAATACTAAATAGTAAATAGTAAATAATAAAATTATGCAAGATTATGTTGAATACATGAGGAGCATAATCCAGGATTTGGTGCTATTTTCTTAGTGTAAATGCAAACTTGTGTCCAAAATGGCCCAGAGGATGCATTTTGTGCTGTGAAAATAGTGCTAAATGCAACAGAACACAGCAGCAGTTAGCAGCCACTTGTGCTTTCTAAGTTTATTGTTCCTGTGCTCCTGCAATAGGGTATATGTGCCAAATTACTCATAATTACAAACATGGGCACAATCACATAATTGTCAATAATTGTGCATCAAAACTGTAACACAAAATTACCATAATTACTCTGATTACTCCTGAGTGATCACAATTTCAACCAGGTCCATTCTGTGCCACATGGCAGAAGCCCTGTGAGCTTCACTTGTACACAGCAAGCACATTGTGGACAACTGTATTGCAGCTTCAACCAACTGCACATTTAGCTGCAATCCTTTGAGGAAAGTCTCATCGTGCCATGACTGTGGAAGGAGAGAGGAAGACTGGTGACAGAGCACCATCAGTGTGGCTAATGTGGCACAGGTGGTGCTGGCTGAAAGGGGGAAGAGAACTATGGGGTTAAAAGAACCTAAGCAGTGTATAGTGGGAAGGAAGAAAGGAGATTGAATGCAATAATGGTCATTTTTTAATCACTGCTCTGGGGGGTGGAGGAGGTGTTATCTGTAAACAAGCTGCTCCGCTACCTGGTGTGGCTCCTTCAGTCAGGCTGGCGGTAAGGAATGAGAAACATGTGAAAGAGAACCAGGGTATGAATGATAGATAAAGGCAGGTAGAGGAGGAGTGCAGTGCTGTGTATATTGTGTATATTGTATTTGTTCGGATATTTTGCTTCTGGCTTAACTGTACTGTATTGTGAAATGTTTTCTCTTATTCAAAGAGATGCCTTTTGTCATTTTGAAACTGTGAAACTTAAATCTTGTCTCTATCATGTTCATATACTCCTATGTAGTACAGTGCTTATACCCACATATATAAACAAAATGTACAAATATTATATATAATATATTTTTATAATTCTTTTTAAACCCGTGGGCCTGAAGCTAGAATGCTTAGTGTTGTATATTTGCACATTCCCAAGAACTACAACCTTGCTTTAGAACCTTTCACATAGAAGCAGGATTTTAGGATAATAATTAACCTAATATTGTATGCATGAATGATATCTTCTCCTCAGAGACATCCAGTGAAACGTGGAGAAGAGGCTGACACCTGTTCATTAGATAAATGTTCACTGAGCATAACAAGTTAACAAGTTTCTGTCAAGTCAATGAACTCCATTGGCTTACATTTTGATAAAGTATTATATATATGTACCTTATGGTTGCGGCCAACCCCTTCTAGGCATCCAACCCAGCGCCGTGCACAGCCTTCGTCCATGCGCAGCGGGGCTGGCCCCCCTGTAGGCACCTGCGGTGGGGGGTTGGCTGCAGGCATTTTCAACATAGAATTGCAGAGAAAACAACCTTGCTTTGCCTTAGGTAAGTTCATTAAGTTGGGAGGATTTGTCCTTTACAGAAGCAGAGCTTCAACAGGGCAAATACTATGTTTAGATTTGTAACTGGTTCCTGCTGGTGTTTAGCTTCTGTGAAATGAGCATCAGTGCCAGAACGGATCCTCACCTGCTTATTTATCCAAGTACAGTCCACAGATTTATCCAAGAAGAGACAACAGGTTTGCACAAAACGTATACCCAACTGGAATACTTTCTACTGGATAATTAGTAGGTGCTACCTGGTTAAATAAATGTGTAGCGTGCATTTTACTCTTCCACTGCATAAAGGACCACGAGGTAATGCATCCAGTGACCATGTCTGGTGTAATTTTGGCAATGTTCCTCGAGTGTCTTCCTACTAAAATATGTGCAAACATGCACTTTTACAGACCGCGGAGGGAACCTCAATTCCCCCATGGCCTCATTGCTCCCACATGAGGGAGCAGCTAGAAATGATGATCCCTGTGTGCAGGAGCAAATGTTTTATCTGTTGACAGCGGGCAGGAAAAGGGATAAAAGGTCTGCTCCAAGCAAGCAGGAGCAATTTTCCTTCTCCTGCCATCTGCAAGTGGACTTATAGTTCTCTCTTTCTTGGCGGGAGCTGTCATCGCTAGAGACCTGATCTGTGGAAATGACATTTGTACTTGATCATTTACTGTGCCGCTTGCAATTTTGCATTAAACATTAATTGGACTTTAAGCTTCTTGCAATGTTCTCCTTTATTTTTAACAGATAGTGCATGTGATGTCAGGAATTGCCTCAACAGAAAGAAATAAAGGAGCACTTGACCAAACTCTACATTATGACCCCAGGCACTAGAGGTAAAATAGAAATTTCATCCCGGGTGGAGAACAGTGCAGTGCTGGACCTGGCGAAGTGCCTTAAAATTACAAATGCTATTTGTACCAGCATTTTAGGAAAAGTAAATGCTTGCTTGCATGGCTTAAATTGTTTGTGGCTACTTTATGGTTAAAGAGGTTGTGCATAAATATTGTCTGGGTTGAAGATAATTGGACAAAAATGGTTGAATAGGTAGAACTTGGGGTAATCTGGAGGAAAAGGAAGATGAGTATGAGTGTGAACTCAAGATGCAGAGCGGGCATTTTCCAGAAGTAGTGCAGTAGCAGCAGTGATTGGCAGAAGTGCCTGGACTCAGAAAACAGACCCTTGAACGATGAATGTGTGAGAGAAAGAGACCCTTTGGTCTAACCACCTCTACCCCTTCATGAACCTTTTCTGGTATTGAATGAAAGTTTGTAGAATGCAAGCAAATCTTTGAGTATCGGTGTTCAATATCTTCCCTATCATCTTCCACAAAGTCAGTTTTATAAGAAATATAACCAAAGGGAATCCTTTCCCACTTTATATTTCTTTCCATACCACACTCTATGAGAAGAGCTTTGGGCATAAGGCCTGAAGATCCTTTTGACTGGTACGCAAGTGTGAGTGAATTGCAAGAGACGGTAATGGGGACCAAACAGCCTAAACATATTTCACCCCTACCAAAAGAGACTCCTGTACATCCTATGTACTAACAATATGGTAAATGGACGTAAAACATTTACAACAGTGGGAAGAAGTTCTTTCTGTAAGATGATACCTACAATATAGAAAGATTAGCTATTCTTCAAAGAAGCTGAAAGACCTTAAGAATAGAATAGACATTGACCTATGGCCTCTCTTCATACACGATTTGAGGAGGCACACAAATGCAAACATGAATCCCAAATATGGAATATGATGATATCCCGAAGAGATAGAGTAAGGGTTGCGATCCAACTGTTTTTTCTCCTCCCTATCTATACCCCAGATCACTGAACCACAAGAGAAAAAGAAGAACAGCTAAAGCAAAAGAGAGGAGGACTTGTTGGGCATGGTTTCAATGCCAGCCGGTGGGCCTGGGGGTGCAGCTTTTGATGCACCTGGAATCAGAGCAGCACATGCAGGACTACTGTGGCTGGAGCAGCTAATGCTCATGCGAGTGCTGCAATATGACTGAATGGGAGTAAAGCAACCAGATCGGAGCATTACTCCAGTACTTTGGTTTGGTCAGGAGCACACATACATTCTGCCTGGGACTTAGGGACCAATGAGGATGAAGCACTTGGATGCCTACGACAGACTGCAGAAGAACAGCTGTCTAGAAGGTGTCCCTCTCCTCTCCATCCAAGGGCGGAGAAGAGTTATGGTTTATATCCTGTGGACCTCTGCTGGCCTAATGAGCATTTACAAACCAATCTCCAACCTTCCAGAAAATCCAACCTAGTTCTGGGAAGAACTACAGAATGTGTTTCTGGTACATAAATCAAACTGTGCAGGTGTGAAGAAGTTATTATGATTGATAGTGCTGAGGAAGGTGCAGGAAAGGCTGATGGAGAAAGTGCCATAGCCGAGAGTGGCTCCTGGGAATGATGGGGAGTCTTATACTGCAAAGAATACACTGTTGAATGTGATCTAGAGGTGTGCCCTGTGAAAGATGATTGACTAAGATATGAAATATTAAGAAGAATAAGTGTTTGGGACAGGTGTTTGTCCGTCAGACTTAAGTATGTGTTTGAAAGGTCATCGGGTTTAGTCTGTCCATAAAAGATGGCTCTGGAAGCAGTTAGCGCAGCTTTTGCTCGGCTATAATTTCCAAATTTTAAGAGTCAGTTGATCAGTGTATGTATTTGATGGCATACTAAGAAGCTAGCAGGTTTGGTGACAGTTGCCAATAACTGTGTAGCTTCCCAGGAGAAAATAAAGAGAATGGAGAATCAAACTGAATATCTTTAAAGTGAAAAAATATGCAGCAATTGATTTAAAGGGTCAAACGAGGATACCCACAAATGAGGGAAGGCAAAACAGCAGAGAAAGGTGGAAGAATTGGAAGAAGAAAGGGAAGGGATGAGGAGAGGTCCCTGGGTGGAGGTTCTTGCTTTGCGAGGGCATTCAAAAGAAAATTGTTCCAATTCTGCCTTCCATGCACCAGGGCTCCCAGATAAGCTTGGTGTCATCAAATTGCTCAAAATCCTTACCCCAAATTTTAGGACGTCGAGAAGTTAAGAGTGTGTTAGGTATAACCTAATACCAGTAGATTATAAGGGCTTTATGTGAATTATGCAATTGTTGGTTAATTATATCACATTACTCACTCAAATTGGCACAAGCCACTTGGCCCCAAAACCTCCAAATTCCCTTCTATGCGGGTCATTATGAACATGGCGGGATTCCAGCCCCCTTGAGACCCCTTTGGCCGTATATAAAACATTCAACTGGGCCGGCGATCGGAAACAGTGTTTCCGCCAGCCGGCCAAGTGGAATGCTGTGCCAGGACATTGCCAATGGCTCCACATGGAGCTGTCGTCAATGCCTCAGTGCAGCGGGTGCAGAAGCACCTGTCGCGCAAATCACTGCCCATAAATCACACAGTGACCTGCGTGACAGGGCTGTGCATGGGTAACCTGCACTGCCCATGCCAAGTGCATGGGCAGTGCAGGTGCCTCAGGGGTCCCCGGAGCACCCCTTCCGCCAGCCTTTCTGCCAGGGAATGGCTTGCGGAACAAGGGTTCTCTATCCGGAGGGCTGCGCTGCTTGCAGCGCTGCCCTGTCGGATAGAGAAATATGCCATCGTCAGGCTGCCTGTCGGTGGAAGTCTGACGGTGGCGGAGGGCCACCTGTGACGGTCTTCCCTTGTTGTTTATATGGCTGTCCAGACTGACATGCCAGAGCCGCCGCCGGTCTGGACCGCCATGTTCATAATGAGGCCCTATATCTCTTTTTGGCATGTCCATAGATGAAGATGGTATTTCCAGTGTTCATTTCTGTAGGATGTATTTGTGATAAGTATTTCTTTCTGCTTAGTCCAACTTCTCCAACTAACTTGGTAGGCAGGGACATACGATGTAAAATGAACTGTGTTCTGTACCTAAGAAGGGGTGTTCTTGAAAATACCCAGGGACACTGGAATTATGCAATTCTGCTGTCTCTTCCCATTTAACATAATTACGGATTTGCCACATTTTCCACATAATCCATCATCTGCTGCATGGTCTACAGATTTTGACAAAAACAGTTTCAAATCCAAACAAACTTTAATAAAAATTCAGTGACTTGTGTTGCCGAGCAGTGGAACGATTGTTGCAGAGGTTGTCTGGTCACAGAGTGTTAAACTGTGGTGCAGCCTATGCCCGACAGTGTTATCAAGTGTAAAAAGGACAAAATAATGAAGCAATGCTATAACAAAATCTACTGCATTACACTGCACAATTTGCCTTTTCTTGGTGCATAATTTAGTCAATCCTGCCACCTAATTTGTCCCTGCCTGTTGCATAACTCTAGTGACCCTGTATACACCTCAATGACAGGAGAATAAATAACTTGCATTCCTATCTGGAAGCTTGTGTGGTTCAGGAGAAGTAGATACATTTATCATGACTACTGATTTATCATAACTACTTTCACAGGTGCTCTACATAGTGTTCCACTGGGGGCGATAATGTGGAATTCATCTCCTTAATAGATCCTGTAAAGGTTAAAGTCAGCCCTCAGAAGAAGCTACCCAGAATACCTCACTACCCATTAAAACCAGAAATGGAGATGGAATCCTCCCTCTAATAGAAGATTTTATTATGAAATAAGTTTTGGTACCTAATGTTAGTAGGAATGCAAAGCCGGAAAAGCCATTGTGTACAGGTCCATCCAAGATCGCAGGGCGATTAAAGTGTGGCTATGCCAAGCTTCCCTGTGATCCTCAACCCCGTTACCATTCTTTCCTGCATCCCTGAAAACACCCAATAATTTACCATGGTTGACATTTGTCAGGTATTCTTTTGCAACGCCATACAAGAGAAGAGTCAGGATCTCTTCTCGTTCACATTCGGAGCATATTAGCTTTTGTAAACCCAACTCCCTCAAACATTTACAGAGCCTTCCTCAGTCTTTACAAAAGCACTAAAAAGGATTTGAACATATTGTTTTTCCTCTAGGGGTCTAGTCTAATTCAATATGTAGACTACTGTTGGCATCTTTTACTCTAGATCACTGCAGGGAGGATTCAGTCTGTCTCCTAGTTGGCTAAGAAAGGGAAGAAGGCTTCAAAAGAAAAACTGAAGTTCTTCCTATCCCATGTGCAGTACCTTAGCCATGAAATTCCCACTGACAAGTGCCACCTGTTCTCTGAGCGAGTTGAACCCATCCATATGTCTACCGCCTAGTAACTGTCTCTCAGGTACACACCTTCTTGGTAATTGCGAGGTGTTGAAGATACTATATTGTGAGTTATGCTGAAATTCCCAAATCATTGTAGGGATGGATATTCTTAACCCGTGCAGTGCTCTAGTTAAGTTGCAAATGCATTTTCACAAATTTAACAAGCATTGACTTTTGCACACTATTTAGGGCACCTGAATAGGCCCAGCTCTTTTATTTTGTATGGCCATAATCAAAATGGATGTGCACTTGGGGTATTGTCTCAATGTAACAGAAAAAAAAAAACATAACTTATTATTCATTCAGTTGCATCATGATCTGTGGCTGCTGCCGCAAATCTTGTTGAAACTTCTGAAAATATTTTTTTGATGTTTCAATATGAAATACTGCTGCTGCTGCCTTTCATACTACTTTGGTCCGCTGTCCTGCTTTGAACCCTGCTTCCTTGGTGCCCACTAATAAGGATGGAGAGCCACATGGCTGTGTTAGGCCACACCCCATGTTACTAAACCCTGCATTGATTTGACTAACATGGCCCTCCTTGACTGCAAATTCGCATATTTTGTTGATGGATCATGTCTAAGGAATGATGAAGGTTCCTTACTCACTGGTATACTGCCTGCATTGCATATACGATTATGGAAAGCTGCCACTTAACCTCTTTGAAATCAGCTCAAGACACGGAGCTCATCACTCTCACATGAGCCTGTATTCCAGCCAATGAAAAGGCTATTATTGTGTACACAGATTCAACGTACAAGTTTGGAGACGTACTTTTTAATCCTACTGGAATCACATGTTTTAATCCTACTGTAATGTCTGATGATGAATCTTTCCAATAAAAGCTTCTTGAAATTAAAAAAAGTAAGCGTTTTGGAGTGATGCACAACTTTGGGCTCTTCTAGATGCAAAGGGGTTTCTTGACCTTGACAGACAATACTAAGAATTGGCAATATGTTCTGAACCTTTTAAATGCCTTGCAATTACTAGAAAAGTTGGCAGTGCTTCAGTGCTCTGCTCACTGGCACCCTTAAGATGATCTTTCAGCAGGCAGTAGCCTAACTGATTCAGCTGCTAAGAATGCCACAGTTGACGTTGCTATGTATACTATAAAAACCAATCTATTTCCTGTACCAACATTAACGGATTTGTCTCAATTGCAGGTACACTCATCTGAAAATAAAAAACAGTCCTGGATCAAGCAGTAACAGATTTGCATGTGTGGTCTCACAGAAATTTCTTCTCCCCAACCATATATGGATATTTCACGGAATACCCCATGTTGGCATGATATATAGCACTGCAACCCATTGGTATGCACCTTTTTATTGCTCTAAAGCCCGAAGCTATTACCAATCCTGTGTCAAATGCAAATCACACAAAGTAAGAAAAGGGAGTAAGCCCACTTCACTTTTCACATGCGCCCCTTGGAGCTCCATTGAACTCAACCACTTAGATTTTATTCAAAAAGCCAAAATTTGCAAATTATCTCTTTGTCCTTAATGTTGTACTCATGCTTTCAGGATGGGTGGAATCTAACACTAGCCACCACATGGCGATATAAAATAAATAATCTCAGGTAACCTCCTGTTCCCAACAGATTCCCAGCATGCCCTGTTCCTAGTCTGAATTAACATCAGCATTGTAACATTCTCCATACAGCCCATCACCTCAACCCAATACTCTTTGATCTCAGGGAAATCCCATATTGTATGCATGAATGTGCCCAGCATGCAACAACCTCAGAGACAGTCCTAGTTATCAACATGCCCGATCTTCATCATCAATTGTCGGCTGTAGTACACTTTGGGCCTGATTCAGACCCTGGCGGCCGGTGACCGCCAGGGTCACCGGCCACGGGAGCACCGCCGACAGACCGGCTGTGCTCCAAAGGGCATTCTGACCGCGGCGGTTCTGCCGCGGCCAGAAAGGGTAAACCGGCGGTCTCCCGCCGGTTTACCGCTGCCCTTGGAATCCCCCATGGCGGCGCAGCTTGCTGCGTCGCCATGGGGGATTCTGACACCCCCTACCGCCATCCTGTTCCTGGCGGTTCGCCCGCCAGGAACAGGATGGCGGTAGGGGGTGCCGCGGGGCCCCTGGGGGCCCCTGCCGTGCCCATGCCAATGGCATGGGCACGGCAGGGGCCCCCGTAAGAGGGCCCCACTGTGTATTTCAGTGTCTGCCTAGCAGACACTGAAATACGCGACGGGTGCAAACTGCACCCGTCGCACATGCCCACTCCGCCGGCTCCATTCGGAGCCGGCTTCCTCGTGGGGAGGGGTTTCCCGCTGGGCTGGCGGGCGGCCTTCTGGCAGTCGCCCACCAGCCCAGCGGGAAAGCCAGAATGGCCTCTGCGGTCTTTCGACCGCGGAGCGGCCATATGGCGGTTCCCTCCAGGTGGGCGGCGACCGCCGCCCGCCGGGGTCAAAATGACCCCCTTTGTGGAGTATCTTCAGCTGTAGTACCCTAAACTCTGTCTTGATCACCATCTCCCTGCACCTTTCCAGTGCCTCCCACCACTTGTAGGTCCAGATTTATGTTAAAGTGGCACAGGGCAGTGCACTGCTGCACCAAAATTAGCAATGCCGTGTTGCGCCACTTTAGAAACGCAGAGGTGTGCTGTATTTAGAAGAATACAGCGCACCCCTGCCTTTCCCCCCACGCTGGCACAGAATTAAGTTGCCTAGCACCAACACAGGCATCCTTGCACCATAGTGCAAGTGTGTCTGCGTTGAGAGGATAGAGGGGGTTATTCTAACTTTGGAGGAGTGTTAATCCGTCCCAAAAGTGACGGTAAAGTGACGGATATACCACCAGCCGTATTACGAGTTCCATAGGATATAATGGACTCGTAATACGGCTGGTGGTAAATCCGTCACTTTTCCGTCACTTTTGGGATGGATTAACACCTCCTCCAAAGTTAGAATAACCCCCAGAATCTTTATGTGCCGGAAGGTATCCCTTCCTGCACGTAAACAATCATTCATGGCATTTTGCTTCTTCTATTTGTGCTGCAGAATAAAGCACACATCGAAAAAGCAAAAAACGAGAAGAAATAAAAGCATTTCTCCTTATTTTGCCATGCTAATGCCACCCCTGGGGTAGCGTTAGTTATTGGCGCTGCCTCAGGTTTACGATAACTTGTAAATCTGATGCAGCATCAAAATCAATGGGTGTTGCAGTGGAACACCCACCACAACACCCATTGCACGCCTCTCTGACGCAGAAAACTGCATCAGAGGGGCCCATATTTACAATGAGGCGTAACGCCACAAAAAAGTGGTGTTACACCTCCTTGTAAATTTGAAGCAGTCCTTAGCGCTACTGGAGCACCACGAAAAGTTACGCTCCTGTGGCACTAGGGGCTCATAAATATGCCCCTTAAGGTGTTAAATCATCACTATCCCATTCCCACACATCTCTTAAAACCACCAGTTAAGTTATTTTCCTATATCTAAGCGACATTGACCTTTAGTGGAAAAGTTCAGCTATTATTCTGTTCTCTGGAGGATTGCAATCCATAACCTCCTCTCTCTCTCAGAATGCTCCATTTTTAGGGCATGTCTGAACCTCAGATAGCATGAAACCTCCACCTACGGCATTTCATATTGATCCTTGAGGGTCTGAAACTTCTTCAATGTAGAACCTTCCCTCATATCCCCCAACTTGCTAATACTGATTTAATTCTACTTCCCAAAGCCGGTCAGGCAATACATTTCAGTTATTCGCTGGGAGTACCCTGGGGATCTTCTTTTATTACAATCACTTGCCACCGTACTTTATCCTAGACCTGCACTACAACCTTCATAAATTCCGGCTACTTATATCTGCCTTGTTTCCCATAAATGTTGTTCCGGTAACCTCGTGCTCCCACCCAATACCTGAGGGTTCTCTCTGGTCGGCATAGATACATTCATGGACTGTCACTAATTGTGTTGCTCAGTAGTAACTCAGGAAGAGCTACTCCTCTGTCATAGACACCCCAAATTAGTTTGGATAATGAAATTCTCAGTGTGTAGACTTTCTACAGCAGCTGCCTCAATTCCCAGTTCACAACTTGAAGGAAGCCGTCAGGGACAAAATAGAATTATTTTGCAGTACATAAATGAATTTAGGCAGAACCTTCATTTTAAACATAGCTGTTCTGCCAAGAGCGGCAGGTCCTACCAACTATATATCTTCTGTGCATCTTTCAAGGACACTATAAAGATTTTGCTTAAGGAAATCTTCTAGGCATTGCAAAACAAACATGCCTGGGTAGAGAAATCCCTGGCAAAAGATTTGTATTTGACCCCTAATCAATTAGTGGATACGTTTCTGATTTTGTCCAATTGACCGGAACCAACTGTACCTCCCAAACATCTGTATAATTGCCACTCGCCTGTTTGTAGAAAGGTCAGGGTCTGAGATATACAACAGAATGTCATCCGCATACAATGAAATCCATTCCTCCTAGGTTGCGTTTCATCTCAGGCCCCATATGCTGAACAGAGCTTTCTTGCCATTGAGCTTTTCTGCCTTGCTGTATTATACATATGTAAAAGCTGAGGCCATGGTTTGCTAGCCATGCTTTTATTGAGCTCTGTTGGTAGGCCAGTAGGCCCAGAGAGCTTTCCAGTCTTCAGCATTTTGATTTCTTCCTCTACTTCTTCAGTCACTATCTGCAAGTTGGGAGCAACCTTTTCCGCCTCACCCTTATTCTGTATTTGGCAAGTAATCTCCCACCTGTAATCTGATCAGTCCAAGGCTGAGATGTATACCCCCCAGTAATGGTCAGCGACCACCCCAGCAATAATGAGATTCCAGTGATTCTTTAATCTGAATCTCACTCACCCAGTTTGCCTCAATCTCTCACGCCTAGCCTGTCTTTGTAGCCCACCTCATAAAGCATTATTTAAGTTGACAAGTAATGGCTATGAGCTGCACTGGAGGTCAACTCCTGATATTTGCTCAGTTTAATATCTAATCAGTGATGTATATCCATGTAGGGGTTTTAATTATACCAGTACTCTAACCATATTATTTGCCTTTCTCCTCACTTCTTACCATCTCTGTTTGTGTTTAGCTGAAACAAGAGAAATTGAATTCCCTCTCAACACTGCATTGAATGCATCTTTTCTATATTAAGGTATCAAACGTCCGTCCCTGAAAATCTTCCCTTTGTAGACTGCCCAACTCCTTCAAAAGAGGCGAGTGGTCAGAAATCCCCTAGGGCAGGAATTCAAGGAAATGCAGGCACAAGCCTTGTGTAAATAAATAGTCCACCTAGAGTAGGAGTTGTGAGCACCAGAGAAAAAGGAGAAATGTGAGACAGTTGGGTTTTGTCTTCACTAAATATCAGCTATGCTTCTTGCTTCAGTAAATGTCTTCAAATTATAGGAGAGTACTGAGCCTAATAGTGTGAAAGATGTGCCAACTGCATTCAAGCAAGGTGGCAGAGTCTTTGTGGAAACTCTCAATAAGATCTTTGATGTTAAATGTGACAAGCAAAAATACAAATAGAAGAAACAGCAACCACACTCAAAAAGTCCTAATATGATGTGCAAGGGATGTGAAGTATTTGGATTGGATTGTACATAGGCATTTTGCTAGAGTTTGCAACAAGAAAACAAAAGCAACGTTGAAAATGCATTACTGAGAATAAACGTAGCTCAGTCTCTGGCAGTGAAGGTTTGAAGGGTAAATCTGAAGGTAAAAAAAGCAAGCTCTTGAATATTAAAGGAAACAATTGCAACACACCTTTACGCTGGTCGATCTTTTCTGGAACCCTATTGCAGATGACAGCGGACTCTGCGTATTTATACTCTGTTTGCGATGAATGTGCGTCAAAATTTTTGGCGCACTTCGGCGCAAGCCTTGCCCCATATTTAAACTATGACGCCCGACCCCGCGGATGTAAAAAAACCTCTGTGTGCGTAATTTTTTGGATGCGGGAAACCGCCTTGCGTTAATGACATGCAAGGTAGGAGTTCCTGTCCAAAAAATGACTTTAAGGCCTGTGCGCCTTATTTATACTCTTGCGTCATTTTGACGCACAGGAGGGGGCGGGCCTTAAAAAATGGCGCACAGCCTGATGTGCGGCGTTTTTTAACGCCTGGGTGAGGGCAGGCGTTAAGGGACCTGTGGGCTCCCTTCCATGGTCTCTGACCATGGAAGCAGTCCAGAGGTGCCCTTCCCTGCCCCCAGGAACACCCACTGCCACCCTCGCCCATCCCAAGAGGACAACCATGGATGGGGGATCCCATCCCAGGTAAGTACAGGTAAGTTGTGTTAAGTATAATTTTTTTATTTTTCAAAGTGGCAAAGGGGGGGCCTAACTTGGGCCCCCCTACATGCCACTGTGCCCAATGGCCATGCCCAGAGGACAGGAGTCCCCTGGGCATGGCCCTTGGGCAAGGGGGCATGACTCCTGTCTTTGCTAAGACAGGAGTCATTTCAATGGGGGTTGTGCGTCAAAAAATGGCGCAAGTCCGGTTTGAGCCATGATTTTTTACTCAAACCTGACTTGCACCATTTTTTGATGCACAACCCCCATTTTCCCGTACACTGGCGCTGCCTGGTTTGAGTCTTTGTTTTTTTACTCTGACCAGCCCGCAGCGCCGGCTAACGTCAATCCTTAAATAAGGCGCCCGCATGGTGGGTAGGAATGGCGTTAGCCAGCGGTAAAATTTTTGACGCAAACCGGCGCTGGTTTGCGTCAAAAAGTATAAATATGGGCATGCATCTCCATAGACAATAATAGTAGAGGAGGGTTGTCAAAATGAATTTCTGGATAAAATTAGAGGGCATTTAACCCTGCTAAAAATTATCTCGAACACTACACAAGAGATAATATTGATATGTAAGGTTTTAAACTTCCAGTTTTACAATGTAAAGGCTGGAAGACTTTGTGGAAGTTGTGTATTACTGTGAATAGTCCATCTGTTCTTGGGTAAAGCTTCATTTAAACGTGAGGATAATAAGATTTGAGTGATGCAGAAATTTCCAAGGTATTTGAAGGAAAGATTGGAAAATTCAGAGGTTTTTGACAGGAAAGTTGTTAGGAATGGGTTTCCTGTTTGGCTAGGGTAGACACCTCAGCCAGGCAGGGACCCCTACTCAAGTTAGGGCAAGGGAGCTTTACACCCAAGATAACCCCTGCTCACCCCCATGGCTTGGCACAAACAGTTAAGCTTATCCCAGAGGCAATTCGTAAAGCGTTTGCACAACACACACAACACCAGTGAAACAATAAATACACCCCAAAGAAGACTCCACAACTAGCTATATAAAAATATACTATACTGCATAAAACATGATTAGACCAAAGATGATATGGATCAGTAATACCCTATCACACAAGCAGTTGTCAGAACATCACATAGGTTACTAGTACTCTGCGAACTAAAGCATTAGTCAAGTAAACACATAGGTTACTGGTATTCTGCAACACAAGCAGTAGTCAGTTCATCATTATCACCAGAAACACACGTCATAATAATCACCTTATCAGGAATCCCAGGACATCATCATGAATACACCTAGAATGAAACACTCCACAAATGGCAAGTCACCATTATCACCAACATAAATGCACATAACATGAAAACATTTCATTACGGCATATGTCATATAAAACCTAACACCCCACTCCATACAAGGTAGACCCTGAAAATACACACATCCCTCCCAATAAGGCCAGACAGCATACGACATAATCAGGGGATAAAAGATGCTGCAGATAACATGGGGGCACGCATGCCCTGGGAAAATGCGATCATCGCTAGAACTACCTTCCAGATGAAGGTTCCTGGCCCCTGCACATCTTTCAGCGGGAGCATGGTAATTGCCAAACTCTCTCACTGAGTGGAGAAGCCTTGCCCTCCTATTAGTGTAATTAGAGTAATAACCCTGCTTCTCTTATGGGAGGCGCTACCACAAGGAATATGGTGCTGTGGCTGGGAAGATTGGATTGGGGGGGGGCTCCTGCCGGCACCATTTCCCCATGCCTAGGAAAGAAAAGAAATCACATAGCAGCTGCCTGCATGTGCATGGCTCGGCTGCTATATGCCCCCAAGTACTGCCTCTCTGAAGCAGCCCGGAAAGGAAATAAATCACATGGCAGCTGCCTGCGTGCATGTGACACGGCTGCTCTATGCCCCCAAATGCTGCCTCTCTGAAGCAGTCCACCTGGATTCTTCCAGGCCCTGCTAGGCTGCTACCTTCTCTCACTTCGGGGAACATAGCCCAGGGCATCCTCCGGTATCTGCAGCAGAATCTGTGGCACCAGCCTGGGCCATGGAGATGGTTTCTCAGCAGGAAGACGTGCCCGCTCGTGCCCCTGGGGCACCACCAATGTTGCACTCCTCCATGCGGTACAAGAGGCTGCCGTCGAGCTCTTCTTGGTCTTTCCGGCATCGGGCGGGGGGAAGGCCACAGCCACCAGATCACAGGGCACTTTCCCACGCCCAAAGCAGCCAGTTAATCCTGAATAAAGTGGAGCTCCCTCCATGCTCCTTAATAGCACAAACAGTGCTTCCCTGGCACTGGTGCAGGGATGAGGGCAAAGTGCTCTTCACGCACTGTAAATGACAGAGGGCCTCATTTTGAGTTCTGCTGCCCGCCGAACTCTTTCGGATGGAAAACCGCCACGGTTTTCTGCCCGCCAGCCCTATTATGAGTTTTCCGCTGGGCCCATTGGAATACTCTTCACAACATTGAAGTTGGCTCGTAATTAAGCTGGCAGCAATGTTGTGGTGCATCAGGTGCATCAGGTGCAGCAACACCCGCCTCACTTTTCACTGCCCATAATTCTGGCAGTGAAAAGTGCAACAGGACTCATGCCAAGTGCATAGGCAGTACAGGAGCCTGCCTTCTCTGCCAGCCTTTGCATGGTGGTGGGACCGCCAACAGAGAGGGAACTCATAATCCCCAGTGCAGCACTGCCCTGGTGGATTAAGATCGCAGGCACCACCAGGCTGTTGACTGGCGCAACCTAGCGGTGCCGGCAGCCGGACCATGGCAGCTCCGCCACGGTTATAAGGTAGAGGCCAGACCGCTGCTTTGGAGGCAGTCTGACCTCCACTGCGAGTCTGGCGTTCCCAGGACTGCCAGACTCATAAAGAGGGCCAGAGTGAATCATTCTTCATGGTTCTGGGGGCCAAAGCAGCACCCTTCATGCGCTTCACCAGAGCAAAAGGCACTCCACTTGTATCCTCCTAAAGGAACAACACTGAATCAACAGAAATGCACAGAAGCAGGGGAGGCACAACACGCAGCCACTAGAGAAAGCTGCGGGGGCACAAGGCTGCAGGACCCAGGCAAACAGGCCAGCAGAAGGGTCCAGAAAATGCAGTGATATTCCGTCTAGTGACCTAATATGTCACAGGTCAGTCCAATAGCAGAGCATTCCAAAGGCTGTTCCTTGAGAGTCCTTCCAGCATCTAGCGCCCAATTCATTAGTCCATTAGTGTCTAAAATGTGGGGGACCATGTGCTTATACTCATTTTGCGCAGCTTCCACAAATGTGGAGAGGGGGTTCCAACCAGTTCTAATCAGTTCCAGGAATGTCCCCTTCTCTTTCAACACTGGCTCCAGACATAAGTAGGGGGTAAATGAGCCCTTTGTGTGAGGCCAGGGCACAACCTTTACAGATCTATGTGTGCCCCACCTTTACCTCTCCCAGCCCAGGAAGACCATTCAGTATGCAGATGTGCTCCTGTCACAACTCACCCTCCCTGTGTACAGGCTGAGTCAAAAGTATGCGCAAAGTCCAGCTGTCACTCTTCCCCAGATGTGGACTGGAGTCAAACTGCAAAAGCACCAGTTATAGGCACAGAGAAATGCCCACTATCTTCAATTGGCATTTCTACAAAGGTAATAAAAAATCCACCTACACCAGTAAGCGGCATTTCAAACTACCATTTAAACCATACCAAACATGCCTATGCCACCCCTCGCAGATCAGAAAATACCACTTAGCCATATGAAAGAGCATTTCCAATACACTAATATGAGAGAGGCAGTGAGCAACAAAGTAGGCTGTTTGTCACTACTAGGACAGACCACACAACCAGGCACATGTCCTACCTCTTACCTACACAGCACCATGCCTATATGGCCTAGCCTAGGAATGACTTCCATGTAGCATAAGGGAAGTTCCAGGCCTGGCAAGTAAATTTGGATGCCAAGTCCCTTTGACAGTAAACTGTGCATGCAGGCCCTGCGATGGCAGGCCTGAGACAGGTTTGAAAGGCTACTTCTGTGGGTGGCACAAGCTGCGCTGCAGGACCACTAGTAGCATTTAATTACAGGCCCTGGATATATGGGATACCAGTGTACAAGGGACTTACAGGTAAATTCAATAAGCCCATCAGATGTAAGTCAGTCATAGCACGTTTAGAAGGGAGAGCACATGCATGTTAGCACTGATCAGCAGTGATAAAATGCCCAGAGTCCTAGAGCCAACAAAGAGCTCAGAAAAATAGGAGGAGGAAGGCAAAAATTGTGGGGATGACCCTGCAAAAAGGGCTAGGTCCAACAAAAGTATTTTAAAATGTAATGTTAAAGCAAATATACATAAGGTACAGAATATATCATTTATTATAAGAGAGGAGGTGAAATGCGAGCTTTAGAGATTGCAAGATGCTAGAATGATAGAATTTAAAATCATCCAAGAGGATTTCTCCATTGGTGGTGGCATGCCAGTCCATTGGAAAGATCAGATTATGGCGGTCATTCTGACCCTGGCGGTCAAAGACCGCCAGGGCGGAGGACCGCGGGAGCACCGCCGACAGGCCAGCGGTGCTCCAATGGGGATTCCGACCGCGGCGGTAAAGCCGCGGTCGGACCGGCAACACTGGCGGTCTCCCGCCAGTGTACCGCCGCCCCATTGAATCCTCCAAGGCGGCGCAGCTTGCTGCGCCACCGAGGGGATTCCGACCCCCCCTACCGCCATCCAGATCCCGGCGGTCCGACCGCCGGGATCCGGATGGCGGTAGGGGGGGTCACGGGGCCCCTGGGGGCCCCTGCAGTGCCCATGCCACTGGCATGGGCATTGCAGGGGCCCCCGTAAGAGGGCCCCTACAAGTATTTCACTGTCTGCTTGGCAGACAGTGAAATACGCGACGGGTGCAACTGCACCCGTCGCACAGCTTCCACTCCGCCGGCTCGATTCCGAGCCGGCTTCATCGTGGAAGCCTCTTTCCCGCTGGGCTGGCGGGCGGCCTGAAGGCGGCCGCCCGCCAGCCCAGCGGGAATGTCAGAATTACCGCCGCGGTCTTTCGACCGCGGAACGGTAACCTGACGGCGGGACTTTGGCGGGCGGCCTCCGCCGCCCGCCAAGGTCAGAATGAGGGCCTATGTGTCAATCTCAGCGGTGTTAATGTCTTAATACTAATATCATTGTTGGTCTATTTCCACTACCTAAAATCGAAGAAATGTTGTTTCTTACTAAAAATACCAGGCAGATCCATATCCTGGATTTATCCTCAGCATGTTGCCAGATTCCTTTGCACCCTGATAGTTTGTCATTAACTGCATTCATCAAGCTTTTTGGCTGCTATCAATGTTGCCATGTGTCCTTTGGCTTTGCTGCTGTGGTCATTTTCAAGACAATAATAGAGAAATGGCGAAATGCTGGGGATATATTGATCTGAGGGAATGGGGAGAAAAAGCAGCACAATGTCCAATAAGCTAAAGCTATAATAAAAAAAGATCTCACAGCTAAGATTATTAAGTGCAAGTTTGCAGATCAAAATATTTCTTACAGAGGAAATGTGATCAGTAAGGATGGAATTAGCCCTAACGAGAAATTGGTTTAAACCATAAAGAATGTGTCGGCTTCTCAGTCAGAGAAAGAAGTTAGGGCCAGATTTAAAGAGAAGTGGCTCAGTGCAATGCTGCACCAAAATTGGCAGGGTCACACTGTGTCACTTCAAAAACGCAGGGATGCACTGTGTTTAAGGGAATATGGAGCACCCCTGCGTTTCCCACTGCACTGGTGCTAAATTTAGCTGCCAACGCAGGCATCGTTGTACCAATGTGCAAGGATGTCTGCGTTGAGGGGTATGATTGTTTACGTGCAGGAAGGTGTCCCTTCCTGCACATAAACAATCACTATTGGTGCTTTGGCACTTCTGTGTGTGCTGCACAATGCAGCACACACAGGTGTGCCAAAGCGCCATTTTCAAATGATTGTTTGTGTGCAGGAAGGGACACCGTCCCACACAGAAACAATCATTTCTGGCATTTTGCTTTTTGTATGCGTGCGGCAGAACGCATCATGCATAGAAAAAGAGAAAAACGAAGTGGAATACAAGTATTCCTCATCCTTGCACCCTGCTAACGCCACATCTGGCGCTGGTGTTATTTTTTGGCACTGCATCAGGTTTACAAAATTTCATAAATCTGAGGCAGTGTCAAAATACAATGGGTGTTGCTGTGGCACACCCACAGCAACACCCATTGTACGCCCCTTCCACGCACAGTGCTGCGTGGGAAGGGGCTGTATTTACAAGGTGGCATTAGGCCACAAAAAGTGGCTTGACATCACCTTGTAAATACGGCGCAGTGCTTAGCGCAACAGGAGAGCCACAGGAGAGTCACAAAACGTGGCTACTGTGGCACTAGGGGCCTATAAATTATGCTCCTAGATCTTTCCTTTGTGTGGCAGAATTTTGTTAAAAAAAATTTCAACATTTTTAGGAATGCTTTTCATTTGAGATCCTTGCTTAAGAACAAATCTATCTTCAAATGATCTATTGATCAGCAGACTTCATTTGAGGAAATCAGGGAAGATCCTTATAATGCATCAAATTTAGATTTTGATCCAAAAGCTGATGCCTTTTGTCACTACTGAGGCAAGTGGCAAGGGTTTGGGGTGCTGTATTTTCTCAGCTTAATGAGGAAGGATATGAAGTGGTCAACATTTAGGCATTGTGTCCCTTTTGTCCACCTAAGGACAAATACTCAGTAACTGAAAGTGAGACATTAACTTAAGAAAAAGTCATCATAAACCTCTGGCCAAATTATTTACAACTGATGGGGTTGCTTGGAGCAGCTGCTCGGATTGCTAGGTTGCCAATGAAACATCAAGACGAATTGTATGATGTTCAGTATGTAGCTAGAGTAAAAGTAATGCATCTGCTGATTTACTTAGCAGGATGTCTATACCTGAGGTAGAAGTAGATGGAGATGGTTTGAGTGGTTATTACATTGCGCATGTTTCTGACTTTCTATGTAATCAGCGAGCTTTCACTGAACAAGAGTGGTGTAGATAATATGAGTCTAATGTTGCAGAATGTAAGGCTGTGTTCGAATGTTGGATGGCTTAAAAATTGCAAATGTAACTCCAGTTTGAAAGGCTATGTTTAAAAATTTGTTGTTTGAGCTTGGGCACTTTTTACTGAGAATATAATTGTTTTACCTGCTATATTAATAAAGAAGATCATTGCTCTATGCCATGAAGTTTATTTGTTAAGACAAAAAGAAGAATCAAGGAGCTATATTAGCAGCCTTGAAATGATTTAGAAATAAAAAGAATGGTAGGAAGTTGTATAGAATCTGAAAAGGCTGATATATTTCAGAGAACACTTTGTGTTCCTTAGAGTGTCCTATGGTACCTTGGGAGGATGTGACGTGAGATTTGATGGATGCAATGGTTTGGGAGGGTTTACAAACTGGCATAATGGTCCCATTGTGCAAGTTTGTAAGTGTGGCGCTGTGTTGGGGACTGTTTGCACCATCATAGCGTCAAAAAGAAAAATGTTATGGCAGCACAAGGGGTTGTAAATGAGCCTTCAAAAGTTTTAAAAATCACTCATTTAACTTATGAATCAATGGCTCTTAGTGGAGAAACTGATCAAGACGTACACTCCTTACTGCGTCATCATGTACCAGAAACCTCTGCTCAATTATTGTATACCTTCTCACACAATGAACCTTCAATCAACTCAGCATGAAACAGATCCTTAGTAGTCCAGGGCCATACTGTGGAATACCCTAACACCCAAACTGGGGAGTCGAGTCAACCTACAAGCAGTTCAAAAACAATTGAAAACTGAGGGCATATTTATACTCTGTTTGCACCAAATTAGCGTCATTTTTTTTAACTCTAATTCGGTGCAAAACTAACTCCATATTTATACTTTGGCGCTAGACCAGTCTAGCACCAAATTGATGGAGTTAAAGTCATTTTTTGGACGTGGAAACCTACCTTGCCTTAATGAGGTGCAAAGTAGGCGTTCCAGTGCAAAAAATAACTCAATGGCTTTAACGCCATATTTATACTCCTGTGCAAAAATGGTGCGTGGGAGGGAGGAGGGGTCAAAAAATGTTGCAAAGCTTGCTTTGCACCATTTGTTAACGCCTGGGTCAGCGCAGGTGTTAGGGGACCTGTGGGTCTATTTCCATGGTAGAACACCATGGAATAAGCTTGCAGGTGCCCTCCCCAGGCCCTGGGGACACCCCCACCCACACCAGAGGGACAGCAGAGGATGGGGGACACCATCCCAGGTAAGTACAGGTAAGTATTTTATTTTATTTTTTAAAGTGCCATAGAGGGCCCTGAAATGGGCCCCCAAACATGGCACAGGTTGCAATGGCCATGCACAGGGGACCCTGGTCCCCTGTGCTGGCCATTGGGGTGGTGGGCATGACTCCTGTCTTTTCTAAGACAGGTGTCATGTGGTATGGATGGTTTTGTGTCAGAAAATGACTCTCGTCAGGTTGGAGTCATTTTTTTTTTACTTTTACCTGTCTAACGTCATTTTTTGGTGCAAAACCCCCTTCTCCCATATCATCAGCCCCACCTCACTAACGTCATTTTGTTTTACACTAGCCTACCCTTTGCACTGGCTTGCACCATTCCATAAACATAGTGCCCGGCTGGTGCACAAAAATGGTGCAAGCCGATGCTAAACTTTTTGGTGCAAAACTACGTTATTGCAGTTTTGCCCCAAAAAAGTATAAATCAGGGCCTGAATTTTCAAACATATGTCTAACTAAGCTTCATGTAGGAGAGGGGTCTATCACATACCCAGTAAGGCTTTTCTTCAAGACTTGCAGCTCCTTGCAACAACCACAAGGGGAGATAGATGGCTCTATAAAACTAGAAGCTACACAGAACAAGTGAGATTCATTGTATAAGTACGCTTCTCCAGGCTGTGCATCTTACCACTGAGGTACCTCACATGCTCGCTGAAGGTTTTATTGTGCACCGCTTGCTTGAGAAGATATAGCCAGTTGCTTCTTGATGTATTTCGAAGGACATCATCAAATCTGAACATTTGTAGGAGGAAGGGCCCACGTAAGAATTAGAAAATGGGTGGTTAGATTCGTTTTTGAAAGCAGCTCAGTTTGTGTCACAACTAGCTGGCATGCGGACTGCAAGCGTTTGCAATTCGTTGATGTGCAGACAGCTCAGTGGATAAAGACACCTGCTGCAGAGGGCAGATCAAAACCATGCATGTTTAAATCCTTGATGAAGTTCTAGTTGTTTTTGTTTAAATAAGGTTTAGAGATGATTAACGCCTCTTATTTACAAATATAGTTGATAACCAGTACAATGTATTATATTATCTACAAATACTGTGTATCTATGTTTACTTAAATCTTTGCTGATGATTTAGTAAGTTTTTTTTGCAGCAATCCCTTATCCTAATGGCAAAACATGAACATAGCTTCTGTCGCAAAAGAGGCAAGCAGCATATTTTAGAAATACATCTATAAGCCATTCATACAGAAATATACAGCAGGAATGGATTTAGGTCCTGTTTGACTTCCTGCTGATTTTTATTTCTCAGATGTGTACTCTCATTAGCCGATTGTCAGAGTTGAACAAATTGTCCATGCTGGGGCTTGTGCCAGGAATGCAACTCCAGAGACAAACACGAGCCATAAATTACATTTTTATTGAATATCAATAACATCCTATATAATTATAAAAATGTTTCACAGTACGAAATATGACATATAAAAATCTATTAACTTAAGCTTTTGTTATTGCAACAGTTTCTTGTGATTTGATGTTATGCTTCCGGGTATGGAAGTCTGCCCGAGGCAGCCTCTTAGTTAGCGGTGGGGAGCACCGAGTAACACAGCTCTTAGCAGAGGAAAAAACACCGATAGAGGCGGAGAAGAGCGGTGAATCACAAGCAGGAGAGAAACATCAGCGGCCGATAAATAAAGCCTCCCTAATTTTTAACGTAATGAGTCTCAACCTTTGGATAACCTTGTCACTCCTTGTGTGGGGGAAAGGGAGCGGGTGGCTTACTAGTGAGCATGTCAAGCGAGGCAAGAGGGGTCTAATTAGATAAAGAATGCGGGGGAAGACGGACATGTACAGAGAGAGGTAACGTTCACAGAGATGGAAAGCTTGTGTACGTACACGTAGAGCCTGTCTATGGTAGGGTGGTGGTGGGGTAGGGGGCCTGTGTCAGGGACAAGCTGACATTTGCTCAGAACACTTTTTGCATTATAGTACTGAGAGGAACAAGACCAGACCACATGATTTCACTGAGGGCAGGCAGGATGCGACTGATGAAGGGACTGAGGATGGACATGGTTTAAAGCCAAGAACACAGCTTAAAACAGCCTCTTCAGTCATACAATGAGCACAACTCTGTAGGCGCACCTAAGCCTTACACGCTGCAACTGGCCCTGTAAATGCACCCCTGCTTCCCACACTGCAAAGAAGTCTGTGCATTCACCTCAGTTTCACATACAATTTTTGAAATTCATGTCGGCCATGCTCGCGTCAGAATCACTGCTACTCAAGGACTGAGACGTAGTTAAGCAGCCTCGCATCTGGCTTGTAGCAACAACTGATTGTCGAAAAACTCCCTCGCCTCTCGTAGTAAACTCCCAAAATGTGGACGCCCCAGCTGAAAGCACCCCTTCAAATGCACTTTTCAAGGCGCATAGCACAGGAGTGCCTTGGATGAAATGTAGGAGTGTTTGTGTGTGGCACGTGTAATGAGAGGCTAAACTGTGAAGGGAGAGAAGTCAGATCACAGGGAGCACCTGATGGCAGTGAAGGAAGGGTGCCACCCATGAGTAAGAGAGGAAGATGACGGAAGGGAGTCCCTGAAGACAGAGATGGAAGATAGGCATTGTCAATAGAGAGAAAAGCGTGAGGGTTGTGTGAAAGCTGAACTAATTAATAACAAATTTGCATTAATAATAGTTAAGATTTTACATGAATTAGGCTAATATATAGAGAAAATTAGTGTTTTGGAAACTGTGCCAACCTTAGTGGCTGCCATAACATGTAGAACATTAATAAAGAAATAACAATAACTGTTTAAATTAATATGCACATATAAAATGGATTAGTGGACCATACTAACGTGTAAATGACATGTATTTGCTTAAGTTTATTAGATAAAGAGTGAATGTGAAATTTTGGACCTAGTCGACAAAGCCTCGTGTTAAGCTTCATGGCATTAATAAATGTTCGTAAATATTTTTCTGCTTCAAGAGAGTGTCTTCCATTGTTCATTGTTTATTGTACACACAGTGTTGACCAAATAGTTTGTAATGTTGCATCATTAAACTAGATGGTGTCTTAAACTTTCTTGATGTACTAGCTACCGTTACATTTGTATCTTTGGTGCGTGAGAAGTTAACGTTCCTAGGACCTGACAATGGCTTCACTTACAAGAGTGTAACGTGTGAAAGACTTTCTAACTATATCACAGATTTGAGAATGAATGATTATTGGTTCTACTGTGAACCGCAATATTCTGACCAATGACGACGTGAGAAATTACTTCATGGATTTCAACTTAACCCGACTGCACTTGGCAGAAGGTGTTCAGTCCAGTTCAGCTCAGTTCGAGGAGGAGAAGCAGTTAGATCGAGTGATGTTCCACGAGAGACCAAGAGCAGTCCTAGATACCCTTTCTTTTAGTTTCATTGCATAGCTATTGAATCTTAATGCTGTTAATGCTATTTTCTTAGGTTATTGTCCATTCTATGTTGGTTCGGATAACTTAGAGCCCAACGTGGCTGAGCCAATCCCCTTCACTTTACCCATTGCAAATGTTGACCAGCGGATGTCCATCTGATGAAGACTTCTCTTCTTGCTGATCCATTAAGGAGAGGTATAAGGAAATTAAATTGTATTTGTCATAGATTTTTGTTCTTTCTTCTCTAGGTACCAACCGCTATATTTTTGCTACAGCCATAGCTAGATGTTTTTCCAAATTAACTTTTGTCTTACTTTTCCTTTTTGCATGAAGGCCAATCATGCCATTCAAACTAAAGGGTTAGTTAAGGTGTCCATGTTCAGTAATTGTTACTAAGAAAGGATTGATTTTATTCAACTGTGAATGTCTAAATGTATGCCCTTTCTATACTGCAGTTATTGCTGATACTAATTTGTACAGTATCTTTTGAATGTCTAATGGTATATGCTCTGGTAAAATTAAGGTTCTTCTTCTGTTTTGGTCAACCTGTGTTGTTTATCTATGTTTATCAGTTGATACTGAGATTGCTTTATGTGACATCAGCATTAATAATCTAGGGCAATAAATATTCTAACTTTTATTAAAAGGTGTGATTATTCATGGTCATATAGGCTATGATATGTAAAACCTACTGATGAAAATGTTTAGATAATGATTTATTGTATTTTGTCATGTTATTGTTAATTGAGTTATGAGTACGTTTTGTGCCCATGGTGGAACACTCTTAACTGAGTCCAAACTTCTAACAAACCTCTAATGCGTCCCCTTATCAATAAATTATCAAAGACAAATAAGGCCAGATGCACTCACAGTTGCAACTGATGAAGAACCTTACCTAGCAACTCACCGACCCAACTCCTTTCTTCACCCGCCTTTCTGGAGTTAATGCACATTGCAATTACACCGTGTTTATAATGTGGTGCTTGATGCACTCTTAATAACAACAAAAGTTTGTGGACTTTTATGGTAATTAATTGACTGATTTTCACTTGGTTGAAGACTGAATGCCTTTCCACAACTCAAACTTATGAGCTGTGGATCACCGTTACACCATCACCATCTCGAACGTTCAGCGCATTGGTCTGTCTTAAAGAGGTGTCAACAGATAGCTTCAGAGCTGGGAGAAAAGTATAGCATGAGAAACCTCATTGATAGACAATTAAAAATATATATTTTGTTTAATATGCTGTTGCACTTGAATCTATGTTTTTCAAGTGCTAGAAACCTGTGGATTTACATACAAGTCTGATATATACCAATAATGTCATATTTGGGCCAAGGAATGGGAGCGGCTGTCTCCTGGTGAAACTGAGGGTCTCATCCCCCAAGCTGCTTCAAAACATTGAGTGGTGCGAATAGCAGTGAGGGAGTTGTCAGCTGTCAGCATGAAGCGAGAGAGGAGGCAGGAGGATGAGGGAAGAGAGCTATGTTTCTTTTCTCTGATGTTTGTGGGCAGCTACACACACATTTGTGTGTGTGTGTGTATGTAATGCGAACATGCAGTTAAGAACACATGTAAAAACACGTTTACATGTTACGTGTCTGCTATTATTTAGCCATTCTGAACTCATTTTGTCATTGCCCACCTCTATGAACCACAGGCGGCTGGTGCTGAGGGGAGCTGGCAGCTGTTGTAACCCCTGGGTTGTGAATGGGTTGGTATTCTTCAGAACCTTAGAACGAGCACTGGACTTTTTTGCAATACAATGAAATCGGTAACTAAAACAAAACAACCCTCAATGTTTGTTCTTTTGTCATACCCTGGCAAAGATATAACTATTGCTGTGCATTACATTCAAGCTAGGAGGGGTGGAAAGCAACACAGAGCTTAGGTGCAGGTAGGTTAGGTGGGGGAAGGCATTAATTGAGAGACAGAGCAAGAAAACACATGCATTATAATGGAGTGCTGAATGAAAGAAAAAAGTAGTTCCTTTAGTGTGAGTAGTGGAAGGATACAAATCCGCCAATCAAAATAATTTTCAAGACTTCAGAGGATGGACAAACCAAAGAAGAGTAAGGCAAGCTATTCCATATGTAGCAAACACATTACAATGCCAATAATGCCAATCAACGGTAAGGAATGGGCAGTTCCTCTGCTCACTGTAAGATTCGATGTGATCCACAAGAGCTTTCGCCTATAGCAGCTAAAAGCTGTCTCGTAGGCAAGACCTAAAACAATAACTTTACCTTGTGCTGGCATCCTAACCAGAAGCATGGTGTGTTCTGGAACCTGTAGACCCATAATTATAATAGAGAAAGTAAACTCTAAGCTCAGACATGTAAAGTGCTACTGCTATGCCGCCTGGATTAGGTGAAGGTGCTGCAGGTATCACTAGGCCCATTCACATTTCTGAGAACCTGTTTACTAAGCTAAAATAGATACAATTTATTTCATCTAACATAGAAATGTGTGATAGTCTTAGCAGAGACTTAGACATGGGCAGCTTGCTTATCAAAGCTAAATATGAAACTCTAATGTACGCTTGTAAAATGAAAAAGTATGTTTTCGTACAGTCACTCATAGAAGGTCTAGCACTACCCTGTTTCTATTCTAAATGTGGCAGGTGAGGGGGTGGTGCCACAGAGTGTTAGAGGGATACCTCACATTGACCTCCCCGCACCTACCAGTAGTCCAAACTGCTGAGCTGCCAGTTCTGTGTGCTAGTCAAGCTCGCAGTCAGTGGGTCAAATGGGGCCTGAGGGTCATGTGGCCTGTTTGCAGCACACTAAGAAGAGAGATAGGTACCATTTAGTGCTCTCTGAAAGGCTGGTCATTGGGAGAGGAAAAAGGAGGGCAAGGCTAGCACTGAGAAGCTGAAACAGCATAGGTCCAGTTGCCCTGATCCGCAGCCAAGTCTTGTATCTATTTGTCCTTAACCCCAAACAAATAAAGCACACATAAGACTTCAGGCAGAGGAATATGAGAACAGCAACATGTGCAAGCGATACCAGGAGGGTCAGACTAGACCAGCTGAGCAAACCAACCATGCTCTCCTGGAGTCCTTAAGGAAGCAGCTGCAGGACTCCTCTGGCCTACCTGGCCTCCCAGCATCTAAACCAACATTTTTTACTACCTCTGTCCATCTTGAACCACCAGTTTGCCCTGAACCACAGCTTTTACACACTATCTGATGCTGCTGCTCTGCTTTGCTAACTTCACCTTGGCCCACAGTAGCCAGAACACTTGGGCAAACATACAAAGTTAAAACAGATTGCACAGACCACCGTAAAGACAATGGGCTGGGTTGTGCCTCGAGGACACGTCACACCCTGCCTGGCAAGTGTCTAGATGACACCATCCCAAAAAAAAAAAACTGGACCACTGTTTTTCATCACAACTCAGGCCCATATTTATACTTTTTTGTGCGGCATTTGCGTCACTTTTTGACGCAAAAGCGGCGCAAACTTACAAAATACAATTATATTTTGTAAGTTTGCGCCGCTTTTGCATCAAACAATGATGCAATTGGCGCAAAAAAAGTATAAATATGGGCCTCAGTACTTTGTTGATTATCTGTGGGGCATGCTCCATACGATCCTTCTGGCTCCTCCCCCTATATGATCGGGCGACCTTTCTTATGCGCAGTACTAACAGAAAGTATAAATATGGGCCTCAGTCCTTTGTTGATCATCTGTGGAGCATGCTCCGTATGATCCTTCTGCCTCCTCCCCCTATATGATCGGGCGACCTTTATTATGCGCAGTACTGACAGTCTCCACCTACTTTGATGAAATAATATTAGGTGGCTGTACAAACCATCCAAGAAGTTGGAATTCAGTGTTTCGGGGTGTGGTTTACCTTCAGAATATGTGAACACACACAATCGCGAGTTTGTGGTTATTCACAGACTTGTACTAAGCTCCTTGCACCTTGGAAATTGTTGGAGGGACATCTATTTTCAAGACGGCAAGAGGAACAGAACACTCCTAAGGTGCGAGGCATTGTAGGGCAAGGACTTTTTGTTTGAGGGATTAAACACACAATTATACATCCAGTACAACGACACCAGTGGAATTGCCAAAGCATAAATGGAGGCAGGAGTTCAGGACATTTTCCTGAAGCACCCCTTGAAAGCTGCGACTAAGGCAGCTTTCAAGGTGTAACTTACAAAAGTTATGTGAATGCCAAAACACCCTATATTTTCACCCAATCAAGGGGAAACCTGTACAGCTTTCTTTTGTGTATAGCCATAGAAAACAAACTGAATGCAGGCAAAGAAATTGGAAGGTATCTCTGTGAGGCTAATTTAAAAAAAAACAGGAAAGCTATTTGCACAAGAGCTGAGTAAACCAAATTGAGTCCCTGAAAAGGCGCGGGCAATATGCACAGAACTACAGGAGACAGAATGGTTTGACTATTATTGAGAACGGCCACACATATTTCACATTTAAACTAATGAGATAAAACAACAAAGACATTTACATTGAGTCAAAAAAGGCTATGCATAATTTACTTTTGCTGAACTAATAGAGAAAGTGGTCAATAAATAAAAGTACAAAAACACATGAGCACAAAGAATATTGGATCATTTATAGGAAAGTACTGAACAAAGTTTGAAAAATGTATTTTAAACCTTCTTGAAAGCAACTGAAGTTTTTTTTTTTTTTTTTTCACCGTGCTTTTGAATGAGCTACATGTAAGTAAATTGGATTGGACATATTTCATGTAATAATGAACCTACATAATAAATGAATATACCAAAAATGCCATCGAACACATTTTGACCATTTTTTAAAAATAGTTGCAATGCTCCATAATTTAATGTCAAGGCATCAACATCCAATAATTAGGTGACATAAAGCTGAAGGTCACATCTGAACTATTAAATCATCCAAGAGAAAAGAAGGAAATGAGAGAAGCAACAAAAGACAGATTATTTTTGTTTAAAAAAGAGAGAAAATATTTTCAGTTGAAATTTACTAGATATTTCAAGTTTAGAAATGTAAACTGAAGGGGTGAATGCTGCACTGGATGCTCATTTTCCAATGTCCAGGCTATGTGGATATTAAACATCTTGGGGCATGTTCAAGCATATATGTAGTACTCTTTTTATACTAGTGCGTGCCTTTGTGAACTGGCCCCAAATATCTAAAATAATAATAATAATGATAAAATAATCATATACAAATAGAAAGGGATGTGCCCTCTTTGCACTTCATCGAATAGGGAGTTGGACATTTTGAGGGCTGATTCACTAAAGCGTGTAAGAGTAAAAAAGTTCTTCTGTATTAATATGCCTGTACTCATAAATGCTTCTTTGAATCGGTCACTTAGGGGCATATTTAAGAGCCCCTAGCACCACCCTAACACCACCGTAGCATCATTTTGTTTTAAGCTTAGGCGGCACTACAGTGGCATTTTCCCCACACCATATTTACAAAGTAGCACAAAGCATGCATTGTGCCACTTTGTAAACCCTTGTGTCACATTATGCCTGCACCAGGCATAATGTATGCAAGGGAGGCCGAAAACATTGTGCAAGGAAATCTCAGAGATTTCCTTGCGCCATATGTTTCGGCACTTTTAACGCCTGCTCAGAACAGGTGTTAAAAGAGGACATACCGTTATTTATAATGGGCCTCTGTGTACCCTGCAAGAGTAAAGCCAAACATTTGGTGCTACTCCTGCAGAGTACATCAGTAGCGTGAAAAAAATGACACTTTTCCCCCCTACCCTGCACCATGGTGTGCTGTATTTTAAATATGGCGCACACATGGTGGCGTTAGGGGGGCGCTAAGGGGCGCAAGGAAAGTGGTTCTGGACCCAGTGCAGCGCCACTTTCCTTAAATCTACCCCTTAGTGTAGTGTGAGAAAAAATGGAGTCACTCATGGCATTATTTTCCATAGAAAAATAAAATCATTAAACAAAAGCAAAGGAATCATCGAAAGGAAACATTTTTGGAGCAGATTTAGGAGCCCCTAGTGCCACCGTAGCGCCTCCATAATGTCATTATATTTTTTTACGCTAAGGCGGCGCTAAAGTAGCATTTTCCCGACGCCATATTTACAAAGTGGCACAATGCATGCAAAAAAAAAAATGACGCTATTGCCCCCGATCGTATATTAAATATGGTGCACACATGCTGGCGGTAGGGGGGGCGCTAAGTGGCTCAAGGAAAGTGGTACTGCACTGGGTTAAGCACCACTTTCCTTAAATCTGCCCCTTAATATTTATAGAACAATAGACTAGGAGAAGATGATAAGAAAGAAACCAGCAAGATTCGTAAAAGGTATGCTATATACTTTTGTGAGAATCAACAATAGAGTGTCAACCATAATAAAGCAAGTAAAATGAAAATATTGTTTAAGCACATGCATACAGAATTAGAAATGTTATGGAAAGGAAAAGATGCATGACTGACAATCAAGACGGATCCAGAAGAAAAATACAAGTGCATCGAAATCTGGAAAAAAAGAAGAACTTTAGCAAGGAAGTTATATATGAAGGAATGGAAAACAAAAACCTGGGGAGGAGTGTCACACGTGAAAAAACAACATCATTGGGCAATCCAGAAAGAAGGTTTGGTAACATCTTTTGAAAAGAATTATGGGAAAAAAGAAGTGGAAATTCTGAAAAGCATTCTGCATGGCAAAAAGTTGTAAGTTATTGATGTGGCATTGCTTCTTTATTTTAGAGCCAACTTCTTAAGTTGACATCTTTTCCCGTGGTGACGTTTGCCACACTTCTATTCTGCTGAATGCATGAACATGCTTGTTTGTGCATTTCTGATGCACAATGGCACCATGTAGTCCGTACAAATAGTTCCAGGGCCACATATTTAGGATCACCGTGCCATTACTATGCTTGCTTGATGTACCCTGCAGGAGACACTTTATTTATTTGGACAGTACGAGATGAGCTGCTCAGTGACTTGGTCACAGTGATAAGAATAACACTAGAAGCTTCTGTGCTGGAGCTCTTTGAGAAGATCACTTCTCTGTTAGGATTATCATGGAACCGCTACCAGCTGTGAATGTGATTCAGCTGTACTGCCCCCGTCCTCCATCCTTCCAAGGAGGATAATCTATTCCAGTTTCCAGACATCCAACACTGAGGTACGGGTATTAGACTGTCCCATTGATCTGACAGATAGGCACCCTCACTATGCTCTGTATAGTGTAGTGTTAGGAACAGGTAGGAGTAGACAGACATCAGCAACAATTGATATGACTGAACTGTTAATTTTGTTTAACATTCTAACAATGCTGATTACTGGATTACTGTGACAACTCATCTTTCTAATAATCACAGCTAATGCTTTTTTTGTACAAGAATACTTTAATTTCAATAAATGCTTGAAAATGCTCTGTCGTATCTTTCTTGTGTCACCTTGGTCATGCTAGAATGAACAAGAAAAAGGGTAAGGCCTGTTTGCACGGGATCCTTGGGGATCGAGTATCATGTTTGAGGTTGCCAACAACATCTTTCCCTGGTATGTTTAGGGGTTGAATGTGGTACTGTGAGTTAGCAGAAAAACCTACCAACACATACTGATTGTCTATACGGACTAAGGGCCTGATTTATTAAAAGTTAGCATCGCCTTGGTGTGATTTTATGACACAAAAGCGGCGCAAACTCACAAAATATAATTACGTTTTGTAAGTTTGCACCTCTTTTGTAAATTTGCTCTGCGTTTGCATGAAAAATTATGCAAAGGCAGCGCTAACTTTTCATAAATCAGGCCCTAAGTCCATACACCCTGAAACAGTGTTGATATAATGCACAGTCCTGCTATATTTGTAGGAACTATGGGCCTTATGTACAAACATTTTTTCCCATAGACACAGAATGGGGAAAAACCTTTGCTACATCTGGCCCTATATAACATCTGCATGCACTTATTTCCATGCATCAGAAAACTGAAACTAAAAATATGATGAAAGCAAGCAATGCCCTTAAGAAGTCCATACTTAGTTACCCGTAAGTGAGCAAAGCAAAGTAAATCATGAGTAAACTCAAGAATACAAGGAAATTAAAATGATTTCTTATAAAATGTGACGTGTAGAAGATTTAAACTAGTTACTCAATAGAAATTGCGTAGTAGGTGACCTTTTATTGAATAAGACCAAGAAAAGTGAACCAAAGATTAAAAAAAATAAAAAAGGAAAGCCAGAGAAAAGCACATTTTAGAGGATTTAATTTGCTTCAGTTGACATATATTACACACCACCTTGCATACTGAAGTAGAAAACCTATATTGGAAGTATTTAGAGACAGTAGTGGCGTTACAAACGCCCCTGTAGCCCCCGCAGTTGGGGAAGGGGCTGAGCTCCAGGAGCCCCTCTCAGCACAGCACCCGGTCAAAGTGGGGACCCTTCCATTTTATTTGCAGACGGGGCCCCTCCAGTTTGGTTACACCACTGGGAGACAGAGGCGCACGCTGAGTATCGAGGGTAACTTAAGCAAAACAACCCAAAAGGTGGAACTTTGCTCTAGAGCAAGACAAGGAGCGAGATTTCGCTGCATTAGGCCAGCAGGAAGAGGAAAAAAATATATTGAAATAAAGCTATTCTCAATTAAACACTTGGAACGCGATACATAACGGCAAAAGGCAGAATTGAAATATGTAAAAAAGTAATGATACACGTGTTTACATTTTCTACTTTAAATATGAAAAAGGAAGCCATGATCAGCAGAATTGAAGCATTCTAAAGATCAAGCGGGTACAAATTACAACGATTCAATTCACTTTGCAATGCATAACAAATTTAGCAAATGGCTGTTAAGTAATAAATATCAACATGCCAATAAGTAAAACTATACCTTTATACACTTTTCAGCTTTATAGAAGCAGTGACTGAGTTGCAAAACATACATCGATCAACACTCAGTGCAGCCCAAGAAAACACAAAGAAATTGTCAAATCCAATAACTATTTAGGCCCATATTTATAAAAAATGATGCACAACTGCGTTAGCGCAGTTGTGCGTCATTTTTTCAAACGTGAGCTAACATCATTCACTAGCGCCATCTGTGCGCCATATTTAAACAATGACGCACAATGGTGCTAAGGAAAGGTTAGCGTAAAAAAAATGACGTTAACCATTGCTGCATGCCATAAAGAAAAATTACACTATTGCTGCAAAAGTGGTGCTAGACCGTTTTGCTGCATGTATATATGTTGCAAAACAGGTTAGCGCCATTTTTTATCGCATTAGCGTCAAACACAAAACACACAAGCAGAAAAAATAGAAATTTAAAGACAAGATGGAGATTGCAGGACAAGAGAGACCCCAGGGAGACTGTTGCTTTAGTGAGGAGGAGCATGAGATGCTGGTGACGGAGCACCAACACCAGCTCTTCGTCACCTCCAAATTGCCAGTCGGTAGGAGAGACACAATATGGCAGGCAATAGTAGACAATGTCGACAGCGTGGCAGAGTTGACGAGAACTCTCACTGAGTAAGTGCTGGCTTGATTGTAAGCGCAGTAATAAGGAGAAACTGACCAGGAACCAAAAGGCAGCACTGCAGACTGGAGGTGGAAGTCCCGTACGACAGGAGGACCTGGATGAACTGGAGGAGATGGTCGCAGCGATCATCTCGGAGGAGCCGGTCACTGGAATTGCAGGACAGCGCAGACTACCAAGAACCAACACAAATGCAGGGTAAGTAGCGGGGGATATCTGGAATTCCACAAATGGCAGAAGGGGGAGGCACATAGGACACACTCAATCCACGCTAAAGGGTTGCTTCAGGACACATAGGCCTTGAATCAAGATGTGCCATTCCCACCCAAGCCACACATTTACTGATGCTTTGGTTGTCCCTAGTACAGTGCACTAGAGGTGCCCAGGGCCTGTAAATCAAATGCTACTAGTAGGACTGCAGCACGGATTGTGCCACCCCATAACTGCCCTGTAAACATGACTCAGAGGTGCCATTGCACTGTCAGTGTGTGCAGTTTTAAACTGCCAATTCGACTTGGCAAGTGTACCCACTTGCCAGGCCTACACCTTCCCTTTTCTTATATGTAAGGCACCTCTAAGGTAGGCCCTAGGGAGCCCCATGGGCAGGATGCAGTGTATATTTAAGGTAGGATATATACTAATGTTTTTTATATGTCCTGACAGTGAAATGCTGCCAAATTCGTTTTTCACTGTGCAAGGCCTATCTCTCTCATAGGTTAACGTGGGGGCTGCCTTTAAATATCATAAAAGTGCAGATTCCCTTTGGGAGCAGATAGAAATATGGAGTTCATGGCCTCTGAACTCACAACTTAAAAATACATCTTTTAGTAAAGTTTATTTTTAGATTCTGTGTTTAAAAATGCCACTTTTAGAAAGGAGGAATTTTCTTGCTTAAACCATTCTGTGACTCTGCTTGTTTGTGGATTTCCTGTCTGGCTCAATTTGACAGTTGGGCTGTTTGCACCTCTCTCTAGACAGTGACACAAAGGGAGCTGGGCTGTAACCTGCATATCCTGATGAGCCATCTGTGCTAGGATGGAGGGGAGGAGTGGTCACTTACACCTGAAAGGGCTGTGCCTGCCTTCACACAATGCAGTCTCCAACCCCCTGGTGTGTGTCTGGGGCCTGGCCTGGGCAAGGCATGATCTTGAAACAACAGAGACTTCTCTTTGAAGTAGGCCTACTTCAAAGACAGAAAGGGGTATAAGAAGAGCACAGAAAACCTCTGAAAATTAGATCACTTCTGGAATCAAGAGGAACCTCTGCCAAGGAGAAGAGCTGAAGAGCTGAGGAGACGAGCTGCCCCTGCCTGTGACTGAGCTTTGGTAGGCTAGCCTGCAGTTGCTGCTTCTGCCTGTGAAAGGGGACAAAGACTGGACTTTGTTGTGGATTCCTGCTGGAGAAGAATCTCCAAGGGCTTGAAGTGAGCTTGCCTCCTGTTGTTGAAGTCACAGGGCCATCAAAGACTTCCCCTGACAGAAACTGGACTATCTGCTGAGACTCCTGCCCTGCCAAGTGGTGCCCTATCTAGTCCCTGGGCTCTTGAGAGGTGAAGCTGGCAGGTAAGAACTGAAAATCCACGCAAAGACCGCTGTGCGAGTAAACTTTCGATGCACCACCCGCCTCGCTGCTGAGAAAGACGCCAGCTTTGTGGCTAAAACCGACACTCCACCTGCATCACAGCTGGAAGATCGACGCAATGCGGCTAGAGAAACGACGCGCAATACCCGCAGCATCTGCTGTTAACAAAGCAAGCCCCCAACCAGCGTTGTTTCCTTACACCGTGTGACCGGATTTCAATGCAACATTGCTGGGTGCGGAAAATCAATGCAAAGCCCCCCGGACCTGGGGTGCCTGTCCGGATTGATGCATTTCTGTCTTGCAGAAGAGAAGAAACAATGCACGCTGACCCGACCGAAGGAGGAATGACGCACGTTCTCGCTTGCGGGTCAGAAATCTACGCATCGCTAGTCTTTTTTGAGGCACACTCGCCAGTGCAGCTTTATTTACCATACCCAGGTACTTTTGTGCGCTGACAGCATTCTCACTGTTTTCAAAGGATTAAGGGCCACATGTACATATCTTTTTTCTCATTTCAAACAGCCCAATTCGCAGAAAAAAGCATTTGGTATGTACAGACCTATTTTTGCGATTCGGTAATCGATCTACCGAATCGCAAAAAGGGCTTGTGAGTCACAATTAGGAAGGGGTGTTATCTTCCTAATTGTGAGTCGCAGTCCAATGTACAATTGGTTTGTGACCCCTTCCCCTTTGTGAATGCATGCAAAAACATTTTTTCAGAGCAAGCAGTGGTCCCATTGCACGCCCCTCTGACGCAGAAAACTGCATCATAGGGGCACATAACTTCAAGGAACCGTAACCCCTCAAAAATGTGCCAGTACACCTTCTTGTAAATATGGTGCAGTGCTAAGTGCCACCGGAGCATCACGAAAAGTGACACTCAGGTGACGCTTGGGGCACCAAAATATGCCCCAAAATACCTTGTGAGCATGATCCATGTGTGATGCACAATGCTACACATAATGTAGAACTGCAACCCTGGGTCAGTAGCACGTCACTGAGCCTCCAGTAGCAAATAAATGATGTGCCATGTCAACAGCCACAACAATCTAAGATTGATTTAAGACTATCTCATTGTAGAGGATGATGGCTTACCTTCTGTCCTGCTGACATGCCTGTCCTTGATTTTACAGATGACATGGATGACCAGCTGCCAACCATCAATGAAGAGACTCTCCAGGATGTCATAGGATCCCTCTAGACACCACCCCCAGTCACAGGGAGGACACACAGCATTGTGGGGTCTCCACATGAACCAACTAGCTACCAACACACAGTACCAGCCAGTAAGGACACTGCCCTGACTCGAGGACCCAGAGATCACCTTTCAGAGGACAGTGGTAGGAGTCCAGTGGGAGCTGGCCAAGCAGGTGCGGGTGGGGATGGAGACCATGGCAGGCAGCCTAGAGAGAGTGCAGAGGTGCCTCAGTCCAATTAAGGACAACTCAGCTGCCATCAGAGGCACCCGCTCCCTGCTATGTGGACTCCAGCAGTTTCTGGTCGACATAGCTACTGTCATGAAACAGAGGCTATAACAATTGCCCTCCCAAACTGGCAGCAGCTGGGGGCTATGCAGAATACTCTGGAGTCCATACAGTGGAAAGTGGTCTCCCTCAGGGAAAACATGGCTGCCTACTACAGTGATGTTCCTGCGATGTTGAAAAATCAACTGTTCCTCCTTGCTGCAGTGATGCCTTATGTGTTCCCACAAATGGCAGTTGCTGGGACCTTTGACTCCACATCTCTATCCCCTGATGTGTGTGTGGCCCCATCTACCTCTATAACAGCACCAGCAATGGCACAAGAAGCACGATGCACATCAGAGGATGAAGATGTGGAAGGAATAGCATTCACAAGGAAAACTACCCGGTAGCACCAATCTGTGCTGCATGGACAGTATGTCCTTAGTTCTGGGCTTAAGATCATGCCAGTGTTGTGAGAGTAGGAAATATGCTCTCTTCACTCAACCACTCTTTACTTGTCTGCTATGTACTATCATTCTCTCCATTCTTACCAACTGGCATTTTTAACCTCCTCATTAATGCACCCTTCTTACACCATGTCTCATTACATGTCCCTTACCCCTGAACTCTGATTGTGCTACATATGGCTAGCGTACACTTATGGGGTCTGTAAACTGGACATTGTGTAGCATTTGAAAATACACTTGCACCTGTAAATAAAGCACCTTGTATACATGTAGCATTTCTACGTTTACTGTGATCCATCTACTCAGCTAAATGATTGCATTGTGTCAATCCATGTCAATGAGTAGTGATCATCATTACACCAGTGCATTACTGTCAGACACAAAGCCACACACTAGAATCGTAACATGATAAAGGTGACTGATACTGTTGTCGGCTACAACCAACTTACTGAGTATTCTATACAAATATTGGACAGATATGTTTTGAAGTTGACATACAGCATGTATGGTTCAGAACTAAGTCAATGGTAATGTACCCAGATGGAAGTACCAGTACAACTAATTTGTGTGGTACAGAAGAGGCTAACCTTATCATTGATGGGCACTCTCAGTGTTGCAGGTTACTGTTCCAAATTTGCATGTTGTCAGATGTGCCACACTTGCCAACAATGAAACTGCAAGACCCCACCAATGACTGTTAAAGTTCCATACTTGTCCAAGATAAAGTATACAAACACAATGTAAATGGCTGTAACAGTGGACGGCAAATGTATGGACTAGTTGATGTTATTTAGCAGCCAATCTGACAGCTCCTTGGTCATCGGGGATGCACATGGTAATCCTTGGAAATCAAGACAGTAAAGATTTCTTCCAACTTGGCCATGCACACATGAGAACCCCCAGACACTCAATTAACATGGAATTTCATTTTTTTACACAAAAAGGATTTAGTGTAAATTATTCATGACTACATACCTAAACCTATCCTAAAACCTACCCTACACTAAACTAACCTAAACTAACTTAACTTACTACTTCACCTATTTAACCTATTCTAAACTAATCTTACACATATAACGCCACACTCTTAACATTGTTCCCCCACCCTCATTAAAAGACAAGATACATTTAGGACAACATAAACTATGACTACACATGTACTAACTTATCATATGGCCTAAACAAATAAATATATATGTATATATATATATATATATATATATATATATATATATATGTATATATATATATATATATTTTTTTTTTTTAATATTTGTTTTGGTATTTTAAAAATGTTTTACACAAATAGCCCAACATGACCCCCAACCCCCTAATAAAAAAATAAGTACTAAAACCCACCCCCAACTATACTTAACCTAATCTATGCCTACCCTATACTACTACACTAACCTAACACTACCCATCTTGAACCCAAACTAAAACTATTTACAACAGTATAAGGGAGAGGGAAGGAACTGGGAGGTAGTGTGTATGCCACATCACAGTTTTTTAAGCTTCTGTTTGCAGTACTTCAAAATTGCAGCAGGTGGCTGCACAGGTGCCTGGCTCCTGACAGTTGCAGCAGATGTAGATGGGGTTGGACCCTCAGAGCCCCCAGGACTCCTGATGGTGTTGGCAATTTTGACTGCTTTTGTGGTGGTGGCTGCTGCAGAGGTCTCCCATGTGGGAACACACACCATGCCCCTGTGGCCTTTTCCTCATGGTACCTCCTTGCCATCTGCTTTTACCCAGCACTACCATCCATTATGTGGCAGTAACTGTCTGCCCTTTTGTGGAAAGCTCTATGTTCCTCAGGTGTCATATTGGCCCTGAAAAATGAGGAGAATCAAGCTTTGACTAAAACATTAGGTGGAGGTAGAACAGACGTATAATGCACACTGCATCCACAGATGACACATGCAGTCCACTACACAGTCCTCAACAATGACTTACTCCTAATCCAAGACTATTTCCTACCAGCCATCTATGGTATCATGTACATGTTTCTGGGATGAAGGCTATCCATTGTCGACCATCAGGCCCAAACAGTGAGTGGACCAATGCACCCTTACTCAACATATATATTAACAAACTTGTCAGGATCACGTGGCCCTAGATTTCCTGAGTCCTTGTCAATATGGGGAGCTATGAATGCAATTCACCTCCTTGGCACCACTGGTGCTACATCAGGGCTTGTCCAGGCATCATGCATGCAAGGTGGGGGGTCATCAGATATGGGTTCTGGAAGGAAAGTTTCCATCGGCTAATGTAAGGTTTTGTAAAGCCTCCTTCATTTGTCCTGGTTTAAGATCTGGTCTGAGCACATGTTACAAGGGGGCACACCATTGCTCATGATGTGCCCACATGTACAAATATGCTATGTCCCCATTATGTGTGGCCAAAGCATGACCAGCTGTGCTATGTTGTGCTTAATGTGTAAAGCGTCACACACATGGTGGCTGTATGGGTGCCCTTAGGGCCACAGTGAGTTTGGCACTGTACTGGATACTGCTACAGTATTCTTATATATTGAACATCATGTGCACATGCATGCCAGACATCATTAAAGTACAAGGTACGCACTCAGCATTCACATCATATGCACATGTGATTTGACCAAGATCACTCACAAATATCATGGTGGCAGGACCATGTTGGTAATTCTGCTGAGATCTAGCTTGGGACAATCCACAGAATTTTCCCACAACCATCCGGAGCTGAGTTGTCTAATAACAACGTACACTACTGACTATTGTCCAGCACAATATGGCTCCTTGCAGTACTGCAGCTTCAATTTTTATCTGAATGGTACTGAGGCACCTGTGGTGCAAGTGTCTCCTACATAAGCCCCATAGAGACCTCTATACATTTCCTTCACCTGTATAGTTTTGTGAGTAACTGTAAACTATGTTTTGCACACAGTTCTGTCAACAGTGCTATGACAAAATTGTTGTCAAAAGGGATGCTAATTACATTACCAGCTGCTCTGACACCTATCATGAATATGTGGCCATGCATTCCATTTCCTAAAACCCAGAATTCCATACCAGCACACGTTGCCACTTGTGCTACAATCAAGCCATTTCTAATGCTCAACATTCCAAAAGACATGATGTCACCATTCTAACTCCAATTATATTATAGAATTGGTCAGGCAAAAATATTATTCATAGCATTGCACACATCAGACTGACTCAGACCAAACCCTGGACTGGCACACATGATGCACAAGGTGCATTGGAGTCTTCAAATCTGGAAACCTCTCCAACAGTGTAGGGTGGGGGTCCATCTGCAATACATTAAAGGAAAACATAGCTTTGTGATATTTAGATGTTCCTGTTAAAGGACAACATTGTTTAATATCAACTTTGTAGGGTGAGTGAGCTAGTCAACCTAGTGGTAGGTCAGACCAACTGTCAAACATCTGTGATCAGCCAGTCACACATAGGGGGTCATTACAACCCTGGCGGACGGTGTTAAAGGTACGGTAATACCGCAAACAGGCCGGCGGGCAAAAAAAGGGAATCATGACCGTGGCGGAAACCGCCAACATAGACAGCCACTTTAACACTCCGACCGCCACGGCGGTACAGACAAGCAGCGCAGCGGTCACCGCCAACAGACAGGCGGAAGACAATGTACCGCCTACAGTATCACAACCCGCCAATCCGCCACCTTTTCCGGGGCGGATTCACCGTGGATAAAAACACGGCGGAAACAGCTTGTGCAATGGGAAAACGCTCACCTTAACACACTCCACGAGGAAGGAGGACACCATGGAGCCGGAATTACAAATCCTACCTGCCCTTGTCTTCCTGCTCATTTATGAACACCAGCAACTGCGGCGGCGAAGACAACGGTGAGTACTGCACCTACGACATAGGGGAGGCAAACGTCAGGGGGACACACACGCAAAACCCCCACCCCCACCCTCGCACATTATAACACACACAGCTATGCAAGTCAAAACATCACAGTAACAACCCACAACCCCCCCGGAAGAATGCAAAGACCAAAGGAAATCAGTCGAAAAATTGTAATGTATCAAAATACAGTTACCAAATATATACAGATATATATATACACCTTCAAAAGTATATACATTACGAGAAGCAGTGCAGGTATGCACATATCAATGTCCGTGCACCACTGGTCCAAAAATGCATGGGCGAGGCCCACAATAGATACCTGTCCACAAACGGAGAGAACACTGCTGGGGCATCAGATAGAAATACAACAGGCACCTCAGGGGGAAGGGAAGGGGGGGGCACCTCAGCCGGATTACAGCACCACGCCAGATCCACGACGGGCTCCATGCCCATTGATGTATCCTGGGGAGTGCAAAGCCACAGTCTCTCAAGTCTCTACAGTGGTTGGTTTGCCCACTGAACAATCCTGGGGAGTGCAAAGCCACAGTCTCTCAAGTCTCTACAGTGGTTGGTTTGCCCACTGAACAATCCTGGGGAGTGCAAAGCCACAGTCTCTCAAGTGGATAACAGTCTCCAACGGTTCTGGAGGGGGAATGGTGCCCACACTGCATTTAGCTCCCCGTGACGGTTCCTGTACTGTCACAGTCCCAGCTGTACATGGGAAAACGATGCTTGATGTGGCGGTGTTTCCTTGTTCAGCGGTGCTTTGCCATGGCGGTCTCTGATCTGTTCATTGGTTCTCTGCCCTGTTTAGCGGTGCTGTGCCCTGTTCAGCGGTCTTCACCATGGCGGTGATTCCCTTGTTCAGCGGGGCTTTGCCATGGCGGTCTCTGATCTGTTTAGCGGTTCTCTGCCCTGTTCAGCGGTGCTGTGCCCTGTTCAGCGGTCTTCATCATGGCGGTGATTCCCTTGTTCAGTGGTGCTTTGCCATGCGGTCTCCGACCTGTGCATTGGTGTGTGGCATGACGGTCCCTCATTTTCCAGCGGGGCTGTGGCAGCCGGGGCCCTCCTGGGCACTGACTCTGGCGGTGGTCTCCTGACCACTGACGATACTCGTGCCCTCCTGGGCAATGACTCTGGCGGTGGTCTCCTGACCAGTGACGACGGTGCTGGCGGTGGCGTCCCGGCCGCCGGGGAGGATGGCGCCCTTCTCTGCCGTGCTGCTCTCATCAGACTGTGCAGACTTCTTCTGGCCCTTCACCACCTTTGGAGGAGTCACAGCTGACTCTGCAATCCCCCTGGGACCCTTGTGAGCAGTTTTGCCACCCGGAGTCTTCACCCTGTCCCGTCGGCCACTTTCCAACTTGAGATGCTTTACAGGGGGTGGACTGGCAGTGCTTTAGCTCGGTGTCACACTGCCTGCCCTAGTGGCTGGTGCACTCCACACACCTGTAACAAGCACCACTGGTTCTGGAGTCTTTTTGGCTGAGGTGCTACTACGGGACTTATGAATTGGAGGGGTGGGGATGGGGGCAAAGAGGTCAACGTTGCTGAGGGAGAGTTTATGACGAACACTGGGATGGATAGCTGGAGGGGGTCTGGGAGTGGAGGAAGAGGAGGTGGTTGTAGGAGGTGTCACTTTAGGTGTTTTGGGTGCAGGTGCAGGTGCAGGTACTGGAGGCTGTCGTGAGGTGGATGGATGTTGGGTGTGTGGGTGCCCGCGTTTGTGTACTTTGGGAGGAGGCGTCACAGACACACTGGGAGAGGACACAGGGGACGTGTAAATGGGAGTGGGGGTGGTGAGTGCAGGTGAGCGGGGTGTGGTGCTGGGTGTTCTGCTGCGTGTCCTAGTGCCTGTAGATGTAGAGCATGCAGGTGAGAGTGTAGACTACACTGGGAGGGAGGAGAAAGACGATGAGGAGGGGGACACAGTGGAGGCAGTGGATGTTGCTGTGTCTGTATGTGTCTGATGCTTGTGTGAGTGCCTGTGGGATGTGTGGTGCCTATGTTTGCCTGAGCTTCCCTTGTGTGTTGAGGTGTGTGCATGCTTGTCTGTTGGTGTGCTTGGGATAGGCTGGGGTACAGGGGATTGGGTCTGGGTGGAGGAAGTTGGAGGGGGGAGGCTAGACACAGGGACAATGGCTGCCATCAGTGCTGAGGCCAAAGATTGCAGGGTTCGATGAAGGGCAGCCTGACCAGAATGAATGCCCTCCAGGAATGCATTACCGTGTTGCAACTCCCTTTGTACACCCTGGATAGCATTCACAATGGTAGACTGCCCAACAGTGAGTGACCTGAGGAGGTCAATGGCCTCCTCACTGAGGGCAGCAGGGGTGACAGGGCAGGGGCTGAGGTGCCTGGGGCGAAGGTGATGCCCACCCTCCTGGGTGAGCGGGCACGGGGCGAATGCTGAGGGGCTGCTGGGAGGGCGGTGCTGGTAGGGGAGGTGGCGGCTGTACCTGTAAAAGTGTGGGGCACAGATGGTGCCGCCACCACAAGGGAGCTCCCATTGGCGGACGAGTCCGTGTCGCTGGTTGGTGATCCGGTTCCCGACGTGAAGCTCCCCTCGCCCTCCGTCCCACTGGTGCATTCTGAGTCCGTGGTGTGGCCCTCCATGGCCATGTGGGATGCAGCTCCCTCGTGCTCCGGTGCCACTGTACCTCCGCCTGATTATGCTGATGCACAAAAGAACATGGAGAGCAGAAAAAGGGGGGGGGAACGACAGAAGAAAGACAGGTTGAGTGCATGGCATACCGCTACCGTTGGCGGACAATACAGACACAGCAGCCCCCTGCACCACGCCGTGCTCCTGGCCTCTACAGATGCAATTCCTGGGACATGGCCTACATCGCTATGGTAGATATCTGCACGGGAAACATCCTTTATGCCGACTTTTTTATAACAAAGTCCTGGTTAACGAAAGCGGAACAACGCTTTCTTTAACCACGACTTCGTTATTTTGTGCCTTAACCACGCATGTCCTGAACAACGAACATGCATGATTAAGGTACAAACAAGGGAGTCGGCTGAGGAGGACGATGCAGACGACTCAGGTAAGTGGGGGGTTTTAGGTTTTGGGGAGGGGGTGGGGGGTCGGGGTTTTAGGTTTTGGGGTGGGGTTGGGGGGTGGGGTGTTTTTGGTTTTGGGGAGGGGGTGGGGGGTCGGGGTTTTAGGTTTTGGGGTGGAGTTGGGGGGGGTGTTTTTGGTTTTGGGGAGGGGGTGGGGTGTCGGGGTTTTAGGTTTTGGGGTGGGGTTGGGGGGTGGGGCGTTTTAGGTTTTGGGGAGGGGGTTGGGGTTTTAGGTTTTGGGGTGGGGTTGGGGGGGTGGGGCGTTTTTGGTTTTGGGGAGGGGGTGGGCGGTCGGGGGTTTTAGGTTTTAGGTTTTGGGATGGGGTTGGGGGGTGGGGCGTTTTTGGTTTTGGGGAGGGGGTGGGGGGTCGGGGTTTTAGGTTTTGGGGTGGGGTTGTGGGGGTGGGGTGAGGCATGCAGGATCAATGGGTGCCTGTTGTTAATGACTTTACCAGGAATGCCTTTACAACGAAATATCGTTGTTAAGGCATTCGTGGTAAAGGCATTAGTAGTAACAACGAGGTCGGTGTTCCGACCTCATTGTTTAGGCACCCGTTGTTTTGTCAGTCGGCATTCCGTCGTACAACCCATCTGCACACATGGATGCCACAGGGGCATGTATACCTGTATTTGGCACTCTACTGCGGTGGGGTGGAGTGCCACATGGCCTGCATTACGGAGGGGCCTAGCCTATGGAAGTCGCCCTGGCCTAGGGAAACCCACAGCCCTCCTCCCACACCTAGACCCCTCAACTGCGCGCAAAGTCACCAGAATGATTGTGTACTCACCCCCTTGTGTCTGCTGTGATGCCCTCAAGCGCCCATCCAACTCAGGGTAGGCCACCGCCAGGATCCGGAACGTCAGGGGGGTCATGGGCGACGGGCACCCCTCCCACGTTGTGAGGCCATCCCCAGCTGAGCCTCTGCCATCTTCTTGCTCCAGCGGCGAATGTCCTCCCATCTTTTACGGCAGTGGGTGCCCCGTCTCTGGTGGACCCCCAGGGTCCGGACGTCCTTGGCGATGGCACGCCAAATGTCCTTCTTCTGGTGGGCGCTGACCTACATGACATGAACAGGGGATGAAGAGAAGTCATTAGCAAGAGCACCGTCGAAGTGAGTGGCCCCCATCCCTGCCCTTGCCATGTGGCACATGCATTCACAGTACTTCATGTTCACTGCACTCTGCCCCCTTCCCTCTTACAACCAGCCCTCTCCACCCAGGCATAGCCCATACAACGTGCTCCCTGTGTACTTACCTGTTGGTCTGGAGGACCGTAGAGTAGCGTGTACTGGGGGAGGACCCCGTCCACGAGCTTCTCCAACTCCTGAGCAGTGAAGGCAGGGGCCCTTTCCCCAGACGCAGCAGCCATTGTCTCTTCCAGACCGAGGTCACAGCAGCACTTGCAGTGTAGGTCCTCTCCTGTCGAAGATCAGCTATCAAGTGATTGAACAGCTAGAAAATGGCGGTCACGTCCGCGGCGGTGCGTCTCATCACCGCCGGCGCACTTCATCATTGGCTCCTGGGACCCATAGGGTCCAATGTTAACCAATGCAGCTTTGCGCCGCGGTCTTCAACCGCCTACTGCGACGGTGTACAGCGCCAGCACAGTTACCTCACATCCCACTGTCCCAGTTTAGAGGTCAGGCAGCCGCCATTTCAGGGGCCCACATGGCTTCATTTGCAACTGCGTCACACATACCTGGGTCTACACTCGACACACATACAGGAAGATTTTTGTCTTTGGTGTCGTGTTCTGTGTATCTGTGGGTACATACCTGGGATTGTGGTGACTCTGTGGTCGCTGTTGTCCTTCCTAGGCACCGTCAGCTTGGACATTTGAGAAGATGGCGGAATCCTCCGGTGTAACGACCGCTGGTGGACCTGTTGACAATGGAGGAGCGACATTTACTCATCACCTACAGGTTTGACCGTGCCACAATCCTGGAACTGTTTACCCAGTTGGAGCCAGACCTGATCTCACCAATCCGCCATCCCACAGGAATCCCCACTCAAGTGCAGGTGCTGTCAGTGCCCCATTTCCTTGCAAGTGGATTGTTTCAGACAACAGTGGCCATGGCATCAGGGATGTCCCAGCCTATGTTTTCCAACGTGTTGTCCAGAGTGTTGTCTGCCCTGCTGAAACACGTAAGGAGCTACATCGTTTTCCCTCATGTGGAGGATTTGCCAACAGTGAAAGGTGACTTCTATGCCCTTGGACATATCCCCAACATCATAGGTGCTATTGATGGGACCCATGCAGCTCTGGTCCCCCCCCACAGGAGTGAACAGGTGTACAGGAACCGGAAGAGTTATCATTCCATGAATGTACAGATGGTATGTTTGGCAGATCAGTACATCTCGCAGGTAAATGCTATGTTCTCTGGATCAGTGCATGTCGCCTACATCCTGCGCAATAGCAGCATCCCTTATATGATGGGTCAACTCCAGAGGCACCGGGTGTGGCTATTGGGGGACTCTGGTTACCCCAACCTGTCCTGGCTATTGACCCCAGTGAGGAATCCCAGGACCAGGGCAGAGGAACGCTACAATGAGGCCCATGGGCGGACTAGGAGGGTGATCGAACACACCTTCGCCCTCCTGAAGGCCAGGTTCAGGTGCCTGCATATGACAGGTGGTTCCCTATTCTACTCACCAAGGAAGGTGTGCCAGATCATCATCGCCTGCTCGATGCTTCACAATCTTTCTTTGCGATGCCAGGAGCCTTTTCTGCAGGAGGATGGTCCAGATGGCGGTGTTGTGGCAGCTGTGGAGCCTGTGGACAGTGATGAGGAGGACGCTGAGGAAGAAGACATAGACAACAGGGAGTCAGTCATACGGCAATATTTCCAGTGACACACAGGTGAGAACAGTTTTCTTTTTACCATTACATTCACTTTCACACTTCTACCTCTAACCTGTCTGTCATTTCATAGCAGTATTTGGTCACTGAGTTGCACCTTTCCGTTATGGTTTCACAGGTGTGGTTAGCAACATGTGTCATCTACTTGCATCCTTCAAGGACTTGTGATGTGTGACATAGGTATGTTGGCTATAAAAATGGAAAGCATGTTGACACTGTCATTGATTATACATATTTACCAAATCACAGACTGACTCCAGATTGTTTTGTGGTTCAAGGGTGTTTATTTCAGTGCTCAAAAATGGAGGGGGGTAGTGATATGGTGATGGGGACGGTGGAGGAATGTACATGGCAGAGTCCAGTCCATTAGTCACACAGGTGCACTGACCATATGGGCATAGGAAGTGGAGATGGGGCAGTTCCAATAGGGACAGGGTAACAAAGTGAGACAGTGGGAGGACAATCAGGGTGGTCTCATTTCCTGGCGGGGGTCTTGCCATCTTGCTCTGTCCTGTTCCTGGTTCTCAGGGACCGCTTGAGGGGTGGTTGTCCGTCTGCAGGGGGTGGGGTGCTGGTGTGGTGGTCCTGTGGCGGGGCGTCCTGTCCACTAGCGCCGGCGGAGGTGGTGGGCAGTTCATCGTCCATGCTAGTGTCAGGGGCCCCTTGGAGTGCCACGGTGTCCCTCATTGTCTTTTGTATGTCCTTCAGCAACCCTACGATGGTGCCCAGTGCGGAGCTGATGGTTCTGAGCTCCTCCCTGAACCCCAAATACAGGTCATCCTGCAGGCGCTGGATCTCCTGAAACTTGGCCAGTACCGTCGCCATCGTCTCCTGGGAGTGGTGGTATGCTCCCATGATGGAGGAGAGGGCCTCGTGGAGGGTGGGTTCCCTTGGCCTGTCCGCCCCCTGTCGCACAGCAGCCCTCCCAGTTCCCCTGTATTCCTGTGCCTCCGTCCCCTGGACCGTGTGCCCACTACCACTGCCCCCAGGTCCCTGTTGTTGGGGTGGTGGGTTATCCTGGGTTCCCTGTAGTGGTGGACACATCGCTGATTGACGTGTCCTGGGTACGGAGGTATGGGCCCGCTGGGTGGGTGCTGTGCTGGTGTTACCAGAGGGTGGAAGGTCAGTGTTGGGCTGTGCATGTGCAAGTGGAACCGACTGTCCCGAGGCCCCCGATGGTCCGGGCTGGTCATCAGGATCCAGTAGGGCAGAGCTGCTGTCGTCACTGTGGGCCTCTTCTGTGGGTGGAGTGGAGTTGTCTGGACCCTCCGGTGTGGTGACGTTCCGTAGTGGTCCTGCAGGGATATAAGAGCATGATTAGTGCATGTATGTGAGTAATGGTGTGCAATGGGTGGGTGTTTGTGTACCCCAGTGCAAGCATTCCTGTGTGTGGGTTTGTGTGATGATGGTTAGGGGGTTGTTATGGGTATGTGCAGTGAGCATGCTTTGGTGAGGGCTGACCATGCTTTGTTTTTCCATGCGGGGCTTGGTGTTGGGATGTGTGGTTTGTGTTATGAGTACATTAGTGAGGAGTTGGAGTGATAGGGGAGGGGGTGAGGGTGGGGGTGTGTGATGGCATGCAGGTAGGGTGGGGGATATAATAGTTGAGATTTCACTTACCAGTGTCCATTCCTCCACCGACTCCTCCGAGGCCCTCTGGATGCATGATGGTCAAGACTTGCTCCTCCCATGTTGTTAGTTGTGGGGGAGGAGGTGGGGGTCCGCCGCCAGTCCGCTGTACCGCAATGTTGTGCCTGGATACCACTGAACGCACCTTCCCCCGTAGGTCGTTCCACCTCTTCCTGATGTCCTCCCGATTTCTTGGATGCTGTCCCACTGCGTTGACCCTGTCCACGATTCTTTGCCATAGCTCCATCTTCCTGGCTATGGATGTGTGCTGCACCTGTGAGCCAAACAGCTGTGGCTCCACCCATAGGATTTCCTCCACCATGACCCTGAGCTCCTCCTCTGAAAACCTGGGGTGTCTTTGGCGTGACATGAGGTGGTGTGGGTGATGTGTGGGGTGGTGTAAGTGTTGATGTGTGTGGTTATGTGTAGTGGTGTGTGGTGTATTGTGTGTGTAATGTTGTGTGGTGGATGGTGTGGTGTGCCTCTGTGTGGTGGGGTTGTCTATTGCTGTGCTCTCTCTGTCGCCTTCGTCTCACATTTTTGGTCGTAGGGGTTTGTGGGTGATGTGGGTGTGTGTTTTATGTTGTGTTGGGTGTGTGGGCATGGTGTGTGTATGTGTATCAGGTGTGTGTATTTGGAATTGTCCAATGTGGTGGTGTTTTGGAGATGTGTGTGTATTTTGAGCGCAGCGGTGTGTACCGCCAATGGAATACTGCGGTTGAAAGACCGCCGCGTGGATTCGTGTGTCGTGATAGCATGGGCGTGTTTCTGTTGGCGTGACGGTGGAGGTTTTGTTTTCACCAGTTTATCACTGACCTTTGGTGTGGCGGTCTTGTGTGGGTGTCTGAATTTCGGCAGGTTCCGAGCTGTGGGTCATAATAGCTGTGGCGGAATTCCACGGCCGTGGCTGTGCTTTGGCAGTCTTCTGCACGGCGGTAAGCGCCTTTTACCGCCAATGTTGTAATGAGGGCCATAGTCTCAGATAATGGACACAGTGGCACCTACAAATCATCACCTTCCCAGACACTCCTGTGGTGCTTTGCACTGCACCATATATACAGCACATTGTCATGCAGGTGTTTTTAGCTTTACACCTACATGACCATATAGGACTACATTACACTGTATACTGCATCTGAGGGACATGCAATGGTTGTTGTAGTGGCTATCCCATTGTGCCACCCATAGCTTTTGAGACTGCCCCAGATGTTGAAGAAATCTACCTCATTGTCACCGCTAACTGATGATGAACTGCCCAGGGGTTATGTGAGTATTCCAAAGTGTAGAGGAATGCTTTGTTACATCCTTGTTTGTAGTTACTAATATATGTGTGCCATCACAAGGCACCCACACGCGAGCAATAATGCCATGGAAGTTTACTTATTTTCAATTAGTTAGACCTACCTGCATACTGACAGATTGAAATTATGGTTGTATTGCCAATATTGTGTGGCCTGCCATTGTTGGCATGGTGTTCCAGTATTTGTCCAGAAAGGGATTAGAACATGCACATAGACATATGCCTCAACACAGACACACTTTCTCTGTGGTCCAACGATGCATGTGTTGGTGCAGGTTCCTGAGTAATGTGCCAGTGATGGTGCAGATGCAGGGCAGCCCCATACTGTCAGTAAGATGTGGCAGGCCTGTGGTACAAAATCAGCACATGTGTGTAGGGTAATGGACAAAGTTAGGAGTGTATGTGATACACAACGTACAGGAAGAGGAAAGTGGAAGTAGTCTGGACCCAGTGCATAGTCAAGCTTCCTTATATGGCCTTGGCCAATGACACAAAGGGGCACATTGTAGGAAAGTGGTGCTGCACCAAGTGCAACACTACAGTCCTTGTGGCCCTCAGTGCACCCCTTTCCCCCTCCATGATGGCGCCTAATGAGAAATAAGGCACAGCATGATGCAGATAGGGTCCAACTGCATCTATTTATATGGAGGCAAATGATTTACTCAGCAGGAGTAGCAACAAAACCGATCATCATGACTTCTGCTGTGTACATAGGGGTCCATAATATACATTTATATGCCACCTTATAACACCTGCTCTCAGCAGTCATTCAAAGTGCATGAAAAATGTCATTAAGTTATTTCTCATATTTTCTAGAGGCTTGTACATTTTCACCCAAACAGGTGTTGGGCCTCCCTCTCATACATGATGCATAGCGCAGGCCTCTGCGCTACGCATCCATCACAACACTTTGTTATGGCTGTGCAGGGAAAATGGCAATTCTGCCCTGCCTCTGCTTCATAAATATATATTACAATGGCAGCGCTAAGGTGGCTCTCGGGCTCATAATACAGGCAGCATGCAACATGTCCAGATCCTTAGACAAAACATGCTGCACTCACCCGTATCAGCACCTGTCATGCACATACAAATAATGGTGTTGGTTTGGAAATGGGATACTTACCAACTGCTCCACCAATCTCAGTCCCCAGGTGATCCAGTAGATCTTTCTCCCTGGCGATAATGTCAGCCCAACTGTGTTTTAGTTGGAGGCCATTGCGTCTGGTGCCAAAAACTCAGGACAGGTGGTGGAACACCTTGCCCCACTGCAGCTTCCTGGCCTCTGTGGGGTATCCCTGGATTACACTTCCACCCAGGACAAGCATCATGGGGAGGTAATGTTGGACAAGCCAAATGAAGCCCCCCAGCTCATCTAACCACATCTTGGCCATTCTCCCTTTCCCTGACATCATGCAGTGTAAAATACCTGCAACTGCAGTTGCAGTTAAAAAAATAAAACCTTACACTACACCAATTTCCCAACTACCCCAAAAACGATCCTACCCCTAGACAAACACCCCACAATACGGTGAAAGATACAGAACAAATACAATACAAAAGACTGATAAGAATACAAACAATACACAACAGCAACAGGACACAGCACAAAAACTCTCCAAAAACTCCAAATCACCAACAACACCAGCTCCACACAGCCTCACACAGTAACAGACAAACAGACTGTGAAGTGAAAGTGAAAGTGAACTCACTGTACCAATGTATGGAGGCACTATGTCGTGTTTCATCACTTCCTGGGACTGTGCTTCATGTTTTCAGTCATGCGTTGTTTATTTTTTTACGCATGATGGTAATGCTTTGTATTGCTTTGTATTGCTTTGTATTGCTTTGTATTGTACCCATTGTACAATTGTGCATGGTAAGGCCTGTGGAAGTGTGATAGACACTCAGGGTCCAGGTGTCTTTTTGTTGCAGAGAAAAGTATGACATTTAGGTGTTAGAGTCAAACATTTTAACGCATGATGGGAATGCGTGGAAATTTGCTATGTAGGCCTTGAGTGCACCCAGATTCACATACCATGTCACATGGGTTATGCAACAATGTTGTCATTATGGTATGGCTACGTGTGTGACTAACCAGTTATATCTTTACTGTAACATCGGTATGTTCAACCTATATGTTTGTTAATGTGTCTGTTGCATGCAATGACTTATACCTTGTGCATATGTGCATGTGTAGCTACACTGTGTCGACATACATGTTAGCATATGTGTACTATGAGTGCACATATGTGTTCGAACACTTATTTGTGGGTGTACCATATTGTTATGTGTGATATACAAATTTACACATACCAACAACACAAAAGATAAGATGGCCTATGTCCAAAACATGGTAAGGCATGTCACATCCATAACAATTTGTACTCAGAGGCTGCAGTGGACTAGAACTGGGTTGACATCATGTAACCCCAGGCAATTTGCGTGTGAATGTGTGTGCACTCTGTGGGGTGTTGTTGATTTAGCCTTCATGATATGGGTCATATGTTTGGACAGTGAATCAGCACCCATTGCTGCTTCATTTGTCTTGCAAACCATAGCACACTCCTCAGCCAACGTGTGTGTGCCATTAGTGAAGCACTTCCCAGCATGTGTCATGGTTGTGCCCGATGGTAGTGCCAGGACATAATCCCATGGATACAGAGTGCAGGCTCTGCCTTTAACATGGGTTACAAACCCTGTACAGTTACTGAAAGTCCATAGTTACCAATGATGTTCCCTCTTTGTCACACATGCACAGTGCAGGCGAAGCAGCAACCCCCCTGAGATGTGACAGTGTTCAGTTACGATATTATTTATACACCGTTTGATCATAGCCCCTACCTTATGTATGCCCCCTTGCATACATCCTGGCAGTCAAGGTGATGATTTAGGGATAGGGCTAGGAATTAGCACATTGGCCACTTTATGGCACGTTATTTGCTGTGGAGCATGGATCTAGGCCTTCAACAGTCACATGCCCTTGAACTGGGTGTCACTGATATGTGAAATGGAGGCAGTAAACCATTGTGCATCACCAACAATGTTGCTACCATACTTGCAACTATTGTGTTTCTTTCCTGCGCTCTGAGGTTTGAGTTACATTCCAATAATATATGTAGTGGAAAAAAAGTAGACCAAGAAAATTCAGGTGCACAGTATTTTACCCGTGCAATTTACAATGTGATGATGATTTTACAGTCACTATATAAATAATCTGTACTATGTGGAGTTTCCTGCAAACTCCTGCAGCAGTGTTAGGTAGTTCCTCCTCCAAATATGCTGCACCATTGTCATCATCCTCCTCGTTGGGGACATACCAGTGGTGGAGTATACAACAGGCTTCTTCCTGTCAGGGACAGGCACCTGAACCTTGACTTCAGAAGCCCAAATCTCCTCTCCATCACACTGCATGTTCTTCTGTGCCCTTAGATATATGTACGCTCTTCCACCATTGTGTGATTGGCTAATGGAGCGATACCCATGGCTGTATGCTGTAACCTTGATCGGCTGCAAAGGAATGAGAGGAGATGTGTTGGTAACGCTTGACAGTGGTTTATAATATACCATGGCAGTTGTCAGTTGTAGGTGGAGTGGTGATTTAGACTTGCTTCTAGTATGATTTATGACTTTGACTTCAAAGACGGAGGTGTTGGTAAAGTGAACTATCTCACAAACTTTCTGGGGTAGGAGTTTATAGGAAAAGACTGTAGGATGTCAGTTTGTTTTTTAATCCACAGCAAAATGTAAATGCCTGTCAAAGATACGCACAAAATATTAAATATACCATCAGTTATGGAGGCACAAATTAAGCACATATTTTTGTAATTCTGAAGTATGATGGAAACATAGATTTTAATGAGATCAAAACAAATCAAGACACTTTACTATATAAAGTACAAAGGACAAATATTTGTTGAAACTTGATTTTTAATGCATTCTTTGTGTGCAATATAGTATTATCAGTAAAGCTGCCTTTTAGTGCGATTTGCCCATTTCAATGGAGAATGTGCTATCCGTAAATGGCAGTTTGCTTCCACAGCATGTTTTAGTAATATATTTGTAACAGTGTTCTCCAAAATGGACCACAGGCTACATACCACACCTTTTCCACTCCTCTGCTGAATAGACATGATTTACATGCTGTACTTGTTCTTCTTGAAACTCTTGGATTTTTCACAATCTCTATAATTTCAGTGGTATGACATCGGTAGGGGCACCCCCACTCTGAAAATCATTCTACCACCATTGCAGTGGCTACCACAGCAGGCAACACCTTTACTTCCCTCTCCTGTTTACCCAGCATATGTTGGTTGGAGCGGAAATCTAGCTCCAAGACACACTGGGGAATATCTATACTTTTTGGTGCAAAACTGCACTAATGCCAGACAGGAGTCATGCCCACGACACCAATGGCCAGCACAGAGGACCAGGGTCCCCTGGGCATGGCCACTGCACCCAGTGCCATGTAGTGGAGCCCATTTCAGGGCCCCTAATGGCACTTTAAAAAAGAAAAACGTACCTGTGCTTACCTATACTTACCTGGGATGGGGTCCCCCATCCTCCACTGTCTCTCTGGTGTGGTTGTCCCTGGGGCTTGGAGAGGGCAGTGGGCTTATTCCATGGTGTTCCACCATGGAAATAGGCCCACAGGTCCCCTTACGCCTGCCCTGACCCAGGTGTTAAATAATGGTGCCTTACTCTTCCATATTTTCCTGGTATTGTTTTTGTTGGCTTTTGGAATCTGTGCACTTTAGTACTGCTAACAAGTGCTAAAGTGTGTGTGTTTATGCCTTATATCATGGTTACATTTGCTTATCCCCAATGAGCATTTTTTATTTACTCATAGTCACTAGTAAAGTGGTACTACAAGTACCTAGCGTCTGTGAGTTAAATGCTACTAGTGGGCCTGCACACTTGCTGTAACACACACTTAAGTAGCTCTTGAAACATGTCTCAGGCCTGCCATTGCAGTCTGTATGTTCAGTTTTAAGCTGCCATTTCAAACTTGCAAAATAAACCTTTTGCCAGGCCCAAACCTCCACCTTTAATACATATAAGTCACCACTAGGGTAGGCCTCAAACAGCAAACAAGGCAGGGTGCAAGGTATTTAAAATGTAGGCGATGTACTTTGAGTTTTACTTTTGCTGATAGTGAAAAAACGTTTAGTTTGTTTTTCAGTACTGCAGCTCTTACCTCTCCCATAAGATAACATTGAAATTACCTCATTACATTTCATAAGGATATAATCCAAATGGGAGAAGATGAACACTTCTTGTTTGATGTCTTTGGAATTGTAATGAAAAATCCCCATTTATGGTAAAGTCCAATTTTTAATTTCAAGTGTTGCAAATTCTACTTTTAGAAAGTTGGCAATTTCCTGCCATAGCCATTTAGTGCATCCAGCCTATCTCTGGGTCACATGACTAGGTGTAGTTTGAAATTGGTATTTGTGTATTCCTCCTAAATAGCCAAACACAATACATAGCTTAGATGCACCTGCAGGAGCCATCACTGACCAGATGGGAGGCAGAGCTAGACACAGCCTTCTTACACCTGAATAGGCTGTGTCCTGCCTTCACACAAAGGATTACATACCCAGTGTAGTTAGTCTGGAGCCGGGGTAGGGGAGGCAGGAAACCTGAGCACTTTAAAGGGAATCCTCTTAAGGCTTCTCCCACTTCAAAGACGACATCGGATATAATTATTGTACCTCAGACACCAACTCCTCAGTACACTTTTGGTACTATAAAAGACTCTGCAAGGAAGAAAGACTGCTCTCCTCCTTAAAGGACTGACACTCTGGCTGCAGCCAGACTCACCTTCACCATCCCTGACAATCTCACATCACACCACACCTCAGGAACTCCAATGGCTCTCCATGCAGAAGAAGTGCATATTCAAGCTGCTGATCCACACACACAAAGCTTAACACCATCAACCATCAAGAAGACTGTGCTCCACCTTCCTATTGATTCCTCATACTCCTCGCATCCACTGAAGCAGAAGTGGAGGATGTGCCTTCTTCCACATAGCAGCAAAAAACTGGAACAGCCTCCCTGAAACAGCATCTCCAGACCATCACCTCTCATCCTGATTTCTGTAGAAACCCCAAGGCCTGGTTATTAAAATGAGCTGCTGAGACCTACAAGTGCCTGGATACCCTTGAGGGTGCTTAGTTGCGCTTTACAAATCCTGTTTGATTGATTATTTCTGGGTAAAGATACCATAGCACTCAATTGAAAATCATATCAGTAAAAAGTCCATTACATAAAGTCCGTAGGCAGTAACTACAATACAATAATTTTATTGGATCTTGGAAGGTTCTGAAGTCTCCAGTGTATACGACATCACTACAACAACTGACACATGTTTTTGTTGTATATGGAGCACATTGGGTAATAGGGTGAAGGTGGAATGGGTCTCACTCATCGTACGCCTGGTGTGTAGCACTATTGGTGCTAGCACTGATTGATCAAATTAAGATATTTTGCGCACATGAGGTCACTTCTTCTCCCCTGCACTGCCCCAGCACGCTGCATGTGGTATGAGGGCTTGAAATGGAATGACCCAGATATGGGTAGGAGATTCATGACCTTCCTTCTTTATTCAATCCTAGATTGAAGTTAGAACATCATGGTGGTAAGTTACACTGCCATGGGTTAGATGGTCATGCTGGCTTTCGTTATATCTCCAAGGTAAGTAGTGCTGGTAACGTACCCCTTTCGCTTTTGATTTCTTATGTGTGAGAGATGGACAAGGGTATCCTGAAGAGACTCCTTAAAGTAAATGGGGTTAAAACATCGACAATAAATCCCCAAATAGTTGAGAGCCAATATTGTGAGGAAGGACTTGCTAAGTTGCATAGGCTACTCTGTGGATTCAAAATTTTAATACTACAGCCATTGGGGATTGTACAGTGTATATTTATTATTTTTTGTAAATAATGTTTATATTTTTCTGTAATATGTGTTTCTGATGTTTTGTTTGATTTCACAGACGAGTGTGTTTTTTGACATTGCCAAAACATAAGGGACTTGAAGTGCAAAGATTTTTTTAGGTTGCAAATGGTCCAATTCACAGAACTGGACCGTTTGCAACGGGAAAAAAACATTTTTTAATGTACAAAGGCCTGTTTGCAATTTGGTAACCTATTATCAAATCGCAAATTGGGTTTGTGATTCGGTATTAGGGAGGTGCATGTTTAGGGTGTTCCTTCTAAATACTGAATCCCACGGACCACTACCTGCTCTTCAAAAAATAGCTTTTCATTTTACCCTTTGAAAGGTATCTCATTTTCCTTTAAAGAAAAAGGGCAGCATTTATTTTTTTTAAATGTTTTATTGAAAAGCAATCACAGACATGGTGTCTGCTGACCCCAGCATGCCACCATCTCTGTGATTTTTGTGATTCCCAATTGGTCACAAATCGAGAACTGCCTCATGAATATTAATTAATGAGGTACGTCTATTTGCAACCCACTGGGAACTGCAGAAAGTGTAAAGGCGATAGATTTAGCACAGTGAGTCTGCCAAAGGACAAGAAAGACAAGGATTCCTGACTTTAGGCAGGATGCCAGGCAGAGCCATTAGTAAAGGATCACCTGGTTCCTGCACATTATTAGTCAGAACTCAGTGTGAGCTAAAGACATGAAGAGATAGTGAAAGTTTAACCTGCACTTTTTTCCAAAGGGATCATGTGTTGGTAGAAGGTTGATGGTCAAGGATGGATGACACACAGATCACTACATGTGATCATACTACAAACACAGATCTCTATAACCACACATACCGGCTCACTAGAAACTCTCACTTCTTGTGGCATTTATCACTATACAATGCCATACAAAATAATAGGAAGTTCCCCAGCGCTAGATGGGAGAAGCCATGATGAAATATCCCACAATATCTAGGTAATGGTTTGCCTTCTCACATAATGTTTATCCCGTAAATACTAGAATAAAGCAACACACAGCAATGAAGTGGGAAAATACCATAAGTGCACCACTGGAATTTGGTTAGCTGTGTCTCATGTTGCCTGTCAATGAGGATTGTTATACCATTCATCCTTTCCATATATCTATTGACTACAATTATACTGGTAGATATGTAATTGTTTTATCTAAATTAGAGGAAAGCTTTGACACTGCACCCAAATGCAGTGGGAATGACTGCAGCATTTGGTTCTAGGTTTGTCCCGCACCCAGGGAAACCAACTAACTCAGACTTATCTGAAAAGTACCCAGATTGCACTGCAAACATCAAACATCAAACTTTGGGTAGACTTTTCTCAGAATTGTGTTAGGGAAGGTGGTGGAATAAGTTAGGATCAAAGGATTACGCCATTCGACACATACCAGAAGTTGCTCTAAGGAGGAACCCAGATGGATGATTAGAACCTGCAGAATTAGGTTTAGAAGTGGTATTGATAGTGTGAGTACTGAAGGAAAATGTATGAGTGTGGGTAGTGGTGTGCAGGAGGATCGGTAAAGATGATGGAGTAGGGTTCAGGTAGATAAAGGGCAACTTAATCTAACATAAGGGTGAAACAACTTTGAGAGATCAGAATCTCAGTCTCGTCACCCCAGAGGGTAGAAAGGATTATCCATGAAAACAACCCCTATCAGAGGATACACACTCCCAGTTTCAACCACTATCACTGCAGAGTATCCTTAGACCTAATATGGAAATGGCGGCACTAGATCTGGGTGAGAGGTGACTATAGGTGCAAATTGCTGTGTTTCCCCTTGATGATTGTGTGACTACAGGGGCATGCTACCCTGCTCCCACGGTGAAGCAAAGTGGCTTCCCAATATGGGGACCACAACTGCGCTTCACATTCACTTACAGGCGAGTTAAGACTCACACCCTGGATGTGTTTTTAATACATTATGTATGATCTGTCTTACATTATTGAGGTGTTTTATCACTAACCGGGGCTATAATTTAGAATTATTGTCCTGAAGAAAGCCCAGGTCCTTTAAGACCTTCAAAGAGCTGAAACATATTGACACAGTAGTTGAGAGCCATCGGACCACAAAACCTAGAATATCCCTCTTTCTTTTGTTGCTTTTAATTCATACCTACTGACACAGATAATGAAGGGACACCTTTGTGATCAGTAAGGTATTTTTAATCTTTAGACCCCGGTAGGATCTGCATAAGTGCTCCAGTAAGTCAGTTGAGCCCATCCTGGCTTTTAGGGGCTGGGGTGGACCCAATGATGAAGCATTCCACTTCTAGAGTGGGTGATGGTCACTAAAAAACAGAACAGAAATCTTTCCTAGTAAGGAATAACCAAAAAACCCAAGAGGCTTATTTACAAGCCGCTACTGCCACCTTGCGCTGCCGTTGAGCAATTTGTTTTACACTAAGGCGGTATTAAGAAGGCCTTTCTCCCATGCCGTATATACAAAGTGATGCAAACCCTTGCGCCACATTAAACTTGCGCCAGGCATATTGTATGCAAGAGAGGCATTCCGACGCAGGAAGGTGTGAAAAAATGGGGCAGTGAAATTAGAAAAACTAAAACCATGAAGCTTCATCCAAACAATCCCACATCATTGTTGAATAACCTTTTCTGGAACGTATCCAAACACTTGCTCCTGTCAAATCCCACAAACAGTATAAAATTCGATAACGTTATTGCTACATTTAACATCTTTTTTTAATTAATTACTTTTTATGGGTTTTAACATCAACAACCAGTTACAAGCAAATATCTGTGTTCCTTTGAAATTAGTTACCCCAGCCTTTATATGTTCATGAAAGGCTGAACATCAAAGACTGCGAGTCCCTTCCCGCTTTCCCCTAAAAACTCAAGCATAGGCACTTTGTGATACAGTGGTCTGGGTGAGTTGCCCTCTCCAAGGATCTCTAGCAATGTTGTTGGAGGGTTCTCAGCCACTGTGGTTAATAACATATGTTCTCTATTTTCGAGAAGAATTGAAAATTACAGGGACCACCTCGCTGTAAATTGTAGCTCCTTCTGAGTTAGGTTATGTTAATAGTTGCATTGCTTGAATTGGTCATATATGGTGCTTCGTTTTTTTCCCCGTACTGAGCAGTGATGTATTCCCCTGCTCCTTTAATATGTGAGAACAATGCCCAATCTGACATCTCTTCCAAAGTGGGATTTCTTCGTGCCTCTTACTGAGGTACATGTTCAATTAATATTAACTGTAATAAACTGTTTCTTAATGGAAAAATTCAGAGTTTGTATATTGTGGAAACAATGTAAATTCGGGTGCTGAATAAAAAATATAAATTCAAGTAGAATTGTGTTTTGCTGAGTTCAGCACTGTGTGTCGTTTACACAAACTGCTTTTGACCTCGAGCTAGAATGTATAATGTTAATAAAAACGTGTTCATTTATTTCCATGCGAATCCAAAAAATTAAGTGGGGGAAAATAACATTTTGGAGATGATCAGATAAAAGTACACAGACTTTTTTAAATTTAAAATAACTTTTTTTATAACATTGGGATCCTTTTTACATCACTGTGGAAAAAATGTTAGACTAGCTAGGTTTTAATAGCAGTCTTTGTGCTGCATAACTTGCTTTAATAATATAACATGCTTTGTTGTCTTTTATATATATATATATATATATATATATATATATATATATATAGTATTATATATTCATAGTATTATATATGCATAGATTTTTTTTCGTTGCGCCATTGTTTACCTTTTTAGTGAAACATTATTTGGTCAAGCCTGCTCACAATTTGATGATTTTACACCATAATGTCAGTCATTTTATATTTTTGTATAACAGTGTTATCGTGACATTTACAAACCAAGCCGTCTTCAAGTATTATAGGTTTGTAATTATTCCACAAGATCCATATACTAGTATTATGATACCTATAGCAACAAATAATATTAATTATTGACAAGCGCTAATATTTTGGTTTGCCAATATGTTATTTGGGGCTATGTGTACGAAGCATTTTTGCCATCGCAAACTGCCTGATTTCTAAAATCGGGCCGTTTGTGACAGCAAAAACTCTTTCCCAAACGTACGAACACCCAAACTGTGATTCTCCAGAATTGCAGTTTAGGAGTAGAAATTGCTATTTGGAAGGCAGGTGTTTAGGTCATCTCTTAACATCTTCCAAGTATCGATTACCAGTGTTATGTATCAAGGTTTTGTGACCAAAATGCGGTTGCAAAACCTTGAAATTTTGCCACCAGCTCAAAGTTGCTGGTAATGTATTCGCAAATTGGAAGGGGTTGCTAGGGAACCCCTTCCCGTTTGTGAATGTTAGAAAAACATTTTTAAGAGCAGGCAATGGTCCAAAGGACCACTTCCTGCTCCTGCTAGCGTGGCTTGTCGTTAGTAAGTAAACTTACAAGGGGACACGTGTAGGTAAGTTTGTAAGTTTGTGCCGCTATTGCGTCAAAAAATGATGCAAATGTGGCACTAAAAAAGTATAAATATGGACCTTAGTTGCTGACAAATTACACATCGATGACACACTGCCTCTGCTGCCTGTCTGAATTTCGGATTGAACCAATCAACTTTGAATAACCTGACCATGGCATCCCTTCCAATATGTGCCTGGCCATGATAATAGTGGGACATCTGAGTTAACAAACTATTTGGCAACACCATCTGACCCTCCTCAAAAACCCAGATTTCATCAGATCTTTGAATGCACTTTAATGTGATCCAAAGTCGTTTCTCTTCTTTGGCCCTCATTACAACTTCGGCGGTCTTTCTCCAAGACCGCCGAAGCTGCGGGCACTTGTATACTGCCAGTGCTGGCGGTATATCTGGCTCCCTATTATGGCTTTTCCGCTGGGCCAGCGGACGGTAACAGTGTTTCCGTCCGCTGCCCAGCGGATAAGTCACATTAACATTGCAGCTGGCTCAAAATAGAGCCGGTGGCAATGTTGATGTGGGGCTGTGCCTGGGGGCCCCTGCACTGCCCATGCCAAGTACATGGGCAGAGCAGGTGCTCCCAGGGGCACCCCAAGTCCCCTTTGCCGCCAGCTTTTCCATGGCGGTGGACAGGCTGGCGGTTGGGGACTCATAATCCCCAGGGCAGCGGTGCTTGCCCCACTGCCCTGGGGATTATGACCGCCAGGCTGAAGCCTGGCGGTATGTTGGAGGGGCCGGCGGTATGGCCATGGCTATTGCGCCACGGTCATAATAGCTGGCGGAACACCTCCAGCCTGTTGGCGGTGTTACCGCCGGCCACCAGAGTCGTAATGAGGCCCTTTATCTGCATTCTCTTGCAATGTTTTCAATTCTTCCAGTGAATGAATTACTTTTAAAGCAAAACTTGTGTAATTATTTTCTTCTTCAGGCATTATTTCCCACTTGTCTTTAAACGATATACAGTTCAATGCGCAAAACCTTGCAACTTGATCTGCATATCCGTTTCCCAATTAAATGTAATCCTGTGTCTTTTGATGTGCACTGCATTTTACCACAGCAATTTCTTCAGGTAACTGTATTGCGTACAGCAACTCTTTTATTCAGTCGCCATTTCTCACTGGTGTTCCAGAAGAGGTCATAAAACCTTGCTGCGACCATAACTGGCGAAAATCATGAACAATTCCAAATCCATATTGACTGTCGGTATAGATTGTGACTCTTAATCTTGCAGAAACATAGCAGGCTCTAATAAGAGCTACTAATTCTGCCACCTGGGCAGAGTATACACTTGGAAGCCATGAAGTTTCTAATGTGCCTGTAATTGGGCATACTGCATATCCTGCTCTCAAAGTCCCTGTTCCATCTCTGAGACATGAACCATCAACAAAGACAATTTGGTAATTTTCTTCTAAACGCGTGTCTCTAATATCAGGTCTTGGTTTTGTACATAATTCAGTTACCTCAAGACAATCATGCTCGATGTCTTCTTCTTTTTCAATTTTAACAGTTCACTTGGAAGCAATGTCGCTGGATTCAACACTGTACATCTCTTTAATGTTACATTTGGAGCACCCAATATGCTTGTCTCATACCTTGTCAGTCTTGCACCCGACAAGTACTGCGTTTTCATCCTTGTCAGTAAAATTTCAACAGAATGTGGTACCATTACCGTCAACAGGTATCCCATGACTACCCCCTCACATCGGGAAAGGCTTTGACCAACTGCGGCTACTGCACACAGGCAACCTGGTAAAGCTGCTGCAACCGGGTCCAAGGTAGCTGAAAAATAAGCTATTGGACAATAAGCACCTCCATGGACCTCTGTCAAAACAGACAAAACAAAGTGAAAGGCTTTGTGTAATCAGGCATTCCCAACGCTGGAGCTCTGCACAAACTCTCTCTCAATTCAGTGAATGCTTTCATCTGATCTTCATCTAGGGTAATGGGATCTGTAACTTCCTTATGTGTCAACTGCTGTAAAGGTTTAGCAATCTCAGTAAAATTCTAAATCCAATGTCTACAGTACCCCACCATTCTCAGAAACATTCTGACATCTCTCTGTGAAGTCGGGGGACTTCTCTTCAGAATCATGGTAACTCTCTCCCTGGAGATTCTCCTTAATCCCTTCTCAATCTGGTGTCCCAGGTATTTTACAGATTTTTGGCAATACTGCACTTTCACAGGTGAAACTTTATTCCCAAATTCTCCCAAATGGTTTAACAGGGCAGTCGAGTCATACTTACACTCGTCCCTTGTTCTGGATGCAATCAGCAAATCATCTATGTATTGCACTAGAGTCGACTGGTATGGTAATTCCAATGACTCCAGGTACTTTTTCAAGATCTGTTTAAACAGTGATGGTGACCCCGTATACCCTTGTGGAAGCCTGCACCAGCTGTAGACTCTGTCTAGGAATTTGAAACTAAAAAGAAACTGACTATCCTCATGAAGAAGCACAGAAAAGAAGGCTTGTGACAAAGCACTGTGAACCACTCTGCATCACAAGGAATCTGAAACAGTATCACTGCTGGATTTGGCATCACTGAACAACTTTTAACCACCAAATTATTCACTTTTTGCAAGTCCTGCACAACGCGTACCTTCCCACATGACTTTTTCAAGCCCATTATTGGTGAATTGCATGGGCTGCTTAACACTTCCTTCAAAACTCCTTGTTTTAGAAAATCTCCAATTATTTGTGCCACCTCATTCAAAACATCTTGTGGCATGTTATACTGTGGAAGCTGCAGGAATACTGCATTGGGCTTTAAAGTGATCTTAATTGGCTCCACTCCTTTAATCAGACCTACTTCTTTACCTCTCAGGTCCCAGACTTCTTCCTTCACTGTTCCCTGCAAGTCTGCATGCAATTCCTTCACAGTAAACATTGGGAAAAATTCAATCAACGGGTATTCTTCATTGGCATTGTTAACCATCATTTCAGTCACCTGCTCTTCCTCATCATCACTATTCGTTTGAACTTCTATTTCAGTGTCTGAACAATGGAGCATTTCGTCTTACACAGTAAATCTCTCCCCAGCAGAGATACGGGACTCTAATCACACACCACAAATCTATGTAGTCCCTGGTGATTGCCAATTTCAACCTGCACTAGTTCTGTGATTGGGTTTGTCAACTGTTTATTCTGCACTCCCACAACATGAACTGTCCTGCCTGAAAGAGGTAAATTCAGGACCTCTATACTTCTCACTGTAGAGCATGAAGCTCCTGTATCCGCTAAGAATGAGACCTTGTGTCCCATCACTTTTCCCTTCATGAAAGGCCCTCTCTGATCTACTTCTAGTGAGGCTGCAAGCATACAGGCTCCTTCATCCGAACTGTCACTCATCCATTCTTCGCTTATTTCATTCTTACTATAAAATGAAAACTGGTGCACTGTGTTATTACTGTCTTGCCTCTGACCTGTGACCTGCTGAGTAAGCATCAGCTGTTGCTGTTCCATCCGGGCTTGAGGTATCTGCATTTGCTGTCTAGGTACCATGGGGACCTGCTGCTGTCCTGGTTGCATCGGTGTAAATTGTGCACGTGGCACCTGCATTTGCTACACTGGTAGAAAATGTTGTCCTTTATTCTGAATATTTGGAATAAATCCTTTCATTCTTGGGATTTTCACAGTTTGAAATGTACTGACATCACCTTGCTGAATAGCACCATCCTGCGCCATCAACGGACACTCCCGCTTCCAGTGTCCCACGTTTCCGCACAAATGACATTGCAACATCTTTCTCATCCCCTGCATGTCGCTCTGAACTGCTACAGTTCCTAACTCCGGACTGCACATCATGTAAACTCCACGTCCTCTACCTCTCATTTGAGGCTGGAACATGACAGCTCTCTGTTGCGGCGGCATAGGCAGTACTATAGCTCCTCACACTCCTGTCTGAGCTGCCTTTACTTGCATGACCATTGCCTTCTCTTTCAACTTTTTCTGCTTCAGTTCAATCTCATCACTACAATATTTTGCATACTGCAACACTTCATCAATCGGCTTTGCCTGCCAGCAAATCAAATGACTCTTAATCATTTGCCCTTCTTCCGGTCTCAATCCTTCAACGAACCTGAACACAAAATATAACATGTCTTTCGGCTCAATTGCTTCCTTACCACTGTACTCCTTGAATGCTTTTAACAATCTTTCATAGTAGGTATGTATTAACTCTTTAGACTCCTGAACTGTTCTATCGATTCGCTGCCAATCAATATTTTTGGGAGAAATTCTTGTCTTCATGAACTCAATCACCTTATAATCATTTTTCATTACCTCAGGTGAAGGTGGACCTGTTACTTTATCCCTTTCTGGTTCACTCGTTGGCCAATCCATTGCTCTCTTACATTCAACCCACAAGTCAGCTGGCACCACTATCTCTAATAGTGTGTTCAAGTCTTCCCACAAACATCTGGAAAGTTTCACAAATCTATCTGTTTGCTGATACCACTCAACCGGCTTCTCTCTTAATTTTGGGTAATCATTTGTAAATGACAATATATCACTCCTGTGCCATGGAACATGAACAAACTGCCCCCCTGGAGTCTCTCTCATCTGAAGAATTTGTACTGATTGCCCTTTTTGAACACCTTCAGACCCCTCTTGTGAATCCCGCTTTCATTTGTCTTTTTTCTTTGTCCATCTACCTTCCCACTTCTCTAATGCTTCCCAGATCTGAGCACTCTGCAGCAATTCTCTCAAATGTGCCTTCATTCCTGCTGATCTCATGTGTTTAAAATCCTTTGCCTCAAAATCTAATCTGTAACTGCATTTCAAAAGCTTTGTTTTCTCAATCTCAATATCATGTTTCTCTGCTGAATCTGCCAATTTCTGATGTATTTTACTCGCTTCATTTGTAATCTTTGAGCATAAATACCTCAGCTCTTCTTCAGTGTAAGATTCCAATCTGTTAACACCCATTGTTACCTCCATCAGTTCGGTTGCTTCTATATTCAGCCTCACACGATTTATCTGCTCTTTGCCTTTGGATGCATTTTGAGGAGTGTTTAGACTATCTAGCCATTCACTCAATTGTTGTGCTGACAGGCCGCGTAATGAAATGTTACTCGCATTTGGCACTGGTAACTGTTACACCACTGCACCTGGAGTCTGCGGCGTCAAAAGTTTCAAACTTTGGCTCGCATTCGGGCCATTTACTGCATCTGGAAGCACTACAAGTGGACTAAGATCCATTAATGGTCTAGATCCATTGAAAGTCTGACCTACTGATGACATCACTTGCACCGGATCACTTACTCCCCGTCTTACAAGACTTTGTGACATCTCATTCTGTTCTCCCACACTTGCCTTCTTCTGTGCAAACAAGGGTACCGCTGGACCAACAGTAATTGGTAGCGATATTGCATCTGGAGCTGCCCTAACGCTCGCGCCTTGCAGGAATGTTACCCCCATTGCCTGGTTCATGACTGGTATAATATCTGACTGTGCTCCTGTCATTGGTGTAAACTTCGGCAAACCCTGAGCCTGTGCCAGTGGTAATAACATTGGAGTCGGTTCTGTCTGAACAAGCATTGGCTTCGGAAGCACTTGCTCCATTGGCACCATTATGTTCAAGACTGTCTCAAGAACTGGTACATCTGGGTAAATTCTCTGTACCGAAGGTGGATGCATCTGCACTTGGACCACAGTAGTAGTCCCTGCATTATGTGTACTCTGTACTACCCATGGTATCTGTCCACTATCTATCTGAGCTGCTCCCTCAGATCCCTGTGCTTTTGTTGGAGCAGTTGTAGTGGCACTAGTACTTGGATCCCCTGAGTATGTTGCAAAGGGTGGAGGTCGATCCCTCAACAATTGCTTAATGAGATCCTCAACATCAGAATCTTTATCGTCTACATATGACTTCCTCTTTTTCTTTTTCTCTGCACTCCCATCCTCTTTAGCACTATCTTCCTTCTCTGCCTCATCTTCCTCCGTAAAGGCAGGAAACAATTTGGCACATTGTAGTGTCTCCGCTCTCCATTTTTTTTTGTTCCCAATCCCATCTAGCTTCAGCTAAGGATTTCTCTACTCGTTTCATCCTTTTCTTGAACTTAATTTCCTGTTGCTGTCTGGCTACCAGTTCCAAAACTGCCAAAGCCTCAAATTGTGCTGGTCTCGACAACGGCTTCATCTCATATTATGCCATTCGCAATTCATCCAAAATTCTCAAATTAAACGTTCCATGCTCGGGAAATGCTAAAGACCCACGCTTCTTTGTTAGCTTCCACTGCTTCAACCAAAGACAAGGTGCTACCCCTCGCTCCTCCATTACAATATAAGCCGGAGAATTTTCCGGTGGGGTTGGCTCCCCCACTGACGCCTTAATGTAAGAATCACCCTTCATCGTACTTCTAAACGCTTTGAAAAACTTCATTTTGTCTGTTTTTATTTTCTTCGATTCAATAATGAAATGACTCTCACTCCCAAGATTCCTTTCACCTGCTTACTCAACCAATTGCCTCTTGCGGACGGCTGCCAATCAGCTCGCGACTCTTCTCACTAACCAACCTATCCCAGCGTGGCACACTCTGACGTCACACCCACATACAGCAGCTGACAAAGTCTTGCAGCTTGTCGTCCTACTTCAACTCACACAACTAATGCAATTTATTGTGAGACCCTTAACCAAATACCAATATGTAAATTAAACCTGCTGATTTACTACAGGAAGGGACACAATCGCTTCAGAGACCTTACGGATTTTCACTAATGGCTCTTTTGCGCATGTAGCTACTCTTCTTTCTCAGTCTCCCACATTCACAAGCAAAATACGACTCACAAATTTTACTCTCAGCTGATCAATAGGTCTGTCCTGGTGTACGTAGGACTCTCCAAATCTCAGTCAAAAAATGTCTTCTACTCATCTATCTCACACACCGACTTGTTGACCACGCCCGATCAACCTATTAAACCAAACAGATTACAACATATAACCAAGTGTCTCCTACACTTGTCAATATACTCCGGAGTCTTAGAACACGCAGGGTCCGTACGTCACCATCAACCACGTGGATAATTTTTGAGCACCAAGCGCCACACACATGTGAAGTTCGACGACTTCCCTACTCACATACTATGGAGTACGCACATTCCTACTAACCACAACTGGAGTACACAGACTCCCTACTTTACCCCACATACATCACAATTCACATGCGGTTTGCTTAAGCCTGTGCAAGCGCAACCTACTACTTTTACACTATCTCAAAACACACCGAGAACATACCCAACTTTACTAGCAGGATCAAGGATCTGGGAAAGTCATTTCTGGGCTTAAGGGGACATCATCTTTGCTACAAATGCCATTTCAGAAAAACAAAATTCAAACCTCATAAAAATATGAACAACTAATCCTACTTAAACTACTACTATAACCAATAATCACCACATAACTAGTTCCCCAAGGAAACTAACCATTAAGCTGCTACTAAAAACTGCTAGTGCGCCTTGTCCTTAGTAAGTAAACTTACAAGGGGACGCGTATAGGTTGATGAATCTTTTTAATCAAATGGAGTATGCTAGTCATGCAGTGACTATTAAATTGATAACTAACATCAATAAATCAGAGACATTCTATGAAAGCCAGCTTCTAACCATATTAATCAAGAATAACCACTACTCAGGAAGGAGTTAACAATTTTTATTCCCTATTGATTACAATTCTAGATTATCTGTTAATTCAATCTTTATTCAATTTAATCTTTTTATTAATCCATCACAAAGGAAATCAGTTCTTAGAAAGCTTATACGGCAATGCAATACCACAAACTAACAGTACCAGCATTAATAGTGAAATTCAGCAATTAAGTTTGTCAGTCATTTGTCACTGTCAACGTCACTCTAACAACCTACCTTACCAAGATTAGCATGGGGGTCTTCATGCAAAAACAATTTAGAGAAAACATCAATTTGGAAAAATCTACCTAAGTGAGAATCTTAAAACACAGAAAAGGCATAAAAATAGTCAGTCACATTTTCATAGCTACCTATCCAGGATGGATCAGCAACAAGTCAGTCTTTGTCTTCAGGTCAGTTACTAGTCAGCTACGGATCAGGCTCACGGATCATGAGCCCAATATCAGCACCTCTGACAGTGTCTCCTGACGTCATCAACGTTTCGCCTCCAATTCTGATTTCTTGTCACTTGTCATGACTTTTTATTAGGGTGTCCCAGTCCATCGCACTAATTACTAATTGGTCAGCCAGTCTGCAGATATGACTTTAACCTATAGTTTTTGTCTACCAAATCTACTAATTTTCATATGTCCTCATTCCCAAGAAGCGGATTGGTTTTCCATGCGATGCCCTCATCATCCGGCTCTTCAGGTATCAAATTGTTGCATCTTCTTCTTCGTACAGTGCGTCTATTGTTCAAGTCCTGGGAAAGTACATTTAGCCACCTCTACACATAATTGTAACAAATTGTCTTCATCATCTCCTGTCCGCCGGTACATTGCAGAAAATTATTAGCAAAGTAACTTGAACTTCGAGCGGGTCAAGGTTGGGTATAGCAACTTCCAGGCCTTTGCAAAGCGTTCAGTATTCAGGCCTTCGAGTGTGCGAGGCCCAGTGGAACTAGGCCTTTAGTCCAGCTAACTTAATAACACAAAACAGAGGTTATACATCTCATTATGACATATTACTACATTTTTCTCATATATTTTCATTATTTCATACAATTTTAGTCATTTTAGCACACATGGTGATCATACCCTGAGGGCACATTTTCAAACGTTCACATTATTTCTCTATGATTAATTTCTCTACATATTTTCTCATTAGTAATAACATATAGGTCCTTAATACATTTTCTTAATTAGGATATCTACTTCAACACTCCTAAAAAATGGAACTTCAAAGTTTCATTTTTTAAATCTTTAAATGCATCCTGTTTTCCTTTAATGACATCTCTCTGCGTTTAAAAAAAATATTACTTTATTTAAAAGCAATCACAGACATGGCGGTCTGCTAACCTCCACAGGCCACCATCCTTGTGATGGCAGCGATTCGTAACAGGTCACACATTGCGACCTCCCTCATTAATGTTCATGAGGTGGGTTGATTTGCGACCTACTAGGAAATACAAGTATGAAACTTGGAGCCAGATATAAGTAGGGACATGTTTGTTTGTGATTACCAAACGGCACATTTTTGCAATTCGCTATTTGGTAACCGCAAACACCCACGTACGAAAGTATGCTTCCCCAGTGGGTCGCAAACAGACTTACCTCATTCATATTCATGAGTTAAGTCTTGCTTTGTGACCCATTGGGAATTGCAAAAATCACAGGGATGGTGGCCTGCTTGAGTCAACAGACTGTAATTGCTTTCCAATAAAGCATTTTTTTTACATGCAGCCCAATTTCCTTAAAGACGAATGGGATGCATTTCAAAAAGAAAAATTAAGATTTCTTTTCATTTTTTAAGAATAGGTAGTGGTCCATGGGACTGAGAGAGCGTAGCTTATATAATCTATGTTAACATGAAATGTCTATGAATTAATGTGTGATAATGCTGCATAGAAACAATAATAATAATCCTGCTTAAACGTGCACCTGAAATGTGACCACGGGGAGTGGCCGCCAATGTATACGTGGACTAATAATGATGACTAAAATGTTTATGTATTACTATTATATCAAATACGTTTATACTCATTATTAATGATTGCATTATTGAATTTGTGCTGAAATCCTTATAGGCCTTAAGTTAGCATGAGTCGAAGCTTAGCTGCTTGGCTAGCATATTAAATGTATTTTTCCTATCTTGCAGTGTGCTGACTCACAAAGGACACGACCTTTACTTTTTCTTCAAAACTAGAAGATGAATCTAACCATGCTAGATCCGTTCCCATGCATTTTTCCTTGCTTGTAGAATAATGTTAAAAACAAAATGAAACAGTGTAGATTAATGTAATGTACAAGGTCATTCAAACTGGTGAAGACAATGGAGCTACTGACCAAAAGAGGTGCAAAGAATTACAGAAAGATGAAATCATACCGGACGTGCCACCTCTGAAGACATCGAATAAGGGAACCAATCAAAGACTTGTAAAATAATATGGGGTGAAGAGTTAGGTGACCTAATGTGTTTTCTGATAGGTTAAAGATAGTGGGGTATAACAAATGTCCAATAGAATTTTGGGGGAATGTACAACGAAAAAATTATAAAAACCCATGTTACAGGGAGTCATTTAGGTGGGTTAGGGAATGTTTTTGATTTTATCCAGAAACTTTGTCACTCTGTTTGGTGATTTGATGGTTTATTTAAAACCATCCTCGCCCTTAGATTTGTCCATTCTTACACTTTACCTCCTTATGAGGTAAGTGCCTTCTGCCCCGTAGCTGAGTCCTGACTGATGGCGATTTGACTGATGTCCTGAAGACGAAAACTGAACCTGTGTGCTGACCTAAACCTTGGAGGGTAATTATAACAATGAAATTGTGATTTGTCTGTTTGCTTTTCCTTTCTAGGTACCAACTGCTTACTTTTGACAGAGACCATAGCTAGATGTTTTCCAAATTAGTGTTCTAAATCATTTTGCATGAAGCCCAACATGCTAATGCTAATGAGTGGGTAGGACAGGTGTTCACTAAACTGACGCAAATAGACAAACGACTGGAGTTATGCTTTGTTAAACTGACGTGTTATTGACACTCTGCTAAATTGATCTATGTTCATGCCGTGTTATATTCTGATGTTTGTGATTTTCGCTTAATGAAATCTTATCAAAGTTGCCATATCGTGACTATGCTATTATGTTTCTTGGTTTTGAGATTAACGCATCTGCTCTTAGATTTGTAACTAATAGGGAATAAAATGTATAAAATTCTACTAAACTGGTGTGGTTATTCATGGCTGCAAGGTAATTGTAGAGTTTTGAATTGATTAATGACTTTGAAATGTATTGTTATGATAAATATTGATGACATTATTGACGTATTGATTGACATATTGATTAGCTATCTCGTCCTAAGGTGTCTCTCAACTGGATCCAAAGATTCATTGGCCTAAAACGAGTCCTGATGTGTAATAAAATGTCATAAAGGGACGCGTTAGCAGGACCATTGCCTGCTCTTAAAAATGTTTTTACAAACATTCTCAAAGGGGAAAGGGTCCCTTAGCGACTCCTTCCCATTTGCGAATGGGTTACCACCTATTTGAAGTAAGTGATAAAATGCAAATGCTTTGCAACCGCATTTCATCTCAAAACATTTACACATACCACTTGCATTCGGCATAAGGAAGGGGTACTCTAAACACGCCCCTTGCTAATACTGAATCGCAAACCCAATTTTAGATATGGTAATAGGTTACCAAATTGTAACTAGGTCTTTGTACATTAAAAAACATGTTTTTTAAGGGTCGCAGACACCCAAATTCTGCGCATCGGACTGTTTGCAGCCTACAAAAAAATTGGCCCAAAATGTTTCATACCTAAAGGATAGCGATTTCCAAATAGCAATTCACATAAAATCGCTATTTGGAAACCACTATTCCTGCTCTTTGTTCATCTGGCCCCTGGTGCTCTTCACTTAAACCGACATTAGCTGTGAAATTCAGACACCATTGAACAAAACTAATTTAACGATCTCCATACACATGCTGACATCACAGACTGAGTCGGAAAGTAAACTGCCGACATCACTACTGAGAGCACCAATTTTATAATCTTTGCGGTCACTGATTAAAACAGACATGATACTGAAAATGGCATGTTTGGCCAACTTCATGATCAGGAGCGAGACATTGTTTTAGAAATGTGACACGTGTAAAGTTCAGCATGTGCGCGATGTTGTTTTCCTACCCTCTCAGAACATCCACTCGCACAGTCCAGCTGTCAGCTGTGACATCTCTAATTTCCCAGGATGCGCGCTCTTTTGTTAGAAACAATTTGCTGTACCATTTCACAAATGTCACTGTCTTGTCTCATGTCTGAATGCCAAGTGTGTTTTAAAATTGATTTCCTGTCCTTTCTGTACAAAACTTTCATAAGTATATGTTATTTAAGAGGTCATTATTATGACGCCATGAATATGGTAGTTCATTGATGTGGTGCAGTCAATTAACTTCACGGATTTCTTCTCGATGCAGATACTTTCTCTTTGAAAGGATTCTCACATTCCCTCCGCAAGTTCATCTCATTTATATTCTTTATTTATGCTTTTTGCTTTTTTTCTTCACTTCCAACTCATGATATGAGCATGTATGCAGTTTGATCACCCTGATAATATTTTTAGTTCTTGACTTTAAGACAGATTTACCTACCTTGCTAGACTGTTGCCTTTCCAATAAACCCATGCTTGATATACATGCATAGAGGGACTTCTGTCCAGAGGACTTCATTCATTAAATTGCTTAGTTATAATTTAAATTTTGGGTCCAAACCCCACCTCATATAGTACGGAGCAGCATTCAGCCCACTTTATCTATTGGCTCCCTTCACTTTGAATGACTGTACTAAGCTTGCATGCATTGTTCACATTCGAATCTTCCCATCTCCTCAGTAACAAATGTGGTTTTACATGTGTTTTTAATGTTATTTCTTTTGGATGTTAAATTTTAATGACATCTATATATTGTGCCTGCACTTTCGGTGCCAAAGAAGATGGTGATTCGTTTCCATTTATTTTTCAAAAGTTCTAAAGTGTTTTATGTTATATTGTAGCATCCTGTGTGGTAGAGTGGAGTGGTGTACAGAGAAATAGCTTACAGTGGAGTGGAGTGGCAGAGAGTGGGGTAGCATAGAAGGGACTATTATACAGAGGAATGGCATAGAGTGGAATAACATAGAGGGTAGTGGGGTAGCGTGGAGTGGGAAACAGTAGAGTGGCATAGAGTTGATTGGCACTGCGTTGTGCTGCACTGTCCCCACATTAGCAGCATAGGCAGGACAGCACTGTACTCTTCCTGTAACAGGGGGGCAGACTTAAGAGCCCCTTGCGCCACTTTAGCGCCACCTTAGCATCATTTTTTTTACACCAAGGTGGCGCTAAGATGTCCGTTTCCTGGTGTCATATTTATTAAGTGGTGCAATGCATGCATTGCGCCACTTTGTAACTCTTTCCGCCACGTTACGCATGTGCCATGCATAATGTATGCAAAGTGGGTGTTCCGGCGTAAGGAGGCCCGCAAAAATGGCGTAATGAAATGTACAAGATTTTATTGTTCGTTTTTGGCGTCATTTTGGACGCACCCATAGCAATCAATGGGCCTCCTTGCAATTTGCTCTACAAGCATCAAAATTTTTGATGCTAGTGGAGCAAAGTGCCACAATAGAGTCAAAAATGTTGACGCTATTGTTCCTAAAACCGCCATGGTGTACTGTGTCATAATTACGGTGTGCACATGGTGGCGTTAGGGTGGCAGAGGGGGCACAAGAAAAGTGGCTCTGTATTGGATGCAGCGCCACTTTTCTTAAATTCAGCCCGGGGTATGTTCTTTGAAAAGTCTGGCCTCTTCATTGCGCTACATGCACGGTCGTTTCGTCCATTTATCCTGTATACCATCCCCTGAAAAGGAAGCAGGTCCTGTACTTTTGGGTGCTCTTTTCTGCATCTCTAATAAGCTCTGTGCCTCTCCCATGGCTGCAGATTGGCACGCTCTGCTCGCCATTGTTATGTATGTGTGAATAATGTAAATGATCAGTTTTGACAAGTAATTTAACTTCATGGGTTATCACAATTGAGACCCAGTGAACCATTTGTTCTATGTTTCACCATTGTATCGCGGGCAGGCTCTAGGACGATCGGGCCCCACTCATGCTTGAGGGAAAGGCTCTGGGCAACAATCTGCTCCCTTCTGTTCGAAGCCAGGTCAGGCGCTATAAACCCTTGTGCACGCAATATGAGAATACATGGCCGTGTCAGTGGCGTAACGAAATTCGAAGGGGCCCCTCTGCAAAGAGCCTGGATGGCAGCCTCCTCTCTGGACCCAGTCACGGCCTTCTGCCAGTGCACTGTGTACTGTGTTGAGGGGGCCCCCTAGAGCTCGGGGGCCCACCACACACCGGAGGGCTGTGGGGGCCTTTGTGATGCAACTGGGCTGTGTCAGATTCACTACTTGTCCCAAGGGCAGGGACAGGTTCTGTCATACCAAGAACTATTCCGTTCAATTATACTCCAAACATCTTCCTCAAGTGGATGCCCTCTGCTTCCAAGCACTCTTGCCTGCATCCGGTGTTGTAGTGCTCTTCCATGTACTGCGTGATCCACTACCCACAAAATGTCCTTATTTAGGAAAGGATGGTACTGCCTACTACCTTATATATCTGTGGTATCTTAATTTCATCCAGAATTGTAATTTGTACCCCATTGTCCCCGTTTTGCATTCCCACCCCTGAACTATCTTCCAATTTACCTCCTCATGATGATCTACTCCCTTATAATCACCCCTTGGACAGAGTTCTGGTGCTTTGTAGATTACTCCACACTATAAAACGCACACACATACTCCTTTAAAGAATTCTCCAACAGACAAATCACAACTGTGAAATTGCCATGCTACAGAAAGACAGTGGTGAGTGATTTTTTTGTAAAGTTTATATTTTTGTGCATTAATCATACCGTGTACAATCTTATTCATGATCCTCATAAATAGACTGAATTAATATAGTTGCAGCTTAAACGATATTCAGATTATGTGTAGAAGTGGATATTATTTATTGTTTCCTAGTTAGGCCACATGTCTGTATAAATCTCTATTTTGAAAAAGATGGATGCCATCTCTCACTCCTGCTTCCTCCCTGCACACATTGTCTCCCCACATGCTTAGCAGGACACTTTAGTCTAGTGGCATAGAGCTAGATGTAGAAAGCCATTCAGCATTTCTTCATGGACCGAATCACTATTTCAGCCCGTTGGGAAATGCTAAATAGGCTTTTCATATGTACAAATCCCTTTAAGCGATCGCAAATTGCAATTTCTATCCAGTAGAAATCACAATTTGCAATCCCCTAAATAGGAAATCGCAAATACGGATTACCTGTTTGTGATTTCTATGCACATTTTGGGGTGAGCCAGAAGACTTTCCTATTCTACAAAGGATGCTGCCCAATTTCTTAGGATTTTGCCGTGCAGTGACACTATTTTCTGATTTTAAATACATTGTATAACTGTGCACCTGAGAGCCTTCACAGCATCTCTGTACTCCTTATTTTGATTTGTTTTTAATAAAACCCTTTAACTTCTAATTCATCCAGAATTTGACTATTAGTTCAATCCTATTCTTTAAAGAACTGTTTTTACTCTGCTAAAGGACGTTGAAGTAGGTACATTAACACAGGGACACACTATCTTTTGAAATGGAGGTTTACCACTGTCTTTGATCCAGTAAACTGTGAGAGAACTTGATTGCGGTTTATTTTGGGGGGTCCACATTTTGGGGTATGGTTTTGATCTCACACTTGTTACTCTCCTGGTGGAAAATCCCTTAGTCAATTTCTTTACCGCACTATTTTATACCAAGACCTTGAAGAAGAAAACATGAGTGCGTGAGAAACAGCGCGTGACAGAGAGAAAAACAGAATCAGAGGAAGAAAGAGAGAAAAAGGGAGAGAGACATAGGATGAGCGAAAGTCTGTAGAAGACAGAGAGAGGGAGAAAGAGTATGGCAGACAATGAATGTGTGAGAGACAAAAAGAAAGAGAGAGGAAGAGAGCAAGAGCGAGAGACAGACTAAGAAGGAGAGAGTGCAAGAAAAACTGTGCATGAGAGAGCAGAAGAGAGAAAGAGAAGTTGTGGATGTGGGGAGAAAGAGAGAAAGGGAGACAGAGAGAAACAGAGGAGGAAGAGGAAGAAAGAAGAGACAGAAGTAGAGTAAACAACAGATAGAGAAATCTAAACTGAGGGGAAAAAAGAGAATTACAGGAGATAGAGAGATGCGGAGAAGACAGAGCCAGAGAAAGAGGGTGAGTATGAGAGACAGTGAATGTGTGCGCGACACCAACAGAAAGAGAGACAGGGAGAGAGAAAGAATGATTGACAGACTAAGAGGGATAGAGTGCAAGAAAACTGTGGATGAAAGAGCAGGAAAGAAAGCAGGAGAGCAAAATAGTGAAGGAAGAGAGAAAGAGAGATGGAGACAGAAACAGAGGAGAAAGACAAAGAGAAGACGGCAAGAGAGTGAGAAACAGATAGAGAAATCTAAACAGAGGGAAGGGGAAAGAGAAGGGTGCGAGAGAGAAAAAGAGAGAGAGGGGAGACAGAGATAAAACGAGAGCGGGAACCACTGAGTGAAATGTTTGGGATTGCGGCACATCAATCTATACGTTTTCCCCCTGAAACAACCAGGCACTGACCTCTTGTCTTTGAAACCCTCAGAGTCAGAGTACACCACTGCAGAGATGATTAGGGAAAACATGTAAAAAGCATGAACTAATTACAATTGCTAATGGTAATTAATTACATGCAATGCAACAAGGGCATCGCATTAGATGAGCGCTTCAGAAAGACAAGGCAGATATATGTCTGAAGCCACAGAGTGGAAACTATTTTGTGGTGAACAGCAATCATACAAAGCTGCCCTGGCTAATTAGGAGAAGTGAGCCTCTGTTTACTGTATCTGATTTAATTAATGGCACCTTACCCGTCCCTACTCTGCAGTGGATGGAACTGACAGCCCATAGCTGCGCTTAAAAGGTTCCATCTGCAAGGTGACATAGGCAGTGTGCTGGGGTGGGGATAATTGCCCCTGTGTCCTATCAACCCCTTCGATGAGGCTGTCTTCTTCACCATGAACCTCAGTGCTATATGTGGGACCACCCACGTCAGGGGCATCCACCACGCCCCAGAGAAGTCCATTCCCCACAGATTTCAGCCACATCTATTCATGATCTCCTGCTTGAAGAAGTGCTGTATAGATTGTTCCTGTAGGCCACAGCCCCAACCCCTTCCCCAACTAATTCACTAACAGATCCGCCCTGACTGCCTGATTAATGAAGTTGTTTAGCATTACCTATCAACATATGGGGAATGGGCTGCAAGGTACTTGTTGCACCTCTCTTGAGGAGCGATACAAACACAACAGATTGGATTCCTCCTTCACAAGGACAGACTTCCGAACAAGAGCTGCTAAGTGGCCGAAAGGATACAAGTCGGCACATTATCGAGAACATACTCTAAAACAAAGCTGAGAAAGGGCCCGATTTCCCGATTCAGATGAGGTTGTTATCCATCACAGATGGGGAAGAATGGGTATGGCTGCCTGGACTATTGCTTCATTTGTTTGACCTTTCATTAACCACCCTCACTTATTGTGGTTCTTGGGACCACTTTTCAAGGTTGGTTTTATAGTGTACGTCTACAGTCTCCAAGGCCTATGTTTTCTTAACACACAATGAGGCCCATGAACATAAAAAAGGAATAGCAGTTGCTGCCTCGGGCTTGCTCTGAGGTACTCCTGGCCTTGTCCTTGCTACCCCTGCTTTCCAGATATCATGAAGGCAGAGGCAAGAATAAAAAGAAAACAAAGCTTTGCGAGTTTGGTTTACCTTGTAGAGCTGCCACTGGGATGACCATCACTCTTCGTGTCATCACAGACACTTATTCTAGTCCTGAAATAATCGCTAGCAGCTGTGTCAGTCTAATTACTACAACAGAAGAAAATCAAAACTGCAATACTTAAAATGCATTAGGATGACCAATGAAAGCCCGGGAGTGGAAACTGTGGGGCAGATTTATGGAAAGTGCAGCTGCACCGAGTGCAGCGCCACTTTCCCTGCGCCCCTTGGCACCCGCCCACCGCCACCATGTGTGCATCGTATTTAAAATTCAGCGCACCATGGTGCAGGATAGGAGGCAACAGTGTCATTTTTTTTTTTTATGCTATTGATGTACTCTGCAGGAGTAGCATCAAAATACTGGCGCTACTCCTGCAGAGTACATACGGCCCATTCTAAAGAATGGAAGCCCCTTTTTACCGCCTGAAAAGTGCAGTAATAAATGTAGCAAGGAAATCTCATAGAATGGTCAAAACTCTGCTGGGGAAGTGGAATTTTTTGCCAACCCCTAGTTTTAGTTACATATTCTGATATATCACCCATGGTACATCCTCTTGACCCAAAGCAGCACAACATATGCATAGGGCTTCTTTTGGTTACTCGTTGCAGCTTTCAAACACAAATCATGATTTAAGTGAGAAAGTAAATCCCACCACAACACCTTGCCCTGAATTTGCATCACTTTTATGACACAAACTCAATGCAAGGTATTAGCAAATCTGGGCCATAGAACTGCTCAGAAAAACTATCTCTGACACTTCTCTCTCTCTCTTTCACACCCGTATTTCTCTGAAACCACATTTGATTTTACACACAATGCACCATGTATACTCATGAATGCATAACCTTGTGAGTATGTGCTGTCATGTAAGTTAAGGATGTTCCCAGTCATCTGGGAAGGCTGTGGGCCTGGTTTGGTGAATATCCTTATCTGCCGCTTTTCTCATAAACGATGCATAATAATACTTGCAGCATTACAAACGTGCCCCTGGGAATTATCACACGAGCTGTACATTCAGATTGCTCTCAATAGGAAACAACAGGTTCACAGACACACACACACAACGCCTTGTACAGTCCAGTAGCACGGTGCTCCAGTTCACAAACACACAGTGCATTGTACTGCTCAGAACCAGACTGTGTCATGTAAAGAAATACCATTTTTTCGCCCCTCCTAATGCGGGAAACCCCACTTTGCATGCATTATGCATAGCGCAGGCATAGTGTAGCGCAAAGGGTTACAAAGTGGCGCAATGCATATGGCGTGGAGATTTCGGCCTCCTTGGGCCACATTAGCGTAAAAAAACATGATGCTAATGTGGTGCAAGGAGGCGCTAGGGGATCCTAAGTCTGCCCCTCTTTGTCACATACACACCCCCACTCACACACACATCCCACAGGCACACTGCTTCTGGCGCTGCACACTCAGAGGAAAAGGTTCGGTGAATTCCTCGTCAATTAGATGCTGCAGTGATTTATCCCCGCGAACATGTCCGGATCTAAGGCTCCCTTGGACGCAGGAAAAGACCTTGGCCCGGTTGATTTCGAACTTCATCCTGTTCCCTTTCGGTCTTTGGAGACCGCAGTTTAACCAGTCACGGCAGCTTTTACGGTTCAATAACACAAAGCAATTAACGGGAAGCGAGTGAGTTTTCTCAGCGCTCACAAACAGCCGAGCTGTTTATCATCATGGCAGGCTGACTGCAAGATTGAACAAATCTAAAATGAGCAGGTAGAAGCCGATTGCACGCCTCAATGAAGCCCCTGGATGTAAAGGGCATGGGGCATGTGCTGTGGAGGTGAAGCTAAGCAGATGTGGTGGAACAAGTGGCTGCCACCTCCATGCTTCAATGCCACCTTTGGATCAATGGGCTATGGAGTCTAAACTGTGCAAGGTGAAGGTCTACGGATGTGGTGGAGCAAGTGACTGCCACCTTCATGCCTTAGGGCCACATTTGGATCTATGGTCTATTGGGTTTGGACTATATAACGTGAAGTTCTATGGCTGTGGTGGAAAACGTGAACGCCACCTGCATGCTTTAGGGATACATTTGGATCTATGGGTTATGAGGTCTGATCGGTGCAGACGGAGCTCAACAAATGAGGTGGAGCAGGTGACACCCCCTCCCCCCACTTGCATGTCTTATGGCCAGCCTGGGATATTTGAGGAATACAGCTTGAGCTGTACAGGAAGATCTCAGTGGATTAAGTGAAGCAGGTGGCTGCTACCTGCAAGTCTCAGTTCCAACCTTGGACCTATTTGATCAAGGTCCTAGCTGTGCTGAGTGAGCTCAGCGGATGTGGTGGAACAGGTGACAGCCATGTGCATGCCTCAGTGGTACCAGGAGTGCTATGGGTCATGACAGAGAGCTCCACAAGTTGAGATTAGGGGATAAGGTGAAAAAGGGAACCTCCACATGTGTGCCAGAATGCCACCACTGCATCCATAGGATATGAAACCTGAGAGGGTGTAGAGAACAATTTACTACAGATTGCATTCCTCATTGCTGCTCTAGAATGTATGGAGAATGGTCTCTGAGCTGCAGAATTAGAGCTCAGCAGATGAGGTGGAGACGTTATTTGTTGACTGTATGCTTCCTTGCCACCCCTAGATAATAGATAGAGTTACACATAAATAAGGCATGGGGGAATAAGCAGCCCAGAAGGACTTCTGCTGATGAGGTTGAGAAGGAGACAGTCAGACATGTGCCTTAGTGGTGTCCCTGAATCTAACGAGCAAGTGGCCTGAGCTGATGCAGTTCAGCAAATAAGGTGGAACTGGGGACCAATACCTGCATTCCTCAGTGCCACTCTTGGATCTATAGAGCATAGGGCTCTAGCTGCACAGTGGAGATTAGCAGCTGAGGTGGAACAGGTTTTTTCTGCCTGTATGTCTCAATGCCTCCCTTGGATATATGGGACACGGGGTGTGAGTTTCAGAGGTGAAACTCATTGGATGAGGCAAGCAGATGATTACTGCCATCTTGCATCTGTGCAACACTGGGATCTGTGGAGCATGGATTTTAGCAAACACAGAGGAGCTCATGAACTCCAACCTCATGTCTCTGTGCCACCTATGGGTCTTGGGTCATAGAGCCTGAACTGTGCATGGAGCTTGGCAGAGGAACTGGTGGATTTGGACCCGAGCTGCGTGTCTCAGTGTTGCCCTCTGGCTCTATGGCCATGAGGCTTGAACTATGTAAGGGAGCTCAGTGGATGAAGTGAAGGTTGTGGTCACCAACTGCATGTCTCAGTGCTGCTTGTCAATCTCTGGGTCACACTGTCTCACTGCATAGGTGGAGCACAGTGGGTGAGGTGGAGAGGGATATCAGTGTCTGCATGTCTCAGTGCCACCTTTGGATCTCTGAAATGTGATAACAGAGATGCACAGGTGGGGTTCAGGAGAGAGGGACGAGCACATTATTTCTCTCTGTATGCCTCAGTTAGTCTTTGGAATTTATGGTATGCTGTGGGTCAAATCTGCACATGTGGAGAACAGCAGATGGGACGGTGCAGGTGATCAAACACCCATGCCACATAGATCCCAGTGAGGCCCTCTGATCAATGCAGAGGGAGCCCAGCAAATGAGGTGCAGATGCTGATTTCCAAGTGCATGCTGCAGGTATGCATCTTGATCTGTGGTTCGTGGAGTTTCAGCTGTGTAGGCAGATCACTCAAGATGTAGTACTACAGGTGGCCACCACCTGAACTACCTGCATGCATCAGTGCTTCCCTGGATTCTATGTGGCCTTATCTGTACTGGTGGAGCTCAGTGGATGAGGTGGAGAATGTGACCACTAGATGCAAATCTAAGTGCCTCCTGTAAATGGATGGGTCACGGAATCTGAACTGCACAGGTGGATGCATTGGACCTGGTGAATGCCACCTGGGTGCTCAGGGCTACCTGAGCATGTATAAAGCTTGAGTCGGGGCTATGCAGATGGAGGTCAGCAGATGAGCGGAGCATATAATGCCTCAATTGTATCTCTGGGACCTGAGGACTGAGCTGTGCAGATAGAGCTCAACAGATGATGTGGAGCACGTGACTAACACCTGCTTGTCTCAATGACACCTGTGGGCATCGTAACGTTGGAACTGCACAGGTGGGGCTCAGTTGATGAGATGATGCATGTGGTCACCAACAGCGGGTCTCCTTTGCATGCTCTGGCTCTATCGGGCATGAGGTCAGGGCTGTGCAGGTGTTCAGTGGACGAGGTGGAGCATTTCACCACAATCTGCATGTCTCAGTGCTACCTGGAATTTGCGACATAGGGTCTGAGGTGCGGAGATGAAATGCAGAAGTTGCTATCCGCTGCTTCCATGCCCAAGTGCCATTTTTATATCTATGAGGATGTGTCCAGAACTGCACAGGTGTAGTTCAACAGATAAGATGGAGCAGATCATTTCTACCTGCATGGTTCAGTGTTGCCTTTGGATTTATAGGACATGGGGTCTAGGCTATGCTGGAGATGAACAGTGAAAGAGTTGAAACATTAGAACACTTCCTGCATGCCCCAGTGATATCTAGGCATCTGTGGGACATGCAGGCCTGGGTGTGCAGGTGGGGCTCACAGATGTGGAGGAGCATGTAACTGCCCTTAGCATGTCTAAGGGTCAACTGTGGATCTGTGTGCCATGAGGTCTGAGCTGCGGTGGAGGAGTTCAGTGAATGTGGTGGAGCTGGTGATCACTGTGTGCATGCCTCAGTGCCGCATGGACCTATGATACATGGAGCTTCAGGTTCATGGGTGGAGCTCAGCAAATGAGGTGGAGCAGGTGATACCCACTTACATTCCTTCATGCTGTCTCTGAGACTATGGGGCATTTGGTCAGAGCTGTGCGGGGAGTTCACATCTTGGTGATAGGAGTATTACAAGTTAATGCGATGGCATTAACTATTTGTTTATTGAGGGGTTTACCATCCCTTTGTCACAAACATACTCCAGTGTGATTTGTGTGATGTTGGCTCTTCTGCATGGGTTTCAATTCACCAAAATACGAGAGGTAGCAAAAATGCCATCATGTACCATCTGGACTTTGAAGACATCACGGTGTTGAACTTTTGTACCCACTCTTGCACTCTAGCAGGCTCGTATTTGCTGCTGAGTTTTTAAAGGGAAGGGAAAAAGAGAAAACTGCAAGAAGTAATCTGGGCTAACAGATTCCTGGTTGCCTCCTATTCCTGCAGCTGCCTTTATGGCTCTTCAACCCAGGGATATCAAAGACAGCGCCAGAGGTCCCAAAGCGTACTGGATCCTGGCAACTCCAAATGACGTCAGTTCTCCTTTGATCTTCACAATAACATAATGACGCGGTCCTTCGTCACCTTTTGATATTAGTACAACCTCCACTAATCGCAGTGAAGTTGCATCCTAGCTTGATATGGAGCATTTTGCAGGAACTAATGTTGCAGGATGTACAGGTAGTGTGAAGATAATGCACTGTTCATTCCAGATCGGACACCTGTCCGACCACAGTGTTTCTCAAGTCTGCAAAGATAGCCAGGTCTATGTTCTAAAAAAATACTTTTGTGAAACAATTGGTGCCGCGACAATGCAAGCTTCACTTGACTACAGAGCTACAGAACAGTCAGCGCTAGTGCACATTACACTTGCACACGAAAGAGTTACGGTGCAGGCACAGGGCGAGCAGAATTCACTTGAACACAGAACAGTCAGTGCACGTTTCACTGGCACACAGAAGAGCCCCGGTACAGACACAGGCGGACAAAAGAGAATACTAAAGAACGTGCGATGGCACTACAAGCAACGAACGCATGCAAAACACGTACAGAACAGGCAGCCAAGCAACACAGCCACAGAAGAGCAGGGAAGCAGTCAGTTGCGGGCCAATCACAGCAGCAGTGCAGTCTTCACTTGCATAGAGATATACCTCGTAAAGGGATTGGCAGTGCAAGCTTCAATTCCATACTGAAAAGCCACCGGCAGTGCAAACGCATCTAGAATACACAGAAAGGGCGCGTCATAAAAAGGACTGGTACATTTTATTTGAGAGGATAAGAGAAGAAGGTAGTCTTAAGGCCTCCCTAAAAGCCAGGCGTGCTAAATGATATTCACAGAGGGCCCCTGCTAATAAATATGGAGCAGCATTCTGGGGAAAGTAAAATGTACTAGAACAACCACTGCTATTATTTATATCATACCTTTATGCATATATTCCGAACAAAGAAACCATTTTTGAAACAAAAAAGAAGAGAGATTGGAGCCATAAAAAAATAAAGATTCATATATTTATTACATTTGTTACATAAACTAACTCTATTCTTCAAAATTGCAAAACGGCCTACTGCTCGCATTCCGAATTTTCTCCCACGCTCGCCGACTTAGTGGTTTCTCTTGCTCGCACTCGCCGACTTAAGGTTATTGAGCACGAGCAAGAGAAAAAACTCCCCACCGCATCACTTTGGGGAGTTTTTTTTAGAACTCCGCACAGAGCACAGAGTGGGGAAAACTCTGTGAACTCCGCCAGAGGAGCAGAATTCTTCACCCACCCCTAGTAAGCATACCTCTAACAGTTGTAATAGTTATTTAATGTACAATGGTAAGTGTTAAAAATTGGGTCTTTGGTTGGCAGTCAGGTTACCCCCTGTCCAAGCAAGGACCCTCACTCTAATCAGGGTAAGTCACACACAATCCAAATTATCCTGTGCCCACCCTCTGGTAGCTTGGCACTGAGCAGCCAGGCTTAACTTAGAAGGTAATGTGTAAAGTATTTGTGCAATAAATCATGCAATAACACAGAAGAACACCACAAATATACAACACAAAGGCCCTCATTAAAACCCTGGCGGTCGGTGTTAAAGCAGCGGTAATACCGAAACCAGACCGGTGGTAAAAAAAATTGGAATCACGACCACGGCGGAAACTGCTAACACATACAGCCACTTTAACACTCCGACCGCCATGGCAGTAGCAACAAACACTGCAGCGGTAACCGCCAACAGACAGGGAGAAGACCATGTACCGCCCACCCCATTGTAGCCCACCCATCTGCCAGCTTTTCCGGGGCGGTATCAATGCCATCAAAAGCACAGTGGAAACAGTACTTGTAAGGGAAACCACTCACATCTTGACACTCAAGGAACAACCAGGACGCCATGGAGCCTGAGCTGCAGGTCCTGCCCATGCTGGTCTATTTTCTCATACATCAGGAGTACCAACGGCGGCAACGACGACCACGTGAGTACAGCACCTAGTAGACAGGGGAGGGGGGAGGGGAAAGAGAGTGACACACACGCAACATCCCCACCCCCACCCTCACCCCCAACACCATACACACAAACACATGCAACAACATTACATGTACACCCCGTAACCCTCTGGAATAATTCAAGGACAAAAGGAGTTGAGTCAAATTAGTGTAATATTAGAATTTAAGAGAAATACATTCATAAATAAATAAACAGTATGTACAAATTATACAATATATACAAAATGAGGGACAATGTCCACACAAAAATAGTCTGTGGCCCACTGGGCCAAAACACATAGGCCAAGCCCACACTTGATTCCTACCTCAAAACGGAGAGAACACTGCAGGGACATCAGGTCGAAAACACACAGGCACCTCAGGGTGATGGTGAAGGGGGGGCACCTCAGCTGGAAGATGGTACTACGCCACTGCTCCTGGAAGGGGCTCCATGCCCACAGCGATGTCCTGCACAGTGCAAAGCCACAGTCTCTCAAGTCTCTCCAGTGGGTGGGTTGCTCACTGATTGGTCCTGGGGAGTGCAAGGCCACAGTCTCTCAAGTGGGTGGTTTGCCCACTGCCTGGTCCTGGGGAGTGCAAGGCCACAGTCTCTCAAGTGGGTGGGTTGCCCACTGCCTGGTCCTGGGGAGTGCAAGGCCACAGTCTCTCAAGTGGATGGCTTCTTCCACTGGTCCTGGAGGGGGCTTTGTGCTCAGTGTACTTAATCCTGCCAAGGATAGGGTGAGTGGATGCCTTTCTCCACTGGTTCCGGAGGGGGCTGTGTGCCCAGTGATGCAGCAATTGGGGGGTGCCAGGTCACAGTCCCCACCTGGATGTCAGAGCCCTGAGATATGCAGTGGTCAAGATGCATGATAGTCCATGGAGGCAGGGCTACAGTCCATCCGCCGGCGGCTATGGCTGCACAGTGGTGGGGGAGGCTCCAGCCCTTCTCCTGCAGCCTCAGATGGCTGCCCACTGGGGCTGCTGCTGCCAGTGGTGCTATTGTCAGCGGTGCAGGTGGCGGTGCTGGCCGATGTGGAGATGCCAGTTCTGCCAGTGGTGGGGGGAGGCTCCAGCCCTTCCCCTGCAGCCTCAGACAGCTGCCCACTGGGGCTGCTGCTGCTGACAGTAGAGGTGCTTGCGGCGGTGCAGGTGGCAGTGCTTGCCGCGGTTCTTGCGTCAGTGCTTGCGGCGGTGCTGGTGGCGGTGCTGGACGCGGTGCAGGTGGAGGTGCTTGCCGTTGTGCTGGTAGCCACCAGGCCTTCACCTGCAGGCTCGGACGGCTGAAGTGCCTTGGCTGGTGTTTTCTGCCTCTTCCTGCCCTTGGCAGATGGTGGTGTCACCTTGGGTCTGGCAGCTGGACTCTTTGACGTGGCTTTGCTGGGTGGTTGTGGCTCCTTCCCCTTCTTCACCTTGCAGGTGACGGAATGTTCTTTGCCTTGGCAGGGTATGGTGGTACACTGGCTGGCCTGAGGGGTGCCCCCTTTAAGCGTATGACAGCTGCAGGAACCACAGCGGACGAGGACTTGGTGGCTGAGGTGCTGGGTTGAGTTTTGGCCACCCTGGCCCGAGAGGAAGGACGGGGGAGGGAACAGGTCAATGCTGGCTAGGAGAAGCTTCTTAGGGAAATTGCGGCAGGAAGAGGGTGAACGTTTAGAAGTGGAGGGAGAGGGAGTGGTTGTAAAAGGGGTCCGTCTGCTGTGTTTGGGTGCAGGTGCATGAGCTGGATGCTGTTGTGAGATGGATGGCTGTTGGGTGGGTGTGTGCTTGCATTTGGGTACTTTGGGAGGAGGGGTCACAGACACACTGGGAGAGGACACAGGGGACTTGTGTATGGATGTGGGGGTGGTGACTGCAAGTGAGGGGTGTGAAGTGATGGGCGTGCTGGTGATGGAGGTAGTGGATGAGAATAAAGTGCATGCAGGTGTGAGTGGAGACGCTACTAGGAGGGAGGTGGACGAGGAGGAGGAGGGGGACACAGTGAAGGCAGTGGATGTTGGTGTGTCTGCATAGGGATGGTGCTTGTGTGAGATAAAATGTGGTGCTTGTGTTTGCCTGAGCCATTTTTGTGTGATGATTTGGGTGAATGCTGGTCTGAAGGTGTGCTTGGGATGGGTTGGGGTTGAGGGGATTGGGACTGGGAAGAGGACGTTGGAGGGGGAGGCTAGAGACAGGGACAATGGCTGGCATCAGTGCGGAGGCCAGAGCCTGAAATGCTCTCTGTTGGGCCACCACGCCAGAGTGAATGCCCTCCAGGTAGGCATTTGTTTGTTGCAAATGCCTCTTGACACCCTGGATGGCATTCAGTATAGTTGACTGCCCAAAAGTGAGGGATCTCCGGAGGTTATTAGCCTCCTCACTGAGGGCAGCAGGGCTGACTGAGGCAGAGCCTGAGGTGGCTGGGGGCGAAGGAGATGCCCACCCTCCTGGGTGAGTGGGCACGGGAAACACACTGAGGGGCTGCTGGGAGGGCAGTGCTAGTAGGGGGCAGGCAGCTGTACCTGTTGTTCTCAATCAAAACCAAGTGCATTAAGCCCAAAAGAGGAACGCATCAATCCCTAGTAGTTTCTGAGTGTTCACAATGTACATAGATGACACATAATACAATAGAGTATAGTGTGCACTACCAACAAAGTTCCTACTGCACAAAGGAACCAAAGGGGTGAGATAAAACACCCCAAATATTAAAGAACAATGAAGTCGGTTGTGCACCACCATCAATAAAAATATAAATAATAATTCAGAAGAGTCCCAGTTTGTTGAAAATATAATAACGTAGATTTTCGTAGATTTCTTCCAGAAAATGTATTTGGTCAGAGATACTTGATGTCACAATAGATTTATGGAGAGAACCAACCCAGCAGCCAACGCGTTTCGCCCTATACACTTGGGCTTCTTCAGGGCTGCAAGATTAACAAATAACCATAAGGCAAAAGTAAACTAACAATAATATTTCTGACATTACGAGATCAAAACATATGGAGCAAAATCAACAATTGCATAATATAATGCACAAAACACCAGTTACATACAATATAAGTTTAAGTTCAAAAAGAGAAGAAGAATTTCTTCAAATCTATCCTACCCCAGATTATCAGTCAGCCTTAAGTCGTAATTAATAAATGGAACCGACAAGGGAGAAAAATAAAGGGAAAGACAATTGAAAAAATCCAAGATGTGAATTCGGAAAATTGCGTGGATCACGAAAAAGTGCACGATATTCTTAAGGCCCATACGCACTCCCTATTCAATTTCAACATGTCACGATTCAAGGATAACCGTGAGGAACTGGCAAGGGATCTTTTCACACATCCAACAGGCTCAAGCACAACCAACACAACTTCACGGCAGACTGACACTCTAAAAGTTAAATTTCAAAAACTAGAAAAATTGAAAAAACAGGAACTGTCAAGATGGTGGGATGGGACCACATTACAGAAATATCTAGATAACAAAAAGATACCTAGAGGCCTTAGAATCTTAATATTCCCTACTTATGAGGACTTAGATGATGAAGCACTCAAGGACTGGGAGGACAATTTGCAAAATGCATCATTTAACATGATGCGCATTCTAATTAAACACACTGATAAAAAAGTGGCCAAGCTACAGGGTGATATTGTAAAACTAGAAAATGAAATAGATGGAGTTCCCCAAAAAGACCTAATAAATAAGAACTATGAGATTCTTCACAAAATAATTGAGGACTATCAAATTTATCTACGTGATAAAAAACTACGTAAGGTCAAGCGTGACGACCTTGACTACAAACTTGGCAGAGTTTACACCTTTGCCCGCAAATATGACAATGTGAAGATTTCTGGACCAGATATCAACAGGGACAGATTTATAAGCGATACTGATCTCTCCAGTGGCAGTTCTATGTCTTCTGTAGATAGTAGTACCTTACAGGATAGTGAATCTTCTAAACAAATCCCCCATAGTTCAGCTAATAGTTTTTTAGTCGAAATGGAACGACTACGTCTTGGAACAAAAATCAACCGAAGAGAAACAAGACCAGAAGGGGTGGGAAACAATGGAGAAAAAAGCTCAGAAAAACAAGGGGTTCGAACCCGTTCGAAGAGAGATTAGGACTTACCACCCCTGATAGTAACGAATCTGGAAGTGATTTGACCATTGTTAATCTATCTAATCGGTCCCTAGACGTTACAGAGTGTAATCTACTCAGTAAAGGTCTAGGTTTCTGTCCAACTCAAACCAACGACCAGGTGGACATCTTTGTGGACTTATTCAAATTTACCCGTCTACTAAAACTGAGGAACAATTTTTCCACACACAATGGGGGGATTACTAATTGTGAAACTTCAACACCATCAACTATTGATACCACTATTGTTAATACTCAGGCAGTGACTGAATCCATATCGGATTTGCATGATATACAATTGTTGATGTCTTTACAAAATGGCAGTGAGATTGACATTGAAAATATTAGGACAGACTTGGGAATCATGGAGGATTTCAACATCACTAGTGGTCTCAGACCACGTTCTAAATTTATACCTACTGTTGCACACAGCAATATTGATCTATTTGCGGACAAAGTATCATCTGACCTGTACAAATTCCTAGGCGATCCTCATACTAACTGGCGTAAAACTGATAATTTATCTATTGGAGAACGGAAGGCTCTCACTAACCTTAGGACAGATCGGTCAATTGTTATCCGAGAGGCTGATAAAGGTGGAAATGTAGTCATTATGAATACAAGTGACTACATGCAGGAAATTGACAGACAGTTATCAGACACAACATGTTACAAATGTCTCACCAATAATCCTATCTTTGAATTGACTGAATATATTAATAATAAACTATGGGGATGGCATGAACAGGGTCTATTATCAGCTCATGAGTATAAGTACTTAGTTGTCAAATATCCTAGATATCCTTGCATCTATATTCTTCCAAAAATTCACAAGGAAGGTACATTTCCTCCTGGTAGACCGATCATATCTGGGATTGACTCCCCCACTGAGAGATTATCGGAATTCGTGGACATTTTTCTACAGAAATTTGTCTGTAACCTTCCGTCATTTATACAGGATAGCAAGGATATTTTGAACAAATTTGAAGACTTTCCTTGGTCAAATGACCTTTTATTTGTTACAATGGATGTCAATAGCCTCTACACTTGTATCCAAAAACGGTTTGGCTTGTTGGCAGTCACTTCATTTCTCAATACCCGTTCTGCTGACCATTATGATCATAATCAAATGCTTTTGGACATGATTGATATCATCTTATCTAAAAATTATTTTATACACAACACTAGATGGTTTCAACAAATACAAGGGACAGCGATGGGTTCCAAATTTGCCCCTTCGTATGCCTGTCTCTTTATGGGCTGGTTCGAAAAAATACATGCTTGGGGTAGACATGCCTCTCCCTGGACTGAATTTATTGTATTTTGGGGGAGGTACATAGATGATATTATTCTGATCTGGAATGGATCAATAGAGCAACTAATTCTATACCATACATTTCTTAACGATAATCCTTATAATGTAAAACTTAGTCTTCATTACAGTAGGGACAGTACTGAATTTCTGGATATCAGATTTTTCATTCAGAATAACACTATACAGAGCGTTTTGTACAGGAAATCCACGTCTTGTAACAGTCTTTTACATGCAACAAGTGCACATACCCCCTCTACTATTAATAATATTCCTTTTGGTGAGATGATACGCATGCGCAGAAATTGTAGTACTGAAGACCTTTTTTATGAACAAATCAGACTTGTCAAACAGAGATTTATTAACAGAGGTTACAATTATCAGACTCTATGTAATGCAGAACAACGTATCATGAAAACATCTACAAAGAATACGTTGTTATTGAAACCAAAAAGAAAAAAGAAGATAATCAATGAACGCTTGTCCTTTGTAACTAGATACACGATGCATAGTCAGGGTATCTACAAAATACTCAAACGTCATTGGCATGTACTTACCGATCTACATGGACTTAAGGGGTCCCTTCCCGCAACACCTCGAATCACTTACCGAAGAGGTAAGACATTAAGTGATTTTCTCTGTCCAAGTTATGTATCTGTACCTAATGTATCTACTTGGCTTCCAGCGAAGCCTTTGGGCTTCTATACATGTCGTGAATGTAATATGTGTTCTTTCGGTTTGGATAAAACCAGGACTTTCTGTTACAACAACACAGGGGTCTTTTCTATTAAGAGTTTTATTAATTGTAACACCAAATTTGTAATCTATATTCTAAAATGTACATGTAACAAAATTTATGTGGGAAGTACCATCAGACAACTGAAACATCGAATACAGGAGCACATACGTGCTATCAGGAATAATGATAATAGGTATCCATTATCATTACATATGATGTCGACACATCAACATGATGATGTAATTTTATTCCACGGGATTGACCATATTCCACCGAACCCCAGGGGGGGCGACAGAGAATTACAATTACGCAAAAGAGAAGCGGCATGGATTTGTCGCTTACGTACGGTCGAGTTGGGACACAACACTGACCATGAACTTCACTATTACCTGTAATGGCACTACTAGTGCCTCAGTGAAGTACTGAATATTAGTAGTTATTTGTCAAAAACGATGTACATAATAGGAGCTAAAAGATTGCATATACACATGTAATACACTGATACTTTTCATATACTGTTTGAGATTGTACCAGGTTTTAATACATGTTTTGTTATCACTGTTGATAATATCAGCCTGCATACATGTATGCTTATTGTACACTAATGGATATAACTTTCTGTATAACTGAGATTTCATCATAACTGAAACTATAGGCCCCCTTTTCTTGTTATATATATCACTGTATATTATTATTATTATATATATATTTTATATGACATTATCTTTGCATTGGGGTCTTGATACTCTTTCACTGCTCTAATTCTGCACTGAGGACTGCTTGTTTCACTGGCTCCTTTTGTTTTGTTTTGCTTTCACCTCTTCGCTTCAAGTCTCATATATATTACAGGCAATACACTTCTATACTTGCACATACTCTCTGTCTCATTACTGTATAATGGTATATCTCTTTATATTTTGTTATCCTGATTACATTTACTTCCATATTGAGAACTCCCATTGTTTATTCTAATATGGCCGCCGCTTAAACCACTTGTATTGTGGCGTACCCTGGGTATTGTCCCTTTTCTGTGTTCACACCACCCTTTTCTTTCCTCAACGTATGGCGTTGTTCATAAATTCTCGGCGTTCTCTGCCGGAATCTTTTCAACACTCTAACGAGCCGCGCACTTAGCTCACATGACGGGCGGCAACGTGACCGGGCCCGTCTTTCTACTCTTTCTGACTTGGAAAATCCGGCCGGTTATTAAATACCTTGCAACTTTACAATTTACGGTAAGGCTGGACAACAGCACTTTAACTTACAATTAGAGTGATGTTAATTTATTCAAATTAACACTTGTGGGTTATGGTCCCCACTATATTATTTATCTATGTTTCAGTATACGAATCGCCTTTCTTTATTCTTACCTTTGTCATTTTTATTTTTAGTTCTTTGAACCTTTGTTCGCGTTTTACACTTATTTCACAAACGACCCTTGACCCTATATTGGAACTTACTACTCGGTATGTGCTTTTCCTCAGTGAACTATTTTCTCCTCTATTGGCTTTCCTGCACTTATTCTCATTTTTTCCTATATTCAGTTTGATTCTACTCGCTCACTTCTTTTCTCGAGCCTTCAACTTAAGTTTCTGGTGACTATAGTTTTGGTGATGGATCACTTGATTTTGTGTTGTGGTAATGTTGGTAGCACCTTGGTTTACGGACCATTGCAATTATTTTATTCATTACAACTGTTATGGTATGTTGCTATCGTGCACTTTTTCGTGATCCACGCAATTTTCCGAATTCACATCTTGGATTTTTTCGATTGTCTTTCCCTTTATTTTTCTCCCTTGTCGGTTCCATTTATTAATTACGACTTAAGGCTGACTGATAATCTGGGGTAGGATAGATTTGAAGAAATTCTACTTCTCTTTTTGAACTTAAACTTATATTGTATGTAACTGGTGTTTTGTGCATTATATTATGCAATTGTTGATTTTGCTCCATATGTTTTGATCTCGTAATGTCAGAAATATTATTGTTAGTTTACTTTTGCCTTATGGTTATTTGTTAATCTTGCAGCCCTGAAGAAGCCCAAGTGTATAGGGCGAAACGCGTTGGCTGCTGGGTTGGTTCTCTCCATAAATCTATTGTGACATCAAGTATCTCTGACCAAATAAATTTTCTGGAAGAAATCTACGAAAATCTACGTTATTATATTTTCAACAAACTGGGACTCTTCTGAATTATTATTTATATTTTTATTGATGGTGGTGCACAACCGACTTCATTGTTCTTTAATATTTGGGGTGTTTTATCTCACCCCTTTGGTTCCTTTGTGCAGTAGGAACTTTGTTGGTAGTGCACACTATACTCTATTGTATTATGTGTCATCTATGTACATTGTGAACACTCAGAAACTACTAGGGATTGATGCGTTCCTCTTTTGGGTTTACTGCACTTGGTTTTGATTGAGATATTCTTAAGGCCCATACGCACTCCCTATTCAATTTCAACATGTCACGATTCAAGGATAACCGTGAGGAACTGGCAAGGGATCTTTTCACACATCCAACAGGCTCAACCACAACCAACACAACTTCACGGCAGACTGACAGTCTAAAAGTTAAATTTCAAAAACTAGAAAAATTGAAAAAACAGGAACTGTCAAGATGGTGGGATGGGACCACATTACAGAAATATCTAGATAACAAAAAGATACCTAGAGGCCTTAGAATCTTAATATTCCCTACTTATGAGGACTTAGATGATGAAGCACTCAAGGACTGGGAGGACAATTTGCAAAATGCATCATTTAACATGATGCGCATTCTAATTAAACATACTGATAAAAAAGTGGCCAAGCTACAGGGTGATATTGTAAAACTAGAAAATGAAATAGATGGAGCTCCCCAAAAAGACCTAATAAATAAGAACTATGAGATTCTTCACAAAATAATTGAGGACTATCAAATGTATCTACGTGATAAAAAACTACGTAAGGTCAAGCGTGACGACCTTGACTACAAACTTGGCAGAGTTTACACCTTTGCCCGCAAATATGACAATGTGAAGATTTCTGGACCAGATATCAACAGGGACAGATTTATAAGCGATACTGATCTCTCCAGTGCAGTTCTATGTCTTCTGTAGATAGTAGTACCTTACAGGATAGTGAATCTTCTAAACAAATCCCCCATAGTTCAGCTAATAGTTTTTTAGTCGAAATGGAACGACTACGTCTTGGAACAAAAATCAACCGAAGAGAAACAAGACCAGAAGGGGTGGGAAACAATGGAGAAAAAAGCTCAGAAAAACAAGGGGTTCGAACCCGTTCGAAGAGAGATTAGGACTTACCACCCCTGATAGTAACGAATCTGGAAGTGATTTGACCATTGTTAATCTATCTAATCGGTCCCTAGACGTTACAGAGTGTAATCTACTCAGTAAAGGTCTAGGTTTCTGTCCAACTCAAACCAACGACCAGGTGGAAATCTTTGTGGACTTATTCAAATTTACCCGTCTACTAAAACTAAGGAACTATTTTTCCACACACAATGGGGGGATTACTAATAGTGAAACTTCAACACCATCAACTATTGATACCACTATTGTTAATACTCAGGCAGTGACTGAATCCATATCGGATTTGCATGATATACAATTGTTGATGTCTTTACAAAATGGCAGTGAGATTGACATTGAAAATATTAGGACAGACTTGGGAATCATGGAGGATTTCAACATCACTAGTGGTCTCAGACCACGTTCTAAATTTATACCTACTGTTGCACACAGCAATATTGATCTATTTGCGGACAAAGTATCATCTGACCTGTACAAATTCCTAGGCGATCCTCATACTAACTGGCGTAAAACTGATAATTTATCTATTGGAGAACGGAAGGCTCTCACTAACCTTAGGACAGATCGGTCAATTGTTATCCGAGAGGCTGATAAAGGTGGAAATGTAGTCATTATGAATACAAGTGACTACATGCAGGAAATTGACAGACAGTTATCAGACACAACATGTTACAAATGTCTCACCAATAATCCTATCTTTGAATTGACTGAATATATTAATAATAAACTATGGGGATGGCATGAACAGGGTCTATTATCAGCTCATGAGTATAAGTACTTAGTTGTCAAATATCCTAGATATCCTTGCATCTATATTCTTCCAAAAATTCACAAGGAAGGTACATTTCCTCCTGGTAGACCGATCATATCTGGGATTGACTCCCCCACTGAGAGATTATCGGAATTCGTGGACATTTTTCTACAGAAATTTGTCTGTAACCTTCCGTCATTTATACAGGATAGCAAGGATATTTTGAACAAATTTGAAGACTTTCCTTGGTCTAATGACCTTTTATTTGTTACAATGGATGTCAATAGCCTCTACACTTGTATCCAAAAACGGTTTGGCTTGTTGGCAGTCACTTCATTTCTCAATACCCGTTCTGCTGACCATTATGATCATAATCAAATGCTTTTGGACATGATTGATATCATCTTATCTAAAAATTATTTTATACACAACACTAGATGGTTTCAACAAATACAAGGGACAGCGATGGGTTCCAAATTTGCCCCTTCGTATGCCTGTCTCTTTATGGGCTGGTTCGAAAAAATACATGCTTGGGGTAGACATGCCTCTCCCTGGACTGAATTTATTGTATTTTGGGGGAGGTACATAGATGATATTATTCTGATCTGGAATGGATCAATAGAGCAACTAATTCTATACCATACATTTCTTAACGATAATCCTTATAATGTAAAACTTAGTCTTCATTACAGTAGGGACAGTATTGAATTTCTGGATATCAGATTTTTCATTCAGAATAACACTATACAGAGCGTTTTGTACAGGAAATCCACGTCTTGTAACAGTCTTTTACATGCAACAAGTGCACATCCCCCCTCTACTATTAATAATATTCCTTTTGGTGAGATGATACGCATGCGCAGAAATTGTAGTACTGAAGACCTTTTTTAGGAACAAATCAGACTTGTCAAACAGAGATTTATTAACAGAGGTTACAATTATCAGACTCTATGTAATGCAGAACAACGTATCATGAAAACATCTAGAAAGGATACGTTGTTATTGAAACCAAAAAGAAAAAAGAAGATAATCAATGAACGCTTGTCCTTTGTAACTAGATACACGATGCATAGTCAGGGTATCTACAAAATACTCAAACGTCATTGGCATGTACTTACCGATCTACATGGACTTAAGGGGTCCCTTCCCGCAACACCTCGAATCACTTACCGAAGAGGTAAGACATTAAGTGATTTTCTCTGTCCAAGTTATGTATCTGTACCTAATGTATCTACTTGGCTTCCAGCGAAGCCTTTGGGCTTCTATACATGTCGTGAATGTAATATGTGTTCTTTCGGTTTGGATAAAACCAGGAACTTCTGTTACAACAACACAGGGGTCTTTTCTATTAAGAGTTTTATTAATTGTAACACCAAATTTGTAATCTATATTCTAAAATGTACATGTAACAAAATTTATGTGGGAAGTACCATCAGACAACTGAAACATCAAATACAGGAGCACATACGTGCTATCAGGAATAATGATAATAGGTATCCATTATCATTACATATGATGTCGACACATCAACATGATGATGTAATTTTATTCCACGGGATTGACCATATTCCACCGAACCCCAGGGGGGGCGACAGAGAATTACAATTACGCAAAAGAGATGCGGCATGGATTTGTCGCTTACGTACGGTCGAGTTGGGACACAACACTGACCATGAACTTCACTATTACCTGTAATGGCACTACTAGTGCTTCAGTGAAGTACTGAATATTAGTAGTTATTTGTCAAAAACGATGTACATAATAGGAGCTAAAAGATGGCATATACACATGTAATACACTGATACTTTTCATATACTGTTTGAGATTGTACCAGGTTTTAATACATGTTTTGTTATCACTGTTGATAATATCAGCCTGTATACATGTATGCTTATTGTACACTCATGGATATAACTTTCTGTATAACTGAGATTTCATCATAACTGAAACTATAGGCCCCCTTTTCTTGTTATATATATCACTGTATATTATTATTATTATATATATATTTTATATGACATTATCTTTGCATTGGGGTCTTGATACTCTTTCACTGCTCTAATTCTGCACTGAGGACTGCTTGTTTCACTGGCTCCTTTTGTTTTGTTTTGCTTTCACCTCTGCGCTTCAAGTCTCATATATATTACAGGAAATACACTTCTATACTTGCACATACTCTCTGTCTCATTACTGTATAATGGTATATCTCTTTATATTTTGTTATCCTGATTCCATTTACTTCCATATTGAGAACTCCCATTGTTTATTCTAATATGGCCGCCGCTTAAACCACTTGTATTGTGGCGTACCCTGGGTATTGTCCCTTTTCTGTGTTCACACCACCCTTTTCTTTCCTCAACGTACGGCGTTGTTCATAAATTCTCGGCGTTCTCTGCCGGAATCTTTTCAACACTCTAACGAGCCGCGCACTTAGCTCACATGACGGGCGGCAACGTGACCGGGCCCGTCTTTCTACTCTTTCTGACTTGGAAAATCCGGCCGGTTATTAAATACCTTGCAACTTTACAATTTACGGTAAGGCTGGACAACAGCACTTTAACTTACAATTAGAGTGATGTTATTTATTCAAATTAACACTTGTGGGTTATGGTCCCCACTATATTATTTATCTATGTTTCAGTATACGAATCGCCTTTCTTTATTCTTACCTTTGTCATTTTTATTTTTAGTTCTTTGAACCTTCGTTCGCGTTTTACACTTATTTCACAAACGACCCTTGACCCTATATTGGAACTTACTACTCGGTATGTGCTTTTCCTCAGTGAACTATTTTCTCCTCTATTCGCTTTCCTGCACTTATTCTCATTTTTTCCTATATTCAGTTTGATTCTACTCGCTCACTTCTTTTCTCGAGCCTTCAACTTAAGTTTCTGGTGACTATAGTTTTGGTGATGGATCACTTGATTTTGTGTTGTGGTAATGTTGGTAGCACCTTGGTTTACGGACCATTGCAATTATTTTATTCATTACAACTGTTATGGTATGTTGCTATCGTGCACTTTTTCGTGATCCACGCAATTTTCCGAATTCACATCTTGGATTTTTTCGATTGTCTTTCCCTTTATTTTTCTCCCTTGTCGGTTCCATTTATTAATTACGACTTAAGGCTGACTGATAATCTGGGGTAGGATAGATTTGAAGAAATTCTTCTTCTCTTTTTGAACTTAAACTTATATTGGATGTAACTGGTGTTTTGTGCATTATATTATGCAATTGTTGATTTTGCTCCATATGTTTTGATCTCGTAATGTCAGAAATATTATTGTTAGTTTACTTTTGCCTTATGGTTATTTGTTAATCTTGCAGCCCTGAAGAAGCCCAAGTGTATAGGGCGAAACGCGTTGGCTGCTGGGTTGGTTCTCTCCATAAATCTATTGTGACATCAAGTATCTCTGACCAAATACATTTTCTGGAAGAAATCTACGAAAATCTACGTTATTATATTTTCAACAAACTGGGACTCTTCTGAATTATTATTTATATTTTTATTGATGGTGGTGCACAACCGACTTCATTGTTCTTTAATATTTGGGTGTTTTATCTCACCCCTTTGGTTCCTTTGTGCAGTAGGAACTTTGTTGGTAGTGCACACTATACTCTATTGTATTATGTGTCATCTATGTACATTGTGAACACTCAGAAACTACTAGGGATTGATGCGTTCCTCTTTTGGGCTTACTGCACTTGGTTTTGATTGAGATATTCTTAAGGCCCATACGCACTCCCTATTCAATTTCAACATGTCACGATTCAAGGATAACCGTGAGGAACTGGCAAGGGATCTTTTCACACATCCAACAGGCTCAAGCACAACCAACACAACTTCACGGCAGACTGACAGTCTAAAAGTTAAATTTCAAAAACTAGAAAAATTGAAAAAACAGGAACTGTCAAGATGGTGGGATGGGACCACATTACAGAAATATCTAGATAACAAAAAGATACCTAGAGGCCTTAGAATCTTAATATTCCCTACTTATGAGGACTTAGATGATGAAGCACTCAAGAACTGGGAGGACAATTTGCAAAATGCATCATTTAACATGATGCGCATTCTAATTAAACACACTGATAAAAAAGTGGCCAAGCTACAGGGTGATATTGTAAAACTAGAAAATGAAATAGATGGAGTTCCCCAAAAAGACCTAATAAATAAGAACTATGAGATTCTTCACAAAATAATTGAGGACTATCAAATTTATCTACGTGATAAAAAACTACGTAAGGTCAAGCGTGACGACCTTGACTACAAACTTGGCAGAGTTTACACCTTTGCCGGCAAATATGACAATGTGAAGATTTCTGGACCAGATATCAACAGGGACAGATTTATAAGCGATACTGATCTCTCCAGTGGCAGTTCTATGTCTTCTGTAGATAGTAGTACCTTACAGGATAGTGAATCTTCTAAACAAATCCCCCATAGTTCAGCTAATAGTTTTTTAGTCGAAATGGAACGACTACGTCTTGGAACAAAAATCAACCGAAGAGAAACAAGACCAGAAGGGGTGGGAAACAATGGAGAAAAAAGCTCAGAAAAACAAGAGGTTTGAACCCGTTCGAAGAGAGATTAGGACTTACCACCCCTGATAGTAACGAAACTGGAAGTGATTTGACCATTGTTATTCTATCTAATCGGTCCCTAGACGTTACCGAGTGTAATCTACTTAGTAAAGGTCTAGGTTTCTGTCCAACTCAAACCAACGACCAGGTGGAAATCTTTGTGGACTTATTCAAATTTACCCGTCTACTAAAACTAAGGAACTATTTTTCCACACACAATGGGGGGATTACTAATAGTGAAACTTCAACACCATCAACTATTGATACCACTATTGTTAATACTCAGGCAGTGACTGAATCCATATCGGATTTGCATGATATACAATTGTTGATGTCTTTACAAAATGGCAGTGAGATTGACATTGAAAATATTAGGACAGACTTGGGAATCATGGAGGATTTCAACATCACTAGTGGTCTCAGACCACGTTCTAAATTTATACCTACTGTTGCACACAGCAATATTGATCTATTTGCGGACAAAGTATCATCTGACCTGTACAAATTCCTAGGCGATCCTCATACTAACTGGCGTAAAACTGATAATTTATCTATTGGAGAACGGAAGGCTCTCACTAACCTTAGGACAGATCGGTCAATTGTTATCCGAGAGGCTGATAAAGGTGGAAATGTAGTCATTATGAATACAAGTGACTACATGCAGGAAATTGACAGACAGTTATCAGACACAACATGTTACAAACGTCTCACCAATAATCCCTATCTTTGAATTGACTGAATATATTAATAATAAACTATGGGGATGGCATGAACAGGGTCTATTATCAGCTCATGAGTATAAGTACTTAGTTGTCAAATATCCTAGATATCCTTGCATCTATATTCTTCCAAAAATTCACAAGGAAGGTACATTTCCTCCTGGTAGACCGATCATATCTGGGATTGACTCCCCCACTGAGAGATTATCGGAATTCGTGGACATTTTTCTACAGAAATTTGTCTGTAACCTTCCGTCATTTATACAGGATAGCAAGGATATTTTGAACAAATTTGAAGACTTTCCTTGGTCTAATGACCTTTTATTTGTTACAATGGATGTCAATAGCCTCTACACTTGTATCCAAAAACGGTTTGGCTTGTTGGCAGTCACTTCATTTCTCAATACCCGTTCTGCTGACCATTATGATCATAATCAAATGCTTTTGGACATGATTGATATCATCTTATCTAAAAATTATTTTATACACAACACTAGATGGTTTCAACAAATACAAGGGACAGCGATGGGTTCCAAATTTGCCCCTTCGTATGCCTGTCTCTTTATGGGCTGGTTCGAAAAAATACATGCTTGGGGTAGACATGCCTCTCCCTGGACTGAATTTATTGTATTTTGGGGGAGGTACATAGATGATATTATTCTGATCTGGAATGGATCAATAGAGCAACTAATTCTATACCATACATTTCTTAACGATAATCCTTATAATGTAAAACTTAGTCTTCATTACAGTAGGGACAGTATTGAATTTCTGGATATCAGATTTTTCATTCAGAATAACACTATACAGAGCGTTTTGTACAGGAAATCCACGTCTTGTAACAGTCTTTTACATGCAACAAGTGCACCTCCCCCCTCTACTATTAATAATATTCCTTTTGGTGAGATGATACGCATGCGCAGAAATTGTAGTACTGAAGACCTTTTTTATGAACAAATCAGACTTGTCAAACAGAGATTTATTAACAGAGGTTACAATTATCAGACTCTATGTAATGCAGAACAACGTATCATGAAAACATCTAGAAAGGATACGTTGTTATTGAAACCAAAAAGAAAAAAGAAGATAATCAATGAACGCTTGTCCTTTGTAACTAGATACACGATGCATAGTCAGGGTATCTACAAAATACTCAAACGTCATTGGCATGTACTTACCAATCTACATGGACTTAAGGGGTCCCTTCCCGCAACACCTCGAATCACTTACCGAAGAGGTAAGACATTAAGTGATTTTCTCTGTCCAAGTTATGTATCTGTACCTAATGTATCTACTTGGCTTCCAGCGAAGCCTTTGGGCTTCTATACATGTCGTGAATGTAATATGTGTTCTTTCGGTTTGGATAAAACCAGGACTTTCTGTTACAACAACACAGGGGTCTTTTCTATTAAGAGTTTTATTAATTGTAACACCAAATTTGTAATCTATATTCTAAAATGTACATGTAACAAAATTTATGTGGGAAGTACCATCAGACAACTGAAACATCGAATACAGGTGCACATACGTGCTATCAGGAATAATGATAATAGGTATCCATTATCATTACATATGATGTCGACACATCAACATGATGATGTAATTTTATTCCACGGGATTGACCATATTCCACCGAACCCCAGGGGGGGCGACAGAGAATTACAATTACGCAAAAGAGAAGCGGCATGGATTTGTCGCTTACGTACGGTCGAGTTGGGACACAACACTGACCATGAACTTCACTATTACCTGTAATGGCACTACTAGTGCCTCAGTGAAGTACTGAATATTAGTAGTTATTTGTCAAAAACGATGTACATAATAGGAGCTAAAAGATGGCATATACACATGTAATACACTGATACTTTTCTTATACTGTTTGAGATTGTACCAGGTTTTAATACATGTTTTGTTATCACTGTTGATAATATCAGCCTGTATACATGTATGCTTATTGTACACTCATGGATATAACTTTCTGTATAACTGAGATTTCATCATAACTGAAACTATAGGCCCCCTTTTCTTGTTATATATATCACTGTATATTATTATTATTATATATATATTTTATATGACATTATCTTTGCATTGGGGTCTTGATACTCTTTCACTGCTCTAATTCTGCACTGAGGACTGCTTGTTTCACTGGCTCCTTTTGTTTTGTTTTGCTTTCACCTCTTCGCTTCAAGTCTCATATATATTACAGGCAATACACTTCTATACTTGCACATACTCTCTGTCTCATTACTGTATAATGGTATATCTCTTTATATTTTGTTATCCTGATTCCATTTACTTCCATATTGAGAACTCCCATTGTTTATTCTAATATGGCCGCCGCTTAAACCACTTGTATTGTGGCGTACCCTGGGTATTGTCCCTTTTCTGTGTTCACACCACCCTTTTCTTTCCTCAACGTACGGCGTTGTTCATAAATTCTCGGCGTTCTCTGCTGGAATCTTTTCAACACTCTAACGAGCCGCGCACTTAGCTCACATGACGGGCGGCAACGTGACCGGGCCCGTCTTTCTACTCTTTCTGACTTGGAAAATCCGGCCGGTTATTAAATACCTTGCAACTTTACAATTTACGGTAAGGCTGGACAACAGCACTTTAACTTACAATTAGAGTGATGTTAATTTATTCAAATTAACACTTGTGGGTTATGGTCCCCACTATATTATTTATCTATGTTTCAGTATACGAATCGCCTTTCTTTATTCTTACCTTTGTCATTTTTATTTTTAGTTCTTTGAACCTTCGTTCGCGTTTTACACTTATTTCACAAACGACCCTTGACCCTATATTGGAACTTACTACTCGGTATGTGCTTTTCCTCAGTGAACTATTTTCTCCTCTATTCGCTTTCCTGCACTTATTCTAATTTTTTCCTATATTCAGTTTGATTCTACTCGCTCACTTCTTTTCTCGAGCCTTCAACTTAAGTTTCTGGTGACTATAGTTTTGGTGATGGATCACTTGATTTTGTGTTGTGGTAATGTTGGTAGCACCTTGGTTTACGGACCATTGCAATTATTTTATTCATTACAACTGTTATGGTATGTTGCTATCGTGCACTTTTTCGTGATCCACGCAATTTTCCGAATTCACATCTTGGATTTTTTCGATTGTCTTTCCCTTTATTTTTCTCCCTTGTCGGTTCCATTTATTAATTACGACTTAAGGCTGACTGATAATCTGGGGTAGGATAGATTTGAAGAAATTCTTCTTCTCTTTTTGAACTTAAACTTATATTGGATGTAACTGGTGTTTTGTGCATTATATTATGCAATTGTTGATTTTGCTCCATATGTTTCGATCTCGTAATGTTAGAAATATTATTGTTAGTTTACTTTTGCCTTATGGTTATTTGTTAATCTTGCAGCCCTGAAGAAGCCCAAGTGTATAGGGCGAAACGCGTTGGCTGCTGGGTTGGTTCTCTCCATAAATCTATTGTGACATCAAGTATCTCTGACCAAATAAATTTTCTGGAAGAAATCTACGAAAACCTACGTTATTATATTTTCAACAAACTGGGACTCTTCTGAATTATTATTTATATTTTTATTGATGGTGGTGCACAACCGACTTCATTGTTCTTTAATATTTGGGGTGTACCTGTTGTTGTGGTGGGCACAGAGGTGTCCACCACCGCCAGGATGCTTCCATCGGAGGAGTAGTCGCTGTCTGTAGTGTCCCCTCCTGCTCCGTCGTGGTGCTCCCCTCGCCCTCCATCCCACTGGTGCCCTCTCCCTCGGTGGATTCGGCCTCCAGGCCCATGTGGAATTCAGCCCCCTCCGTCGCCGGTGCCTCTGCTCCTCCGCCAGATGATGCTAATGCACACAAGGACAGGGTGACAAAACAAGAAAGAGGGGGGAGACAGAGGATACACTTGGTCAATGCCAGAAACACCACTACAGTTGGCATACACAGCACACAGGGAGCTGCCCTATGCACTACGCCACGAACTACCAGTTACAATGCTAGTCACCAGCCCATGGTGGACATGGCATAACGCCATCAGCTGCACACCTGAAACCCACAGGACTCTGCCCAGTAATAGATACCCACTAACACCATTGGGTTTGAAATGCTTCAGAGCCTGCCCAACAAGGGACCTACCCTGCCATGTTCGCCCTGACCTAGGGGCACCCACAGTCCACATCCCCAACCCAGGTAAAACCTTAACGCATGCCTAATCATGAATCTGAATTTGTACTCACCCCCTTGTGGCTGCTGTTATGCCCTCAAGTGCCCATCCAACTCTGGATAGGCCACTGCCAGGATGTGGAACAGCAGGGGTGTCAGGGTCCAACAGGCACCCCTTCCTCGTTGGGAGGCCAGCCCCAGCTGGGCCTCAGCCATCTTCCTTGCCCAGCGGCGCCAGTCCTCCCACCGTTTGCGGCAGTGGGTGCTCTGCCTGTCAAAGACCCCCAGGGTCCGTACATCCTTGGAGATGGCACGCCAAATACTTTTTTTCTGATGGGGGCTGACCTGCAGGAAAAATAAAGCAGAAAAGGGATTAGTAATACCGCCTGGCCCTTCACACTCATGGCCCACCATATCCCTCCCATCCACTATCGCACATACTTTGACCACCATACATGCAGCACTCTGGTCAGGACCCCTCAGACTCACCCCTACATGGGTCTTACACACAGAGCAATTCATACATTCATGGCCCATGCATCATGCTCACAGTGTACTCACCTGTTTGCCTGGAGGACAATAGAGTAAAGTGTACTGGTGTAGGACCCCATCCACATGTCTCTCCAACTCCTCTGCAGTGAAGGCAGGGGCCCTTGCCCCAGACACATGAGCCATTGTCGCTTCCAGACACAGGTCACAGCAGCACTTGCAGTGTAGGTCGTCTCCTGTTGAAGGTCAGGTAGCAAGGGAGTGAACAGATAAAAAATGGCTGTCATGTACGAAGCGGTGTGTACTGTCACCGCCGGCGTATATCGCCATTGGCTCGTGGAACCCATAGGGCCCAATGATAACCAATGCGAAGTTGCATGGTGCTCTTTGACCGCCTACTGTAACGGTGCACGCCAGCGGACTTACCTCATTTCCAATTGTCCCTCCACACAGGTCAGGCAGCCGCCATTTCAGGGGGGCACAGGCCATGGCACCTAACTGCGTCACAGCAGACATTGGTACATCAACTGACTCTCGGATTCACATACTGGTTCTGTAAATGAAGAGATGCATCATTATTGCAATAGATGTGTGAATATGACAGTCTACTCACCGTTTTCCTCCCTAGGCTTCGACCGCTGAGGATGATTATGAGATGGAGACAACTTCCAGTGTACAGACCCCTGGTGGACCTTGCAACAATGGAGCACAGTCACATTATCCTAACCTACAGACTTGATCGGGCCACAATCCAAGAATTGTGTGCCCAATTGGAGCCAGACCTGATGTCAGCTATCCACCAGCCCACAGGTATCCCCCCTCTAGTGCCGGCCCTGTCAGTGCTCCATTTCATGGCAAGTGGTTCCTTCCAAACAACAGTGGCCATGGCATCAGGGATGTCTCAGCCAGTGTTCTCAAACATGTTGATCAGAGTGTTGTCTGCCCTGCAGCTACATCGTATTCCCCCAGGTGGAGGATTTGGCCACAGTGAAAGCTGACTTTTATGCCCTGGGACAAATCCCCAACATCATTGGTGCCATTGATGGTACACATGTAGCATTTGTCCCCCCCTCCGGAGAAATGAACAAGTGTTCAGAAATAGAAAACGTTATAACTCTATGAGTGTGCAGGTGGTGTGTTTGGCTGACCAGTACATCTCCAATGTGAATGCCAAGTATCCTAGCTCTGTGCATGATGCCTTTATCTTGAGGAATAGCAGTATCCCATATGTGATGGCTCAACTCCAGAGGCAACGGGTGTGGCTAATAGGTGAGCCCAAGGTTCCCACCAAGTATATGTTGGTGTCTGGGTATGGGGTTATCCCTAAGGATTATTGTGTGTCTTACAGTTGTCCCTTGATGTTTTCAGGTGACTCTGGCTACCCCGACCTCTCATGGCTACTGACCCCAGTGAGGAATGCTAGGACAAGGGCAGAGGAATGTTACAATGAGGCACATGGGTGAACAAGGAGGATTATTGAGCAGACCTTTGGCCGCCTGAAGGCCAGGTTCCGGTGCCTCCCTCTGACAGGTGGATCCCTGTACTACTCACCCAAGAAGGTGTGCCAGGTCATAGTTGCATGTTGCACAAACTGGCCTTGAGACGCCAGGTGCTTTTCTGCAGGAAGATGAGTCTGGAGATGGTCTTGTGGCAGCGGTAGAGCCTGTGGACAGTGAGGAAGAGGGGGCAGAGGAAGAAGATGTGGACAACAGAAGTAATATCAAACAGCAGTACTTCCAGTGACACACAGGTAAGACACTGTAACTTCACTTTACTTTTCAGTTTTCTGTTGGAGATGGTACATGGCAGCCTGATTTCCCTATGTCTATGGCCATTTACTCTACCCTTTGGCATCTCTATTTTCAGATCTCTGTGGCCCACTCTGGCTCCTGGTATGTGTACTGATATCCACTAAAGGTCATACCAATGTATTAATTACTGTCCATATGAATTGCAATGTTTTCAGAATGTTGTAATAATACATATTTCAATCAATTGACAGACTCCGGATTTGTATTTGTTCCAAGGGTGTTTATTTAATTGCTAATAAGTAGAGGGGGATGTGCAATGGGCTGGGGTGATGGTGTAGGAATGTCCAGTTAGAGCCCAGTCTCTTGGTATCACAGGTGCATTGTCCAATGGGGCATAAGAAGGGGTGTAATGGCAGTTCAAGGTGGACAGGGTGACAGAGTGGGACACAAGGGTGACAATCAGGATAGTTTTATTTCCTGGCGGTGGTCTTGGCAATGTTCTCTGGCTTCTGCCCGGATCGCAGGTACCATTTGCGGGGTGCTTCTCCTTCTGCAGGGGGTGGGGTGCAGGTGGCCTGTTGGTCTTGTGGCGGTGCCTCCTGTCCATTAGCACCGGAGGTGGAAGGCTTTTCATCAGTGTGGCTAGTGTCAGGGGCCCGTTGGTGTGCCACTGCCTCCCTCATGGTGTTGGCCATGTCAGCCAGAACCCCTGCAATGGTGACCAGGATGGTGTAGATGTGTTTGAGGTCCTCCCTGATCCCCAGGTACTGTCCCTCCTGCAGCCGCTGGGTCTCCTGCAACTTGGCCAGTATCTGGCCCATCGTCTCCTGGGAATGGTGGTATGCTCCCAGGATGTTTGTGAGTGCCTCCTGGAGAGTCAGTTCCCTGGGCCTGTCCTCCCCCATCACACAGCAGTCCTCCCAGCTTCCCTGTTGTCCTGTGCCTCTGTCCCCTGAACCCTGTGGCCACTGCCACTGACCCCAGGTCCTTGATTTTCTTGGGTTTGTGGGGTTGTCTGGGGTCCCTGTAGTGGTGGACACACTGCTGATTGACATGTCCTGGGGACAGTGGCATGGGCCCGCTGGGTGGGTGCTGTGCTGGTGTTTCCTGAGGGGGGAGGCTCTGTGGTGGTATGGGACTGGGGCAGGGTAACCAACTGTCCAGAGGTCCCTGATGGGCCAGGTTGGTCATCGTGATCCAGGCATGCAGAGCTGCTGTCATCACTGTGGGCCTCCTCTGGGGGGCGACTGGATGTTGTTGGCAACTCCTCTCTGGTGACGGTGAGTAGGGGTCATGTGGGGATGCAAGTGCAGTGTTATTGTATCTGCGTGTGCCATCTTGTGCATGGGTGTGTTTCCCTGTATGGTTGTGATTGCCCTGTCAGCTTTGCCTTGTCTGATTGGTGATTTTGTGGGCTAGGTGATTCTCTCTAATGGGCATGCTGTGATGATGGGTGTCCATGCAGGTCTGTGATCGGGGTCCATGGATTGGTGTGGCATGCAGGGCTTGGTATTGGGATGGGTGGGTTGTGATAGTGGGGTATATTTGAGGTGGTGGAGTGTTGGGGGTGAGGGTAGGGGTAGGAGTTTGTGATGGCATGCAGGTAGGGTGGGGGATATAATAGTTAAGCTTTGACTTACCTGAGTCCAGTCCTCCTGCTACTCCTGCGATTCCCTCAGGATGCATGATCGCCAAGACTTGGTCCTCCCAGGTTGTTAGTTGTGGGGGAGGAGGTGGGGATCCACCGCCAGTCCTCTGTACAGCTACCTGGTGTCTTGCAACCACGGAACGCACCTTCCCCCGTGGGTCGTTCCACCTCTTCCTGATGTCATCCCTTGTTCTGGGGTTCTGTCCTACAGCGTTGACCCTGTCCACGATTCTCCACCATAGCTCCATCTTCCTTGCAATGGACGTCTGCTGCACCCGTGATCCGAATAGCTGTGGCTCTACCGGATGATTTCCTCCACCATGACCCTTAGCTCCTCCTCTGAAAAACTGGGGTGTCTTTGGGATGCCATGGATGTGGTGTGAGTGATATGTGTGAGGATGTGTGGGGTGATGTGTGGGGTGATCTGTTGTGGTGTGTGCTGTGAGGTGCACGGATGGTGTATGGGTGATGGTGTTCTGTGGCTCAGATTGGGTGGGTGCTCCTGGCTTGTGTCTCTCTCTGTTGGCAATCTTTTTTTTCATTGAAAGGGTTGTGGGTAATGTGGGTGTGTGTTTTATTGTGGTCTGAGTGTGTGGGTGTGGTGTGTGTCGGGCGTGTATAGTTTGAATTGTCCAATGTAGTGTAGTTTTGCTAGAGTGTGTGTATTTTGAGCATGGCGGTGTGTACCGCAAATAGTTTACCGCGGTTGGCAGACCACTGCGGTGATTTGTGCGTCCCGATACTGTGGGCGTATTCCTGTTGGCGTAACGGTGTGGGTTTTGGTACCGCCAATTTATCACTGACCTTTGGTCTGGCAGACTTGAATGGGTGTTTGTATAGTGGTGGATTTCTCTGTGTGGGTCATAATACCCATAGCGGTATACAGCCATGGTCACGGTATGTTGGCGGCCGTCAGCACGGTGGTAGGTGGCATTTACCACCAGGGTTGTAATGAGGGCCAAAGTGTTTAGAAAAATATATAATATTTATCTGGTAAGATGCAGGTCAAAATGATCAAGATTCAATACGTATACGTTGAGATATCACTGTAAAAATGATATCAAGTGTCTTTAGTCTTTTAAAAAGCAACAAGTATCTCTTGCAAGCACAAAGTACCAGGTTTGCGTTCAAATTCTCCGCAAGGGACCGCAGAGGAGGAGATGCGTGGAAAATGGAGAGGTATGCGTTGATTTTTCTGGCGCACACAGGCAATGCATCGTTTAGTTTTCACACAGGGAAGGCTTTGTGTCGATTTCCAGTGCGCTGACATGGATCCTATTCAGGTTGTGGGGTTTTTGGACGTCCCGGGGACGATGCATTGAAATCTGGCGCTTGCAGGATGAAGTCACAGGGGCTGCGTTGATTCCGATGGTGATGCGTGGAAATTTCTGCCCCTTGGGAAGTAAGGCTGCATCGTTTCGGCTCGGCTTTGCATTGATCCATTGGGCTGTCCGTCGAATTTCCGGTTGCAACGCTAGCGCTGCGTCGATCTTTCCCTTGCAAAGTCGGGCTGCATTGTTCCAGTTCGACATGCAGTGAATTTTTCACCGCGATGCTGGCTGTGTAGTTTCTTGCAGGCTGTGCGTCGATTTTTCACAGCACAAGGAGTTCTTTGAAGAGATGAAGTCTTTTTTGTCCTGAGACTTCAGGGAACAGGAGGCAAGCTCTATCCAAGCCCTTGGAGAGCACTTCTCAGCACAGCCAGAAAGCAGCAAGGCAGCAGGGCAACAGCAGGGCAGCAGTCCTTTGCAGAAAAGCAGTCAGGCAAGTCCTTTGGGCAGCCAGGCAGTTCTTCTTGGCAGGTTTCAGGTTCTGGTTCTGGTTTTCTTCTCCAGGAAGAATCTGAGTTGGTAGGGGCAGAGGCCCTGTTTAAATACCCAAATGTGCCTTTCAAGTGGGGGAGACTTCAAAGAGTGGCTTAGAAGTGCACAAGGTCCCCCTTCAGTTCCATCCTGTCTGCCAGGGTCCCTATAAGGGGTGTGGCAGTCCTTTGTGTGAGGGCAGGCTACTGTCCTCTGACATGTGTCAGGGCCTCCACCCTCCCCGCCCAGGAAGACCCATTCAATATGCAGATGTGTGCAAGTGTGACTGAGCATCCTGTGTTTGGGGTGTGTCTGAGTGCATGCACAAGGGAGCTGTCACCTAAACCTAGCCAGACATGGATTGTAAGGCACAGAAGAATCTAAGTGCAGAGAAATGCCCAATTTCTAAAGGTGGCATTTCTAAAACAGTAATATTAAATCCAACGTCACCAGTCAGCAGGATTTTGTATTACCATTCTGGCCATACTAAATATGACCTGGTTACTCCTTTCAGATCAAAAGCTACCACTCAATCAGTATATGAGGGTAGCCCTAATGTTACCTTATGAAAGGAGCAGGCCTCACGGCAGTGTAAAATGAGTTTAGGAGTTTTACACTACTGCCCCTGGGGTTGCGTAGGGTCCACCTTAGGGGTGACATATGTAGAAAAAGGGGAAGTTCAGGTTTGGCAAGTACTTTAAATGCCAAGTCGAATTGGCAGTGAAACTGCAAACACAGGCCTTGCAATGGCAGGCCTGAGACATGGTTAAGGGGCTACTTATGTGTGTGGCACAATCAGTGCTGCAGGCCCACTAGTAGCATTTAATCTACAGGACCTAGGCACATACAGTGCACTTTACTAGGGACTTATAAGTAAATTAAATAATCCAGTTGGGTATGATCCAGTGTCACCATGTTTTAAGGGAGAGAGCATATTCACTTTAGCACTGGTTAGCAATGGTAAAGTGTGGGAGTCCTAAAACCAGCAGAAACAGTGTCCAAAAAGTGGAGGGAGGCAGGCAAAAAGTTAGGGGAGACCACCCTAAGGCTGTCAGGTCTAACAGTAAGAATCCCTCACTCTGGACAGATACAATATGGGCAGAAACAGTGTGTTTATCTGTCTAATGTTCATGATGAGTACAATATAACTTCAGTGTAAGTGTACCACTAGTCAGTCATAACAGATAGTTAATGTACAGTAGTAAGAATCCCTCACTCTAGATAGATTCATGGACAGATACAGTGTGGTTTTCTGTCTAATGTTGATAATCGGAACAACATAACTACAGCATAACCATACCTACAACAGTCGTAGCAGGTGCTTGATGTACAGTAATGAGAATCCCTTAGTCTAGACAGATATAGAATGGACAGAAAACGTTTATCTGTCTATTGTTCATAATAGGAAGAATATAACTAGAGTGTAAGCGTACCTCTAACAGTTGTAACACGTACTTCAGATGCAAAAGTAAGAATACGTCACTCTGGACAGATACAGCAGACATATGACTTTGTGATTGTCTGTCTAATGTTCACAATAAGCACTATATAACTACAATGTAAACACATCACTAGTGGTCGTAACACGTAGTTAATGTACAGTAATAAGAATCCCTCACTCTAGACAGATACAGGATATACAGAACAAATGTGATTATGTGTGTTACATTCATCATAGGGACAATATAACTAAGCTTAAGCATCCTAGTTGTGACAGGTACTTAATAAACAGTAGTAGCATTCCCTCACTCTACATAGAAACAGCATGGATAACTACAGTGCAACCATCATTGGTAATACTCAGTAGGTACTTGATGAATAGTAATCAGAATCTCCCGCTCTGGACAGACACGGCAAGGGCAGAAATAGTGTGATACCTGTTGAACATTCATAATTGGTACACAAATTCAGTGTAAGCGTAGCTCTAACACTTGTAACAAGTACTTAATGAACAGTATTAAGAATCCCTCACTCAGAACAGATACAGTAGGGATGGAAACAGTGTGATTATCTGTCTAATGTCCGTCAGAGGTACAATTTAACTACAGATTACCCATATGTCTAACACGCATCACAGACATTTGAAGTACAGTAGTAAGGATCACTCACTCTGGACAGAAACAGTGTGAGTATCTGCCTTACTTTCATAACAGATACAATATACCTGCAGCATAAGCATACCTCCAACAGTTGTAACAGGTACTTAAAGTACAGTCGTAAGAATTCTTCACGCTGGACAGATACAGCAGGGACAGAAACTTTGTATCTCTAAATGTCATAACAGGTACATTACAAGCATAGCTCTAACACTCACAACTTGCACATCAAGAGTATCAGCAAGCAGACCCCCAACGCACAAAACAGACAGTGCATGGCTCCCTCACACACTTACAATAGCTACATTGTGAACAGCAAGTGTGAAATCATATCTCCAGCACTCATGACAAGCATATACAGCAAACTAGTAACCCTCAAACACTCTCAACAGATACAATCCAGTGTCTACGCAAGCACCGCTACACTCACAACAGGAACAGTGCAGAGATACAGTATAAGCATTGCTCTCCCACTCTGAGCAAGTGTAGCATTCGCAGCAGCCTCCACACACTCTAAATTGTCGTACCGATGATGACAGGAGTGCGAGCATTTCTCACCCAACGTGTATAGGCATAGCACGCGCAGCAGAGGCATTCAAATCCCTCTGGTATCCTGAAGGTGTATACTAATTGCAGCTCGCTGTGCCTAGAAGAGTTGGGACGGGGCAGGTACGGTGTGGGGCGGGATAGGAGAGGAAGGGGGACACATTTAATTTAAAATTAAAATAAAAACGTACTTGTTCTGCCTCTGCGCCACTCCTCTTTCCCTCGTCACTGCAGGCAGGCACAGGCTCCAAGCCTGCCCTGCAGCCAATCCTGACGCTGCTCAGAGCAGCACTAGGATTGGCTGGGAGCACCGAACCAGGGTGCTCCAAAGCAGATTGGGAGCCTGTGCCTGCTCTCTCAAGCCCAGCAATACCGTGCTGGGCTGGAGAGAGCACACTGCACATGTGTGTTTGGCCGGCCTGAGACAGACGGCCAAACACACATGCGCACTGAGGGGAGTGCACAGTGCACTCCCCGCATCAAGGGTCACCCCACAAGGCCCCACCCCTTTCACAACAAAAGGATAATAAACTCAGTTTTTTATCTTTTTGTTGTAAAAAGGTTTGCAGCTTCTGCTGGCAGGGTGTGGGGGAGGGCCCCAACGGAAAAAGAAAATGGACAGCACCAACACGAGAATCCCGCTCACACAGAAATGTCCAGCACAGGCAGAAACAGTTCAAGGCTTAACCCCTGCATTGGACTAATGCATAACTTCTGGCCAAGGAGCACAATTCCTTCACATCCAAAATGTACTAATCAAAGCACAGGAAGCATTACCAAAATGGATGGAGTACTTTACGAGCAGCATCAGTGCAAGTTTTTTTATCACACAGAAAAGTCCCACAATTCAGCAGTGCAACATTTGTTCAAACTTCCATCACACACAGATGGGATGCTGTGCACCAAAAGCAACTTTGGGGCAGGCTCCAATCACACTCAGGATGGATTTAATATAGCACAAATTACATTAGTGTGACCTTTCATCAGACTCTGAAGGTGTACAGTACAGCACACACAGTATTAGTGCAAGCTTCAGTTGCATTAAGAATGAACACTTTACAGCACAGACATGATTAGCCCAAGAAGCCATTACACAGAGAATATGCACCGTGCAACAAAAGCATAATTTCAACAATAGCTTCCATCATCAATAGAAAATATGAAGCACAGCATTCACCCAGTGAATGTTTGTCATACAAGGCAATAGTGCAAGCTTCCATCACTCAGGAAATTGATACTGCTCAAACGGAATTAGTTCAAGCTTCCATCACACACATAATGAATACAGTACTACAGAAGTAAAATTAGTGCAAACTTCTATCAGACGTCAAAAGGCATTTTACCTTCACAGAATTAATTCAAATGCAGCTTTAGTGCAAACCTTCATCTTATACAGAATGCAAGCAGAAAAGAACACCCATTACTGCAAACGTCCATCACAGCTACAATGCATACCACACAACACAGGCATCATCATGCTTGCTTCAATTAATCATGCATACAAAATAGCCTAGGCAGCTACACTGCCCCTTACAAAGTAAACTTGCACAACACAGAGAGGAAAGATATTTGCACAAGTAATATTAGTGCAGAATACCATCACACAAAGAATTGCTACAGTAAATCACAGATATCATTAATTGAAAATGCTATCACACAAGTATGCATGCAGTTTAGCACAGACAGCAGTAACCCTCACAAAAGGATACAGTAATACACATGCAGCATTAGTGCAATCTTCCACTAAACACAAAAAGTGATATGTTATAAAACAGACTATATTATTGTATGCTCACATCAGTTACATGTGTACTCTTATATCACTCACTGAATGTAACAGTACTGAAGATGCAGCATTAGCGCAAGCTTTCATCACACAGAGAATGGATACAGTGTGCACAGGAAACTGAATTGCAAGGATCCCTCATACAGATAATTGATACAAAAATGCCCGAAATTGTAAGCACCAATCACACACAGAACACATTCAATGCAGGACCGACAGATTTACTCAAGGAATGGACACATTAGAACACGAGCAGCATCAGTGCAAGCGTCCATAACACACAAACTGGATACAGCACGGCTGCATTAGTTCAAGCTATCATGGCTCAAAGAATGGACACAGTAGAACATGAGCAACATTAGTGCAAGCTTCCTTAACTTACAGACTGGAGACAGCACAGCAAGGGCTGCATTCGTGCAAGCGTTCATGGCCCAGTAGAGAACAAGCAGCATTAGTGCAAGCTTCCTTAACTTACAAGATGGGCGGCGCCAGTGAAAACTTTCATCACACTAAAATCATTGCAGCATAGCAATGGCAGCATTATTCTAAGCTTCAGTCGCAAACAGAAGGTTACAGTACAGAAAAGGTGCTTAGTCAAGCTTCATACACACACAGCTAATACAAAGCAGAACAGAGTAGCTGAAGTATTCCAAACATCCATCACTCGAAGAACGGATTCAATATAACAGACATTGGGCTTTCACCACACATAGAATGGAAGCAATAAAGCACGAACAATGATGCAAGCTTCCATCGTGCAAAAAGAATGCAGTCCATCACAGACAAAAATCTTACCATCTTAAATCATACAAAGAAAAAATATAGTACATCACTTGCAGGGTCTATGCAAGCTTTCATCACACCGAGAATGGAAAGTAGGCAACAAGTGTACAAGCTTCCACAGACAACATATACACTAGAGCACAGGCCGCAGTTTCATTTACCCTCCCGCGCAGCCTGCTTGATGCTGAAATGTACGCAGCACAGATCATCCTAAAAAAATTGTCATGCTTTTGTGGTGCTCGTGGGAGGGGTCTCTAGACACTGACCAACACCCACGCACATCCTGCTGCCAGAGCATCCATCTGCTCATGATGCCAGGCGTCATGGTTGGTGCAGGCTTTTCTCTGCCCTTTGGGTGCATTGACGCTGTGCCCCGGGCAGCGAAAGTATGGCAGCCCACAGCTGGTCCCCAGCACTTTTCCTGCACGCCTGGCGCGAGCACACTGCGTGGGTAATAAGAAAAGGTCACATAGATTACCCGGATAAATATTTCATGCAGCTAGTTCGCACGTCTCGGGCGCCATTATTGAGCGAGTGCCTAATGCCCGTGACATCTGGAGAGTGTTCAGCGGAGCAGCCACGAGTGAAAGCTGGAGAGGGAGTCAGCAGGCTGGGGGACTGCGAAACTCTCGCTTTCTCGGCTTTCCTTCCATAAGGAGTCCGTAGGAAAGGGGAGAAACACAATAGACATCAATCTATCTATAATAATATATAGGTCTTTTGATATTAGATTGGGTGTCAAGTAGATGCTTATGTGGACTACCTAGAGGACGGATCTAGGATACACGACACGACGTGGGTCGTTTTTAGTTCTTTCCCCTGTAAAACAACATATGAGGAAAGAGTGTAAATTCTTAAAAGGGGAACAACAAATACGATGGTGATGGGCACTATTTGCAATAAGAGAAAATAAAACATAAACAAGAACCACACTTACAGCTATCTTGAGTAGTTTTTGTTAAAAGCTTTATGCTCTCAGAACCGAATTAGCTGCGACAATCCAAGAGCAGTTAATATACTACTGTTGATGAAATATTTACATAATGTATCCCTTGTGGGCCAGTTCCTTTTTTTGCTCACAAACTCTCGCTTCCATGGTAGGGAGAGGAGCTCACGGGCACATCCCTTCCAGAACAATCTTAATATGTGCTATATAGAGACGAAATAATACTTAGCGGTGGCGGAGACTGGGCGTAAGTGAAGGTCCCGCGAGAGAAGTGGTGTGTGTTACATCCTCGCATTCTGCCTCGCTTATACTCTCTCTTGTCCTTGAAGTGGCAAGGGAGGGCATTCCATTGTCAATCGTCAAATATGCAAATGAGTCTTTGCACCATTATCTTTTCCTGCTCTTTCGCTCGGCGAGGGAAAGGGTAGGGAATGGCATGAAAGATTGTTTCCAGAAACAGCCACCTGTTTTGTCAGTCTCCGTGGACAGACCCCAATTGCACCTACGTGTTTTTTATCTTCCGTATACTGACAGCGCAGCGAAGCAATGGTAATAGCAGTATGACGCTACGCACATTTCTGTCATAAAATATAAAAATACCAGCACTGGACACAGATCGTTTTTTTCCCTGCCAGGGAACTCCTGGTAGATGAAGGGAGTCTCCACAAAAGAGACTCGACTGAGCCTATCTTTCTGGCCGGACGTGAGCTGCCTGGAAGCAACAGTCAGTGCTTAATTAGTGCTTGCTGTTTCCGGTGCGGAGCACTGGCACTTATTTCTTAGTTTTCTGTCTCAAGCATTTCATGCGAGCAAAAGACATGTGGAAAAGACGGAGGTAGAGAAAAAGCGTCAGAAAGAGGAAAAGCAGGAAGCTGCAAGAGTGAGCTGAAGGGGCAGGAACTGGCTGTAAATGGATTGAAGACGCCTGAGGTGGCTTCAGGATTACGCTGCCTCAGTATTATGTGCTCGCACTTTTTATTGCAGCAGCTGCGTGATTAATAAGAGAGCTTCGAGCACCGGCACCTTTTCATTTACAAATTAAACACTGGGGACAGTCAAGGAAAAGTAATGACGAGTGAATGCTTGGTGTAGGTGTAATTCACTCTCACATTGCCAGTGAGAATGGTCCTTTAGCAAGATTCCAAAGCAAAATTCTATGCCTTATCTGGGAGAGCTTCCCTTCTTCAGCTCGGATGTGTGAGAACTGCAATGAAAACCACAAAGGACAGGTGTAGGCTTTGAAAAGACTATGCAATTTTCCTTTCACAAAAAGTTGATTAACATGTGACACTAGGCATATTTGACAAACCTTTGGAAGCCATCCTGGTGTGGGTTGATGAGCTGATTCTAGCAGAAGTAGGTTGCATCAGGATAAGATAATAGAGCTGGATGTTGCGATTACTGCTGGGATCACTTTGGCTCTTTTTGGGAACCAGGGTGCTATTTACTAGTGGTATTAGGACTAGGACTGACAGAATAACAATAAGTAATTCAGTTCAGTGGTTGTTAGAAATGGGGTCTTTGGTTGGCAGTCAGGTTACCCCCGTCCAAGCAAAGACCCAATTTCTAACATTGGTGATCAGCAGTTGGGATTTGGACTTGTATTTGTACTTGACATACAGTAATTAAGCGTGCACTACTGTTTTGAGTGCAGACCACTACGTGATCACATACTACTTGTTCGGTGATCTTTGCTTTTTTCTCTTTTGCTTGGATTTTCCCTACATATTTTGTGGTAACCTTTGATTGACTTCTGAACTTCATTTAGGAACTTGTTTTCTGTTTTTTGGAACTTTGCACTTTTGTTGACCTTTCATCATGTCTCAATCTGGAGATGCATCAGTTGGAGCTGCTTTTGACCTAGAGAAATTGGATAGCTATCCCAAGGCTCAGTTAAAGGAGTTCTGAAAAAACTTTGACTGTCCCATTAAGAGCTCATCCAAGAAAGAGGAGCTGCAAAAGGCGCTGAGGGACTGGGTGACAGCCAAGAGCATTGGAGGGCGCACAGAGGATCAGGAAGATGAGGAGGAGGAAGCGCAGACAATGCACAATAGTATTGTGGGTGGGCCTGTTATGTCCAGGGAGAGGGTCTCCAGGGCAGGTAGCAGTGTCTCATCTAAGGGTCTGACCCCTGAAGAATTGCAGGACAGACAGGTAGAGAGGGAACACCAGAGGGAGTTGGAGAAAATGAGGATGGCCATTGAAGAGAAAAGTTGTTGTTGGCTCATGAGCTCAGCTTGAGGGAAGTTGGTTCAGAGGATCCAGTCTAGCAGGGATTGTGGCAGCCACATCACAGTGCAGCCTGAAAGTAGGGCGCACATTCCTAATGATATTGTGAAGGATTATACAAGGGAGGACAACATATACTTGTGGTTTAAGAGGTATGAGCCTGCTCTCCATATGAATCTGTTCCCTGAAGCTCATTGGGGGGTGGGTCTGTGGAAGTACTTTGAGGTAGAGGGGAGGGATACACTGACAGCCTTAGGGGATGCTCAGAATCTCACCTACTCTAACATGAAGGATGCCCTACTCACAAGGTATGGTCTCACCCCTGAGCAGTACAAGGATAAGTTTAGATCCTACAAGAGGAAGGAATTCCAAACATGGTTGGAATGTGTTGATTCTTATTGTAGGTCACTGGATGGTTGGGTGAAGGGCAGTAAGGTAACTACATATGAGGGGCTTTACAATGTGATTGCTTGGGAGCACTTGTACAGTTTATGTTTTCCAGAGCTGTGCCAGCACCTAATTGACAGCAAGCTGATCGACCCCAGGAAGCTTGCGCAGGAAGCGGACTGCTGGGAGAGCACCAGGGTCTAAAAGAGGTATGGGGGAGACCATGCAAAGGGTGGGCAGGGTCCCTCTCAGAAGAAAGGGGGGGTAAGGGTAAACAGGGGGAGTTCTTTAAAGGGCCCCAAACTGATTCCCAGGATAAGGATTCCCAACCCCCCAGTGAGAAGAAGACATGGTTCTCCAAAGGGAAGACAGTGGCAGGTGGTCCCCCACGTAAGTGCTATGCATGTGACCAGGTGGGTCATGTGAGAAGGGACCCCAAATGCCCCAAAAGTACACCTACACCCACTGGTGCACCGTCCCAGGGTTTGGCCAGTGTAGCGCTTGGGGAGGAGTTGGTTTCAGGTGAAATGACCCTTGTCTCACTAGGGGACAGTGAGATGGTCCAGAGAATCCTAGTGCCTGGAAACACTAAGAAGTACAGGCAGTGGGTGACTATTAATGGACAGAGGGTGGAGGCTCTGAGAGACACAGGAGCCAGTGTGACTACAGTGAGGAGTCACCTGGTGTCTGAAGAGCAGATAGATCCCCGGGTACTTCACCAAGTAGTTGCAGTGGACACCTAAGAGCGCCTGTGCAGAGTGGCGCAGGTTCCCTTTGAATGGGGGGGTCTCAGGTTCCTTGAAAGTAGCTGTGAGTCCAAGCATGCCTGTTGATTGTTTGTTAGGCAATGACCTGAAGTATTCCCCTTGGAAAGAGGTGGAACACAGGTCTCACTTGGAGATGTTGGGTCTGCCTGGGTGGGTATGTGTATCCACCCGGTCAATGGCAGCCTGTCAGGGTAATCAAGAGCCCCTGGAGCCTGAAACAGTGGCCCAGGCGACCACCAAGAAGAGGAAGGGCAGGGGGCACGGGAAACCGGCCCCAGAAGTTCCCACAGTCTGGGAGGAGGCAGAGCCTGAGGGTGATGCCCTGGAGCCTACAGGGGAACAGGTGGCTGAACTGGGAGAAGTCCATGAGCTGTCGCAGTGGCAGCAGGAAGGGGGGCCCACCAGAGAAGCATTCTGTGCAGCACAGAAGGCATGCCCTACTCTGGAGGGTTTGCGGCAGCAGGCTGCAGACCAGGCGGCTGGCAAGGAGCCAGGATCACATCTGATTAATTGGGAGGATGACCTCCTGTATAGTGAGCCTAAGGTTCCTGAGCCTGGGTCAGCCCATGTGCTGGTGTTACCCCAGTGCTTCAGGGCCTTCCTACTGGGGTTGGCTCATGATGTGCCTTTAGCTGGACATTTGGGGCAGGGCAAGACCTTTGAGGGGCTTGTCACCCACTTTCAATGGCCCCTAATACGCAGGCACTCAGATGCACATTGCAGGTCTTGTCCGACTTGCCAGGCAAGTGGCAAGAGTGGGGGGAAATGTAAAGCTCCCCTCCAACCATTACCTGTTGTCAGTACTCCCTTTGAGAGGGTGGCATTGACATTGTGGGTCCTCTAGATTCCAAGACAACCATGGGCAACAGGTTCATCCTGGTCTTGGTGGACCATGCCACCCGGTACCCAAAAGCCATTCCTTTGAGATCAATAACTTCCCCTTTGGTGGGTTGTGCATCGATGGAGGATTTTACCTGCATGGGGTTTCCCAAGGAAGTGGTATCTAATAAGGGTACCAACTTCATATCTACGTATATGAAGTGTCTGTGGTAGGAGTGTGGGATAACCTACAAGTTCACCACCCCCTACCGCCCCTAAAGTAACTGTCTGATTGAGAGATTCGACCACACCTTGAAAGGTATCATCATGGGCCTGTCAGAGCCCTTGCGGCAGAAGTGGGACGTCCTCTTGCCATGGCTTTTGTTCGCCTACAGAGAGGTGCCTCAAAAGGGACTTGGGTTTAGTCCCTTTGAGCTGATTTATGGCCACTCTGTAAGGGGACCTTTGAGTCTGGTGAAGGACACTTGGGAAAAAGTTCCTAGTAAACCCCCCCAGAATGTATTCAGTTACATGCTGGCTTTGAGAAACCAGACTGTCTGCTTCAGGAGCCTCGCACAGGAGAACCTGGAAGCAAGCCAGGAAGACATGAACTGCTGGTATGACCAGAATGCCACTCTGGTTGAGTTTCAACCTGGACAAAGAGTGTGGGTGATGGCACCAGTGGAGTCTAGGGCACTCCAGGATAAGTTGACTGGGCCATTTGAGGTGGTGGAGCTCAAGAGTGAAGTCACCTACCTGGTGGACTTATGGTCCCCAAGGGACCCTTTAAGGGTCCTGCATGTCAACCGCCTCAAACCTCACTTTGCGTGGACTGAACTTTCCATGCTCCTTGCGACAGATGATGGGGTAGAGGAGGAAAGTGAGCCTCTTCCTGACCTGTCTGCAGTAGAAAAAGATGGGTCAGTGGAGGGAGTGATCATCTCCCCCTCCCTGACTGAGGAGCAGCAAGGTGACTGTCGCCACATGTTGAGACAGTCTTCCTCACTGTTTTCCCTGATCCCAGGAGTCACACACTTGTGCACACAGGATGTGGACACTGGGGACAGTACACCTATTAAACAGAAAATTTACAGGGTGAATGACAGGGTCAGGGCATGCATTAAGGATGAGGTATCCAAAATACTAACCCTAGGGGTTAGTGAGCACTCCAGCAGTCCTTGGGCCAGACAAGTGGTATTGGTCCCAAAGGCTGCTGCACCTGGTGCCACTCCAGAACTTAGGTTCTGTGTGGACTACCGGGGACTCAATGTGGTCAGCAAGACTGACGCACACCCCATCCCCCAAGCTGATGAGCTCATTGACCGGTTGGGAGTTGCCAAGTACCTCAGTACATTTGATTTAACATCTGGGTACTGGCAGATTGCCTTAACCGAGGGGGGCAAGGAGAGGTCAGCATTCTCAACCCCAGATGGACACTTTCAATTTAAACTCATGCCATTTGGGATGAAGAATGCCCCTGCCACCTATCAGAGGTTGGTCAACCAGGTGTTGGCCGGGCTGGATTAGTTCAGTACAGCCTACCTGGATGAGATCGCTGTGTTTAGTTTCACATAAGAGGAACATCTGCAACACCTCTGAAGAGTGTTAGAGGCCCTGCAGAAGGCAAGGCCTTACTATTCAGGCAAGCAAGTGCCAAATAGCGCAGGGTCCTGTGGTGTACGTAGGACACCAGGTGGGGAGTGGCCACGTGGCACCCCTACAGCCTAAGATTGACACAATTCTGGCTTGGGAGCCTCCCAAGAACTAGACAGAAATGAAAGCCTTCTTAGGTCTCACAGGATACCACAGGAGGTTTGTTAAGGGATATGGTACCATTGTTACCCCCTTAACTGAGTTGACTTCTAAGAAGCAACCCAGGAAAGTGATCTGGACAGAGGCTTCCCAGAACGCTTTTGATGCCCTAAAGGCTGCCATATGCACAGCACCTGTGCTGAAGGCACCTGACTACTCCAAGGGGTTTGTTGTGCAAACAGGCGCCTCAGAGCATGATAATGGAGCAGTACTCTCACATCTTAATGAAGAGGGCCTAGATCAACTCGTAGCATTCATTAGCAGGAGGTTACTTCCCAGGGAACGTAGTTGGAATGCCACAGAAAGCAAAGTGTTTTCTGTGGTCTAGGCACTGAAGAAGCTAAGACCCTACTTGTTTGGGATTCACTTTCGAGTTCAGACCGACCACAGACCCCGCAGATGGTTAATGCAGATGAGGGGTGAGAATCCAAAACTGTTGAGGTGGTCCATTTCCCTACAGGGGATGGACATTTCATCCTTGGCGTGGTGTCCTTTAACTTTTTGCCACTGTTTCCCAGGTTGTTGATGTGTGCTGGACTCTGATGTTGCTGTTTTTGTTACTCTGGGCACTTTACCACTGCAACCCAGTGCTAAAGTGGAAGTGCTCCTTTATAAAATGTGAATGTGATTGGCCTCCTCATGATTGGCATATTTGATTTAATAGTAAGTCCCTAGTATAGTGCACTAGAGGTGCACAGGGACTGTAAATCAAATGCTACTAGTGGGCCTGCAGCACTGGTTGTGCAACCCACATAAGTAGCTCTATAATCATGCCTCTGACCTGCCACTGCAGTGTCTGTGTGTGCAGTTTTAACTGTAACTGTGACTTAGCAAGTGTACCCACTTGCCAGGCCTAAACCTTCCCTTTTCTTACATGTCAGACACCCCTAAGGTAGGCCCTAGGTAGCCACAAGGGCAGGGTGCAGTCTATGGTTAAGGTAGGACATATAGGCCCTCATAATGACCTTGACGCCAATGCAGCCGTACTCCTGCCGCAGTCATTTTGAGATCCCCCCTGGTTTCTGCCTGCCGGCCCAGCGGGGATCTCGGCCGCAACACAGGAGCTGGCTCCAAATGGAGCTGGCGGTGTTGCGGCCGTGCGACGGGTGCAGTTGCACCCGTCACGCTTTTCACTGTCTGCATAGCAGACAGTGAAAACCTGCACGGGCCCGTGTCAGGGGGCCCCACAGCTCCTCGTACCGCCAGCCTTTTCCGGGTGGTTCAAACCGCCAGAAAAAGGCTGGCGGTAGGGGGACTCGTAATCCCCTGGGCAGCGCTGCTAGCATTAAAACATTAAAACCGCCGGGGCCATTGTGGCAGGAAATTGCCGGCCCGGCGGTGTGACCGCGGTGCTTCTGCCACGGTTGTAATACCTTGGGAAGCACCGCCAGCCTGTTGACGGTGCTACTGTCAATACAGCCCTGGCGGTTTTTGACCACCAGGGTTGTAATGACCCCCATAGTAATGTGTTTTATGTGTCCTGACAGTGAAATATTGCTAAATTCATTTTTCACTGTTGCAAGGCCTGTCCCTCTCATAGGTTAACGTGGGGGCTACCTTTAAATGTGATTAAAGTGTAGATTCCTTCCTCCAGATAGCTGTGGAGGATTTAGAGAACCGCTCGAGGAGACATAACATCTGCATCAGAGGGGTCCCGGCAGGGGCTGAGAAGGAGGATATTGGAGACTTCGTGGTGGGTCTGTTTCGCTCATTACTTGGCCTGGAAGAGACCCGGGAGAGTACCTTGGACAGAGTCCATCGAGTGGGCCGCGCCGGTGGGGCTGGAGACCGACCACCGGACATTCTAGCCTGTGTTCACAACTATGGGCTTAAAGAGAGCATCTTGCAGCGGGCCCGCAATCTTCAGCAGGTGCATTTCAGAGGCCATGAGCTTCAATTATTCCAGGACCTCTCTGCACAGACCCTGCAGAGGCGGCGAGAATTCAAGCCCATTACGGAGCAATTGTGAGTGCATGATGTGTCTTACTCCTGGGGCCACCCGTTCCGACTTGTCTACCGATGGGAGGATCAGCTCCGGCAGGTGAGGTCCATTCCGGAGGCAAACCGGATCCTGCGCTTGGAGAATCCCAGCCGGGATTTGGGCGATAAGGTGGGCTTGGCTGGCGAGGTTCGTCCGCGCTGGCGGCAGAAGGAGAAACGGAGGAAACTACAGCGCCCTACGGTTTCAGAGCTGAGGTTGGAGCGGGAGTCTGTCTTGAATAGCGTGGCCGCTGGGACTAATGCCTAAGGGAGCAGTGGCCGAGGAGAGCTGGACTGCTGAGGGTCGCATCGTTTTCGGCCTGGTGGCTGCTCAAGAGGGGTCAGGGTGGAGGGGTCGATGGACTTGGTGTGATGAACTTGAGTTGAGTGGTCCTACAGCCCTGTGGAGACTTTACCTCGTGGAGATGTTTGTGCGAGGACTTTTTGGTTGTGAGCACCTGTTGTGCGAACTGGTTGTATGTTGGCGTGCTTCCCTGAGATGCTGGCTTTTGTGTGGAGGTGTGGCCTGGCCCCGGTGTTTGGAGTGGTTGATGGTGTGGCCTGGGGGGTGGTTTTCCCGTGAGGTTTTTCCCCTTTTGACTGCTTTACTCACCTTGAGGTATGATTATTAAATGTATAAGCTTGAATGTTCGAGGGCTTAATAGTCCGACTAAGAGGTTGCAATATTACTAGCGCGCTCATTCCCCAGGGAAATGGTGGCAAAGGTACATGAGGTGCAAGGAAGGTTTTTGGCCATAAGGATGAGGTTGGGCGCCTTTTCCTTTACTATTGCTTCCCTATATGCTCCTAATGCTCAGCAGGAAGTCTTCCTGAGGCAGGCTTTGACCCCGATGCTGCACTCACCGGATAGCGCCATTTTGGTGGGGGGCCATTTTAACTTGGTGATGGATAATGATCTGGACCGCTCTGGTCACTGCCATGGGCAGACGGGGTCCTTGACAGTGGCTGGTCACCAGTGGCTGGCTGAGTGTGGCTTGGAGGACGTGTGGAGGAGGGTGCATCCCACGCTTAGGGATTATTCCTTTTACTCAGCAGCGACCAAGACATATGCCCGGCTCGACCTTTTCTTGGCTTCGCAGGAGTTCCTCTCCTGGGTTAGGGAGTCTGCGATTGAGCCTCGGGCCCTATCGGACAATGCTCCTGTCACCGCAGAGGTTGCTATGGGCATGGAGCGGGTGGGTGCGTCGGGGTGGAGATTTAGGGATTCGTTGCTTCAGAATGACGCAACGGTGGAGTCGATCCGACGTATAATCGCGGACTACCTTAGTTTTAATGACGATGGGAGCACCTGCTTGGGGACGCTGTGGGAGGCATTGAAGGCAGTGGTGAGAGGAGAGGTGATGTCGTAGTCCGCTAGGGATATTAAAGCAAGGAGACTGATGAGGGAGGAGCTGGAACAGAAGGTGGCAGTACTGGAGCGCTCTCATAAACATACAGGTGCCCCTAGAATTTGGCAGGAACTGGAGAAGGTAAGGAAGCAGCTGGAACGGCTAGACTGGGACAGGGCAGAGTATGTGGTGGCACGCCTTAAGCACAAGTATTACATTGGGAGCAATAGATGTGGGAAGCTTTTGGCACACCGGTTACGAGCGCAGCCTTGATGTTAAAGCTGGTCCGTTCTCCCTCAGGAGTGGAAGCGCGAACGAGCGATCAAATTGCGGAGGCGTTTGCGGAGTTCTATCAGAGATTGTATGTGGCGGATGACCGGGGCAATGTGGTTCCTGATGCATTTTTAGAGGGTATTGCAATTACTCCCCTGGGCGAGAAGGAGGCAGCTTCATTAGTTCAACCTGTAAGAGCGGAAGAGGTCATATCAGCAATTTCGCGCTTGCAGGTGGAGAAGTCCCCTGGCCCAGATGGTTTTACGGCACTTTTTTATAAGACCTTTTGTGTGGAACTGGTACCGATATAAGTGTGGCTTTTCAACTCCTTCCTGGCGTCGGGAGTACTAACAGCCAGTATGCTGGATGCCACTATTGTGGTTGTACATAAGCCGGGGAAAGATCCTGAGGATTGCGCCTCTTATAGGCCGATCTCTCTCTTGAATATTGATGCCAAATTATTTACAGGAATTCTTGCCCATCGTCTTAATTACTACATGCCAGGTCTTGTGGATCCTGACCAAGCAGGTTTTACACCGCACAGGCAGTGCAGCTATAAAACAAATCGATTGCTTCATCTGCTAGACAAAATGGATCGTTCCCCCCGGAGGCGCTCTTCCTTTCTATTGACCCGAAGAAGGCGTTCAAAAGGGTCCACTGGCCATATCTGTTCAGGGTGCTTGAACGCTTCGGACTGGGCTCGGGCTTTATGGCATGGATCCGTTGTATTTACCAGGCGCCTCGTGCTGCGGTCCGGGTCAATGGGACTCAGCAGGGGTGTCCGCTCTCTCTTCTCCTTTTTGCGCTTTACATGGAGCCCCTGGCGCAGCGCCTGCGTGATAGTCCTCAGATCACTGGTGTGAATTCGGGGGTGAGGATCACCTCATTTCCCTGTATGCGGACGATGGGATCCTTACTCTGGCAGAGCCCGCGACCTCGCTGCCTTCGCTTATGGAGATACTTGATGAATTTGTCCGGGTCTCGGGATTCCGGATGAATATGCAGAAGTCACAGGTCCTGAGTTGGTTTATTAGCGCGGAGCATGAAAGCGACCTGAGGGCCCGATTCCATTTTATATGGTCGTCCTCGCGGCTTCCTTATTTAGGGATTGACCTGGCACCTTCCGTTGCCAGAACGGCGACTTTGAACTACGCGAAATTGGTTCGGGAGGTGCAGCGAGATTTAGAGACCTGGGGGAGACTCAAGCTGTCCTGGCTGGGCAGAGATGCGGCGGTGAAGATGACTATCTTACCACGTGTCCTGTATGTGTTCCAGGCACTTTCCGTGACGCCTCCGCCCCGAACGATTGCTACCCTTCAAACGGCGGTTCTGAGATTTATCTGGGAAGGTAGAGCGACGCGCCTTCCGCGACGGGTTCTGTACCGCCCCAAGGGGATGGGGGCGTTGGCGGTTCCCTGCCTCTTACGATATTTTCAGGCGGCGCAATTGCGTTTTTTTTTTAGTGGAGTCACCCATCTACTGAGAAACATTGGTGCTTTATGGACCAAGCGGTGGCGGGTTCCCATATATGGAAGGAGCCCTGGCTTCGACGTCGGCACAGGGCGAGCTGTCTTTATTCATCCCCGATTACGGAGGTAACGATGCGTGTATGGGATGCGGTGGCCGGTCGATTGGGGCTGACGACGTTCCCATCCCCTATGACCCCTCTAGGTGCGAACCCTGACTTTGAACCGGGGATACAAGTGGAAGCGTTGCGCCGATGGTATGAAGGGGGCTGTAAAAGGGTGAGGAGTCTCTTTGATGAGAAGGGAGTCATCTCCTTTGACCAGATAAGGGAGACATACGGCTTAACAGAGGCAGACAGGACGATGTACTATCAAATACGGCATTGGGCCCTGTAGCCAGCTAATAGAGCATGAATAGATAGGCCGCTAACGCCGTTTGAGAAATGGCTCCTAGTGAAGAAGGATGATAAACGTGTGATCTCGGAGCTTTATGGAACACTGCAGGGGGAGGGTCGCCCGCCTAAGTCTAAGGGTCAGTTGCAATGGGAGAGGGAGTTGGAAAGGGAGCTGTCTGATGAAGATTGGGATAGTATCTTTTATAGGACACACCACACGGCTTACAATGCGGCAGGCACAGAGACAGCATATAAGGGGGCCTCCTATTGGTACTTCACCCCTGCAAGGATACACGCTTGGGATCCCACTAAGTCTAGCCTCTGCTGGAGGGGGTGTGGGGGCAGAGATACGCTTGTGCATCTACTCTGGCATTGCCCCATGGTCCATAGATACTGGGAGAGTGTTATAGATTCTATTGATGCAGCGTTTAGTACTCAGATCCCCAGATTCCCATCGTATACCTTGATGGGATTGCCCAACCCGCTCACTTTCCCCCTGAGATCATTAAAAGGGCGGCAGATGGCCCTGGCCCTCAATGCGGCGTTGCAGCTGATATTAGCAATGTGGGGTACAGACAGGATACCGACATATACATCATGGCTTCATAAGCTGTGGTTTATTCTGGTGATGGAGAAGCCTACTCTGGCCTCACAGCAGCGGGGGGTGATTTCAGGGACTTGTGGCAACCATTCTTGCAGATCTTATCCACTGAGTTCACTGAGTTGACATGCCCAGCCTACTTGAGAGTGCTGGGTCTGAAATTAGCTTCTGGGAGTATTTTTGTTGGAGAGATTCTTGGGAGAACCGGGAACATGCGGGGGTAGGGCGGGGGACTCGAGAGACTGGTGGACGAGGAGCCTTCTCAGGGAAACAATGTTGGTGTTTTACTAATCATTTCTATGTTGTATATTACTATGCGTGGAGTTGGCTTCACAGTGCAGCATTTGATGGTGTGTGTGTCCCCTAGGTGGCGAGTGCAGAGGGGAGGGGAGGGGGTGGTCCTCTCGGACATGGCTAAGCAGGAGATGTTTGCCATGGGCCGCCCAATACTTCCAGACTAGTACCGCTGCATTGTGATTGCCTTATTGTGGAGAGTTGTGCTTGATATGTTCATAACTTGAAAGCAATAAACAGATTTGATCCATAAAGTGTAGATTCCCTTTGGGAGCAAATGGACATATGGAGTTTGGGGTCTCTGAGCTCAAAATTTAAAAATACATCTTTTAGTAAAGTTGATTTTAAGACTGTGGCCCTCATTCTGACCTTGGCGGGCGGCGGAGGCCGCCCGCCAAAGTCCCGCCGTCAGGTTACCGTTCCGCGGTCGAAAGACCGCGGCGGTAATTCTGACTTTCCCGCTGGGCTGGCGGGCGGTCGCCTTCAGACCGCCAGCCAGCCCAGCGGGAAAGAGGCTTCCACGATGAAGCCGGCTCGGAATCGAGCCGGCGGAGTGGAAGCTGTGCGACGGGTGCAGTTGCACCCGTCGCGTATTTCACTGTCTGCGCAGCAGACAGTGAAATACATGTAGGGGCCCTCTTACGGGGGCCCCTGCAATGCCCATGCCAGTGGCATGGGCACTGCAGGGGCCCCCAGGGGCCCCGCGACCCCCCCTACCGCCATCCGGATCTCGGCGGTCCGACCGCCGGGATCTGGATGGCGGTAGGGGGGGTCGGAATCCCCGCGGCGGTGCAGCAAGCTGCGCCGCCGCGGAGGATTCAATGGGGCCGCGGTACACTGGCGGGACCCCGCCAGTGGTGCCGGTCCGACCGCGGCTTTACCGCCGCGGTCGGAATCCCCATTGGAGCACCGCCGGCCTGTCGGCGGTGCTCCCGCGGTCCTCCGCCCTGGCGGTCAAAGACCGCCAGGGTCAGAATGACCACCTGTGTGTTTGAAAATGCCACTTTTAAAAGTGAGCATTGTCTTGCTTTTACCATTTCTGTGACTCTGCCTGTTTGTGGATTCCCTGTCTGGATCAGTTTGACAGTTGGGCTGGTTGCACCTTACACTAGACAGTGACACAAAAGGAGCTAGGGTGTAGTCTGCATTTCCTAATGAGCCATCTGTGGTAGGAGGGAGGGGAGGAGTGGTCAGTTACACCTGAAAGGGCTGTGTCTGTCCTCACACAATGCAGTCTCCGACCCCCTGGTGAGTGTCTGGGGCCTGGCCTGGGCAAGGCAGGATTTCACATTCAAAAGAGACTTTACTTTGAAGTAGGCATACTTCGAAGAGGAAATTGGGTATAAGAAGGGCACCCAAAACCACAGACTTTAGAACGCTTCTGGAAATAGGAGGAACCTCTGCCTGGAGAAGAGCTGAAGAGCTGAGAAGCGCTGCCCTGCCTGTGACTGTGCTTTGTGGAGCTATCCTGCAGCTACAGCTTCTGCCAGAGTAAGAGGGCAAAGACTGGACTTTGTGTGCCTTCCATCTTGTGAAGAAATCTCCAAGGGCTTGATTTAGAGCTTGCCTCCTGTTGTTTGAAGTCTCAGGGACAGCAAAGACTTCTCTCTGCCAGCAACTGGAGTCTCTGGAGAGACTCCTGCTCTGACAAGTGGTGCCCTATCCAGTCCCTGGGCCCTTGAAAGGAAAGCTGGTGGAGATCCAAGGAACTCGACTTCGGACAACTTCGGACCGACGCCGCTGCTGAATCTGGTGACGCCACCTGCAACCGTCCCCGTGATCTTCGCTGGAACGCGACTCCGTGGAAGTCGCCGCACCACACCGTGACCGACGTCGTTTGAGGTGTGCGGATTCAACGTTTCGCTGCGATCCCCGACTTCGTGCATCGACTTGTTTTCACTCTTCACCAAAGGTACTGTACTTGGGGTTCTACGCGACTCCGTGTCCGGCGCCGCTGGTGTTGGCTTGTTGGGAGCGACTCCGTCACAACGCCGTGTTAACACCTCATCGAAGCATTTTGTGTTTCTAAGAGCTATTTTTGAGTTTAATCTTTAAAAATTCATAACTTGACTTGTGTATGTCGGAGTTTTGTCGTTTTGGTCTTGTTTTGTTTAGATAAATATTTCTTATTTTTCTAAACTGGTGTTGTGTCATTTTGCAGTGCTTTCATTAAGTTACTGTGTGTGTTGGTACAAAAACTTTACACCTAGAACTCTGAAGTTAAGCCTACTGCTCTGCCAAGCTACCAAGGGGGTAAGCAGGGGTTAGCTGAGGGTGATTCTCTTTTACCCTGGCTAGAGTGAGGGTCCTTGCTTGAACAAGGGGTAACCTGACTGTCAACCAATGACCCCATTTCTAACAATGGTGAATTGTGCTTGGTGCTGCACTTTTCCCTTTTTACTTGCTGAACTCTCTCTGAGAAGAAATAAAAGTCAAAGGACTTGTATAAGGTAAGAAAGGCTAATATGGTAATTTAAACCCTGGCGGGCTGTATTATGTTCCATAAGGACAGTAATGGGATATGCTCCACTACCTGAGTGGGCTACAGTCTGCCATATTTAGAGATCTCCACCTGTCTATTGGAGATACCTATGCCCTCACAGTAACAACTGCCACAGCAGCACCTATGAATACACTGAAAGATTTCTGAGCAGTCGCCATGTTTCATGCGGTCACTCAGCACAATTTTCTGTTTTACAAAACCAAACTACTAAAGCTGGAGTTTTTTAAATAATAAAAAAAAAAAAAAATCCTAATAGCCTGGAACATTATTCCCCAGGTTGTGAAGGTCAATTTTGTTTTCTGTGTGGGCTACCAAGTTTTTCCAGGTGGTACTAAACAGAAAAAAGTACATCAGAATGACCACCTTAAGTAAGGCGGATGGTCCAAAGTGCTTAACCCAAAGGCCCCAAGCATACTGGATAGTCAGTGATGCTAGAACAGTGTTGAGAGTGGAGTACTTCTATTAATGCTGTATCACTGAAGTCATAGTGATTGTGAAAAAAATATTAAAGCATCATACAAAGGCAAGTGTAGCAAACGAGCCACACCCTTTCAGCAGGTCAGTGGTAAGGGAGTGGTATGTAGCTGGTGCTGCATTTTGGAGCACACAGTTGCCAATATATTACAAAAGCACTGTGTGGTTGCAGGTTCTTTATTGACAGCATATTTTGCATCACATTAACCACAACATTTGCACAAACATACTTTTACTAATAAAACTCTATACCACAAAAATAATAATGTGTGGAAATCAGATTTCAGTGAATGTTTATCATTTGCACATCATCATGCAAAGTGTCTTGATTTGTTTTGATCCTATTAACATGTGTTTCCATCACACTTAAGAACTACAAGAAATGTGTGTCATTGTCCTTTACTAACTGCTGATATACTTTGTAAAATTTGTACAGTGCATTTGCAGGTATTTATATATTGCTGTGGGTTAGGAAAAAATACACATTCCACAGGTTTTTCTTTACCACTTCCAGTACCCCACCAAGATTGTCATATAGTTCCCTCTACAAAATCCTTTCACTTTGCAATCAGAGTAAGAAAAGTAAAAAACAATGTCCATGTTAAAAGAATGAGCAGTGATTTGTGGGTAGACTTAGACTGACATATGACCTCTATTTGTGAAGCACAGCAAATGTGACATGATAAAAACAAGTTATAAAATCATCTTTATTGTTCATTCACCTTCTGAACTGTAAAAAAAAGAGTTATGCTGTGAGCACAGAACCTTCTGCATCACTACTTGCAGTGCTTATGATCAGTGTAACGTTTACACGGCAGAGCTAGCGAGGGCACCACTGGCAGTAACATTTGTGGATGAGTGCCCTATTTGTGAGTGAGTGACTGCCCCCATCTGCAGTAGGATGTCTGAGACCCCTACCCACCCCCACCACATGCAAGGGACCACCCTCAGGTGCTGCACAGCTATGAGCTACCTAATTGTGTCACAGAGTCAGTGTACCTTCTAGTGGTCTCTTTGCCTCTGTGCGGCAGTGGAGCAGGGAAAGTGTTTCTCTCATTAACAGTGGGCTACACCCCACAGTAATGACTGAGTGTTCCCTGAAGTGTTTTCCTCATTAACAGTTGGCTACAACCCCATAGTAATTACTGAGTGTTCCCTGAAGATATCACTGGCACTCTATGTGCACATGCACTACATGTTTTACAGAACAGGAAGCACAAGTTCCTGCACCTTCTCCGGTACTAATATGTTGCCTCAGGGCCACAGAAAATGGGCACACACCTGTTTTGCCCTCTGACACTGTTTGTAGTACAGCCCCAGATATACCACACATTTCTGGATGGTTGAACAGCTAAATAACATATTGTGCAATATAACTTTCATCATCTTTGGCCTAGGTACCAAAAAGCTAAATGTGTCTGACTCTTGCACAGCTCTAAATTGTGTAAATCTAGGCCTGTATTATGTAATATGTGCATAAAACAAGTTAGAAAACAGTGCAATTAGTGAAAATCACAATAGTTAGAAATGGGCCTAGGGGGAACACAAACCATCTACTAAGAAAGTGGGATGCAAATGTCAGTTTCCCACGTAGGCACGTGTAATGTGTAGGGGGTGCTGGGAGTTTTAGAAAACACCAAAGGTAAGTGATAGAACCCATCCCAGAGCCCAGGAAAGCAGAAGTAAAGCAAAGTAACTTTCCTAGAACACACAATAACACGAGACAGAAGATTATGCAAGAACCAGAAGAGACTTCCAGACACCAACAGTGGATTCCTGGACCTGAAGACCTGTGGAAGAAGGGGACCAAGTCCAAAAAGCACAGAAAAGTCCAGGGACAACAGGAGCCCCTCCTAACCTGGATGAGGGTGCAAAAGAAGGACCACCAGTGAAGAACAACAGTCAGTACTGCACCCCAGAAGAAGAATGCAGGTTCCTGGTTGGTGCAGATGATGTCACATGCCGGATGAAAGATTACAGTCTTATTTGCGTTGCTGGATTCTGCCAACAAGCCTCGGCACAGGCAAAGCTCATGTAAGCAGAAAATGGCGCTTTTCGGGACTAGGAAGGACCTGGTGGACTCTACCCAGATGGGGAAGTGAGAGGGGGCTCCCAGCAACTCAGAGAGCCCACAGAAGACCAGGCAGCATGCACAGGAGTTCCACAGCATGAGGACAAAGGAGGTGCAAAAGGAGACCCACGCAGCATGACAACAAAGGCTCCCATGCCACCGGCGAACCACTCAGGAAGATGTGCGCCACAGGATAAAGAGTGCTTGGGGGCCGGAGCTGCACGGTGCACGTAGAACTTTATGAAAGGATGCCAATAAGCTTTGACAACTGCAAAACACACTGTGCAAGGGGGTACTGTCTTGCGTAGGGGGGCAAGATCTTACCTCCACCAAAGTTGGACAGTAGGACTTCAGGACCACTTCAGTCCACCACCTGTGATGCAGGATCCACCCAGCTTGTCAGGAGAGGGGATCCATGCAGCCGGTAATCGATGCAGAGAGGTGCCTGCTGAACGGGGGAGTGACTCCTTCACTCCAAGGGAGATTCCTTTGCTCTTCTGGTGCAGGCTGAAGACAGGCTGTCCTCTGAAGATGCACGACCAGGAAACAGTTGCAGTTGCTGGCAGGAGTTGAAGATACAATGTTGCAGAAGTCATATTTGTTTCTTTGTTGCAGTTTCTAGAGTTCCTGGAGGGTCCAGATGCAGTTTCTTTGGTAAGAAGGTGAAGTAGAGGATGCAGAGGATTCCTGCTGGAGTCTTGCAATCTGAATCTGAAGAACCACCCAAAAGAGAGACCCTAAATAGCCCTAAAAGGGGGATTGGTCACCTAACCAGGTAAGCACCTATCAGGGGAGGGCTCTGACGTCACCTGCTGGCGCTGGCTACTCAGATGCTCCCAGAGTTCCCTGCCAACCTTGAATCCAAGATGGCAAAACCCAGGGACCCTCTGGAGGAGCTCTGAGCACCACCCCAGAGTGGTGATGGACAGGGGAGTGGTCACTCCCTTTTCCTTTGTCCATTTTCGTGCCAGAGCAGGGATTAGGGGTCCCCGAACCGGTGTAGACTGGATTATGTAAGGCAAGCACAAAAGTGCCCTTCAAAGCGTTTCCAGTGGCTTGGGGAGGCTACCCCTCCCAAGCCTGTATCACCTATGTCCAAAGGGAGAGGTTGTAACACCCCCCTACCAAAGGAAATGCCTTGTTCTGCCTTCCTGGACTCGAGCTGTTTGAGCAACAGGAGGGCAGAAACTTGTCTGAGAGGTGGTTGCAGCTGGGGCTGCCTGGAAAACCTCAGAAGGCTGTAATGGGAGTACTAGGGGTCCTCTGAGGAGCCCCCAGAGTGCATGGAATCATACAGCCAATACTTGCAAAAGCATTGGGGTATGATTCCTACATGTTTTATACCAAACATGCCTATATTCGAAGTTATCATTATGTATGATGTATTAGGTAGCGACCTATGTCCAGCACACATGTAAAATGGCATCCCCACACTCACAAAGCCTGGGAAAATGGTCCTGGAGGTCCTGGGGGCACCTCTGCTAGTGGAGGGGTGCCCTCACACACAGGTACTTTGCACCCTGCCCTCAGAGCTGAAGGACATGCTATATGGGTGACTTATAAGTGACCTGGGGCCAGATGTAGGACACAGTTTGCACGTGGCAAACAGCGATTTTTACTGTTTGCGATGTGCAAACTGCACTTGGCAATGTACAAAACCCCCTTTGCGATTTGGTAACCTGGTTACTGATTCGCAAAACAGGTTCACGAGTCGCAATTAGGAAGTCACAGTGCAATGCCAGATTGCTTTGTGACCGCGAACGCGAACGCATCCATTTCAAATGGGTGCTAACCCATTCGCAAAAGGGAAGGGGTCCACATGGGACCCCTTCCCCTTTGTAAATAGCATTAAAAACATTTTTCCACAGCAGGCAGTGGTCCTATGGACCACTGCCTGCTCTGAAACAATGAAACTAAAATGTTTAATTTTTTTGTTTTGTAATGCATCTCGTTTTCCTTTAAGGAAAATGGGCTTCATTACAAAAAAAACAAAAAAACAGCTTTATTTAAAAGCAGTCACAGACATGGTGGTCTGCTGTCTCCAGCAGGCCACCATCCCTGTGAGTGCCGCAAGTCTCAAGGGGGTCCCACCTTAATAATATTGTGGTGGGCCTTTGCGACCCCCTTGCGAGTCGCAGATGGTGTCAGGGACACCATCCTACATTCTGAGTTGCAACTCGCAAAGTGCGAGTCGCTCTGCCTCGCAATTTGCGGGTCGCAATTCAGAATCTACTTACAACTGGCCCCTGGTCCATTGTAAATGGCAGTGAAAGGGTGCATGCACCTTTTCACACAGGCAGCAATGGCAGTCCTGCAGAAGCCTTTACATGGGCTCCCTATGGGTTGGCAAAAGATATGTTGCAGCCCATAGGGATCCCCTGGAATCCTAATACCCTAGGTATCTAGGTACCATATAATAAGAACTTATAAGGGGTCACCAGTATGCCAATTGTGGGTGAAATAATGGGTTACCAGTATGCAACAACCATAATTTAAGGGAGAGAGCATAACTACTAGGGTCCTGATTAGCAGGATCCCAGTAGACACAGTCAAACACACTGACAAACAGCCAAAAGTGGGGGTAACCAAGATAGAAGGGGCTACTTTCCTACACTTATCAAACTTCTTCCACAGCAAAATAAAAAAGATCTACAGCAATCTAAACCAAAATCAGACCTCATAGATCTCATCACCGACCTGACCACCCCACACTAAGACAAACATCCGACTGAAATGGAAAACACTCACTGAAAAAGACAGCACAGCGATCATGAAAATGGTACATTTAGGTGCCTGATCAGATTCACGCCACATCTACAATGTGGGAAAACCACCATTCAGTAACATTGTCATCCACATCATCAACCCCTCCATCAAATCTGCCAACTTCAAAGCAGACTGAAAACATGTAGAAGTCAACTCCGCCAGACCCTACAGAGCTGAGCAACTTCTGACTCTTCTCTGTGCTCTCTTACCTATGCAAAATGAGGAGAAGGCCATTAACAACTCACCATCCACCTTTAACTCCATGACCTACTGGACCACACCCAATCAGAATTTTAGAGCAACTACAGCACCGAAACAGTGCTCATCATGGCCACAAATGACATCCACATCATATTAGACCATGGAGAATCCACAGCTCTTATCCTACTCGACCTATTTGCTGCCCTCAACACCGTTTACCACTACATCCTCATCAGACTACACACGTAATAGGCATGCAAGCCATTTTCACAGGAAGAACACGGTGAGTTAGACTACCAGCTTACACATTAGGTTCCAAGAAGCCGATCTGCAATGTTCCCCAGGTTTTATTGCTTAGCTCAACCTTATTCAACATGTAAATGATGCCATCGTCATCAGATCACAAGGCATCCCCATCATAATCTATGCCAAGAACATCAAACTCATCCTTTTTTCTGACCGAGAAGTCCCCCACCAGAATCAACTTCTCCAGCTGCATGATCAACGCACTAAACTAGATGAGATGCAACTGCCTGAAACTCAGATCCAACAAGGTGAGAGTGCTGAACAAGAACTCTCCTTGGGACTCCATTTGGTGGCCAACAGAGCTGAGACGCACACCACACCAAATGACCACACAAGAAACTTAGGAATCATTTTGGATAACATTGCAGCACAAGTCAACTCAGTCAGTTTCTCCTGCTTCTATATTCTCCACAAGCTTCGCAAGATCTTCAATTGGTTACCCGTGAAGACCAGAAGCACCATCAAGAAAGTTCTCATAACAAGCAATTTAGACTATGGCACTGCACTCTAAGCCAGGATCTCCAGCCATCTCCTCCACCGACTCCAGACCATCCAGAATGCCACAGCGAGTCTCATCCTTGACATACCTCGATGCAGCTATATCTCACCACACCTCAGGGAGCTCGACTTGCTCACCATCCACAAATACAGTCAATTCAAACTCCTCCCACATGCATACAAGGCACTGCACAACATCGGACCAACACACCTGAATAGACATTTTCACTTTCACTAAAATAATAGACTTCTATTCTCAGCTTCCCTCTCACTCATACACACATTCTCCCACATCGCACCCAAGACCTGGAACAACTTCCCTCAACACATCTGGTACCCCTCCTCACTGCTTGAATTCTGCAAGAAGCTGAGGGTCTTGTCTGTCACACTCAATCCAGTTTGGATTGTGCATGAAAATCAAGCAACATCTAAGTCATAGACCCTTGTCAAATTGTACGTGTGATGAAGGACACAGATAGGTTGAATGTCGCATCTTCTCTACTCATAGCTGTCATGAGTAATCACACAATCTAAATACACTCATAGTGAATGTGACAAAGGTTGTAGAATGCAGATGTGAGTCCATGCCCATGTTAAATAAATAATGTGGAAGGACAGCTGAGCGAATCCCTTGTGTCACTATGAGATCCAATATGTGGAGCTCACTCAGACACTACACAAGTGCTATGGCTGGTGTTGTGTAAGGTGGGGGGTCAGTCATGTGATCTAGCAAAGCCTGAAAATGCGAGGGCAAATATTGCTTATCCTGTTGAAGAAGTTATGCCCATCTACAAAGATCACAAGTCTGACTTAGGGGGTCATTTCAACCCTGGCGGTACAGGACCGCCAGGGCTGAAATGACGGAAGCACCGCCAACAGGCTGGCGGTGCTTCCAAGGTCATTACGACGCCGCGGTCACACTGCCGGGGCCGGTGGTTTCCCGCCACAATGGCTCCGGCGGTAGTAATCTGCCAGAGCAGCGCTGCTAGCAGCGCTGCCCAGGGGATTAGGAGTCCCCCTACCGCCAGTCTTTTCCTGGCGGTTTGAACCGCCAGGAAAAGACTGGTGGTACGAGGAGTCGCGGGGTCCCTGGGGGCATCTGCACTGCCCATGACACTGGCATGGGCAGTGCAGGGGCCCCCTGAAAGGGCCCCATGCGGCTTTTCACTGTCTGCTCTGATAGATTGATAGGTTGGAATCGTGAGTTCCTAGATATCTTCAGGACCCTCCCCAGGACCCGCTCCCAATCGTCCTCGAAGATCTGGGTATCGAGGTTAGACTCCCATTTTTGCTTTAGTTCCGTTAGAGGCCCCTGTGTCCCAGCAGTAATCACTTAATATAGGGTAGAGATCGCTCTATGTGTACCATCCGATGTTATTATGAAGGTGCTCAGGCGGTGAAGAGCCGGCTCTGTCGCTCCCGTCCTCCAATATGCCCGAACCCCTTGGGTGATTGCCCTATGCAATAGGAACTGGCCTCGCGACAATCCGTGCTCCTGACGGAAGTCTTCAAAGGGCATCAGGATGCCCTCTCTATAAAGGTCCCCAATCTCCAGGGCCCCAACCTCTTCCCATGCCATTAGTCCTCTCCAACCCCCTGCCTTAGGCTGCCAGCGAAGCCAGGTTATCGGAATCTCTGACGCATATGGCACTGTCGATCTGGAGCGCCTAAGACAGCGCCTCCAGCAGCGAGCCAACACCTCAGCCTCGGGGGAGAGCCCCAGTCCCAAGGTGGTGAGACCCAGAAACGTCCTCGCGAGCGAGGATTCAGGAGGCGCTATATTATCGTCTCCTCCCTCTTCAGCCCCTCTCGCTGTCATCCATCTGGCCAGCCACTGCAGCTGGGCCACGAGATAATAGGATTTGAGATCGGGTACCGCCGGGCTGCCCTCCTCTCCGGATCGCTTAAGCTTAGCAAGCGCCACTCTACGTCTTCCTTTCCCCCAGATAAATGCCGTAAGCATGGAATCCAGATCCCTGAACATTGCCACCAGGGTCCAGACCGGCAGGGATGCAAAAAAATAGAGCAGGCGGGGGAGCGCCACCATCTGAATAACTGCTACCCTACCAACTACCGAGATCGGGAGCGTGCTCCAGAAAGCCAAGTTGGATCTCGGGGCTCCCATGGCTTTGCTGATGTTGCCATCCAATAGATTGGATCTGGAGTGGTATATTTTAACCCCCAGGTATGCCACACATCGGGGCTCCCACGGCACACTTCCCAGCCCCTCCGGTGGATCGACCCTTGCAGTCAGGGGGAACAGGTACGATTTCTGCCAGTTGACCTTTAATCATGTCAACCGGCAGAATAATGTTAATAGGGATTGGGCTCCCGTCAATTCTCTACCAGTGTTCTGCAGGAAGAGTAGTAGATCATCTGCATATAGTGCAATAGTAGGTCTCCTTGTGCCCTGTTGTAGTCCGTGATACTGTAGTGTAGCCATTTGTAATATAGCTTCATGCACATTAGTTTAACATACTAGGCCGCTGTGCACTTTGCCCTAGATACATTTTATTCAGTTTCACACTGTTATTTTACAAATAACCAGTTTTACGGTCTTGTTTTAATTTCCTTCTATCACACTGTTTAGCTTAGTTCAGCACTGTGTTCTCAAATAATGCATTCTTGATCGCCCTGTGCTTCAGTCAAGGCTACAGTCTGGTACATTGCCGGTAAACGTGGTAGAAGTTTAATGTCCAGTGTTTGTAGAAAAAACACATCCTTACGTAGGGACATTTTCTTAGAACATCTTTGTGTTTGTTATAAAAACACTTTCTAGTCCTAGTACACGTAAGAGGGAGATTCCGGCCAGGAACCTACAACTAGATGCTGACTGCCCCGTTGCAGATGCTGATGCAGATTACAGGCCTTTGCTCACGTATGAGGGTTGATGTCCTCCCGGGGGAACCTGAAAGGCAGGCTTAGAGCTTAACATGCTGTGCTCGAAATATAACTTAGAGAGAACATAACCTGTCGGCTCTATGGTAGCTTTATTCTTGTGCTTTACTCTAATCGTTACTATTTTAATCCTACTGTGTTGTGTAGTTCTGGTTATTGCAGCTCACGCTTTGCTATCTAAAATGCAGTTGTTTTATTAACCCAATCTTTAAAACTTAAACTGCCTTTGTCATTTCTATGTGAGACCGTACTGTGAATGAGAGAACCGGTTGGGACCTGAGTGACCACGACTTCCCTGGGAAGTGCTAAGATGACATGCGCTCGGCTGCCCAATTGTCTCTCCCCTTTGGAAGAGATAAGGCACTGCTAGTTAGCTGGAGCAAAACCCGGATTTAGAGTGACAAGGGTCTTCGCCGTGGGTCAGACTTAGTCCCCCACACTGTGAACGATCTTAACTCTCAAAATCCAGTAGTCTCATTAGGATAATGAAAGCCTACGCGACAATACCAAGTCATTGTCCTAGCTTGGGCCGCCAATGGCTCCATCGCCAGCGCAAACAGCAGTGGGGAGAGGGGGCATCCCTGCCTGGTACCCCTCTCCACTGGATACTGCTCTGATATAGTAACCCCAGTTCTGACTCTCGTCCCTGAATTTGTGTATAATAGCCTAGTCCAACGGGCAAAGCCCTCGCCCAACCCCATATGTTGAAGGACCAAGTAAAGGTAATCCTACTCGAGACTGTCAAATGCCTTCTCGATGTCCATGGTCAACACTGCAGACTCTGGCGTCAGCGGGGCGACGGTGTCCATGATATGTATGACTCTCCTGATTTTTGGAGCTGTGTTCCTGGAAGGGATAAACCCGCCTGATCGGGATGCACTATGCGGGTCATGTATAGGAGCAACCTGGCCGCTAGAACTACTCAATATCTTGTAATCGGTGTTTAGCAAAGATAGGGGTCTATATGCCCTGCTGTCAGTGGGTGTCTTGCCGGGCTTAAGCAGCGGGATGATCAAAGCCTCCCCGGTGGACTGCGGTAGGCAGTCCTCTGCCCGCGCAGCGTTAAATAGCCGCTCTAGTCTGGGAGTCAGTTCTCGCTCATATGTGGGATAGAACTCAGCCGGTAGGCTGTCTGTCTGAGGCGTTTTCCCCCGGGCTAGACCCCTTATGGCCGCACTAATTTCCAGGGCCGTTATTTTGCCCCCCATTTCCTCTCTCTCTTCTTCGCTTACAGTTCAGCATGGGAGTGCATCCAAAAAGGTCCCCAGCTCTTCTCCCTCTCATCTTAGAGTGCTAGCATACAAAGTGGTGTAGTACTCAAAAAAGTGGCAGTTAATATAATCTTGCCGGTAGAGCCTACCGTCTCCCTGTTCTCTAATTTCCGTAATAAGGGAGCCCTGGCGGCCCGGATTAATTATCCAAGCCAAAAGGGCTCCTGCTTTGTCTCTCTCCACGTGGGCCCTGGCCATATATCGTTTGTAATCAAAGCAACAAAGTTTCTCTGTATTCTCGGCCACTAGCTCCCTGGTTGCTCGGAGCTCATCCCATAATCTGGGATCTCCGGGGACCTGTGTTTCCAGTCTACGTAGTTCGTCCTCAGCCCTCTCCACTTCCCTTAGCAGGGTCTTCCTAATCCCCGTGGATTCAGCAATACAACACCCGTGTATCACTACCTTAAATGCTTCCCAAAGTGTATGGGGGGATGGTGCTGTTGGCTCATTATTCTCAAAGTATTGCGTGATATGCTCTCTAATTTGGTCGCAGTAAGCCGGGTCTTCGAGTGAGTCTGGTTTAAGTAGCCGTGTCGGAATGCTAGTGATAGCCCTTGTCCATGTTATGTACATCAGCACGGGGCAATGATCCGAAAGGGTCCTCCCTAGGTATTCTATACTACGTATTTGGACATGTATCTGGTGTGCTCAGAAAAGTGTCGAGCCTTACGTGTAGATCGTGTACTGCCGAGTAGTAGGAGTAGTCTCGGGCTCGTGAGTTGAGGGTTCTCCAGGAATCCAACAACTGCCACCTTGCTTGCCACTCACGGAACCTCTTAGCTAGAGTGTTCACCACAGAGTCTCTCAGCAGGGGATGCGATCTGTCTAGGTCCGGGACAGCCATACAATTGAAGTCCCCCCCTTTCAGAACAGATCCAGTCAGGTGAGGGGCCAAGGCATTTGTTAATTGATCTAAGAAGGCGCCCTGCTCTACATTAGGTGCATATACATTTATCAGGGTGATATCGCGCCCTCCCAACTTGCCAGTAACCAACACATAGCGCCCCTCCGGTCTATCAGTTTATCAGTGTGTGAGACATCTGAAATGGAATCCCTGCACTTATCCAAACAAGGGTGCCCCTAGCAAATGCCGAGTAGGTTGTATAATAAGTTTGACCTCTCCACCTTTTCTGCAGTGACGCCCCCTCCGCAGCTGTAAGGTGGGTCTCCTGTAATAGCGCTATGTGCACCCCTCTTTTACATAAGTATGAATGAACTTTATAGTGTTTGGCCATAGTATGCATGCCCCTTACATTCCAGGTAATCATCCTATAGTGTTGGTGGTCACCCATTGAGATAATGTTGAAACAAATTGTCTCTGTGCCCCCTCCAAAGGTGGTGGAACCGCAAGGAGACGGGGGATTTGTGCCTCTTCTCATCGTCAGGCACAGGGCAGGGACCCAAAACTTGAAACAAAACAAAAACTTCACAAACTCCCCAATCCTAGGACAGGTGTCCATACAATCTCCCATCCAAACTTGATCAAAACTGAGAGTCAATGCCTGTGGGGCAGTGAATCGAAAAGTTCAAAGGCTTCGATCGATTGGGTCAGCCGATCTCGGGGGCCCCCAGTCTAATATTTTTTACTTTACCAGTTTACATCATATCAAGGCGTGATAGGGCCATTCCCCAGAGCCTTTATTCGTGTTCTTGTGGTTAAGTCCTAAGGTGGGTTCAGATGATGTCCTCGGAGGTGCCCGGCGTCACCACTGGCATCTCAATGCTCGGGCCATCGAGTCTTCTGATCCCGCGTCGGTGTCGGACCCTCGGACCTCCACGCATGGTCCCATGGGTCCTGGGCTTGCCTCCCCTCCGCTCAGGGCCGCAACTGCCACTGTTGCCCGCTGCCTTTCCGCTCGGACCTCATCCGCTGTGGGTGCCGTTTTCCTTCACCTCGATCTCTGGGGCCGCCCATCTCTGGGCCACGCTTTCTGGTGGGCCCCGTCGCGTGTCGAGCCTTCTTGATGATCCAGCCAGTACCTGGCTTCCTGGGGCATCCAGGAGAATTAAGTTCCTCCGTCCTCTGCTACTCGGAGCGTGGATGGAAATAGCATTGCGTACTGGATGTTTAAGGTGCGTAGTTGTCTTTTTGATTTCCAAGTACGATGCCCTTTGACGCTGGACCTCACGTGAGAAATCTGGGAATATTCGGACCTGTGCATTCTCTATTTTCAGTTCTCCAGCTTTCCTGGCTTCGGCTAATATATGGTTGCAGTCTTTAAAGTGTAATAGCCTGGCTACTATCGGTCTAGGAGGTGTTCCCGCAGGGGGCCTCCTCGCCGGTACTCTGTGAGCTCTTTTAAACATGGATAATCTTGTGAGGCCTTCTGGAGCCACTTCCTCCCGAATCCACTTTTCCAGACATTCCGGTAGGTTCTGCTGTTCAATTGATTCAGGAAGTCCAACTATCCGGATGTTATTTCTCCAGGATCTGTTTTCAGCATCTTCTGCGCAGGCCACTAGAGTCCCCACTTGTTTCTCGAGGGCCGCCACTCGGTCATCGGTCAACTTCATCTCTGGTCTTATTTCTGCGACAGTTTTTTCCATCGTTGTTACTCTTTCAGCGAGGTGACATTGGTCCTCCTGGAGTAAGCCCAGGTCCAGCGCGAGTGTGTCTATCTTATGCTCCAAACTTTCCCTAGAGGAGGTGATGGCCTGCATTATGTCCCCCAAGGATGGGCTCCCAGCGTCTTCCCCTGGTTCAGCGGCCTCGCGAGGGGGGCAGGATCCTCGGAACGGCCCCCAGCCTCCTGGGCAGTTACTCTCCGCTTGGTAGTTTTGCCCATTGCTGCAGGGTCAGCCGCGGGTTCCCCAGTGGGTGCAGTCAGGTCTCCCCCGGGCCTCCACAGAACACAGGCTGAGCACGGCCCCTTCCTCGCAAACTGCGGGGTTCTCCGTCTTCCTCTCACCTTCAGCGTCCGATAGTTGGGGGGGAGGCAGTGACCCCCACTCCACAGGTCCACCACACCTGACCGCTCGTTTCACTCCAGTCGTGGGACGCTGCGCGAGGCAGAGCGAGGGGCCCGATCAAGCGACCCCTCTCTAAGTTATGAACTGCGATACGGGCGGAAGCAGGGTGGTGTCTCGCTCCAGGCACTCTTCCTCTGGGCACATGTTCAATCCGGTGGTCTGGGCCGCCCCCGGTCTGCTTTATTCCCAGGTCGCGCTCGTTTTGCCTGCAATGATCACGAGCAGGACCATCATCTTAGGGTCAGGAAGGCCGTATGGTCTTCCCCTCCCAGTCGCCTCTTCGTAGGTCCCGGGGGGATCAGCACAAGGGATGTCGCCCCCTGTTCTCACCTCTCGGTCCGTGCCTCCAGGAGTCCCCTAGCAGGTGGCCCTCAAGGCTCTCATTCTCAGGAGCTCGTCGCTTGAGTTGCGGCTACCATTTCGAGGTTAGGCGGCTCGCTCTGAGTTTTTTCGGCGGTCGGCTCCGAGGCCTCGGGGTAGTCCCCCCGGTCCCAGTCAGATTGCCCCTAGCCTCCCAGCCCCCAGTCTGAGGGGGGAGTCGCCAGGGGGGTCGGTCTGGCTCTTCAGGATGGCTGCTGACGGAAGCCCCCTGGAGGGGCTCTTCCTCGGTACGGCTCAATCCATGAGCCTGTGGCCACGCCCCTCCCAAATTCACATGAGTTAACTTACTTATAGTACATTTTAGCACAGTTAACCCTAGCCTGTTAGTTAACTTTCCCTCAAGGACTGAAGCACTCATTATGCCACCATGAGCATGATAAAAAAAACATGGCTTCCAGCCCTTCATTGCAGGCTGTCAGAGCAGTTTGAACCTGCGTACTCATCTAAACCACTGGCAAAGCCCAAACATTCCTTTTTAACATGTATACGTAACCCTAAGGCAGGCCCACTAAAGCCTAAAGGCAGCATGCATTATTTTAAAAAGATGGACTGAGAGTAAAAACCCTGCATTGTCCTTTTTATTATGGAAAGGCTAGTAGCCCCATTGGCAAGTATGGAGTTACACGCTGACAACTCAGTGCTGCTAACTTCCAAATGGCACAACTAAGCATGATAGTCCAAGGTATCAAACACGTTGTTACATGAAACCCAACTAGTTGCTCAAGTCAAACTTAATATAACTTTTATATAAATATCAACTTTGGAAAAGACATGCAAAACTTATAAGTACATTTCCTACTTTTTAAAAACATTGTACTTTTCCCCCTGGGCTGGACAGGGCCTACCTTAGGGGTGACATTTATGTATTAAAAATATAGATTTGTGCCTGTCAAGAGGTTTAATTTGCCAGATCGAAATGGTTTAAAACTGCACATACAGGCTCTGCACTGCAAGCCTGAGGCTTGTTTAAAGGGCTACTTAATTTGGTGGCAAAATTAGTGCTACAGGCCCACTAGTAGCATATAATTTACAGGCCCTGGGTGCCTGTAGTAACTCTTTACTAAGGACTTATAAGTAAATTAAATATACCAATTGGGGATAAGCCAATATTATCATGTTTAAAGAAGAGAGCACATCACTTCAGCACTGGTTAGCAGTAGTAAAGCATGCAGAGTCCACATTTCAGCAAAAACAAGATCAGAAATAATGGAGGAGGAAGGCAATAAGCTGGGAGGAAGACCATCCTAACACTGACAGGTCTAGCTCACACCATACAACAATACACAGTTGTACACTTGAACAAGATTGTGCAAAAATGTCACCTTTTCAAAGGCTTCATATCAATCTTGGAATAGATGTCATGCCACTGAAGTAATGGGTGGCTTAAGAAGCCCTGGCCTGGGGTTTGACATCTGCCATACCTCTTTTGCTCGTTCTGGGGTTGGATTGGTGAGCGTAGGGGTGACCCAGATAGATATCTCTGCCCAGAGACTATGGTAATGTGGTGAGGAGATTCACTGCTTGACTGAAAGGAGATTTCAGATGTTCTCAGAGACAGTGGTTGTGATACTGATTAACAATGGAATATTACTTTTTTCCCCTGGCTATGACAGTGTTTATGGTTAATTTGTATTTGGACTGAGAGATTTCTATGACTTGTTTCTAATCTGCACGTCCCTTGTCTTTAATCTACCACTTGGGGATACCCAACTTTTCAGCAGAAGGTCTGAAGAGGGCCTCTCCTTCTAGAGCACTGCCTTTGCCAATGGTTCAGCTCCCTTTTGAGGGATCTGTGTGCAAGCTATTTCTCTATTGCTCAATATATTAGAAAGCAAGGCTGTTGGCAGGTGGATGAGCTCTCCTTTGCAGATGAGAAATGTCAATAGCTCTATGCATTTCCTCTCTTTCAATTAAAACACAGAATATTCGACTGGAACTGGAGTTAGGGGGCTCAGCTGATTCTAAAAATTCCATACTGGAAATATGGATTGGCTTGGTTCCCTCTGCTCCATAGAAGACAGTGTCAAAAGTGGGGAATATGTTGATTCACAATGCCTTCTCAATTCACCATCATTGTTGCCCCTAACTTAAAGTAGGCTGTAGATTTCCTGATTTCATACTGAAAATTAGGAGAATATTTCTTCAGAATACGTACATGTTGATGGGACTGATGATGGCAAATCTAGTCCTCATTTACTAACATTTTGCATAATGTTTACTTTTATGGTGCAGTCACGACACGAATTGCTAGGTGAGATTTACAAAGCCAAGCAAACAATCATGACCACAGTGCAGGATCCCTTGACACAGGGGTGCCTGCAATGGCACTTGGCAGCCAAATGTGCACCAGCGATGGGCGAGAGCTGAAAAACAGCATATATATATATATGAAGTGTCTCCCTTTCATGCAATGCAGTGCAGCAACATACCTTGTTGTATTGCGTTGCATGAACCTTTAGTAAATCTATTCCATAGTCTCTTTGTGTGTCTCTGCTATTCAAGCATGTAATCACCAATGGGCTTCTTTTGAATCAGAGCATAAGCCCAAAGGTTGCTGACCCTGACTTTGAAGTTTGGTTAATGCTAGTATTTCAGTTGGGATGTTCAGAAGCCAGGCTGTCTGTCTCCATGCTTCATTTTCACTTATCTGTTATCACATTTTTTGCAGAACTGTGGTGAGGACTGACGTTATTAAAGGAGTAGTGGCTATCATCATTCAAGATTCACTCCAAGTCTGGGTCATGAAAAGTAAACCACACCGCATTAGCACTTCTATGACTACTTCAGGTCTGCAAGCCGTTCAAAGACAGAACATTGCTAGTTTGCCCTCTGCCGACCATACAATTCATAAACAATTTTAGTCAATAAGCACGTCCTCTGGCTAAAGTTTCTCAAGATGTACAATCAACCACCCAGACAGAGCAGGGCACAGGTCATTCATTATTATTTTCTTTACTGGGGCAGAATCCATAGCTATCACACAAGGACCCTTCAGGAAGGGTCAGAAATCAGTTACACTGTGACTCTCACCAACAAATCACCTTGCATGCCCAATCCGAAGGCATGCAATCAAACACTTCAATTTCCACATTCACTCATATGCCCTCGAAAACGTCTCTCTTAGTCTTCTCAATAGGCTTTGATGAAACAGCATGAATCACCTATTCACACAACCTCTGCACCTTTATATTGCCCAATGTTCTATTTGGTCTGTGATATACATTGTTGTATGAGTTTCAATACAGATACTGTGAGAGATGTAGTTTGCATGCAGGTTTCACTGTATGTGTATTTCTGGCTAGTAAGTATATAGCATTATGTGCTACAATGAATGGATCTCTCAGACTCTGCAGCCAGTGTGTGTACCTTACATCTGAATGCCATCTCTCCAAATGTCCACATTATATGCCTCTGGCTAGCATCTCTGATGGCTCCTTTTTTTATATGAATTTCAGCTGATTATGGTGCACTAGTGAAAGAATTCTGTCCAGGTGATGCTAATGGGTTGACTTCCAGGTGGCAATGCCACATCACACCAGGGCTCCATGTTTGTGGTTCTGCTCTTTCCTTTGCTAGTCTAATGCTTTCTGGGAGATGCAGTCAAAATGTGTTTGCAATGAAGTAGTTAGACTAACACACCTCATATTAAATATTTATCAAATGATAGCCTTAGCTTCGAAACATGAGCCCAAATTTATACTTTTTGGTGCAAAACTGTGGGAAGGCAGTTTTGTACCAAAAAGTATAGTGCCACCTTGCATCATTTTACAACAACAGCCAGGCACCTTATTAATAGAATGGTGCAAGCCGGCGCTATACTTGGGATAGCATCTTAAGAAAAGATGCTAGCCAGGTGGGGGTGGCGGTAGGGAAGGAAGGGGTTTTGCATCAAAAAATTACGCTAGACTGGTTAGAGGTAAAAACAATGCCTCTAACCAAAGTAGCACCATTTCCTGGTGCACAACCACTAAAAACATGACTGCTGTCTTAGGAAGGACAGGAGTCATGCCCACCCCCTAATGGCCAGCACAGGGGACAAGTGTCCCCGGGGCATTGCCTTTGCACCCTGAGCCATGCAGAGGGCCCCAAGTTAAGGCCCCCAATGGCAAAAAAATTAAAAATACTTACCTGGGAAGGGGTCCCCCATCCTCCGGTGTCCCTCTGGTGGGGGTGGGGGTGTGGGTGTTCCTGGGGCTTGGGGAGGGCACCTTTGGACCCATTCCATGGTGTTTAACCATGGAAATGGGTCCACAGGTCCCCTAACTCATGGTCTGATCCAGGGGTTAAATAATGGTGCTAAGCAAACTTAGCATCATTATTTAGCCTCTCCTCCCACCCGTGCGTCATTTTAGCATGGGGTGATAAATATGGAGGTATGTGGACAGCACCATTTTTTGGATGGGAACACCTACCTTGCATCTCATTGACGCAAGGTAGGTTCACTCATCCAAAAAATGGTACAAACTTCTTTATTTTGACGTTAGATGTATCTAACGTCAAAATATAAATATGGAGTTAGTTTTGCGCCAAATTTGCATTAAAACAATTACGCAAATTCAGTGCAAAAGGAGTATAAATATGGGCCATGGTGTCCTGCTGAAGAGGAGTGAGGTGGTGACCATACCTCAAAGTAAATCTTATTGCATGTGAAGAAAAAGAAGCAGGATGACAGCTCTGTTTCGCAGAAATCTTGGTCTCTGTTTAGGGAAATTACCTTTGGACACCAGCCCTTTTTGGAGTTGCCAGCTCAATGATTTGTAGTTCTTTGACCTTATGGGAGCGGTTCCAAGAGGTCTGCAATGCATACTCAAGGGACTCTATGACTGTATAGGAAACTAATAATATTAGCAGATTAATACATTATATACACATAAAAAAATCAAAGTGTGAAATGTAACATATTAAAACACTCTGTGAACGTGAAGGAGTTTTACATTTGAATTTTAGGGTAAACATTAAGTTAGTGTTCTTAGAGGGAATCATGGGAGCAGCACACAAGTACAGCAAACTGAAAGTATGTGAGATTGGTGGCCTCAACTGGAAACAACTGGTATGCTTTGACAAAAGACAGCATGCAGTAGGAGCAAAAAAGAAAATGTGATATGCCAGAGCCTAGCATATTGCTTTTTCTTTTAGAAATTAAACCACTATTAAAATTTCAATGTTTGCATTTTTTGTGATTTATATTAATCATTTCATACACTATATACTTGTCTGGTGTACAATTGGTCCTGTGTGTTTGTGTATTATTTCAATGCTTGTTAAAAATGGAACACAGCATGCCAAGAAACCTTAAGTCCACTACCGTTTAATGCAAAACAGCAAGTAGGGCAGCAAAAATGAAAGGCAATTGTAATTTCAGCTGACCAGGGCTCTTGCTAGAAAAAGGTCAATTGAATCAAAGAGCTGAAATACACAGAATATCAATCTTGTGCATATATTTTTCTTTCAATACAGTAAATTATGCCAAATCATGTGATATACACTTTGTACTCTCAGCAGAAATGCATCTCATGTGCAGGTGGCAGATTCTGCCCCCTCCAAGAAAGTCCTATATGGCCTTCACGGTAAGATGTACTTTGTACAATCCTAGCCTCATAATTGTAACTAATTTCCTGCTTCACTTTCCAGGTTTGAAAGCGTGGTGATGCCGTTAAGAAATGTACAATGTATAACCCTGAGTCCTATGGATTCTGGCACTACTGGGAGTCATAAACATTAGAAAAATATTCAGTGTTACGGGAAGTGTGGAACTAACATAAACAACATACATTCAGGACTTTATGTGTGGCTATTAACACAACACAATATGAGAGTACATTAGTGTTAGAAATGGGGTTTTTGGTTGGCAGTCAGGTTACCCTCTGTCCAAGCAAGAACCCTCACTCTAGTCATGGTAAGTCACACACAATCCAAAATTAGCCTGTGCCCACCCTCTGGTAGCTTGGCACGAGCAGTCAGGCTTAACTTAGAAGGCAATGTGTAAAGTATTTGTGCAATAAATCATACAATACCACAATATAGCACCACAAAAATACACCAGACAGTGTTTAGAAAAATATATAATATTTATCAGGATACTTGTAGGTCAAAATGAATAAAGGTGCAATATGAATTTGTAACGATATCACTGAAAAGTGATATAAAGGGGGTTATTCTAACTTTGGAGGAGGTGTTAATCCGTCCCAAAAGTGACGGAAAAGTGACGGATTTACCACCAGCCGTATTACGAGTCCATTATATCCTATGGAACTCGTAATACGGCTGGTGGTATATCCGTCACTTTACCGTCACTTTTGGGACGGATTAACACTCCTCCAAAGTTAGAATAACCCCCAAAGTGTCTTAAGTCTTTAAAAAGCAAAGAAAGTCTCTTTCAAGCACAAAGTACCTGGTTTGGAGTGGAAAATCTCTGCAAAGGGCCGCAGAAGAAGAGATACGTGCAAAAATGGTGTGTGCGTCGATTTCTCCCCATCACACACGGACTTGCATCATTATTTTTCACGCGGGGAAGTTGTGCGTCATTTTCTGGCGCGCGGACAGTCTCTTTCTGTGGGTCACGGGGATTACCAGATGTCCCGTGTCTGTGCGTGGATTCTCCTGCTTGTTTTCCGGCTGTGCGTCGTTCTGCAGGGCTGTGCGTCGAAGTTTCGCTCTCACGGCAGGCGTCGCGTCGATTTCTCCTCTGGAGGTCGGGCGGCGTTGTCCTTGCGAGGCCGTGTGACGAAGTTCCGGTCGTCCCGAAGGCATCGCGTCGATCAGCGTCGGTGTGCGCCGTTTTTCTCGCCGCGTCGACAATTTCGGCGCACTAAGGCCCTCATTCTGACCCTGGCGGTTCTCTACCGCCAGGGCCAACGGGGGCGGGAGCACCGCCGACAGGCCGGCGGTGCTCCCTTGGTCATTCTGACCGCGGCGCTTTGGCCGCGGTCAGAACGGGAAAACCGGCGGTCTCCCGCCGGTTTTCCACTGACCTTAGAATCCTCCAAGGCGGCGCAGCTCGCTGCGCCGCCTTGGGGATTCTGACCCCCCCTACCGCCATCCTGTTCATGGCGGGAAAGCCGTCATGAACAGGATGGCGGTAGGGGGGGTCGCGGGGCCCCTGGGGGCCCCTACCGTTCCCATGCCAATGGCATGGGCACGGCAGGGGCCCCCGTAAGAGGGCCCCGCAAAGTATTTCAGTGTCTGCCTTGCAGACACTGAAATACGCGACGGGTGCCACTGCACCCGTCGCACCTTCCCACTCCGCCGGCTCGATTACGAGCCGGCATCCTCGTGGGAAGGGAGTTTTTCCCTGGGCTGGCGGGCGGTCTTTTGGAGACCGCCCGCCAGCCCAGGGAAAAACTCATAATACCCTCCGCGGTCTTCTGACCGCGGAGCGGTATAATGGAGGGCGGGATCCTGGCGGGCGGCCTCCGCCGCCCGCCAGGGTCATAATGAGGCCCTAAGTGTCCAAGTGAAAAAGAGAAGTCTTTTTGGTCCTGAGACTTCAGGGAACAGGAGGCAAGCTCTATCCAAGCCCTTGGAGAGCACTTTTACAGCCAGACAAGAGTTAAGCAAGGCAGCAAGCCAACAGCAAGGCAGCAGTCCTTTGTAGAAAGCAGACAGGTGAGTCCTTTGAGCAGCCAGGCAGTTTTTCTTGGCAGGATGTAGTTTCTGGTTCAGGTTTCTTCTCCAGCAAGTGTCTGATGAGGTAGGGCAGAGGCCCTGTTTTATACCCAAATGTGCCTTTGAAGTAGGGGAGACTTCAAAGAGTGGCAAAGAAGTGCACCAGGTCCCCTTTCAGTTCAATCCTGTCTGCCAGGGTCCCAGTAGGGGTGTGGCAGTCCTTTGTGTGAGAGCAGGCCCTCCACCCTCCCAGCCCAGGAAGACCCATTCAAAATGCAGATGTATGCAAGTGAGGCTGAGTACCCTGTGTTTGGGGTGTGTCTGAGTGAATGCACAAGGAGCTGTCAACCAAGCCCAGCCAGACGTGGATTGTAAGGCACAGAAAGATTAAAGTGCAAAGAAATGCTCACTTTCTAAAAGTGGCATTTCTAGAATACTAATATTAAATCCGACTTCACTAGTCAGCAGGATTTTGTATTACCATTCTGGCCATACTAAATATGACCTTCCTGCTCCTTTCAGATCAGCAGCTGCCACTTCAACAATGTATGAGGGCAGCCCCAATGTTAGCCTATGAAGGGAGCAGGCCTCACTGTAGTGCAAAAACGAATTTAGGAGTTTTACACTACCAGGACATATAACTACACAGGTACATGTCCTGCCTTTTACCCACACAGCACCCTGCTCTAGGGGTTACCTAGGGCACACATTAGGGGTGACTTATATGTAGAAAAAGGGGAGTTCTAGGCTTGGCAAGTACTTTTAAATGCCAAGTCGAAGTGGCAGTGAAACTGCACACACAGGCCTTGCAATGGCAGGCCTGAGACAAGGTTAAGGGGGATACTTAAGTGGGTGGCACAATCAGTGCTGCAGGCCCACTAGTAGCATTTAATCTACAGGCCCTAGGCACATATAGTGCACATTACTAGGGACTTATAAGTAAATTAAATATTCCAATTAGGTATGATCCAAAGTTACCATGTTTAAAAAGGGAGAGAGCATATGCAGTGGTAAAGTGCGCAGAGTCTAAAAGCCAGCAAAAATGAGGTCAGAAAAAGAGAAGGAGGAAGGCAAAAAGTTTGGGGATGACCCTGTTAAAAAGCCAGGTCCAACAATTAGCATAACACAGACAAGATGTTTAGTTTGTTTTCACAGAGCCAAATCATAGAAATCGCTTAGTATGAGTCCTCAGCTTCCAATAGTTATTTAGTGGAGGTCCACAGAAGACAAAATGTTAAGAATCATTGGCTGAAGGTGTAATAGGTCAAGACCATTTGCAGAAATAAAGAGACTGACTTCACTGTGACTGACTTCATTGTCTTATCTTGTGATGCTGAAATGTTTGATTCTTTGATCTGTTATTGAGTTGCACATGGATTTAACATGGGGTCCTTTTGTGACCTATGACACCGCCCATGCTGCCTCTCCTCTCCTGAACATAGGCTTAACAATTTCTATTCGATGATTGCAGACGTGAAAATATCCACAATACTGACCTACCTATAGTTTCACTTTTCCTACATCTATGTCCATGCATATTTTTCCTAGGCAAACTCATAAGTGCTAGTTGGTGTTAATAGTTGATGTGTAGTCCTCTTGGAAAGTTCGCTTTAAAACTATTTCCCTTGCAATTTTGAAACTGGATAGATGTTTGGCAATTTTCTAATGAAATTAGAAACGGTATGACTAACCCAATTTTAACATGAAATCTACATTCGGAAAACTTTGCAGAATAAGGGAAGTAATCAAATTAATCTACAGGAGTTTGAGATGTTAGCAAGAGAAAATATTTGCTGTGCAGCACACCTGAAAGAACAGCTAACATAAACTGAATGTAAACACCTGTAACAGCTATGTCTACTTTATGTAATCCCCACTGCTTGTCCTTCTATCTCCTCAGCATCAGCAAAGGAGGCTATTGAGGGAAAAAAGAATCACCCAATGATATTAGCAATAGATGCATAACATCAATTCTTCTACCTCTGGTATTTTGTCATCCATAAATTCTCACAGATTTATAGAAATCAGATTAAAGAATGTATTCATGGCAGAGAGTGTGAAGGCATGTTCCCTATAGTTAACAAGTAGGCTTGCAATAGGTCACTTGGCTAGCAAACATCACTGCAGTCCTTGGCCTTCTCTGGTGCTGATGACAAAAAGTCAGAAATGCAAAGGGAAGAAGTCTAGAAATAAGTAGTGCATCAGGTGCCGTCATAGTACGGCCCAACACTGCGTGGAACAGCTCACACGCATCCAAATTATGACTGTCTTTATCTACCCCAATCATACTTTTAAGCATTATGATCCCAGACAGGATAACAGCACCACTTTCTTTGCTATTGCACAATACCAAGTCATTTTCCACATAGATCCCACTGCAATACATCCCACTCCCGACCAAGTACTCCATGGTTCTGTGAGCTATCCATCCAGTAATGTGACTTTGACGCCTTGTCAGGGATCTGAAGTGCAGTACAAATATAATTACATACTTACTGGACCGGGGGCAGGGAGCCTATTTTCCTTGTAGTTATTATCAGTGCAGGAAATGATGCAGGATCCACACAGATCCCAGATATGGCAGCTATTACTGAGCTGGGTACAGGATTTAGGTATTTCCCAGTTAAATATGTTGAATTTGTCTCAGTGTAATTTGTCAACAAAGGGAAAGATTATGCAGCACCTACATCACTGTCTGTTTTCTGTTTACAGCAGCAATCTGCAGGTGACAGTGGGGTTCCTTATATTCACTTCCAGCTGAGCCCAATTCAAAGCCGTTACTTAAAGGGCCATCAGCTTTCCTCTTGTTGGAGTCTCACGTCAGATGGGCACTACCTCATGCCTAACTCCTGGCTGAGAGAGCAATGAAGGGAAGCAAAGGCACTCAGTCTGTTATCACTTCACAACTGCAGAAGAGAAAATAAGGGGCTTATTTACAAGCCCCTTGCGCCATTGTTGCTTAACTTTTTTGATGCAGCGGTGGCACAAATCAGTCTCCTACAGTGCTCCACATTTAAAACTGGTGCAGTGGGACAATTGTATCAGTTTGTAAAACCTTGTGCCACATTATACCTGGGCCAGGTAAAATGTATGCAAGGTAGGCGTTCTCCAGATAAAAGCCACGCAGAATTGATGCAGTGAAATCTACCAGATTTCACTACACCATTCTGCACCTTCAGAACATAAATTTTTCAACCCATGCTCAGAGCAGGCGTTAAAGTGATGCTCGGTTTTTTAACACTGGGCCCCCCCGTGGCATTGCTGGAATACCATTATTTTGTATGCTTATCCAGCAATGTGTCGGTTCAGCACTACAGATGCATCAGAATTTCTCACGGATATGTGGAAACATGCGCCATGGAGAACTGTATGATAATTACTGCACTACCATGGTGTCATATGGGGGTGCAGGGCTGGCGCAAAATAATTTGTGTATCGATTCCGATGTGCCAGTTTCTTGTAAATGAGGCTATATGTTTTGAAGTTAGGCTTTTTACTTTGTTCACCCCCTGTAACACATTTGTATGCACTGTAGCAATGTTAGCTGTGTCTGTATGTATGAGTAATTACAGTAATAACCATTTAAATAGCAATTACTATATTTTTTTAATGTAATTTCTTTTATAGCGCTACTCATTCCAATGTAGGATGGCAGAGTGCTTTACATCACACACATATTATGGAAAGACAATGAATCATACATGGGTGTGAATCAATGTACAGGAAATGTTACATGTCATCCATACTGACAAGGGTTATACGTCAATAGTGCTTGGTTTGGAGAAACACAAAGCCAAGACTGAAAATATAACGCAGTAATTTATATTGTCTGTACTAGTAAGACTTTATTACTACCTAAAATGAACACTTTAAGCAACCTAAGAATAATGATGGATTGAGGAAAAACAAGGTTCTAAAGCCCCTACATGCTGGTTCCTAGTTGTGAGAAAACAGGGCTGATTGCAGAGGCCCCATAACTTTTTGCCCCCATTTTCCTCTTTTTGCTGGTGTTTTCCTGACTTTGATGGTGCCCTGGGTACTGCTAACCAGTCCCAGGGCCTGTGCTCTGTGTAAAATGGATATGCAAATTAGGCGAATTATAATTGGCTAAGTTAACCTACCTATAAGTCCCTAGTATATGGTAGGGCATGTAGGTTTAGGGACCACAGCATAGGTGGTGCACACCTAGGTGCATTGCTGAGGTGCCCAGTGTCATTTTAAAAGCAAGCCTGCCTTGCTGGCTGCTTTTAAATTAAAGTTATATGCAAATTCGACTTTGGAATTAAAGGTACTTCCAAAGTCTTAAACTACCTTATTTTTACATATAAGTCACCCCTAAGGTGTGCCCTATGTGCCCCTAGGGCTGGATGCAATGTAACTATAAGCAGGGACTTTATAAAAATAGATTTATAAGCCCTGGTGAGGTAAAAACAGCCAAATTCGTTTTTCCCTCATTGAAGTAAATGGCCTTCATAGGCTAGAATGGGCAGACTTTATTTTAAATTTTAAAGTCTCCTTAAATGTTGCATACCAAGAATTTGGTATCAAATTAATTGTTGTAATAAATCCTACAACTTCCAGTTGTTGGATTTAATATAACTAGTTCAGGTAAAAAGTTTAGACTTTACCTAAAAAGTTGCCAATTTCAGCTCTGCATTGTTTTTGCTGCTGTGCTCTGATTGGCCAGCCTGCAGCAGCTTCTGCCAGGCTGCCTTGATGAGGTGTGAAGTGGCCAGGCTTCACACAAAGGAATGTGCTTGGGGGAGAGAATCTCCCCTCAGCAGATGGTGAGGCAGGAAGGGGGAGGGCTGCCAAACTGGTCTTCAAAGGCAGAGAAGGACATTTGCAGCACCCAGCAACACCCCCAGATCCTGCAACCCCAGACAATTAGGTGCCCCCTTGATTAGATTAGGAGAGGGCAGGAGAGGGGTGTGTTTATGATTTTTAGCCACACCAGTGGGTGGGCTCAGCCAGATGTAACCTCCAAAAATCAGATTCATCCATGTTGGATTTTTAGAGACTGTTGCCTTCTGGGATGGATTTTTGCCACACTTCCCAGGAAGTGGTCATCACAGGGGGACGACCCTGTCCCTGATTGGAGAACCAGGGCCTCCCTGCTTTTCACCCAGGAGCAAGGATAAAACTGGCAGACCTGCACCCACACCTCAGATCCCCACCAAATTTCAAGAAGAAAGAACTTAAGGAGAAGAAGGACTGCCCTGCTGGACCCCTGGCCTGCACCTGGAACCTGCACTCAGAAGGACTGCACCAGCTGCACACTTGGGCTTCACCACAAGAAGGACTTTGCCTGGCTTCAACTGGTTCAAGGAGGGACTCCCTGTTTGCTACAGGTGAAAAATTGCTAACCAGAGTCCCCTGCACCAACTCCTGAAGAAAGCGACCAGCTGACCACTGTCCAGTGGCCAAAAAGGAGTTTGCGCCAGGTGCATTCTGGGAGTTGAAGTCCGCACCCCCCCCAAGGACCATCACAGAACTTCTGGACCCTTGGGGTGAGCTGTGGACCCCAAAAGAACCTTAAAAGAACATCTGGGTGAAGCCCCAGAAGTTTGGAAAAGATTTGAGAATTTTTGGAAAAAAGCTCCAGAGAGGGACCGACCCGCCGCGGAAATTCTAGCCGGCTTGCCTCAACCGCGACCCGGCCTGACTTCGTGGTTCGTCCCGGTAAAGAAAAACATCCAAAAAAGAGACCGGGACCTCCCAGCCATCGTATCCGAGAAGGGCTCCATGGACGTCGGATCAAGATCCAGGTTTACCCCGGTCGAAGGATTTTCATCTCGAAAAAACGCCTAAGTCCGAAGGTAAAAGTCTCCACCGAGGAAACCCACATCGCGTATCCGGACAAGGGCTCCAGGAGGTCGGATTCAACTGGCAGGTTCGTCCCGGTGAAGAAAAACTTCAAAATAAAGACTAAGTCAGAAGGTAACTTTTTAACCGAGGCCTCCCGCGACCTGTAGCCGAGCAGGGCTCCATCGCGGTCGGCCTGAAAGTTTTACTTTGCCACGGTCGAGGTGCAACCAGATGACCCGATTGGCGCTTTTTGTTTCTAAGCGCTAGAAAAGTAATAATTCTTTAAAAATTCATATCTCCGGTTCCCCTGAACCGATTTTAATCGTTTTTGTGTCATTTTAAAGATAAAAATATAAACTATTTTTATAAATTGGTTTTGGATTTTTAAACTGTTTCCTGTGTTTTATTTAATTACTGTTTTGTGATATTTGAATGCTTTACACTTTGTCTCCTAAGTTAAGCCTTGACGCTAGTTGCCAAGCTACCAAGGGTTGAGCTGGGATTAATTTACTGAGACCTAACTGTACCTATGTGGAGGTTAGTGGCTTTTTGCTAGGTGTAGGTACCTACCTGCCCTACCAATAACCCATTTTCCAACATAATTGGAAGCAGCGACGGGATCCTGTACTTGTGTTCAATATCACGTTACAGTTTTAGGTAAAACAAATTAAAAATCCTTTAAATTGTCCTAGTGCAAAAATTGTTTTTAATTTTTAAATTTGGATTAATTTCAATTATTGAATTTTTGTAATTTTTCTACATTCTTGTTTCCAATTTTTGCAAAAAGTTTTTGTTGACACAAAACTAGGGAACCATGGAGCTTGATCTGGCTAGCCTACCCGCACTGACAGTAGTCCAGCTTAGGGGGTTGTGTATTGAAAGAGGGTTGCCTGCAACCACTGATCTCAGGAAGCAAATCCTGATCACATCCCTGACAGCATGGGCTGAGGCCCAAGAGGTAGAGTCAGAAGAAGCTCCAGAGGAGGGAGAAAGAAGGGAGGATGCAAGCTCTAACCACAGAGGGGAGGGAAGGCATCTGAGCCCAAGTGAGGATGAGGAAGAACGGTCCTCAGTAAACACATTCACTAGGGGCAGATCCAAAGCTAGTGGTGGGAAGGGGGTCCTTTCAGGAGGAGAGAACCCATCCATCAGAGAAAGAGAGCTGGAGGCCCAGCTAGCATACATAGCTTTGGAAGCAGAGAAGCTGGCCCTAGAAAAGAAAAAGTGGGCATACAAAGAGAAAAGAGATGGAAGCAGCGATAAAGAAGCTGAGGTGTCCATGGGTGGGGGAGTTTGCCCCAGATTACCCAAGGGGGTAGTTCCTGCTTATGTAGAGGGGGATGACATAGATAAGTGGCTGGGGGCCTTTGAGAGGGCACTCCAAATGAGAAGGGTTAGGCCTCAATACTGGGGTTCCCTTTTGTGGGAGTTGGTCCCCAACTCAGGGAGGGATAGGCTTCTGACCTTAAGGGGGGAGGAGGCAGATTCATACCCTAGTATGAAGAGGTGCTTAGCCAAGAAGTTTGGTCTGACCCCAGAGCAATATAGAATGAAGTTCAGGGACACCCAGAAGGTCAGTACCCAGTCTTGGGTTGACTTTGTGGACATTTCACTAAAGGCACTAGAGGGCTGGATTATTGGTAACAAAGTAGATACTTATGAGGGGTTATACAATCTGATCATGAGAGAGCACATCTTGACCAATTGTATCCAAGAAAGGTTACGCCAGCATCTAGTGGACTCTAAGCAGACCAACCCTAGAGAGCTGGGGGAGGCAGCTGATGAGTGGTTGAGAACCAGGGTGGTTGTCAAGTCCCAGGGGGGAGACTCCAAGAAGGGGGGGACAGGTCCCCAAAAACCTAAGGAGGGAGGTGGTAAGCCCACCACAGAGACTCCCTCTGTACCCCAGAACCCTAAGAAGGAGGAGAGTAAATCCCACTCTGACCAGCAGAGACAGTTAGACCCAAGGTTAAAAAAGCTCTTGGACAGTAGGGCTTGCTTTGACTGTCAGCAGACAGGTCACTTCAGAGGAGATGCAGCCTGTCCAAAGAAGGTGGTTAGCACTGGGCTGTCCAGTGTAGCCATAGAGGAGGATTCCTCAGATGATGAAGTCCTCCTAGCATTGTGCTGGGAGACAGGACCAGACGGTAAGCTGGTGATCCCTGAGGGTGGGAGTAGGCACTTCCACCACATTCAAGTGAATGGGATCCCTACCACTGGCCTGAGAGACACCTGTGCCAGTCACACTATAGTGAGTGACCGGTTAGTGACCCCAGACATGTATGTCCCAGGAAAGACAAAGAAAGTCAGGATAGCCACAGGGGAGGTCACCTCCAAACCTGTAGCCATAGTGCCCCTAGAGAGGGAGGGTATCCTTGACTGGATTAGGGTGGTAGTCAGTGCTGACCTTCCCCTAGATTGTATCCTGGGCAATGACCTCCCAGAGGTGAGTCTGGTCACAGATGGGGTGGTCGCCCAAGGCGCCCCCCCAACCCAAAGTCCTGGGGAGTCAGTCCCTACAGTTAGGAGACAGGGGTCCCCAAGAAAAGGAAAGAAGAAAAGGAAGGGTAGGCCACTCTTAAAGAGAGTTCCAGGGAGCCAAAGGCCTTCTGCCCCAGTAGGGGGGGAGCCCAGAGTTGGCACTGGTGAGGCCTCACCTGACCCCAAGGAAGTCCTGAGTAGTCAGGCAGCTGTCCAGATGCAAGGTGTTGCCCCTGCACTGACAGAAGGGAGAGTGGAAGGAGGGTATCTGCCACAGGAGGTGGTAGCCCCCCACTCTAGACAGCAAGAGGGGTGCCAGGACCCCAAAGATGCCCCTAAAGCAGCTCAGCCACCTGTCAGTGGAGAGCTTAGGGTGTGGTTCTGGGTACTGACAGCTGTCAGTAGCCTCTGCTGGGTGCTAGCCTTCCTGGAAGCACTGTACTTGGCCTGGGAGGCAGACCCCAAAGCCAATAGCAAAGTAGCCCCCCTGACCCTATTGGTCATGGTGGGGTTGCTCAAGTGTTGGGTGACCTCTTTGGGTAAGCTAGGTGTTGCCCTAGCAAAGTTTGGAGTAGGGGAAGTGGGCACCTCACTACCCAAGTTGGCAGAGAGAAAGGAGGAAGACCCCCCTAGAGGGAAGTTTCAGTTTGAGTTGGGTCCTTTTACTGTTGGGATGGCTTCACTACCCAGAGGGAGTGACCCTGACAGGAGGATATAAGGCAGAGTAGGCCCTGCAAAGGGACAGCCAGTTTTCTTCACTGTCTTCCTCGCCTAACAAGCCAGGAAGACTCTCCCAGGGTTGGGCTGAGTCTCCTGGGCGTGTGGGCTGGGGGGGGGGGTTGTGTGAGAAAACAGGGCTGATTGCAGAGGCCCCATAACTTTTTGCCCCCATTTTCCTCTTTTTGCTGGTGTTTTCCTGACTTTGATGGTGCCCTGGGTACTGCTAACCAGTCCCAGGGCCTGTGCCCTGTGTAAAATGGATATGCAAATTAGGCTAATTATAATTGGCTAAGTTAACCTACCTATAAGTCCCTAGTATATGGTAGGGTATGTAGGTTTAGGGACCACAGCATAGGTGGTGCACACCTAGGTGCATTGCTGAGGTGCCCAGTGTCATTTTAAAAGCAAGCCTGCCTTGCTGGCTGCTTTTAAATTAAAGTTATATGCAAATTCGACTTTGAAATTAAAGGTACTTCCAAAGTCTTAAACTACCTTATTTTTACATATAAGTCACCCCTAAGGTGTGCCCTATGTGCCCCTAGGGCTGGGTGCCATGTAACTATAAGCAGGGACTTTATAAAAATAGATTTATAAGCCCTGGTGAGGTAAAAACAGCCAAATTTGTTTTTCCCTCATTGAAGTAAATGGCCTTCATAGGCTTGAATGGGCAGACTTTATTTTAAATTTTAAAGTCTCCTTAAATGTTGCATACCAAGAATTTGGTATCAAATTAATTGTTGTAATAAATCCTACAACTTCCAGTTGTTGGATTTAATATAACTAGTTCAGGTAAAAAGTTTAGACTTTACCTAAAAAGTTGCCAATTACAGCTCTGCATTGTTTTTGCTGCTGTGCTCTGATTGGCCAGCCTGCAGCAGCTTCTGCCAGGCTGCCTTGATGAGGTGTGAAGTGGCCAGGCTTCACACAAAGGAATGTTCTTGGGGGAGAGAATCTCCCCTCAGCAGATGGTGAGGCAGGAAGGGGGAGGGCTGCCAAACTGGTCTTCAAAGGCAGAGAAGGACATTTGCAGCACCCAGCAACACCCCCACATCCTGCAACCCCAGACAGTTAGGTGCCCCCTTGATTAGATTAGGAGAGGGCAGGAGAGGGGTGTGTTTATGATTTTTAGCCACACCAGTGGGTGGGCTCAGCCAGATGTAACCTCCAAAAATCAGATTCATCCATGTTGGATTTTTAGAGACTGTTGCCTTCTGGGATGGATTTTTGCCACACTTCCCAGGAAGTGGTCATCACAGGGGGACGACCCTGTCCCTGATTGGAGAACCAGGGCCCCCCTGCTTTTCACCCAGGAGCAAGGATAAAACTGGCAGACCTGCACCCACACCTCAGATCCCCACCAAATTTCAAGAAGAAAGAACTTAAGGAGAAGAAGGACTGCCCTGCTGGACCCCTGGCCTGCACCTGGAACCTGCACTCAGAAGGACTGCACCAGCTGCACACTTGGGCTTCACCACAAGAAGGACTTTGCCTGGCTTCAACTGGTTCAAGGAGGGACTCCCTGTTTGCTACAGGTGAAAAATTGCTAACCAGAGTCCCCTGCACCAACTCCTGAAGAAAGCGACCAGCTGACCACTGTCCAGTGGCCAAAAAGGAGTTTGCGCCAGGTGCATTCTGGGAGTTGAAGTCCGCACCCCCCCAAGGACCATCACAGAACTTCTGGACCCTTGGGGTGAGCTGTGGACCCCAAAAGAACATTAAAAGAACATCTGGGTGAAGCCCCAGAAGTTTGGAAAAGATTTGAGAATTTTTGGAAAAAAGCTCCAGAGAGGGACCGACCCGCCGCGGAAATTCTAGCCGGCTTGCCTCAACCCCGACCCGGCCTGACTTCGTGGTTCGTCCCGGTAAAGAAAAACATCCAAAAAAGAGACTAAGACCGAAGGTAAAAAGTTGACCGGGACCTCCCAGCCATCGTATCCGAGAAGGGCTCCATGGTCGTCGGATCAAGATCCAGGTTTACCCCGGTCGAAGGATTTTCATCTCGAAAAAACGAAAAAACGACCGAAGGTAAAAGTCTCCACCGAGGAAACCCACATCGCGTATCCGGACAAGGGCTCCGGGAGGTCGGATTCAACTGGCAGGTTCGTCCCGGTGAAGAAAAACTTCAAAATAAAGACTAAGTCAGAAGGTAACTTTTTAACCGAGGCCTCCCGCGACCTGTAGCCGAGCAGGGCTCCATCGCGGTCGGCCTGAAAGTTTGACTTTGCCCCGGTCGAGGTGCAACCAGATGACCCGATTGGCGCTTTTTGTTTCTAAGCGCTAGAAAAGTAATAATTCTTTAAAAATTAATATCTCCGGTTCCCCTGAACCGATTTTAATCGTTTTTGTGTCATTTTAAAGATAAAAATATAAACTATTTTTATAAATTGGTTTTGGATTTTTAAACTGTTTCCTGTGTTTTATTTAATTACTGTTTTGTGATATTTGAATGCTTTACACTTTGTCTCCTAAATTAAGCCTTGACACTCGTTGCCAAGCTACCAAGGGTTGAGCTGGGATTAATTTACTGAGACCTAACTGTACCTATGTGGAGGTTAGTGGCTTGTTGCTAGGTGTAGGTACCTACCTGCCCTACCAATAACCCATTTTCCAACACTAGTGCAGTGTGCTATGTTAGAAACATTGTTACTTATGAACTGAAAATGACAAAAGCAGTAACCTGCTGAGCTACTACATAAAATACAGATCTGTGATCCGCATGTAACACATTGTACATTGTGCTTTGCAGCAAGCACATTAACTCTATCTAGAACTTTATAATGAGTGAACACTTCAACCACGACTCCAGCAAGTGCATTTCCCAACAGAGTATTCTTACCTTTATTACAACCCCCTTAAAACTGATGGGCACCCAAAGATCTCTACAGCAGGTGCCTTAATCCGTTTAAAATTCAGCCAGTTTGAACCAATTAAGCCAGACTAGATTTACAGTCATATTTGTCTTTGTTGTCAATTTCTTTGTGACAGAGATATAAAAACAGATGTGTATAAGTTGACTTTTTGACTCTGTTTTTCAAGTCTCCGCCCATTTCTGCTGCCTTACCTTGATCCCCAATAAATGGGATCCCAGTATTTTTTTGTATTTCCGGTACTAATTGTGGTACATGGCACCCAAGCTGTAGCAATGACCAGCCACAATCACTTCTCAGGGTCAGCTGTCTTTGATGTAGCTAGTATACCATGGATCATAATGCTAGGATGGAAATGGCCCTCTGGCTACTGTTTAAACAGTAAGTTCATAAATAATCATGATTTGGTGGGACCCTTAATCTTCTGGGCTCGATGCCACTGCACCTGCTGCACCAAAGGAAGCTACGCCCCTTCCCGATGTAAACAGAACAATGTCTATATACCATCCCAGATGGTATCATTCCCTGTTGTCGCGAGGAGCAGTGGAGACGGCTAGTCTGTGCTGCTCAGAGGGGCCAGAGGTGAATCGAGGACCAGTGTGGGGTGCTGCCGGGGGAGAGAGGCAGGGAAGGGGTCAGGAGGCGGTGGGGCTGAGGTTTGCTCTGTCGCGCTCCCCGAGGTGGCTGCTGGGCCCGCTCCTCATCCATCTCTGCACGCGCCGGCAGCGCTCCCTGTTCTAATTGCAAAGACGCTGTCACTTGCAGCCAGAAGCTGTCAGCACATGAACGAGAGGCCCTTCAGGAGCCGGCGCACTGCGCCCAGCCGCCGCCAGCTCACTGCTCCAACACTCGGAGATATTGGTTTTGATTAAGGCGCAAGAACGGAGGCATAAGGAGGGGCATATAGTGCATTTAGTAAAGGAATAGAAACGCAAGACTTGATATTTCAAAGCAGCTTAACTTAGCCCTGCTGATGGGAGGCAGAAATGAAATTCAATTTTTCCAAATCCCAGAATGCTCTGACACTCTCACCCCTTCACTTCTCCTGTCACGCCTCTCAATCTTTATTTTTCTGCAAACTCTTAGGAATGCAACAGCCACCCCCCCCCCCTTCTTCTACCGGTGTCCCTCTTTCAGAGCCTAAAATGTCCCCTGCCTCCTTGCCCACTCCCACATTGGCTTGAAGGAATGAGTCCAAGACCTGCAGAAGGGTTTGTTTGCAGTGATATGTGTGACTCTATCCTCTGTGACTTTGGCTCGACTTTGCTCCGACTTTCTCTCATACGTTAACTTTTATCACCTCTCTTCCGCTACTTCATTAACGCACGTCATTCTCAGTGCCTAATTTCTGCCATTCTGAAATGCCACAAAATCTGAAATACATACATTACCTAATGCTGAGCACTTCTTTTAACATAAAGGAACAACTACAGCCCAGGAAGAGAAGACGAGAGACTTTGCTTATGCACATAAGTACATAACTCCGGGAAAACACCCAGCACCAGCGTTAGATGAGTACAGATCCCAAAGTTTGCCACAACCACCCCCTAAAACCAGTGCTTTAAATGGGCCGGTACTCTCCGGTACTGAGTACCGGCACTTTTTTATTTTGAGAGGGAGAGTACCGGCACATCTCAAGAAAAACGTAATACTTTCAATTGGAGAGTACCGGCACTTCTCAGCAACAAGCAGGTACTCTGGCACAGAGTACCTGCACTTTAATTTTTCCATTTCAAGCACCCAATTAACACATGTTACACTGCAAAAATAGAACACGCATTTCAATACCTTCCACGCTAGGAACAAAGGACGCTTCCTTGAGGAGCGCAAACAGTGTACCGGGATCGTGCACATACAAAGCATTTTTTGCAGTTGCATACCATGTGATTACCAAAGTCTCTTTGGCTGAGACTGCAAAATTTCTTTATGCTCTGTTTTCAACCTCTTTTGTGATATGGAAAGGCCCTTTCGAAATATAAAAGGGGGTTTGAGATTTATTCGAAATCGTAATTGCAGTAAAGCGTTAATGAGGTGTGCTCTCCTAATTGCAATTTGTAATGAGATGTCAGTAATTTGCGACCTCTGTTATGGATTGCATACCAATGAAAAGTATTCAGCATCTCTAAGGGTGTGTTGATTTAATTCCCTGTTTCTATTTATTTTTATGATCTTATGTGAAATATTTGTATATGCTTTTATGACTTTCTGCCGAATAAATATTATTTTCATTGACTGGTAATTTATTTGCAAAAGGGAAGACTCCATGTTCGTCAGTTTCCCATTTTAGGAATGGTGTCTGATGGTCCCAGAAGGAGCATGCAGTGGTCCAGGAAACCACTGCCTGCACCTCCCAAAGTCTTTTCAAAGGTGGAACGTTTCACATGTTCCTTTGAAGAACTCGGGCTGTTTAAAAAATATGTTCCCTGATTGGAAATGCAAACATAGGGATGTGAGTCTACTGTCCCTTGTGGTTCACCATCCCGGTGTTTGTAGCCAATGCTAAAGGGTTACAAATAGCAACCTGCCTAATTAATATTCATTAGGAATATTATCATGGGTCCACTCTAAATGAACATTTTGCAATGCGATCAACTAATACATAGGTGGTGTCACATAATTACGGGTACATCTCGAAAAGTTGGTTTACTAATTGCAATCACTGCAACCTGCCTGATCGCACACCAGGTCCGATGTTTTCTAACACAACCATTGGGACCTGTCGCTTATACCAAACATATGATATTCAATAATGACAATGTAACTTCATCCTGTAACGTTAGTTTATCACAACAATATTTATCCTTCTTGCAAGAAATTGGGTTACTTGACAGGAGTGGGAGCCCCATTCAAGAAATACCAATTATTATGAAGGTGAAGCACAAAGGTCACTAAATAAACCTGTCCTTGGTACCCCACTCTCAAATAGCTTGGCACAAAAACAGATAAGACAACTTAGAAGCAGTGTGTAAACTATTTATGCAGCTCTCCAACAGCAATAAAGTCAAATCACAACACAGGAAAAATTCCAAAACAATTTGAAAATCAATGACATGAAAATGACAAAAATCTAATAAATATAACCATGGGAATTAATTTTTAAAGTTTCAGGTGAAAATATCTCAAAAAAAGCACACGCACCTCGCGGTTATCTGGTTCTGCTGAACCAGATCAAAGTCACAAGTTCAGGCTGAACACGATGGGAAGTGAGTCACATACAGGGACCGGGCTCATCCCTATAAAGTGTTTAATTTATCAAAGTTCAAATGCACATGAGGAGTCTCACCCATAGCTTTGCATTGGAGGGAGCCAAGAGGAGATCATCATAAGTGCAAAGAGCTGGTCATCATTGGAGCTCCATGTATGTGGACGACATGGAGAGTTGCTGATGGCAAGAAGAGCATGTGGCCATTGGAGCTTCGCATTGGCGGGATACATGGTGGTTGTTGCCGACAGGTAGAGTCTGCTTGCAGTTGCAAAGAGACCAAAACACCTGCATTTTAACCAGCCTTTGCAGTTTTGAAGCAGTAGTAACACTCTGATGCCAGCCAGGGGTCTTTTACCTGGTGAGATATCTTTTAGGAAGCAGGACTCACTCCGGCATAAGCCACAAGTTGCTGCTTAAGTGGGCAGTTGCATGGAAGACCTCCGGAAGCTTGTTGAATCCCTGGAGTTCAAACATGAGGTCAGCCAACTGACCCTTGGATTGACTTCTGGGGCTCATTGGTTCAAGATAAGGAGGTCCAGCCTTCTTTCTATAGACAACAGGACAGCCCTTGTTCTGAATCTTCCGCAAGTCAAAGAATGCTCTGATGAGAGGTTCTGAGGGTGCCACCTTTATACCCAATGTAATCCGCTCTGTGTGGGCAATCCATTGCTACTCCCAAACTAGTTCTGGTCACTTGTGCCTTCTTCCAACGGTTTGGCTCTAATCTGTCTAGGGGAGACAATGCAAGGCCTGGTGCCATGTGCTGCTTGCAGGGTTCTTTGAATTATAATCAGGTTCAGGGAACCAATATTCCCCAGCTATCATGTCATGAATAAATGCTCCCTCTATACCTAGTGCCATCTTGCCCCATGTCTGAAAGTAATACACACACCGCAGGAAAGCCATTCACAGTCATATGACCCTTGGCACTGGCAGAAAGGGACATTTGGTTCAGACCAAAAATGCCACCATTCTAAAACTGTCCTTTTCAGAATTGTAACTTAAAATCTGGCTTTACCATTAAAGAAGATTTTACATTCTAATTCACATGAGTGGAAGAAATATTTCCCTACCTGCTAAGCTCACAAAGACAGGTTATCACATAGTAAGTGTTATAAGGTGAACCAGTGTTAATTTATGAGAGAAACAGCCTTACAACAGTTTACAAAAACTTTAGTTTTTCCCTGACAGGGCATATGAAAGTTAAATATACATGTCCTACCTTTTAAATGAAATGCCATGTACCCTACCCTATGAGCCTTCAGGGCCTATCTTAGGGGTGACATATAAGTATTAAAAGGGAATGTGGAGGCCTGGGGAAAAATGTATTTTGCCAGGTCGAAATGGCACTTTAAATCTGCACTGCAGCTGCAGTGGAAGCCCGAGAGATATTTGACAAGGGTAATTTAGTGGATGGCACAATGAGTGCTGCAGGCCCCTAGAAGCATTTAATTTACAGGGCCAAGGTACATATAGGACCATTTACCAGTGACATATAAATAAACTTAATTGTACCAATCAGGTATATGCCAGTATTGCCATGTTTAGAAAGGACACAAAACACTGTAGTACTTGTTAGCAAGAGTGCAGTATGCAAAGTCAACAAAAAAAGGTTCAGCAAAGGAAGGAAAAGATCTAGAGAAAGTCTCTAGACCAACACTGTTCGTGCAAAAGAGCTACTTTTTCTATGAAGCAATTCAGTTATACTATCTGCCAAAATCAAGCAAAGAAATACAAAAACAGCTTCACATCCACAGCACCAAAGAGAGCTGCAATACTTTAACAGTGGCAAATTGTGCAATTGACAGCATCCAATAACTTTGCATGACAGGAATTCACTTTAAAAAATGCACCAAGAAATCCCTCAAATGAAAGCTTAACCACATTTGAGAGTGTCTCAAGCATCATGTGGTTCTACATATAAAACTAGGCTATCACTTTTTGGAGGCTTTTGAGGTTCATCAGAAAGCATGAGGGCCTACCAGGGACGAAGTACCACCTCCCAGTGCACATTTCCTGATGCACCAATCTTTCTATCTCACTGTCAATGTCTAAATACTGCTTTGTTGAGCACATGAAAGCAGATGTAAGGTAACAAGATGCCAATTCAGCACTCTATAAAGCAGTTGCCCTAACCACTTTCTAAACACAATTACAAAGATAAGGGAGACAATAAACAGAAAATAATGATTGAATATGTCAGCACTATTTACATTTCTGTCACTAGCAAGTCCAACACACTAAAGAGCAGATCTGCAGCTTTGGCATGCCGTCAGCCCCATTCTATGATCCTAGATTCTAACCTGCCAGTGGAGTCCTCGAAGACATGAAAGAAGCTTTTGCATGCAGTACCTTAGGTCTACATGGGCACTGCTTGGTGACGAAGAAGGTGCCAGCCAAGTTCCAAGAATAATCTCCCTGGTTTCCTCAGTATAGATTAAAGGTTGCAAAAACTTCACAGGGACTGAAGTAGTGGGTCTTTAGAAATGATGGGGATTACCAAATGCTAATCAGTTTCTGTTTTATTCCTCAGTTCAAGTAATTCATCACTTTGGGATAACCATTTTACTAGCCACTAGCAGGGGTGGAGGTGCACCTTACTTTGTCATCCCTGGCAGTCCAGTGTGGCAAGGGATTATGGTTCATCATTATTTAAGGCCTCATCAAAACCTTCCGGAGCTGCTAGAAACAGCAGTCATCAGTATTTCAGCACAACACCACTTCGGGGCAGAGAGGTCACCTGGGATACAGTTAACATAAGTTCATTTTTTTGTTAAATATTTTCTTATTGGAAGATTCAACAATGACTAATAAAATGCTTATTAGAAGAAATATAAGATAAATAATAAATAAGTGTAGCATTAAAACAGGTAATTAGGAATACTGAAGTCCAAAAAAGTAAACATATTAATAACATATTAATAATAAGCGGAATCATTTCATACAATTTTTATATATAAAAAGGAAATAATAGAGAAGTGGGGAATAGCAAGAAAGAAGATAGATAAATGGGAAGATAGGTAGTGAAAGGAAACCAGTAAAGATCGAATTTGGTAAGTGCTCAATGAAGATACACTGGATATTCTATGTTCATCACAAATAAAGTTCCACCAAGTTAAAACAGATATTTTAGACGTGTCTTTCCAGCATCAAAGTATAACCTTAAAAGCAATAGCCATGAAAAGGTCAAACAACTTAGTGTTAGGAGAAATATGCATACAATCAGGAGACATAGGGGGTCATTCTGACCCTGGCGGTCTTTGACCGCCAGGGCGGAGGACCGCGGGAGCACCGCCGACAGGCCGGCGGTGCTCCAATGGGGATTCCGACCGCGGCGGTAAAGCCGCGGTCGGACCGGCACCACTGGCGGGGTCCCGCCAGTGTACCGCGGCCCCATTGAATCCTCCGCGGCGGCGCAGCTTGCTGCACCGCCGCGGGGATTCCGACCCCCCCTACCGCCATCCAGATCCCGGCGGTCGGACCGCCGAGATCCGGATGGCGGTAGGGGGGGTCGCGGGGCCCCTGGGGGCCCCTGCAGTGCCCATGCCACTGGCATGGGCATTGCAGGGGCCCCCGTAAGAGGGCCCCTACATGTATTTCACTGTCTGCTGCGCAGACAGTGAAATACGCGACGGGTGCAACTGCACCCGTCGCACAGCTTCCACTCCGCCGGCTCGATTCCGAGCCGGTTTCATCGTGGAAGCCTCTTTCCCGCTGGGCTGGCTGGCGGTCTGAAGGCGACCGCCCGCCAGCCCAGCGGGAAAGTCAGAATTACCGCCGCGGTCTTTCGACCGCGGAACGGTAACCTGACGGCGGGACTTTGGCGGGCGGCCTCCGCCGCCCGCCAAGGTCAGAATGAGGGCCATAGTGCCCAGGAAAACATTGTGAATAGATAATTGGACATTATGTTTGAATAAATGTGTGCATTTAAACTAAATATCCTTCCAAAAATTGAAGACATGTGGACAAAAATATAGTATATGAGTTAAGGTGCTGTTAGAGATAGAACAGGATCAAAATAATGAGGAGGATTTTAGCAATACATTCAGGAGACATAACAGCTCTACTGTAAATAAAAAATAAAGATTGTGTAATACGAGCAGCTCTGGAAGTACTTAATAGTTTTAGCCAAACTCTATCCCACAGCTGGGTAGAAAGCGATACAGAAAGGTCCTTTCCCCAAAGTAGTTCATTGTGGGTTTCTGAGCGTGACATTTTTGGGGATAAAAAGGATAATAAAAGTTTATAAATAAGCGTGGCTTTAGGGATAGAATCATGTCTAATTTTATATAGCGGTGTTGAAGGTGTAATTGGTGTAAGAGATGTCGGGAAACAATTGATGTTTAAGAAAGACTGATCAACAGAAGATATCAGCTTATATTCCTGAGGGAAAGAGTTTGGTAAATGTTCCTGTGTTTGCAGCTGAGTAAACGGTATGACAGAAGTATGACTTATCAATTGATGAACAAACAAAATACCCTTTTCTTTCCAATGTATAAAATAAAATGATTTGCAACAAAATTTGATGAACTTATTATACCAGATAGATGAGGAAAGCAACTGTTGATGAAAATCTAAACCTTCTAAACATATTGTATGCACTAAATGTTGGGAATAGATTAAGATTGGATATTTAGAAATGTAAGTACAATTAGATATGAAAATTACATCTTTAAAAGATGAATCTTTGAGTAGTAATCTTTCAAGTACAATCCAACATGGTATAGCAGAAATATGAGCAGTATTAATTAAGGTATAAAATTGTTGGATTAAAAATGCAGAGTGGTACAATTTAAAATCAGGAAATCGAACGTCACCTTCATTCTTAGGATGTTTAAGCTTATACAAAGCTAAACGAGCGTATTTATCATTCCATAGGAATTTAGTACAAATAGAGTGGATCTGGGAAAGATAATGATTTGGTATTTTAAACGGTATCATGGAATGTGTGTAAAGGACTTAAGGTACAATCATCATTTTGTGGGTATCCACTCGTCCCCACCATGATGAGTGATAAGGAGACCAGGAGGAGAGCAATTTTTGAATTATACTTTTTAAAATATTACAATTATGACTAATTATACTGGAAATATCAGGAGAAAACCAAACACCTTGATTTTGGAGGGACACTAGGTAAAATTAGTGTTAGTGAATATGTATTGATAAGATTTCTGTTTTAGAGAAATGTAACTTATAGCCAGATATGCTCGAATACAATTTAATTTCATTTAATAAGGGTGCTACAGAGCATTGGGGATTAGACATATATACTAAAACATCATCAGCATGAGCTGACAATTTGATTTCAAGGGAATTGTGGGGGAACCCAGTAATAAGCCTATTTTTACGAATACACTCCAGAAAACGTTCTAAACAGACAATGAAAAGCGAAGGAGGGAGAGGGCAACCTTGTCTAGGACGTCTGTGTAGAGTGAAATATGGGGAGAAACATCCTTTAACAAGAATACTGGCACGGGGATCAGAGTATAACAGTTCGATAAATGAAATAAAATGAGGGCTAAAATCAAACCATCGAAGAGCAATAAACATAAAATGGCAATTAATGTGATCAAAAGTCTTTTCGGCATCCAGAGATAAGGCTGCAAGAGGGGATTTAAATTTCTTGGCTGATTGCAACATTTTAGAAAATAACCTGGCATTATCAGCAGCAAACGAGTCCTTAGCAAAACTGGACTGATCAGATTTTACAAGATGAGGAATGACATTTTCAAGGCGTGACACCAAAATCTTTGCAAAGATTTTGCAATCATAATTAATTAAGGAAATGGGATGATAATTTTTACAAATGGTATGATCTTTATCTGGTTTAGGAATACGAGCAATTAGTGCTTCCAGAAAAGAGCCACTAGCTTTTGAGTTGGAATTGAAAGAATTAAAAGTTCAAGGAGTTTGGGGCCACAGATGTGAGGAAAGGAGGAAATTAGTTCTATAGAAAAACTGTCTGGGCCTGGGGCTTTAGCTTTTTTTAAGGATTTAATGGCATCAATGATTTCTTGAAGAGTTATGTCAACTTTAAGAGTTTCAAACTGATAAGAAATATAAGGAAGTGTAGGAAGGTCATTAACGAAAAATTGTCATGTTCAGAGGGATTGGGGTCTTCAGTATATAAAGTTTTGTAGTAGTTTTGAAATCATCAGAAATATCAGAATCAGAGAATGGCATTATATTGGTGAGTTCATTGCGAACTGGCCCAATGCTTTTTTGTTCAGATTTAATCTTTAAATAATTAACTAGCATTTTACCAGCTTTGTTTTGGCCACCATGATATTCCAATTTGACTTTGAGCAGGGTTTTACATGCATTAACAGTCACACGTTTATTGAGTGAAGATTTAGCCACAATTAATTCATGTAAAGCAGATAAGGATTTAGAGGTATAGTAAGAATGTTTGAGTACTTTGATTTGTTGTAATAAATATGATATTGAGAGTTTATATTAATTTTCTGCTTAGCAGTGAATGCGATGGTGAAAGTACAGAAAGATGCTTTAAAAGCAACCCTGTTACTTGAAATAAAGGTATCTTTGGGCTGATTAAATTGAAGAAATTCAGAGATAAAAGCCTTGGCTTCTGTGATTAAATTTGTGTCTTATGAGAGAGAATGATTAAATCTCCAGCGTTCAGTTTTAGAATTATTTAGAGATAAATCAAAAGATGATAAAACCGGGGCATGATCCAAAATAAAAATGAAGCCAATTTTGGAGGATTGAATGGAAGGTAATAGGGATTTAGTAACTAAAATATAGTCAATCATTGACATAGTATGATGAACATTAGAGAAAAATGTAAATTCAGAAGCATCAGGGTTACAAATCCTCCAGACATCAAATAATGGGTGAGAGGCAATGGCCGACTGGAATGCTTTGTGGAATTTATCAGGGTTAAATTTACATTTGGATTTCTTATCAATAAAAGGATCCTGCCATTGGTTAAAATCTCCTGCTATAATAATGTTAGGATTATTAATATTGGCACATTTTATTTAAATAGTAATCCAGAATGCAGGATCTGGTTTGACAGGACCATAAATATTAAGAAGCGATATTTGTTTATTAAAAATGATATAGTTGGCTAGTTCCCATCATTCATTGAAAGTATATGGTGACTAAGGACCGTAATGATCCACATTTTAGAGCGCCCCCAAGTTCCTGGGAGAATTTCATCATTGCACATTACACGCAGCCTTATTCAGTAGACTGCCCATTTTTGACCACAACCAATAATTCATCCGCTTCACTAATGTCTCTGATGTTATACATTTTGTTGTTATACATGACCCTAAGGAAGGCTGGAAATTTCAGCTGGACCGAGACCCCCAAGGATTTGAAAATCTCCAACCGTTTCCCCAGTTCCCACTGCCTATCCATAGTCACCCTGGATAGGTCAGATCTAATCTCAAACACAATATCCTTCACTCTTAAGGACTTCTGTTTCAATGCTCTAGATAAAATCTTTTCCTTCATCTGGTACGACAAAAAGTTTATCAAAATTTTCCGAGGTCTACTACTGTTTGTCCGTAGCTTAAAGGGGTCTCGATGGATTCTCTGAATATCTTTCCCGATTTCATCCTCGGTCTCCTCCAGATCCACAGCTGATTTGATTAGTGATACTACAAAGGCTTTAAGATCGCTCCCTTCCGTACCTTCCGGCACTTTCAGCAGTTTTAAATTATTTCTTCTAGAATAGTTTTCCCTCTGCTCCACCCTGTTTTTTAGAGCCTGTTCGCTCCTCTTCAATGTATCGATCTCGCCCTTATGCTGTACCAGCTCCTCCTTCATACCCCCCATTGCTTCTTCCAGGGCCTGCGTTCTTTCCATTACGCCATCAATTTTCTTTTCTAAATTAGCACAAACCTCTCTTATCTCCCCTTGATTTACTTCTGAGTTCGCAAAGCCCTTTTTTACATCCTCAGAAATGGACAAGATTAACGCCTCCAACGAGGAACTCAGTAAAGGGGAGATCTCCGAGGCAGCTTGAGGGGGCTCCAGCACTGCCAACTTAGGTGCGAAGTCTTGAACCTCTGAAGGGTTATCGTTTGGAGTCTGAACTAGTACTGGGGCCGTCTGGTCTTCTCCCGGCCTTAGTTGGGGGGGGTTCTCCACGGGTATGGGAGGGGGGGAAGTAGGCTGGGAGGGGGGGTGAGGTTTAGGGTTGGGGATGGTGAGTTGGAAGAAAGTAAAAAGTAGTGCCTCGTTCAGCCCAGCTATCTGTTACCTAAGATTGATAGATGGCTAGCAGGGAGGCAAGCCAGAGGGTGCAGAATATTCCATTACAAATTCTTTCATGGAATGTCAATGGCTTAAGGGTGCGAGGAAGAAGGGAACGAATATTACAGTATCTGCAGGATTCTACGGCACAAATTTTAGTCTTGCAGGAAACGCATCTCACAAAGGTGGAGTGTACTAACATAATACAAAAACTAAGATGGGTTCGAACATTTGCATGTACAGAACATAATTATCATAATAAAGGGGTGGCAATTTTAGTTAAACATGCACAGCAGGGGGGGGTGGCAATCCTGGAGTCTAGATCAGATTTAGCAGGGCGATGGGTGATAGCTAAAATACAATTTGGGGGTCAGAATCTGGTCTTAGCAGGCTACTATGGGCCCAACTGCGACGATATAGAACCCTTAAAGCAGCTGTTTTCTCAGCTTCTGGAATTTTCGGACCCGGTGATTTTGATGGGTGACTTCAATGTGGTATTAGACAATGAGTTGGATAGGCATAACTGTAAATCACGAGGTACACCTAAGTCGCAAAAGTATTTAAGGAGAATGATGAAGGAATTTGGTCTGTGCGATATTTGGAGGCAAAGGGCAGGGAATAGCAGGGACTTTTCTTTTTTTAATAAGAAATATAGACATGCGTCGCGAATTGATTATTTTCTATTAGATATGCGTTTGAGAGAGGAGGTGAAGAATATTGCATATCTGCCCTCGCATTTATCAGATCACTCTGCGGTGGTGTTAAATATGTGCTTTCGTCAGACAAGTTGTAGTTACCGGTGGACGATTGATCGGACATTGTTATTAGATCAGGAGGTGTTGCTAAAGCTGCGTAAGGAAGCCAAATTCTTTTTTAGTGTAAACTTGGGCTCCGCTCCTTTATCTGTAGTATGGGACACGTTTAAAGGGGTCATCCATGGGGAGTTAAGGAGTTGTTCTATCCAGAAACATAAACGGCAGAAAGAAGAGATTTATGCGCTGGAGCAGGAAATGCGAAAATATAAAGTCAAAATAATTGAAGCAGGGGAGACGGAGGCTTTGAGGGCCAGCTGGGATGGGTTGAGAAGCCAGTTGGAAAAGATACTACAGGGAAGAATTCAAAGCAAATGGGAAGCAAGCAAACTGGCCCATTTCGAATACAGGGAAAATGCGGGGAAGTTGTTAGCCTGGAAAGGCAAAGCTGATTGTGATAGGAACTACATCAAGGAGGTTGAAGTGGAGCATTCAGGTGAAAAAAAGAACAGATGAGGCGGCAATAGAATCGGCTTTTCGAAAAAAAAATTCACAACTGTATTCGGAAAGGCTAGAGGTGGATGAAGGTATGGTAACGGATTGGATGGGGGCAGATAGATTTTTAGGTTTATCGTTGCAGGAAAAGGAAGCACTGAACGCCCCAATAACGGCTGAGGAAATTAGGAGAATCCTGACTAGTAGTAAGTCGGGAACGGCGCCAGGCCCGGATGGTATTCCAGTGGAAGTTTATAAGGTATTAGGGGACTCAGTTATCCCAATATTGACAGAATTGTTTGGAGGGATCCTGGAATTTGGTAATGATATTCCTCTTTCATGGAATGAAGGGGTGATCTCCTTAATTTTGAAACCGGATAAAAATCCAGCAAAGTGTGCCTCATACAGGCCTATATCATTGCTGAACAGCGATTATAAACTACTAGCTAAGCTTCTAGCGGATAGGCTGAGTAGGATAGCGAATAATCTAGTGCACCCCGACCAAAAAGGCCTTTCTAAAGGCAGATATTTGCATGAATTAACTTTCGAACTGATCGGGGCAATAGATATGGCCACAAGGCTTTCGACCAAGTTAATTGGAATTTTTTTAAATCGGTTTTGAGGCGGGCCAATTTAGGCTCCAAGTTTTGAGGGGTAATTGACCGGATTTATACATCCCCTTGTGCTAAGATTTTGGTGAACGGTAAACTTACGGGCCCTATTACTATTTCAAGAGGTACGAGGCAGGGTTGCCCCCTGTCGCCGGTATTGTTCAATCTGTATATTGAGCCATTTGCTAGAAAAATCAGACAAAACCCTCTTATCTCGCCCTTCTGCTGCAATGGCTGGGAAAAAGAACATTTCTTTATATGCAGACGATCTACTAATATATACTAATAACCTGCCCCTTGCCTTTAACACAGACAAAAGATCTGGCTGAACAATTTGGAAGGATATCAGGGTACCGGATTAATGTGGGGAAAACAGAAACTATGCAGTGGAATATGGAAGTAGGGTCAATAACAAATAAGCAGGAAATACGGTACCTGGGTATCTTAGTGACCCAAAATTTGAAGGACTTAGCGGAAAGGAATGCTCGAAAATTATTAGCAGAATGTAAAATTACGCTACAAAAATGGGCATGTCTCCCGTTGACGATTCTTGGGAGGATAAATCTAATTAAGATGTTTATTCTGCCCAAATGGAACTTTGTGTTTTCAGCTATACCCTTGGCAATGCACAAGGGACACCTAGATAAAATGCAACAAGCGATAAGTAGTTTCATTTGGAACTCAAAGGGGCCGAGGATATAATGGAAAAAGCTACGCAGAAGGAGGGAAAAAGGAGGACTGGCTCTCTCTGATTTGACATATTATGCGTGGGCTTTCTTGTTTAAAAACTCTAGGATGCTGTTTATATCCCCAGACGGTTCAGCAGTGGGCAGAATGTACAGGGCTATGGTGTTGTCTGAAAAAGGGGGCTTACAGTCTTTTCTATTTAAATTTGGTGACCCTAAATTCTTCAAAAAAGTTAAACTAAAAGTGCTGCAGGGAATGGCAAGGAGTTGGTACCAGTTGAGGCGGCGGTTAGGTGTACATTATTATAGCTATCAGGCCCCTATCTGGGATTCCACGGGCACCCCAGAATGCTGTCAGGATATCCTCGCATTACCACTTAAAAGGGCAGGTGTGGAAAGGTGGGGGGAGATTATGCTAGATGGTACTTTATGCCTTTGGGATGAATTGGTAAGAATAACGGACGGTTCTCTGTCCAGGTTAAAATATTTACAGATAAGACAGTGGGAAAAAGAAACTAAGGGGGGATTGGGAGTGGTAAATGCCCTGGAGGACTCTTTTTTAGACCTGGCGGTTTCGGCTTCGGGGAAGAGGGTGGCGGTTTGGTATTGGGAAATATTAGAAACTTTGGATGAGAACTTTGACCTACCAAGCAAGTTATGGGGCAAGGTGATGTTAGGTGACAAGATTGGGTTATGGTGGAAGAAGTCGTATACGACATTGTATGAAGTAGTGAAGCCGGCCCCATTAAAGAAAAACCATCTTTATACTCTACATAGAGCATACATATCTCCGGCAAAACTGTCCAAATTTAAGAAGGGGGAGGTGATCAAGTGTCCGAAATGTGGCGGGCTAGGAGCAACGGATATACACATGTTCTGGGACTGCCCCGCTATCCGGTTGTTCTGGGAGGAAGTTTTTAGGGCATTATCATCTATGTTAGGCTGGAAAATTAATTTATCACTCCCATTAATTATATTTGGCCAGCTCCTGGATGAGGGGATATGGAAAAGGGTGAACAAAACTAATCGTTCATTTTTGTTCTATGTAATTGTGCTGGGACGGAACAAAATCTGTAAAAAATGGTTGAAGGAGCACTCTCCGAGCTATACAGACTGGTTGAATGCTGCTCTCCGTGCAGCAAATATGGACCTAAATGTGCAGGGCTCAAAGAAAAGCGTAGAAATGTGGTCACCATTATTAAATTGGCAGGGAATAGTCTAAATTTGCTCCCCTGCTAAGCTTACTGCTGGGTATCTATGTGAAACTGTCCCAATGATCTTTTCTTTGCCTCAGTCCAATGATTAAGCACCGTTCGACGCCTCGGCAGGTCTGTTTAGGCAGACCGGGAGTTACAAAGGTGCACCCCCTGACTTGAGTCTCTCTTCTTAGTCAAGAGGGCGAAAAGGTTACAGGAACGAAGAGGTGTCTCAGTAAGCGGGGCTGAATGAGGACAAAAAAAAAAAGAAAGTATATGGTGAAACAATAGTATTTGGGCCAGGAATCTAGCAGAACAGTAGTGGAAAGTATTCAAGAGAATCTATGCAAGCCCACACAAAGGGAAATAGATGAGGACCTTGTAGAGCGCAATGAAAGTGTGCAGGGAGAAAGAGTGCCTTCATATTAAATCACATTAAGTGGCTCGTTAGTAAAGTATTTGACTGTCAACATATATAGACTCATTCGCTGCTTCGGCATGAATTACTACCACTCTTAATATTGATGAAATTGAGAAAATGAAATGCACACATTGCATGAACATATTAGCAATCCCAAACATCTGACAGGAACTCACCGCCTCAATTCCAGGATGAAGAATGAGCTTAGGAAGGCCACCTCTTAGCTGAAAATATCGCCAAAGTAAAAGAGGACCTGAATAGATATCTTATTCACAGCATTACACAAGTATAAGGCCAATAGGTTATGTCAAGCGCAGTAGTAAAGGAAAAAAAGAAAAGAAAAAGTAAACATGAGCAGTTCACAAAATGGTGGACGTTTGCATCTGACAGGAATTCACCGCTGAGTTTCCATGAAAAAAGATAGACTCAGAAAAGCCTTCCAGTGTAGCCAAAATGAGGCCACAGCAAAATAAAACATGAGGAACGTTCTACTGCACAAGCTTTAGGGCTTTAAAATAAAATGAAAGCTCTGTGTTGACATGAAGCTCAGCAGTCCACCATCTTGATTGGCATGGAAGCCATGCTTTAACACAATTTCATGAAAGTAAGCTACGCCTCTCTCTAATTATCTATGGCATTCGGACAGGAATTACACTGTCCAGAACATTAAATACTCATCTCAACTCTTTAGATACAGGCTGGTTTCCTCACTGGAGTGTAAAAAACAATGGGGCATATTTAACGGCCCCTCGTTCCATTCCAACACCACATTAGCATAACCTTTTGATGCTAATGTGGCATTAGAAGGCCAAAAAACACTGCACCATATTTACAAAGTGCCCCAATACATGCTTTGCACCACTTTGTAACCTTTTGCACTACATTATGCCTATGCCAGGCATAATATATGCAAAGGGGGCGCTCCCCCGGTAGGGAGGCCAAAAAATGGCGCAAGGAAATCTAAGAGATTTCCTTGCATCGTTTTTTTCTGCACTTTTAACACCTGCTCAGAGCAGGCGTTACAAGGGAGCATACCATTGATTACAATGGGCCCCTATGTACTCTGTAGGAGTACGGCCAAAAATGACGTTATTGCCCCCTACCCTGCGCCATGGTGCACCATATTTTAAATATCGCGCACAGATGGTGAAGTAGGGGGGCACTGAGGGGCGCAAGAAAAGTGGTGCTACACTGCATGCTGCACCACTTTTCTTAAATTTGTCCCAATGTATTTTAACGTTTACACCAGCCAGTCATTGGTGATAAGATCTTACCTTCCCTAAAAGAACATCTAGGTGTTTCTAATCACAGTTTTAAATCAAAGTGAAACTGTTAATTTCTTAGGTAAATAGAGTTATACAATATTGCTATTCCAGAGTATTCTATTATGACCAATCTCTGCCAAAGACTCCGCTGACTTCAATCTCAAACCTTGGCCCTTCCGTATCCACGGGAAGTCTTGCCTGAGCCAACGCATGGCCAAGAAATCCTTTTGAGTCTCCTTAGCATACTTTATGAATTGAGAAATGAATTACCAGTTCTACTTAGATATTCCACTCGAAAGGCTTCACTGAATTCTTTTGGCCCATCCTTGCCATTGTGCTTCCAGTCATTTGAAGAGGCTTCTGAAGAACAGGGTTATCAAAAGTTGTGAAGTGAGTCCAATCCCAGACATAACTGTACATGCCAACGCAATTAGTTTCTCCTGACCAGTAGCAGAATTTATTTCATGTTGCGTAACCGCTATGACAGCATTTGGTAACAGAAATGTAATTTAACAACTGGCCTCTTCAGCCTAGGATAACTATACCCTGCAATTTTTATTTTGATAGCATTTCCCAAGGAAAGGTTAAATGTGAAATGTCAGCCTACATTTTATTTATCAGAAGATATGTTCTGGAACAGAGGCTGCCATGAAACACAACATCTAATTTTACATTATGTTTTAGAAGTAGGTGGGTCAAATGTATCGTTAGCTCATACTTCCCATATGGTCTGTGCAGCTGCCTAAGTGACCTGCTTACTGATATCTGCCACACCAGCCTGGACAGTAAGGCAAAATATAAATTAAAATACCTTCCCTTTAAACAGAGCATTTGAGGTTGGGCCTGGCAGGCATGCTTTCACCACAGTGGTGCTCAAAATTGGAAATGCACAGAGCAACAATATAAAATAGGAAAATGTGGCAAAGAAATTGTTTTCTTTCCACTACTCTTTTTCACCAGATGAACCAGGCCTACTACTTGGCATCACTTCATGTGGGCACCGTGTAGGCAGGTTCTTAACCCTTCATGTGCACACACTCATAGTCTGGGCTTGCAGATTGATTCTAGGTGTCACTAGGGTAGATCAAGAAGGGCTAGAGATAAAAACAGACAAACTGTGTTCCCTCGGTCTCAGCCCTCTACCGATCTTAAGCCCACATTTATACACTGTTTGCCCTGAATTTGCGTCATTTTTTTTTTTACACTAGTTCAGCGCAAACTTAACTCCATATTTATATTTTGACGCCAGACTAGTCTAATGTAAAAATATTGGAGTTAAAGTCATTTTTTGGATGTGTGATACCACTTTGCGCCAATGAGATGCAAGGTGGGGGTTCCCATCCAAAAAATGACTCCAAGATCCTAGCGCCTAATTTATCCTCCCTTGCATAAATGGTGCGGGCCTAAATAATGGTGCTAAGCTTGCTTAGCGCCATTATTTAACGCCTGGGTCAGGGCAGGCATTAAGGCCCAAATGTATACTTTTTCACGCAAAACTGCGCTAACCCAGTTTTGCATGACAAAGTTTACCGCCAGCTAGCGCAATTCCAAGATGCGGGACGGGCGCCTTATTTATGGAATGGCACTATTGGGCACAATGGGTGGGCTAACGTCAAGGAAAAAGATGTTAGCTGGGTGGGGTTAGAGGAATGTCTCTAAAAAAGATGTGTGGCAGTGCTTTGCTGCTTCACAAAGCATTTTCCAAAAATAAAGACAGCTTCATTAAAACAAATATAACGTCTCTACAAAGACGACCTCCTTACGGCAACGCATTTAGAAAAATTACTAGCCTAGTAGTAAAATCATGCAATTTTGCAATAACATTACGATTTAAAAGTGATATGGTAATTAAGGCAAGCTAAATTCTGGTCTCTGTTGAAAAATGAACTGAATGAATCTGAATCTGGCTGTAAAACCTACAGTGCTTGACATTTAAACACACGCTGACGTGCCAGAGCAGCAGGTAGGCACGGCAGGACTCACTGCGGTATTCTCAGGTGTTCACTGGGTACAGGGTGATGTAACTCAGCAGGGGTGGGGGTCGGGGCTTCCGGCAGTCGGCGAGGGGGGCGGAAATATCCATTGGAGCAGAGGGGGGCCATAACTGGAATCATGCTGCTCCCCTCTGCCTTGTTATTAATGGCAGGCACATTACCTGCACTTAGTAACAAGCTGTGCATGCCATGTTTGTGCATTGCATAATGCATAAGTGTCTAAACAGGCTCACGTGCACCCCAGTCTAATAGAGGCATTATTGTGGTTAAACCATAAACAATGCACACACTCCGTGTTCTGCCCTTAATGGGCTACATCCTTTCGACTGAGGGCCCAGATCAGCTCATTTACATAGCTGTCTATTAACTGCATGGCATGAGCGTGACTTTCAAGCAGTTCGCAGTTCTGGTTTTTCAGCCAAAAGCAATAAGCATACTTTTTAAACATGTTTATGTAGTGCGTGTACTGTATGCTCAGTCCAAGTGTATCGGAGCGCTCTCCATGAGCATCAGGTACATTACACAAGGTCATTATTATTATTATTTTTTAGACCCAGGGAGATTAATTGATTTGCTTACTTCACAGGATGTTGAGCTGACACTGAGACTCGAAAAAGTTACACCAGTTACAAAGGTGGCATCTCTGAACAGGGCGTCCGCACCGGGCGCTGACATTAGGGGGGCGCGGTGTTTAACTTCCTTGTGAGTTTAGCCTTCAAGAAACAATTAAAATGTCAAGATACCTCTTGTGAATAATGTTCCTGCTAGGGACAGAGATGGGAGTTTTGCCTAGTGACAGCTTTGACTCAACATTAAGTAGCATAGAGGGTTAATATGCCTGCTGCAAAAAAACGAACTATGGGGCATAGTTAAGAAAAGTGGAATGCACACAGTGCAGCGCCACTTTTCTTGCACCCCCTAGGGCCCCCCTAACACCACCATGTGTGCGTCATATTTAAAATATGGTGCACCATGGCAGTAGTTAGGGGACTAGCATGCATTGCACCTCTTTGTATTTATAGTGCATCATTTTTGGCCTTCTAGCACCACATTAGTGTAAATAAATGACACTAATGTGGTGTTAGAACGGCTCTAGGGGCTCTTAAATATCCCCCTGTGGCAGTGCTTAATTTGTGCTTGTTGTTTCCAGTGTAGAGCATCAGAACTTATTTTTGAGGGCCGGCACTTATTTTTCTGCCTCAAGCATTTACTGCGAGACACATATGGGAAAGACGGAGGAAGAGAAAAACGAAAAAGCGTCACAATGGGAAAAAGCAGAAATCCACAAGAGTGAGCTGAAGGGGCAGGGAGTGCCTGTAAATGAGTTGAAGAGGCCCGAGATGGCTTCAGGATTATGCTCCCTCTGTATTCCGTGTTTACACATTTAATTGCAGCAGCCGTGTGTTTAAGAGGCGCTCTTTGGGCATCGGCACCTTTTTATTTACGAATTAAGCACTGCCCTAAGGGGCATATTCGAAAAAAGTGGGGCTGCACACAGTGCTGCATCACTTTTCTTGCACCCTTTAGCACCTTCCTCTAATGTCTAATGTGTGAGTCATTTTGAAAATACGGCGCACCATGGCGGTAGTTAGGGGATTAGCGTCAGAATTTTTATGCTAGTCCGGCGCTTTGCAGGATCAGCATAAAAAATGTTGATGCTAATCCAGCAAAAACACCCAGAGGCCCATTGTAACTAATGCTGTGAGTAGGCATTAAGAGTGCTGGAAAAAAATGAGGCACAGAAATCTGTCAGATTTCTTTGCGCCATTTTTTTGGCCCCCCTAATGGGGGAATGTTCCCCTTGTATACATTATGCCTGGCACAGGCATAATGTAGTGCAAAGGGTACAAAGTGACGCAATGCATGCATTGCGCCACTTTGTACATAAGGCGCACCATTTTTCGCCTTCTAACGCCACATTAGCTTAAAAAAAATTTGCACTAATGTGGTGTTAGAACGGCACTAGGGGCTCTTAAATATGCCCCTATGGGGTATGTTTGAAAAAAGTGGCACTGCACACAATGCTGCCCCACGTTTCTTGTATTTGTAGGATTAGCATAAAAAATATTGATGCTAATCCTGCGAAGCACCCAGAGGCCCATTGTAACCAACAGACGCATGAGCAGGCGTTAAAAGGGCCAAAATAAAATGGCGCAAAGAAATCTGTCAGATTTCTTTGCGCCAGTTTTTGGCTCTCCCTAACGGGGAATACCACCTTTGCATACATTATGCATGACGCAGGCATAATGTAGCACAAAAGGATACATAGTGGCGCAATGCATGCATTGCGCCACTTTGTAAATATGGCACGGCATCTTTGGCCTTCTAACACCACATTAGCATAAAAAGAAATTACGCTAATGTGGCGTTAAAATGGCTCTAGGGGCGCCAAAATATGCCCCTATGTTTTATGTGGCTAGCTGAGTGGATTAGTAAAGCCAGCCTTTACAAGTGCTTTAACACACATGAATGTATGTGAAAGGAGAGAGATGGAGAGATGAGGGGCACATTTGCCAGGTGGTAGTGAGTGAAACAGAGGAGGAGGGCGCCACAATAAAACTGTCGCACAGGGTGCCACCAGTCCTAAAGCCGGCCCTGTCTCTGAACATAACACCATACCCTCTCCTCTCTTCCCATATTTAACACATTAGACCTGGTAATATTGTGCAATATTCTCCTTCATTGTTTGTGCCCTGTGGGAAACATTCTTAACAACGCGTCCTTAACAACGTGGATGTTTCACACGCAAGCGTAACCACTCTTGCCGGAACAACACATGGCTTTTTCTGCACTCTAACAACACATGTGCTAAACTGTGCATGTGCGTGTTTACGGCACAGAAAAAAACACATGCATTGTTTGGGAGAGGACACGGTGGGGTAAGTGGGGCTAGGGCAGGGGTGGAGGTTGCATTAAGGGATTGGCGTGGGTTGGGGTGGGCTCTTTTTTTAAGGGGCGGGGTGGTGGTTTGGGTATTTATTTTAGGGCTTAGGGTGGGGCGTGTCAGGCTTTTTTTTTTTAGAGATGGAAATGGGTGTTGGGTATTTTTTTTATTTAGGGCTTAGGGTGGGGTAAGTTATTTTTGAAGGGGTGTGTGAAGGCTTAGGGAAGGGCGGGAGGAGGAAGGAGAGAAGAGGAGGAAGGATGGGGAGAGGACGCAGTGAGGTAAGTGTGGTTGGGCAAGGTTGGTGGGTTGCTTTTAATGGTGGGGTGGATTTAGGGCTTAGGGTGGGTGGGGGGTGCTGAAGTGCTTTAGTTTTCAGGGGCAGGAGTGAGGGGAGTGGGATTTATTTTTTTAGGGTTCAGGGCGGTGGGCCAGTTGGGGTAATTTCGTTTTTAGGGGTGGAGTTGGGGGTCAGGATAGTTGTTTTAGGGCTAAGGGTGGGTGCAGGGGTCAGGGTAATTTAGTTTTTAGGGGTGGGAAGGTTTTAGGGCTCAGGGCGGGTGGCGGGATTGGGGTAGTTTAGTTTTAAGCGGCAGGGGTGGGGGTTAGTATAGGTTTTTTTTTAGTGCTAAAGGCTAGTGGGGGATCAGGGTAACTTAGGTATTAGGGGTGGGGGTAGTTTTGGGCCTCAGGGTGGTTGGGGGGGTTGCATGACAGAACCACACATGCCATTTTGCATGCCAATTCCACACATGCCTTTACTAAGCATGCTTTAACAATGAAATTTGTTGTAAAGGCATGCATGGTAAAGGCATGCGTGGAAACGACGCGGTCCGTGTTCTGACCACATTGTTAAGGCATGCTTTGTTCCAGAATGTGTGGTTCCATCATACAACCACTGGTGCCATGTGCACTGGTTCGTCCCGTTTGAGGATTTAGTGGCCCATTTGAAGGTTGGTGCTGCTCAAAACAAAAGCATTTTTGGCCTTACAGACATTTCAACTTTGGAGCAAAGTAGCTTTTGCACAAAAAGGTTGATGCTGTTGCCACGCATCATAACTCCCTGTCATCTGACCACCTGGAATAAGCTAAAGTAAATCCGGACAATAGTTTATTTTTTGCCACCACAAATGTTGCCCTAGAACACCCAACAGGCTTACTGCTGTTGGCTGAAAAAGCCAATAGTGGCATTGTTAAAAAAGTTTTCTGTTTGGGAATGTGAGTGCAGTTATGGTGGATTGCTGTCCCTTGCAGGCTGCCACCTCTGCATTGGCAGCCATTCACAATGCTTTTCAAAATCAGTCCTGAGGTGGATTTTTTCCTACTCCTTGCAAATTGTGGCTTTGCACTGCCAGTGCACTGTGAATCAGCCACAGCGAAAAATGCCGGCTAAATTCGAAATCTTGGATGTACGAAAAACAACTACTTTGTGACCAGACATTGCTACATCTGCCCCTTGAACATTCATGGTAGTGCTTCTTTGACTATGGCAGTTAGATTCTTGAATGAGGAACCCGTGAAGATAAGGGCTCTAATTGGTGTGGAAATATTTTTTTAGTGGGGGTTTGCTTTGTAGTGTCTACTAAAAATCTATTTTTACTGCGATTTAACTTCACAAATGTTTAGCTCATCCATTGGTTAATTAAAACAAAGCACGAGGAGAGGTGTCAAATACTTTGACATTGGTGGAATGGTGTCCTTAAGTAGCTCATTAGTCTTCTCTCTCCTGAATGTCACTGCTTCCTCACTGTAGTACAGCGTTATTCTTTCACTCGCTGTCTCAATCGTCCTCCGGTGCTCCAATCCCCTCTTACCATCTTGTCTTGACAGCAGCATTTGTTGACACAGAATCTTCCACGTTTCAGTAAATAAACAATATGCAGGGTCCCAGTTTCTTCTTTGTTTTCCTGTATCACATATTGCCACAGTTCTATTTAGGATACATCTTGGTGTCCATAGTTTTCTGTTGTGGTATGGGTTTCAAATTGGCGAGGCTATCGTATCTGTTCCTGGGTGCCAATTCACACTTCTCTGCCATATGCCCCGAATGGAAGCTAAGCCACATTTGAAAAAAAAAACCCAGCTGACTATCAACAGTACCAACGTAAATACATCTTTAGGAAGGAGTAGTAGTCGGCAGGATTCAGAAACATTATGGGCCAGATTTACGAAGCCCTATCGCCACCGAGCGACATTTTTTGCGATGCTCCGGTGGCGCTAACCACTGCTCAATATTTACAAGGAGGTGTACCGCCACGTTTTATGGTGTTATGCCTCCTTGTAAATATGTTCCCCTCTGATGCAGTTTTCTGCGTCAGACGGGTGTCCAATGGGTGTTTCTGTGGGCATTCCATCACAACATCCATTGTTTTTTTACGCTGCCCCAGATTTACAAGAAATCGTAAACGCCTCCCCTGGCAAAACGAGGAGGTGCCAAATCACCATTGTAGATTTTTTATGTGCAGGATGGGACACCTTCCCGCACATATACAATCACTCCCCTCAACGCAGACACCCATGCACTATGGTGCAAGGATGCCTGCGTTGGCGCAGGCAGCTTAACTTAGTGCCAGCACAGGGGCAAACGCAGTATTCTTGTGAATACAGCACTGCCCTGCGTTTCAAAACTGGTGCAGCGCTGCTGATTTTGGCACAGCACTGCACTGAGACAATTTCTTGTAAATCTGGCCTATCTTACTTAAAAATGAGTGCATTTCAAGGCAATCCACTCAGGCCCCTGCTCCAAAACAACCTCCTACCTTCAAAGAGGTTCCTAGCAGGGCTGTGCATCCTTCCAATCCAGCCTAAAAACATTCAATGTGTAGCTTCTCTGCTCACCCACCTACAGTGGTTCCTGCGCAAGCCAGATCCTACCTGGCTACCTCTTTTGTGGTACCCGTCTTCACGTTCTGGATTACCCTCTCTGACACTTATAAGTGCTCTGTAGGAGGATGCGTGCCTAGCTATTTACCGACCTCCCAGTGCACGATTTCCTGTTGCAGAATGCCCCCGGCTGGAACATCAAGCATAAAATGCTAGACTGACAGACTGCCCCATCTCATCGAACACTGGTGGTGGTTGCTGTAGAGGACAGGTTAGGCGTTTTTTTAACTGGGAATTACATAGTGGTAGAAAAATCAGTAAACTATGCCTGTGACCTGGAGGTCAGAAATTCTACATTTTTCATAACTGAACAATTACAAGCACAACTGCAAGTGGTCAAAAATATACAGGCCCTCATTACAACCCTGGCAGACGGTGGAAAAAGGGCGGTAAGACCACAAACAGGCTGTCGGTCATTACCGCCCCATTATGACATTGGCAGTTTGGCATATGCCAAACCGTCAATGTCCCGCACCTTCCTCCACAGCGGTAACAACCTCCAGGCTGGAGACAAGGGTCTCCAGCCCGGTGGCCGTCAGTAGACCGCCAGCGGTATCAGGACCCCGCATACCGCCATGGATTTTGTGGGGTTTTGTACCACCATGAAATCCATGGCGGTATGTACCATCAGTGCCAGGGAATTTGTTCCCTGGCACTGATTGGGGTCTCCCTCTCCCCTCTTCCCCTCCCCTGAGTCCTCCCCCAACACCCACAACTCCCCTACCGCCCCCCAAAGGTGGTAGGACCCCCCCACCCCCACATACCCCCCACACCCCACTACATTCACGCTCACACCACTCACACACATACACACGCACATACATGCACACATACAAACACGTTACATTTCCCTTACACACATTACACCCCCGCATCCATACACGCACTCACACAACCCTTCTACACATGCACACCCCCATGCACGCACACACCACACAACACCCCCTCACCCCCCTCCCCTAACGGACGATCACCTTACCTGTTCTGGTGATCCTCTGGGAGGGAACGGGATCCATGGGGGCTGCTCTGCTGCCAGCACCCCATCACCAGAACACTGCCACGCCGAATACTGGGTCGTATTACGGTGGGGGGTGTTCTGATGATGTGGCTGTGACGGTTGAGCAGCCGTCACTTCACCGCTGACCGCCAGTATGGCTGCTGGTGGCTCTCCGTCCAAAAAAGGGCAGAGGGTTGCCAGCAGTCATAATATGGTTGGCGGAAGACGGCCACCGCTGGCGGTCTTCGGCCCGGCGGAACCTTGGCAGTCTTGAGAAAAGACCGCTGAGGTTGAAATGAGGGCCACAGTTGACATTTTCAGTTGTCTCAGCAACTGCTTTGAGGTGCCGAAACCATTGATCATTTCTAATGTTTGCAAGTCTAGAATCTGTTTTTGCTGTGGTATGCCCCACAGCTATGGACAGTGTTGTCAATTTATAAGAAGGTTCATGTAGAGTAGAAGTAGCCTAAGCAGATATCTGATGAAAAAAATTATGATTGCCTATTACTAGCACGGACCATCATCTTGGCATCTGCTTTCTGGATTTCTCAATTCCTGGGAAGCCATCCATCGCCTCTTTATTCTGATTGAGACGCAGCCAGCAGGGATGCAGATTGACCCACACGCCACCACATGTGCCCCAGTCAGGGCCTCATATTTTGTATTACTACATCCAACACCACAGGGCACTCTGGCATTGAACCGAGGTGAAGAGAAACCACCTGATGATGGCAGACACAATGGACTAGCAGACAGACCTTCCTAATAGAGCAACTTCGAACTTTTCACTGACTAGGTTAGAGAGTTTTGCTATTACCTACGTGAACGAAGTCTGCACTTACAATGAATATTAGAAGCCTGAAAATGTTTACTGGTATTTATAAAAAGAACAATCCTTGAAAAACATTGTCAGGCACCAAAGGATGCATGTAAAACCTATGAGCATAAAGATAAAGGCAGACAAGTAGAGAACACATGTTTATATGTTCTCATGCGCAGGGCTTCAATGCAGATCATGTGACGAAAGAGGAATGAAGGATCAGGGGCAGCAACTAAAATGGCGAGGGAGTGCACTCTCGACCTTCAAACTATTAGAAAAATGTAAAATGTCACAGTTGCGCGGTTTCTTGGACAGTTCTCACCCAGATGCCAGATGTGAGAACCAGGATATACACATAAGAGATGGGCAAATCTTGATAGCATTGCTCCAGCACCGAGTAAGAACATGGCTGCCATCACTACAGGGACTCTAAGGCGATGTTTCTAATTTGCGTATCTAATATAATTGGATGGTTTCTGGAGCATCAATCTTGATTTCCTTTCATATATGTTTAACAAGCAGTGTCATAAAACCTGTTGTCGTAAAAGGTACCACATAACAATTTGATGCATTACTACTCTCTGCTAAATGTGCAAAATGTGTCCTGAAAATTGTTCAAGTAGTTTCTATGTATCTATGTATTTATTTATTTCCGATTAAAAGCTTTTTTGGGCTCACAGCCATAAAAGTACAATAAAAACATATCTAAAACAATAAGATCAACAAATAATAACAATTTTAAAGGGGTTGAGAACATAGACTCAGAATTAGGGCCCTGATCCTCAATACTAAAATACAGTAGAGGCTCCCGAGCAGTTTAGGAAGTTTTTACATAAAAAAGCATCACAAACATACGATACGCACGAAAAACATCAAAAGTGACAAATGCATAAACGGTACTTCCCTGCACTTCCTTCACGAAAGGCCCCATAGGAAGACAGTAATGACAGTAGAAAGCTTCCATCGTTGTAGTGTAGAGGTGAAGCAAAACTCAGTTGAGGTCATAAGGCACATTCATCATTCAGTGGAATCTGAAAACTTGGGCTTTGTATAGCTACCGTTGGCCGCAAGTCGAGCCTGCACCATCTGCCTTAATTTCCGCATTCCCAGTAGAAATCTGTTTACAGAGATGACAATTATGAAACTAGCGTCCCATCCGTGGGCCTCTTTGTAGTCTCTGATTCCCAGACTCTGACGCAACGGAATTATCCAGGTTTTCCTGCAATTAATGAACGCTGGGCAGAAAAACAAGACATGTTCAACAGTTTCTTTAGGATCACCACACATTGGACACTGGCCTTCATGGACTTCCTTAGGATGTGCCTGTTTTACAATGTGGGAGCTAAGTGGCAGAGTTCCATACTGAAAATGCAGCTAAAGCCGCCTAGCTAGGGATGGTTCTATTTTTTTTGTTTTAGGGGTTTTGTGGGTGCTGAAGACCTCATAATTGCATTTTCAAAGCATTGTGGCAAAAAGATAACAAGAAACATGGCAGGTGTGCAAATGCTTTGCCTTCTATGTCTGAAGGTAATCAGTGAAAGTATTCGCTAGGCTTGCTGGGTTGAGAGTTTCTTCATTGATGATCTCCTGTTATGGTGTGCATCTAACAAAGGTAGTATTAATGGAAAAGGCTTAGACATAGTCGAATTGATCTACCTTATGCATCAGACCAAGAAAAGCCATCATGGTGGGGTTCAGCTCGTCAAGGCCTGAGCAGAAAAGATGGATTTTATTATTTGCCCTAAATCATAGAAATATCTCTTAGAGAAGCAAGGAGTTATGGAGAGTTGTTCCATCTACACGTAACATTTTTCTACCAAATAGATACATTGATGAACCAACAATAGATTTGTGGAGGCCGATCTCACATGACTTTGTTGATTGTTTGACCCATAATGAGATATGATTGGAGAGAGATTTGTAGACTGTTCACAGTGGGTTTAAATGTGAAGACTTTGAGACCAGGAGAGAATGGATTGAAGTGAGGGCAGTTGTAATATGTTCGTTATGGTTCAGCCTAAGTGTGAGCTTAGCAGCATATTTCTGGAGTCTTTGTAATTTACCATAAACGTCTTCAAGAAGTCAGTACACAGGGTGTGGCATTCATCCAAGTGGCATAAAACTGCAGTTAAACTTAGGTCAATTCCTTGGGAAACAAGTAGGAGAGGGGGTATTCCATAAAGAAGACAAAGGCAATGTCATTCATTCTTAGTGACAGCACTCACTATTTGGGCAAGGGAGAGCTCAGTATTGAACATGAATCCTAAGTTACAGACTTTGATGATTAGTTTCAGAGGGGCACACAGGTGGTCTATCCAGACAAAAGAGAGCTAAGATGGGTTTACAGGATCCATGAGGATGCTCTTGGCTTCTGGCTATTAAAATAAAAGCAGTTTAGTGGCATCAAAGTAAGGAGTTGGTGATGGTGACATGGTACTTGCAAACAGCATAATCTTCAGAATTGAGGTGCACCTGTATGTGTTCCTCACACTTCCTGGCTCACAATTTCATTAGAGGTGGGTGGAATTCATGGAATTTAACTCCACAGAATTCAGTGTAGTTACATAAAAATTCTGCAAGATTCTGCAGAGTTCCACCAACGGGCAGAAAATATGCAGCTCACCCTCCAAATTTAGTGCTGGTAGCGAGAGCAGCGCCACAAATGCAAACAGCAGCAAGAGTTGCACAAGAGCATGCAGCCATTCAAGTTGATTCTGCTGCTGATCGAGTAAAAAATTGGCAGCCGTCTGACTGTGACCACTCATAACTGCTGGTGACCGCCGAAGTTAGAAAATCACGATTGGGATGCCAAATCTCACACATGCTCACTGGCTCTAATTTTCTGGAGCCTCACAGGAAAAATAATTCTGCCACGCAGCAATTGGCGAAATTTAGCTAGAACTCTGTGTAAAAGAGTAATGTGGAGTGACCAAAAATCTTCTAATTCTGCAGGCATAACAAAACATTCCCCCCCCAGCCCTACATTTTGTAAGCATCAAGTATATAAGATTGGTGAAGAATACAGAAATTAAAGCGATATGGTGAAAGGGTATGTCTTGGGATGACTCCACATGATAAAGTATTAAAATCAGAGAAAAATATCACCTTTTCAACTTGCTGAGTTTAGTTGTCAATAAACAATCCAAGCAAGGCTAGCATGCCTCCACTTATTCAACCATAGTCCCTCAATCAAGTAAGTAGTATTTTGTGAGCAATGTTGTCAAATGCTGCTCATAATTGATCAGTTCTATTCCACAGGTACAACCTTTATCTCTAGGAGTGGGGAAAATGGTTTCAGTTCCACAGTCTGGCAGAAGCCACACTGGAAAACATTCAGTAAGGCGTTGTTCTCAAGCTGTGTGGATAGCTGTTTAAAATAATCACCTCTAGAGCTTTAGCGATAGAGGGTAGACCAGTGATAGGTCTATAATTAGCTGTGTCCTCCCGGTCAGCACCTGCTTTTTCAGAAGAGGAATTAAAAAGGCATAGTTTTGTTTTTGAAGAGCATCTCCAAAGATGAATGAAGTTTTGTTGATGTTGATGATCATTGATGCTAATGCCGGGAGTCCTACGTTGACTATGTTTGCATAGCAGGCATCTGTATGTGAATTTTGATAGATTTCAAGATATTAAGCTCTGATCTGGCTGTAAAAAGGAGGTGGAGATCTGACTTTGAAATCGGTACCTAAGGAATTGATTAATAGGATTGTTTGGCTCAACTTTAGCTACAAAGGTGTATATTTTGTTTCTAATTAAAGACTTTGTGTTATTAGGGAGCTCTTTCAAGGACTAATGAGGTACGTGTGATCTAAACCAAGTAAATAAAAAAAGGTACTTTTGAGAAGAGATCTGTGATCAAACATTGTAATAAGCCCTCATAATAGCATCACTGTAGCCATGGATGTGAATCAAGAAGGCCTTGTAATCTTCCTGGAGTTGAGATCTGGCCCATTGGAGTTTGAGCACTTGTTCAGTTCATTCTAAGGTGTGAATCTCATTGCTGAACTATTTCTTGGATTTCATGTGTGATTTTATAGGTTTAATAACCCTTAGATGTGACAACTGGTTAAGGACTTTTGTGTCTTTCTCTTCCAATTGGTTAAAGATCTCAATTAGATATTCAGGTATTGGTAATTTGAAGCCCAGCAAAATGAAACCCTACGTCATGGATCAGGTAAGCCTCTTGGAACTCATGACAGGAGATAGGACTAGAGTGGCTTGCCCATAATGGCATTTAGAAGTTCCCAAACATATTTTTCTCCTCTTTATTACAAGGTTTTAAGGTGGGTCACACTATGTCTCGCAAAAAAATGCAGACCCTTAGGGTGTTTGGTCAATCACATCTGCACAGTTTCTGTTGTTTAAGCTGCAGCTGCATAAGTGTTTTGCTAGAAAGGTGGTGTCTCAAATTACAACCCTCATCTGTCTTGCAGGGCGCTGAACATCAGTTCAAACCTGGTGTCACCTTACATGTGTGATCAGAAGTGCAGAACCAATCACCAGATGGCTCATGCCGCATGAAAAAATTGACAATTGGGTATATTGCAACCCTGAGATGTCAATCACTTCTTTAGTGTGCAAACTAGGTCTGCCACAGCTCGAGGAAGAACCAAGAGCCAGCTGATGGGAGGGGCACTTACCAGTGAGGCATTGGATGGAGAGATAGACTGCTGCATGTCACGGCAGGAACAGTACAAAAATGTTATGATAGTGAATGTGTGCATGTGTCTATCTAGGTTTGTGTGTGCATGTCAATATTTGTATGTACGTTTGTGCATGTGTGTATATTTGCATGCTCATGTGAAATCTGTCCATTCCTCTATATATTATAGAGTGTGCCTAAGTTTTAGTAATTCTTGGTTTATTGTGGACAACCAAGACAACTTCTCTAACCCTTGTATACTTTTGGCTCAGGCTTTGTTGTAATAATCTTGGCATATAGTGAGCAAACATGGAATCACTGTGCCCCCTCTGGGATTGTGCTGACACTGAAATAATGGTGGTAATTCTTGGCAGACTTTGGGCAGTTCTGCCAAGCATAATGTTGATCCTGGCAAGGGCTAAGCAAAGTGTGTAATGGAGGGGGCATATCCAGAGTAAATATCTCAATTTTGCTGTATTTGCATCCACCTCCCACCATAGAAAAAAGACATCAATGGTTATTACAGGACAGAGGCCCATGCTGTGCTACCCCAGCAAGCCTTTTCAAGTGCAGCCAAAGGTGAAGCTATTGATTATGTCTTCAGTTCCAAGGGAGACCGCTGTTTATTACACTGCTGTGTGGGAAGGAGGATTTGGCAATAATTGTCTTGTCATTCAAAAAACTAAGAGCCCCCTAGCGCCACCGGAGCATCACTTTTAGTGATGCTCCGTTGGCGCTATGCACTGCATTATATTTACAACGTAACTTATTGTGGCTTACCGCTACCTTGTAAATAAGGCCCCTTAACACGCAGCACTTTGCGTGGAAGGGCCATACAATGGGTGTAGCTGTGGGCGTGCCTTAGCAACACCCATTACATTTTGACGCTGCCCCAGATTTATGAGTTTTCGTAAACCTGAGGCAGCGCAACGAGGAGAAATGCTTTTATTTCTCCTCATTTTTTGCTCTTTCTATGTGTGCTGCATTTTGCAGCACACATAGAAAGAGCAAATCACCACTTAAGATTGTTTTTGTGCAGGAAGGTGTTCCTTTCTGCACAAAAATAATCTTTCCCTCAACGCAGCAATCCTTGCACAATGGTGCAAGGTTTACTGCGTTGGTGCAGGGCAGCAAATACAGTGCTGGTGCAGGGGGAAACACAGGGGTGCCTTATTCTTTTAAATATGGTGCATCACTGTGTTCTGAAAATGATACTGCATGACACTGCCAAATTTGGCGCAGTGCCACGCACTGTCATTTTTTGTTAAATGTGGCCCTTAATGCCAAACCCTCTGACCCCCGCATACCCACGTAGTGTTTTCATTAACATTTGTCTCCCTTGAGGCTTAATATTGTAAAAAGGGGCATTAAGGGCCAGATTTATGAAAAGTGATGCTGCACCTAGTGCAGTGCCACTTTTCTTGTGCCCCTTAGCGCCTCCATAACGCTGCCATGGTAGCGTCACATTTAAAATACGGCACACCCTGGCGGTAGTTAGGGTGACTAGCATCATACGTTTTTACACTAGTCCGGTGCCTTGCAGGATTAGCGTAAAAAATTATGACGCTAATCCTACAAAGCACCCAGAGCCCCACTGTAATCAATAGGAGCCTCTTTTTAACACCTTCACTTAGCAGGTGTTAAAAAATGCCAATAAAAATGGCACAAAGGAATCCCATAGATTCCTCTGTGGCATTTTTACCCCACCCCTAGTGCCGGAATGCACCCCCTTGCATACATTATGCCTGGCGCATAAATAAAGTGGCGCGAGGGGTTACAAAGTGGTGCAAAGCAAGCATTGCACCGCTTTGTAAATATTTTGTATATGTTCTTCCCCTTTCAATGCCACATTAGCGTAAAAAATGCCGCTACTGTGGCGTTGGAATGGTGCAAGGCCTCCTTGAGATACAGGACACCTAACTCCCTACTTGCCCTATTTTAAAATTCTACTGTGAAGTGAATTCAGCCCTAGATTTTGCTCCACAGGTGGCTTTAAAAAAGGAACATATTTCCACCTCTTTGAAAATACGCCCACATGTTTTGCCCAATCCTAATACTGACATAATGTTTTTCATTATTTATGTATTTATATATTGAGGATGTCCATCTCTTCTATAGTGATGAAAACAATGGTGATAATTTCTCGGGTATGGTGCAGTAAATGATGGCCTGGGCATTAAGGTGAAACTTCATACCATATTGTGGACTTCCCTGGCATGGTGTTGCAATCATCTGTTATACTGCTAATCTTGGCTTAATCGTGGGAATTATTTGCACATTATGGGCCATATTTATACTTTTTGACGCAAAACTGCGCTAACGCAGTTTTGCGTCAAAAACATTTGCGCCGGCTAACGCTATTCTGAAGCGCCGTGCGGGCGCCGTATTTATTCAATGACGTTAGCCGGCGTTAGCCGGCGGAGATGCCTGGTGTGCGTGAAAAAAAATGACGTACACCAGGCAGCGCCGGCGTAGGGGAAAATGGAGCTTGGGCACCAAAAAATGGGGCAAGTCAGGCTGAGGCAAAATTTTCGCCTCAACCCGATTTGCGCCATTTTTTTGACTCCCAACCCCCATTGAAATGACTCCTGTCTTAGCAAAGACAGGAGTCATGCCCCCTTGCCCAATGGCCATGCCCAGGGGACTTATGTCCCCCGGGCATGGTCATTGGGCATAGTGGCATGTAGGGAGGCACAAATCAGGCCCCCCTATGCCACAAAAAAACAAAAATATATATATTACTTACCTGAACTTACCTTATGTTCCCTGGGATGGGTCCCTCCATCCTTAGGCGTCCTCCTGGGGTGGGCAAGGGTGACAGGGGGTGTCCCTGGGGGCATGGGAGGGCACCTCTGGGCTCCTTCCGAGCCCACAGGTCCCTTAACGCCTGCCCTGACCAGGCGCTAAAAAACGACGCAAAAGCGGCTGGAAGTCATTTTTTTTGACCCGCCCACTCCCGGGCGTGATTTTTGCCTGGGAGTGTAAATACGGCGCACATGCCTCGGAGTCAATTTTTTCGACGGGAACGCCTACCTTGCATATCATTAACGCAAAGTAGGTGTTCACGCTAACAAGTGACGCAAACTCCATGGACTTTGGCGCTAGACACGTCTAACGCCAGAGTATAAATATGGCGTTAGTTTTGCGTCGAATTTGCGTAAAAAAAAACGAAGCAAATCCGGTGCAAACGGAGTATAAATATGCCCCTATATTTAAATTGCTATTTGAGTGATGACTACTACTACCCGAGACTGTAGCCTGTAATAATGGTGTAGCCTGTAATAATGGTGTAACCCATCTGCTGTCTCTGCTTGTGAGCCCCCCCCCCCCAAATTGAGTGATAACGTGATTTTATGAGCACGTACAATCTCTCTTGTTCTGCTGTCGATGGAATTAGATTGCGAGCATTGTTATTTAATACCTTTGCACCCCACCGTTTCCAAATAGAGTTCTATTTTAAAATACGACTTTAAGACTATTTGCACATGACAGGACAGAAAACAAGAGAAATATGTAAGTGAAGAAAGGTTCTTGCAAAAATATAGGCAATGGGACATTTTACTTTTTGAATGACATATTTGAAGTTTGGCTTGTAGGCCTTGTTAATAAACACTGGTTAATTTAAAAATTGGCAGGTGGCCTTCGAGCCCTCCAGGTCTGTGGAGGCTTTGGCTTCTGCTCTCCTAGGAGAGGACCACCCGCCTTCATTGGTGATCCTCATCAGGATGCTGGGATCCCTCTGCTTCCATTCATCTGACAATGTGGCTGGCCCACTGAAGGCAGAGATGAATGCCAAGCGGGTGTCATGTTTTTGTTTCCTCAAACTAATTACTCATTTTTTTTGTTTCATTGAAACAAACTCCCAAAGCAGTAAAACAATAGTGGCTCTAACACTATGCCAGTCTTCTTCCAGCATAACAGGGCCACTGCTTAGTGATCTTGCCTGGGATCACCATGCCTCTCATGGAGAACCCAGGGAGAAAATTTAAATGATGGTCATTTGCCAACATTTAGGTAGGTCTATCATTACTGAGGCATGGCATCCTCGCCCTTAAGTGGGACAGGGGCAACAGAAAATTGGCTAATGGGGCACCCATTTCTTTTAGGCAGATGCTCCACATCCGCTATTCTCTATAGGGGGCCCATTTTCCTTAAAATGCAGCATTTTAGAACTATGATCTGAAAATCTCAAAGATTTTGGGGTGGGTGAACCCCTAACACACAGAAGAAGAGAAGTATTTTATAACTGCATCTTCAGAACGTTTTTATTTAGCAAATGTATGATAATGTTTTGTTGTCACATGCACTAATTTGCCTCATTTAATTCTATATTTTCTTAAGGTCAGAACTAGCGGAGGCCTCTGCAAACCTCAAGGGGAGGGGCGAGCAGGTGAGGGTTAGGGATGGAGGTAATAAAAAAAAAAACATACCTATTCCCGCCGCCACCTGCCACTTCGCTCCTCTGCTCTTCTGGTGTCCCAGCATTTCCTTGTACACCAACACAGGCTCCTCAGCAATCCTGGCACAGCTGTCATGCTAAGCCTAGCACGACAGCAGCGCCAGGACAGGTCTGAGTGGCTTGTTCTGACACTCAGACAGTGCCCTGGAGCCTATGTAGTTTCTCGAACACGGCTGTGTAGCACAGCCAGGCTGGGGAAACCTAAGGGCGCATGTGTGTTTGGCCGGCTTGAGACAGCCAGCCAAACACACATGTTCACTTAGAAGTGCACAGACTCCACTCCTTCTCTCCTCTCCCCGACTCCCTGTGGCCCAGCCCTGCCCCTCCTTTCACATGTTGCTGGCTGAGCCAGGAGCTGAAAAATAAAAAAATTATTATATATCATTTTATTTTTCAGCTCCTTTCTTAGCCCGGGGGTGATGCTCCTTCGCCATTGTGAAGGAGCTGCACCGGGTCAGAACGCCTAATTCCTGCAGGAGGAATTCAGACTGACATACTGTACTCACATGTTCATTGAAATTAGGAGTCTATATTTACACCCACACACCTTCAAAGATCACCAAACATCTCTGGAAGATGCACCCTCCTAAAATGTATTCTGAGTTTGTAAAGGCACCGGGCACACAGATATTTGCCAGGTGGTAGAGCTCCTGGCAGGTGGATCCTAAGAACAACTACATTTTTTGTACAAGAAGGAGTGACCTGCCACCGAAGAAATGATAAGCAAACCCATCCTGCCTCTAACATCAGGGGCTCTACCAGACAAACACACCTTTGGGGAGAGAGTGAGACACTACCTTTGGCTAGTGGCAACTACTACTACCTCATTAGGTTCTCACTCTCTCACTCATGCCCTGTCCATCTGTAACACAGGCAGCAGCTTTGTTGCTAAATGTGGAGTTTGATGGTAGAGAGGTAGGTGGAACTTGGTCTTCTTTGGAATAGAGCTTCAATTTCACAGCTCCAAAGGTTAGCAAAGGAAACAGACTTCATAATAGGTGGCACAGGCAACTAATGTCTGAGTCAAAATAATGGCCTTGGAGTACATCCTTCTGCATTTTTAGCACCTTTATTTAAGCACCTGGATAGCCTGTCAGGTGATTAGCCACTTTTGATAAATCCTGATTGACTTGACTTGTGCATAATTCTTAACTTTGTGGTATACTGCATACTTTGCACATATTCCAGTTGTAATGATAAACATTGCACAATACATTCATGTGTTCTTATATAGAAGCTCAGCCATGAATCCTGTGCTCTGGGACCCTATGACTGATCTGGGCAGTAATGAAATGCAAATGTTTTCCATTACAGTACTGCCAATCAGTGAGGTGAGACCTACTATTCATTTTGCCTGCTGACTCCATAACATGACCGGCATGTCTAGATCTATTTTGTAGAATTAGAATTAGCATTAGGTGAAGACCTAAGAGAGTAAGACACCTGAGCATTTAGGCTCAGTGGCATGTGAAAGCGACCCACCAACAATCTTGACATGAGGGAGTTGCCTTTTGTCTACCCAGGATCTAGTTCAGCAGGAGACACACTTGATGGGCACATAAAATTGCAGAAGAAGAGAACGACTTTACATAAATGTCCAGAGGCCAGGAGTGGAAGGGAAAGGCGCTAAGACATAGTGGCAACTAACACTGCTGCGTCCTTTCCTTCTCAAGTTAATCTGAAAAATGGAAGGAGAGCAGTGGGCAGAGGCCATGTTTTGGCCAACCCTACTCCAGCAAAAAGTGGCAGCATGCTATCTGTTCATTCACCACAAAAGTAACACAAACAATGACTCAGGGAATAGGAGAGTACAGCCTCTTTATTTCTATTTTTGCCTCTCATCTCTTAAGTCAAAAACTGGGCTTTAGAAATACAGCCTTGTAGCCACAAGTAGAACTGCATTGCATCACATGGTGAAGACAACCACTGTATTGATTGTCTATTGTGGTGCACTACTTCATTTTCCAAGAAGACATGCTATACAGCTCTAATCTGTAACATTGCACAACATAACATGGCAAAAGAAATCCCATTAGCCCTTTCCATTAGACGCAGTATGCATTCTTATGAATAGGAAGTCAATCCATCATTTGCTGGTAGAGGAGCACCACATCACATACACAAGAACACCTTTGCACGTCTGACATTGTAGGATCACTGCAGCATTGACCTGCCTGAAGGTTTTCAAAGGTTGAAATAAAAGGTACCAGACTTAACTGTTGCTTAGATCGGAGTGTGAATAGAAAATCTAATCCCACTGAATCCATCACTTTACCTACTGTTAATGAAAATGGAGTAAGAATAGTAAATCTAACCCCTTGGAGGTCCAACACTTTCCCCACTGTTGTTTAGATTGGAGTGGGAATGGTAAATGTAAACCTTCTGAAGTCCGATACTTGCCCTACTAAAGCTTAGATTGGAGAAGGAATAATAAAGTTAACCCCTCCAGAGTCTAACACATTCCCAACTGTTGTTTGGATTGGATCGAAAATAGTAAATGTAACCCCTCCGAAGGCCAACACTCTTTTTCCTGCTGCTTAAACAGGAGTGGGAATAGTATACCTAACATTTCCAGAGTCCAATACTTTTCCTTATATTGGTGAAATAGAATTTATATTGTTACTTTTTTTTACATCGAATATTGCTTATTTACATTTTTTATGTTTATATAATTTTTAGCAAATGTATTTTCTTGGGGTTTTAATATTGTATTATTATATATTGGGGAAATTATGTAATAAATGTTATTGAATTGTTTTAATTTCTACGTTGCTCTTTTTTTGTGTATATATGCATATATTTGTGTGCGTGCGTTTACTAAATTGAAAATATTATAAAACTAAAATCAACAATGTAAAATAAATATTTTGTATTAATTATGTCTTTATGTATATGTTTATATTCACTGGAAAAAAAACAAGATTACACATACGTTAGGTTCATATTTTACTCAAACAAAACCATAGAAATTCTACAGTTATAGTAGTTATACTTATGTTTGAAAAATATAGCCCACAGGTTAAAGTTGCTTTCTGGCATGAGTTATAGTTTCTTCAGATAAGAATAACTGTAAGTATAATTATAACTGCTGAATTTCTGTGGTTTTGTGTGGGTAAAATGTGAACCTAACTATAACGTCCCTATAACATTTGTTTTTTTTCTGTGAATTTCTGTTTTTTTTAAGGTAAGGTACTATATAAATACTGTACATTTATACAACAACTGCCATGCACGGACTTTGGCCATGCACAGTGGGGTTTGGCCGCAGGGCCTGTCCTGCTGCCAGGTCCTGAAGCCAACCCCTCACATGCACCCAACCCCATGGTGCCCACCGCCTTTGGCCATGCACAGCAGGGTATGGTGTGTGAAGTTTTGTTTTACAATTGGGTTTTGGATATGCAGGTACATGCAGATCTCCGCGAAGGATCCACGTCCCTAGATATCCATATGTTTTTCCTCTAATAACTCCAAAACTACTGAACTGATTTACACCAAAATACCAAAAAGCATGATCTCCAGGCCAGGATCTAGCTTCCTGCCAAATTTGTTGTAGTTACCTTCAGTGGTTCAGGCTCTAGCTGTGTCCAAAAATTTGCTAAATTGCCATAGACATTGAAGGGGGCAAAAACATTTTGGGACCTCACCCACTTGACGGTTCACTCTAAAACTTTGGCGAAGAAGGGCACTTTTTTAAAATAGTTTTTTGAAGATTCGTCAAATGGCATCAAAATTATTAGCAAAACAAAAAACACTTTGTTTATGGGAAAAGTTGTTCCTAACTATAACTACCTACTGGCTATCACCAGTAGGTAGTATGTATGAACACACATATATCAGTGTGTGTTTATATAAATATATATCAATATATAGTATTATATAATTGGTGGAATTTATTTACTTCACATTATATTGATTTTGTATATTATAATATTTAACATTTACTACTCCCAACTGTGTATATATTAGAAAAACTATTTTTGTATGTTTTTGGAAGATATTACTTTTCACAATTTTGTTTTAAATATTTTTGTCATTTCCATTATAAATATAGGAACACTATATTTTGGTTAATTATATTTTTGACACAATATTCTTATTATAAATATTGTTTATCACAATATTGTGCTGTTGAACCATAAAGATACATGTAAACAGAAGGCAGAATGGTATCAATCAATACTTGTGGCAAATAGATTCAATATGGAAACTGAAACAGAAATACTTGAATTTATGGCAAGAATATCCCTCTCTTATATGACAAAATACTGAACAGAGACAGGGATAGGATCATTATGTATTAAGTCTCTGAGAAAATTGAAGCCGTCTCCTTGACAAATCCCGATGTGGTGACTCCATAGGGTGAGCAGTTGTCTTGTAGGTTTTTTCATTTCAAAGAATGATGCTATCCGATCCTAAGGGTTTATACTTTAGAAGTAAGTTAGATCGGAGGAAAAGAAGATCTTAAATAGAGGGAACAATTCTAAGGATGGGCAAAGTATTGTGTGGAGACTTTGCACAGACTCATGAAGGACTACCCACAGTTGCAGTCCTGCGGCAGGGATTAACTCCCCTTTGCTCTGCATAGGAAGGCTGGTAGCGGGAGGGTGATTTATGACCTCTTGGATCATGTTTCACTGAATGTCACACTAAACCCCCAGAGAACATCACGGGACCAGTCACTCATAGTAATGATTGTTGGATTCCGCATGCGGCTGAAGCTTGATAAGCGATGATTAGGGGGCTGGCCCAGCATAGGGACTGGTGATTAACGGCAGAACAGCAGCATTCATTCCCAGAGCTCAGGCAGGAATTAATATCAACAAGGTGCCATATGGTGGCATGTTCCATTTCTGGCACACAGCGGTGGAAAATTCCATCTTCTTATCAAGGGGCACATGGATGCAAATGCCTGTTCAATCTTAATTATTCTATCTACTGAGAATTTTACACTCCCGCTTCAATTGATAAATGTTTGGAGGCTAAATAGATATCCTAAAGATGTCCAATTAGGATGTATATTAGTGGAATAAACACACAAACTCGACTTAACCCGAGAAACCTTGACATTCACTATCATATCAATTTCCCAGGCTCTTACTGGAGAGGATCTGTACCAGAAGTAGCCCACCAGAACAGGTTGGACAACAAATGTTTCAAATCCCACTACACCCCATTACAGCTCCCACCCTGTCAGAAGGCATCAGGTTGTTAAGCATGTAGGCTACAAATCATTAATTCTTTGAGAAGAGACAACAGGTACTATTATAGTTATGACTATGTATACTTGGGGCAATGAGCTATAAGCGGCTCGCAAAATACTTGGCTGTGAAAGATGCTGCAAACATTATGTGATCCGTGTTGGTTTAAAAGGCGTGTAAATGTATTGCACATGGAGGTTTTCATTTTTTTATTCGATTATATAATTGTGCTTGGCCCTTGCCACTGAGCCAATCCATATATATTTGTCAAAAGAGGTTTATAAGAAAGATGCTAAAAAAAATACAAGAAAATACATTCCCCCAATAAGAAAATGAAAGAACAATCACAATATAATTAAACATAAAAGAATTAGGGAAAACAATACAGGAAACGATTTTGAGCAATAATTATTACGACATTTAGAATGGATGATTAAAAATGTTTTTGTAAACAAGTCAGTGCCTGTTAGAAAATAGGCCAGGGTTAAGGCGCTTGCGACAGGAAGATAAAATCCTGCTCTGGGGTATAGCCAGCAAATGTCTGAGAGACGGTTCCAGTTTTTCTTAAGCTTTATAAGGGTCTGAATCAAACCTAATGGGATGATCCGCTTCCACAGAGGACATTGATGCGCTTGCTCGACCTTCGGTGTTGCAGTATATTATGTTATGTTACTTTATGTTGAGCTATGGCTACATTATAGTTTTATGTTACACTATGTTGTTCCAGTTTGTATACTGCATACTCTCCCATTGACATTGTATTGTAGCACTTTCGACTGGCGACTAACCACATAGTTCCAGAGTGATCAAGGTGGAAGTGATTCAGCTTCTGGGTGTTATGTCCTGGGCATGTTATGCGTTAGATGTCATATTCATGGAATGTGGGTGTATGAGTTAAGTCAGGAAACCAGGCACGATGGCGTTAAAGGGCTACTTTACTTTAAACCACAAAAGTTGCAACAAACTTTTATTTCTCTATTACAAGGCACTATAGAAATTAACACTCCAGAAAGCGAATTGTGAACCAAGGACAAAGGACTGTGGGCCAATCATAGCTAGGTCTCTGTATCAAATGATCTGTGTGTGTGCAAAGAAACCATTTGTAAGTATTAGGGTTGCGCTAAGTCTGCTTTTCTGTAATTACGTAAAAAGAATCAAAATAACACGTAATTATACATAATGAAAATATTTCATTTTTACGCTACATTTTAGGATGAAATGAATCCCTGTACCAATTTTCGGCACAAGGACGCATTTAAACAAAAGCACCACAAACAACAGCTGCTCACGTCTTCTTGTTCCCGTGCGTGTACTACAAACATTTATGTGCCATTTATGCGCCATTCAACATTAACGTCATTTTTTTACACTAATGTGGCATCGGAAGGGAAAAAACGGCGCGCCATATTTACAATGTTGTGCAATGCTTGCATCACGCCACTTTGTAACCCCTTGTATGACAGTATGCGTGCGCCAGGCATAATGTATGCAAGGGGGCCATTCCGGCACTGGGGGCCCGCAAAAATAGAGCACAGGAATCTATGAGATTCCTTTGCCCCATTTTTATCTGCATTTTTTAATGCCTGTTAAGTGCAGACGTTAAAAAGAGGCTCCCATTGATAAAAATGGGCCTCTGGGTGCCCTTGCAGGATTAGCATCATCATTTTTTACGCTAATCCTAAAACGCGCCGGACTAGCGTAAAAAATTATGACTCTACTCACCATAACTACTGCCACGGGGCACCATATTTGAAATATGGCGCTACCATGGTGGCATTGGGGGGGCTCTAAGGGGTGCTAGGAAATTGGCGCTGTTCCATAAATCTGCTCCTTAGGGCCTCATTTACAAGGCCCTTGCTCCACCAGAGCATCACTATTCCCACGCTATGGCGGCGTAATGCCCTGCGCCATATTTACAAGGTGGTGTTAAGCCACTTTTTGTAAGTACAGCCCCTTAACATGCATCACTTAGCGTGAAAGGGGCATGCAATATGTGCTGAAATGGGCGTTCCACCACAACACCCATTGCATTTTGATGCTACCCCAGATTTACGAGGAATTGTAAACCTGAGGCAGCACCCAGGGGTGTTCTGCAGCACACATAGAACACATAGAAGGGGCAAAATGTCATGATTGATTCATTATGTGCAGGAAGGCACACCTTCCTGCACATAAACAATAATTCCCTGAAACACAGGAACCCTTGCACTCTGGTGCAAGGGTGTCTGCGTTGGCACTAGGCAGCTAATTATAGTGCTAGGGGAAACATAGGTGTGCACCGTAGTTATGTTAATGTGGTGCATCTCTACATTCCTAAAGTAATGCAGCGCTGCTCTGCAAATTTTGGTGCAGCGCCGCCCTGCACCACTCCCTCGTACATGAGACCTTTACTGTGAATGGCACCATTGGCAGGACATTTTTACCTCAACTGGGCCCATACTACAGAAAAGGTGCACGTCCCTGTTTGCGCCACGGCGCACCCTAAAGAAGGTGCGCTGGGTGCAAACATGCAAAGTGCGCCCTATCAGAAAGAATACACTGCCTTCAGGCCGGCTGCAAACTTGCACTGCCCCCAGGTCAGTGCATTCTAAAGAAATACAGAGCAGCTATTCTAAAGCTCTGTGTTTATCTGTGCAGGCTAGTTGTATCTGTGCAGGTGGTAACCTGTCTGCACTTTTGAGTGAGATTAGTGATCCCCTTCCAGGACGGTGCAATGAGAGTCTGCAGCCGCCTGCAAGGGGATGTCTGGGGGAGTCCATAAGACCCACTGTCATCTCTTGAGAGGGCTGCATTTAAACAGTGTATTGAAAGTGCACCACCTTTTGGTGCACCTTTTAAAGGCATATTTGCCTCTGCGCCCACGTCAGTAATACAGCGCGGGCACAAAGGCAAATAGATTACTTCATTTACACGGGGCCTCGCCCCCATGCAAATGAAGGAACACCCTCTAACAATAGCGCTGGAGTGATATGTGCACCAGTGCAGTCTGTATTATAGAAGAGGTGTGACACAAACATTTGCAGCCCCTTCTGTAATACCAAAGTGCCCCCGACCTCGCGCAAAGCGTGTGAAAATGACCGCTGAGCCCATAGGTCACTTATGTAATATGGCCCCAAGTGTGTAATTACACAGAGTAGCATGATGGCATAATTTCAGCAATTTTGTATAAGCATAATATGAAATTACTGCTATTAAGTGAGTTCTACAAGCATATTTTAAATGTTGCCAAGGCCTATCGACATGCCTCTTCTATTTTCTCTTTGAGTATTACAAGATCCATTAGCATTAACCACAATAACCACAAGTAGACAATCTACCTTCATATCACTTTCTGTGGTCCATCTCTTTCGGTTCATTGTCACAAGAATCGGTAATGTTACCTACTGAGGTAACTTTTTATCACATTCTGTCACAAGAAATTCGTAGCTGTTAGGGAATGAATTCCTATCAACTGCTTCACCAAAAATGTATGAGATGTTTACAAAAAACTGTGCAGCGGAGCCTTTTTCACCATTCGTTTAGTTGCATAAGAATAATAGTCATAAGAAAATTCTGTAAAAAAATGTTGATTGTGATTTGTTTACTCTTCAAAACGTTAATATATCAATATGTGGGAAACAAATCCAGCTAAGAAATTGCTATTTGATCGGAATGTCCTTAATGTGGAATTGATATTCCCACCTGACAAGATGGCTTTAGAACACTAGCAGACCTCTCTCGCTCCAAGAAGTGGTTAGCCATTTGAAAGAATAGATACTTCAATAAAGCCTGTCCCAAAGAACCATGTGTTGGCCATACAAAACACTGCCAGTAAAGCTCCTTATAATTTGAAATTTGAGATTTTGAGTCATTGCCTTATCAAGTTCCAAGTAGTTACCACAATTAAATTCTTGGTGCGTGTTGGAAATGGTCCTTTTTGCAGGGTCATCCCTATTTTTTTGCCTCCTTCCTCCTATTTTTTCTGACCTGTTTTTGTTGGCTTTAGGACGCAGGGCACTTTACCACTGCTAACCAGTGCTAAAGTGCAAGTGCTCTCTGTATAAATTGTATTGTTGATTGATTCATCCATGATTGGCATATTTGATTTACTAGTAAGTCCCAAGTAAAGTGCACGAGAGGTGCCCTGAGCCTGTAAATCAAATGATACTAGTGGGCCTGCAGCACTGGTAGTGCCACCCTCATTAGTAGACCTGTATACATGGCTCAGACCTGCCACTACAGTGTCTGTGTGTACAGTTTTAAACTGCCAATTGAACTTGGCAATTGTACTCACTTGCCAGGCCTAAACATTCCTTTTTCATACATGTAAGGCATCCCTAAGGTAGGCCCTAGGTAGTGGGAAATGTACTGCTGTGTGTTACATGTCCTAACAGTGAAATACTGCTAAATTCAGTATTCACTATTGCAAGGCCTGTCTCTCTCATAGATTAGCATGGGGGCTGCCTGTAAATATTATTAAAGTGGAGATTCCCTTTGAGAGCAGATTGAAATATGGAGTTTGGGGTCTCTGAACTCACAATTTAAAACTACATCTTTTAGTGAAGTTGGTTTTTAAGATTGTTAGTTTAAAAATGCCACTTTTAGAAAGTAAAATCTAAATCCATTAAATGTTTTTTTACTTTTAGAAAGTAGGCATTTTCTTGCTTAAACTGCTCTGTGACTCTACCTGTTTGTGGATTCCCTGTCTGAATTCCCTCTAGACAGTGAGACAAAGGGAGCTGGTGTGTAGCCTGCATATCCTGATGAGCCATCTATGCTAGAGTGGAGGGAGGAGTGGTCACACCTTAATGGGCTGTGCTTGCCCTCTCACAGTGCAGTCTCCAACCCCCTGGTGTGTGCCTCGAGCCTGGCCAGGGAAAGGCAGGATCTTGTGAAGAGCAGAGACTTTCCTTTGAAGTAGGCCTACGTTTAACTGTATTCTTAGCTCTTCCTTTATAACTGTGAAGAAAGCATTCCGACTAATTAATTTTTATCTACATCCAGTCCTCCTTTTTTAATGGTTTTCTTTTAATATTCATTCAATTTACTTCTCATTTCCTCCCCTGACCTGAGATTTCAGATGGTGTGCCACATCTATGCCACATCTATGTGGAAGTGTATACATCAGGGTTTTCTCACACACTCTTAATTTCTAATTACATACATTTCTCTCTGTCTCCTACAGCATATGGGTATGTCTCTATCAACCTCCATTCTAGGGTATGTACTAAGGGATAATCTGGGTGTACTTTCACAAAAGTACACAAGCTGTCCGAGGTAGCAATGGAAATGCATGCTGAGGATTCAGGGTGCTTCAGGATGCATGAACTCAAAGATGCCTGGGTACAGGCGATTCTTGGAGCCTTCTTCAGAACAGAAGGATACATTTCTTGGATCGCACTTGGTGCTTATCAACAGGTATGATCCTTAGTTATGCTATTCATACTTGCAGTGTTCCTACATTTTTTGATCAGGTTTTTCAGAAAGAAGGCTAACTCTAAATTATTTTTGACAGACAACAGGGTTCAATTTACATTTGCACATGGCACAAGGTATTCATTTAGATCGGGGGAGATGGCTTTTTCATTCCACAGGCAAACCCCACAGGTAAGTTGTTGTGACTTGTCTTAATGCCATTCAGGTGTGCCAGGTTGAGAGGACAGCTGAGTGCTCTGTCTTGTTATATATCTGCATGAAGATGTGTTTTGTGGAGCAAAGCACTTAATGGCTGCTGTTAAAAATTGCCCTTTTTGCAGGTTTACCCCAAACTTTTTTTTTCTTCCTCTTCTGCTTTTTCTGACCTTTCTTTGTTGGCTTTAGGACTCTGGGTGCTTTTTTACTGCTGACCAGTGCTAAACTGCATGTGCTCTGTATCTAAAAGATGGAAACATAGGCTTATTCACAATTGGCATATTTAATTTACTTATATATCCAAATTAAAATGCACTACATGTGCCCACAGCCTGTAAATTAATTTCTGCTAGTGGGCCTGCAGCATTGATTGTGCCACGCACTTAAGTAGCCCCTTAAATATGTCACAGGCCTGCCACTGCAGAGCATATGTGTGCAGTTTTAAACTGCCATTTTGACCTGCAAATTAACCTACTTGCTAGACCCAAACTGTCCTTATATTAGATATAAGGAGGCCCTAGGCAGCCCCACAGGCAGAGTGCAGTGTATTTAACATGTACATGTACTTCTGTGTTTTAGATGTCCTGGTAGTGAAAACTGCTAAATTAGTTTCTCACTACTGCTAGGCCTATCTCTCCCATAGGTTAACACTGGGATCGCCTCAAAACATCTTTTGAGTGTAGTTCACAATTGGGGAGAAAAGGCATTTTAAGTTTGGTGTCTCTGGACTAACAATTTAAAATCCCAATTTATGATGGAATGCCCACAGCAATACTCATTGCTCTTCCCTTCCACACAAATTGTGCGTGTGAAGGGGCTGTATTTGCAAGGTGGCATTAAGCCGCTAAAAGTGGCTTAATGCTGCCTTCTCAATGCGTCGTAGTCACAAAAAGTGATGCTCTGGTAATGCTAGGGGTTTGTAAATATGCCCCTATATTTTATCAATCCTATCTATTGACCTGATCATCAGCAGAATCTGTGGGAGTTTCTGATCTGGGTAATGGTAGGTTTTACTCTGTGGAAGTGCTGGGTAATAAAGGAACACCTCTGAAGCAAGGCTATTCATGCTACTGAGGACCTTGGTAGTAGATTTAATTCCCTTTATCCTCTTTGCCTCCTAACTGGTGGTGCGTGCACACACGCAAACACACACACACACATACACACACACACCACACAACACACAGACACGCTCTCTTGCGCTTTTTCATTCACTCTCCTTCCTAAGTTCTTAGGGGCATATTAAGAAGAAACTGGCCCATTAGTATTGATGCACCGGTGTTCTTGCGTTGCTCCTGCCCCACCTAATGACACCATGGGTGTGCCGTATTTACAATACAGCTCACCATGGCACATGGTGTCAATATTTTTTATGCTATTGTGGCGCTTTGCTACTCTACCATTAAAAAAAAATTACGCTAGTGCAGCAAAGTGCAAGGAGGCCCATTGATTAAAATGGGTGCATCCCTTTAACGTCTGCTTCGAGCAGGCGTTAAACATTACACCAAAAATGGCGAAGTGAAATCTTGTAGGCCTCCTAATGCTGGAACGCTCCCCTTACATACATTATGCATGACACAGGCAGAATGTGGTGCAAGGGATCGCAAAGTGGCGAAATGCATTTGTAAATATGGCGCAGCAAAAATTGCCTCTTTGAGCCACATTAGCTTAAAAAAATGACACTAGTGGAGGCTCTAGGGTCCTGTAAATCTTGCCCTTAATTTCACTATATCCACTTTTTCCTGTCACTCCTTGCGTCTAACTTCTTCCTTCCTTTGCATTCATTTCTTTCTTATCATTCTTTATTCCGTCTGTCACATTTCCTGCCTGCACTGCCTCTTCTCTGACACATCTCTCACTATGATGCTATTCTATTTTCTTTTTTATTTCACTTTTCTTAGCTCCCTTTCCTTCATAGCTTTTCTATTAATTAATGCTTTTAATTGAACTCCTTACTTTTTGCACATTCATGTAATTTCCCACTCCTTCCAAGTCTTTTCCTCAACCGCTTTGGGATGTTCCTTGTTTTACCAGCTAAATATGCCTCTCCCTCTCATTTTCTCTTTTCCTTCTCTTGTCTTTCTTCCCTGATAGCTGTCATGTTGATCATGTATTCATCAGCTTTTTGTTCCACACTCATATTCTGTTTTCTTCTCATATTTCTTACCACTCCTATGTGCGTTTTTTCTCTTTTTCCTTACCTCGAACCCTTTGAACTCTTTTCTTTCTCCTTATCTCTCCCTCTCCACTAACTGTAAACTCATTTCATCTATGTTTTTTTACTTGTTCCTATCTAGTCTCACCTATACCGCTTCTTTCGGTGATCCAGTATCTTGCACCCCAGATCAAACAGACATACCATGTGATTTGCCATTGCATCTGGGTTCCTATTCGAATGTGCTGTTGAACTCAGCAAGCTCTGTTGGAAACCTATTAAAATGGCAAGTACAGTGAAGCGTCGGCAGGCGACCTGCAGATCCCCAGCTCGTTCTGGGAGATTCCTGCTGGCACATTTTGCTTGGCTGCTGTCACCAAGGTCACTCAAACCACCAGCTCATTTGTTTGAATAAACAGAGGGTGCCACCTTCCTTCCTCCTCGCGAAGCTCCAGGAAAGTAATTGAGTTCAATATTTCAACGGCACATTCAATTTATTCCAAAGTTAATAGTGCCACATCTCCAAGGGGACAGAGATGAATGGCGAGAAAGTGTCAACTGGTAACCGCTGGAGTAATCCCTGGGGAGAGCTCTGCCTTATCAGGAGAAAAGAACATTCCTCCAGGAAGATGGCAGTGGATAGTACTAGTGAGCCTGCTAATGAGAGGTCACAGAAACTGTGAAAACATATTATAAGTTTTGGACGCGATAACAAACCGGTGCCAAGGGGAGCCTAAAGCACAATATACACTTGAATGCACAGGTGTTTGTTTCCAACCTCTCCAGCATGGCATCACGGCTACAGACTTCCAAACATGCATACATTTGCAAACAACAGCTACTCATGACAGTAAGAATACAGACAAGTATGCGGCTGTCCTCCACAAACTCCCCCAAACTGCCTCAGCATTGGCCACACATCACACCACATGGCATCAGTCATATATAGGACCGAAAGCTCTGTGGGTATATTCCACCAAACTCCGTGACGCTGCCCAAAAAGACATATTAACAACACTACTAGAAGGTAAAAACAATTCGATGAAAGTGTGTTTGATTTCTCTTCTTAGATTTGAAAAGATTTGCTTCCACGTTCTGCTTGCAGAAAAAAACTTATAACATATCAATCGAGTGGTCATGCACACGCACATACTCATTCATTTTTACATGCTTTTCCATTGTGATACATTTTGCTCAGCTCATTTTACCAATTTACATCATCCTTCGTAATAGTCTGTTTCCACTACCCATATTTAGAAAGTTATTGACATTCTTTAAGTATAACTTGGCAATCATGGACAGTTTCCAGTACACAGTTGGCGTTTTAATGGCAGTTTTAAGTGTGCCCTGTTAGCAAATCACTGGCAGTGTTCTTTATTCTGTTCCACTTATTGCTACTATTTTCAGTTATGCCCCATAAGCACGTCTCGGGCAATTTCTGTTTTGCCCACGTGGCACATCAAGCCCGACTTCCACTATTCCAAATGAACACGTCCTTGTTACTTTGCCTTTTACTAGTTTACACAGTATGACCAATCTCCATTATGCCCAGTCAAGCTTCCAGTATTCCCAGTTAGGATATAATCGATTACTTACATTATCACCAGTTAGTACATCTTTTACTGTTTGTATTATGCCCAGTTACAACATTACAACCCGTTTTCTTATTTCCAGTTTGAAAAATATTAGCAGATAGCACATCGTAGAAAATATCCATTATCCTCACTTGGCACACCAAAACCAGATTGCGGTATGCACAATACTACGTTTTGGCTGGTTGCCATTGTACCCACTTAGCACATCATAGCCTGATTTCATTACTGGTAATAAATACACAATTTCATCAGTTTCTCGTATGCCCAGATAGCACTGTAGAGATACTTTTCATTAGGCCTAATTAGCAAATTATTGACAATGCCTATAATACCCATCTTGAACATCATGGCAGGTTTATTTTTGCCAATTTAGTACATCACAATGCCGGTTTTTACACGAGTGGATAACTGCGCTCAAAAGTTCAACAGGGGTGCAATCCTTGTATTCCTGGTTTAGTGAGTGCTTTCAATAGATCCTTTAAAGTCAGAAGGAGTCAAGAATGGAGCTTACAGACGGCAGATATTTGAAGGTAGTTAATTAGGGTTAGTTAGACTTAAAGGCTATCACTTACAGGTTCTTGGGCGGGACTTCCAGGGCAAGAGAAGAAGTGACAGTAAAATCCTTCTCCCGCACACTCAGGGGCATGGCAACAGCTCACATTGTTTCGGCAACTTTATTACCACTTATTTCATCACCAGCTTCATTCCTGAGTTTTGTTGCGTTTTTTTCTTTTCAGTTCCTCTTCCTGTACCTTCTGAACGTACCTTGAATGTATGTTCACTCAGACTGGCTTTTTGAATTTTCAACTCACCTTTCCTTGTTGGTTCGTTGGAACTTGGCCAGCCTCTCTCAGTGCCCTGGTGCTTCAGGCCTGGCTACAATTTCAGATACTAATTTAGTCACATTTTTATCAGTGATGGGATTGATTTGATTTCAATTTATAAAGCGCAACATTTCTCCCAGGGCATTAAGGCGCTAAAGTTAGGATCGAGCATCTACAATATAGTAAAAGAACCATCCCACCAACTAAGCCAACACTAACTACAAGGTGTAGAGCCAGGTCTTAATTGCCTTTTAGGAAAAATGTTCGGCAATCACAATCAGTGATTAGAAGAGCGCATTCCAAGGTTTGGTTGCTGCAATTGAAAAGTCTCTGTCTTTCAGGGCACAGGTGCTCAGGGCACTTCTAGATTTAGAAGCAAGAGCCCTCACACTGGATGTCATGCTTCATCATAGGGCTAGCTCCTCATCAGACTGGTGCTGCAATGTCTGACGGGCCCCTCAAGGGGGCCCCTTGCAGAAGATCTTCAAAAGTATGTGCCGTGATAGAACCCAGTGGGGTTGGAGTAAGTCTGCTATAGGTAAGAGCAGGAATAAAGATGAATAAAATTGGCTCAAGAACCTCAACAAAAATTCATTTAAATTGGGACTTCGGGGATCTTGGTGAAGATTAAAAACACAAGAGAGTGGGAAAAAAACAATGTACCACCACTCTAACAAACCAAAACAGCTAGACAAGGACACTTTCCCTCTAGCTATAGTATCAGGTCAACATGTTTCACCCGTAAAAAAAGTCCATCCGGCTCAAGGGGCGCTTCATCAGGACCAAAACAATGAATTCTCTAAACTACAATACAAGTCCATAATTGAGTAAAAAGGACAAAAAGCAACTTACCTCACATGCTACACTACTGAAAACCTGAGTAGATGAAAACCCTCCTAAATGAGAGACCAGGGGCCATATGTATGAACAGATTTTCCGATAGACACAAAATAGGTCAAATCCTTTGATACATCTGGCCCCAGGTTCCCTGGGAATATGCGAGCCACTGGCTTGACGTCACTAAATTTTGAGAATCGTCCACCGCCTGGGACCTACCCGACGGCTACAATCCCGGAAGTCTATGATGGTAAAGCGCCTTGTGCACAATGCAGGTGGCCTTGAACATAATTAGTTTCCTGTCAGGGAGCCAATGCAACTCACCCAACCCAGCCTCAGGTGACTGGCTCTTTGGAATATCCAGCATGACTCTGGCAAGCTGCAGCTCACACAGAGTTACAATAGTTAAGTCTCGGCAGGACTAAGGGCACTGCATCCTGTTTCCCCACCGGTATGGAAAGGAATTTAAATATTTTCCTCAGCTTCCTGATAAGCCGGAAGCAAGTTGCTGCCCTGCGATTCACTTGACTGCCCAAAGCAAGTTCAGTGTCTTTGGACTTCTGAACAGGAGTCAGAGGAGCACCAATGGGATCTGGCTACCAGCTGCAATTCCAGGTTGTGGTTTGCATGCCAAAAAAAATTACATTCCATCCAAGCAGCCACAACTGTCGTACACTGGGAGAATTTATGTGCAGTATCACCCAGATTCCTAGAGATTGATACAATGATTTGGACATCATCTGCATATGATATTGTATCCAGCACAAATGTTTGAATGATTGCCTCAAACGTATTACTAAATGAAAGTATTGCGCACAGGTTATTTGTGTTATTAGTGTACTAGTTATTATTGGCAATTTCCTTTCCACCTGAGTAACACCATTTTCAATAAGACCAGTTAGCAAATACCAGCTACCTTTAAGCACAGTTAGCACATTATGAGCTTTCTCTGTGAGAAGATCTCTCATGTTTGACATTTTCATTATGCCCAGTTAGCACATGTCTATTCTCCATAATTTTTAAGATACTAAATTGCCACTTTACAAATTCTCATTTATCATTGCCACTTTACAATATGCTCATTTATCATATTATACTCTGTTTCCAATACGTTTAGTGATCAGATTACAAGCAGTTTTTTATTATTATCAAATAGCATCTAACACATAATGGACTCTTGACAGTATGCCAAGTTACCAAATCTTGCCTTGCTTACATTAACCCAAATAAACAGCTCATGGACATTTTATACCCAGTTAGAACCTCATGGAATGCTTCCAATAAGACCAATCAACATGCCATGGTGGGTTACTATTATACCCAATTACCACTCCACGGTGAGAGCCCACTATGTCCACTGATTACATTATACTCAGTACCAGTTAGTGTATATTGACAGTTGACACACCCCACTAATTTTCAATTATTCTTACTTGGCACTTCACTACTACTTTTCATTATGTGGATTCCAAGTTCGGAACATCGGAGAAGGTTTCCTTTATATACATTTAGCATCCCATGTAAAGGTTCAAACTTGCCGACTTAGCACATCATTGTCAGTGCCAAGCAGGCCCAGCAGGCACACAGACAAAGGGGTATATTTGAGAAAAGTGGTGCTACACTGTGTGCAGCGCCACTTTTCTTGCGCTCTTTACAGCCCTCCTTCCGCCACCATGTGTGCGCCGTATTTAAAATACAACGCACCTTGGCACAGGGTATGGGGGAATAGCATAATTTTCATGACACTATGGATGTACTCTCCAGCAGTAGCACCAAAATATTGGCACTAATCCTGCAAAGTACATAGGGGCCCACTATAAATAATGGAAGCCCTCTTTTAACGCCTGCTCTGAGTAGGCATTAAAAGTGTCGTAAAAAATAACTGTTAGAAATCTGTTAGATTTCCTTGCGCCAATTTTTGGCCCCCCTAACTGGGGAACGCCCCCTTTGCATACATTATGCCTGGCACAGGCATAATGTAGTGCAAAGAGTTACAAAGTGGCGCAATGCATGCATTGCGCCCCTTTGTAAATGTGGCAAGAGGGTTTTGGCCTCATTGAGCCACATTAGCATGAAAAAAAATACGCTAAAGTGGCGCAGGGTGGCACTAGGAGCTTATAAATGTACCCAAAATGTTAAATATGTCCATATAACACAGCAACATGCGTGCCAAAAGATGCAGTTGGCTTGCTGTAGCATGTTTCCATTATCTACTGAAAATGAAACCAATAAATCCAATTAGCACATTGTAGTAATGTGGTTCTGGAAGTTTGGGGACTGCACACTCTTTTAACTGCAGGTGGGTGGAATATGGAACTTGTGTTGTGTATTAATGTTCTTTGGAGGGCCATTATTCTACCGATGTCATTTGGATTGTGGCTGGCTAGGGAGCATCTGGTCTCTTCAGGCTGCTCCTAATAAGCCTATGTTCAAGGTTGATATTAACTTCCGTATGCATTTACAACATTTTGGCGATGATCTTGGCCAGATGTTGCCGTTTCACAGCCTGGAGAATGATCATGCATGTGTTGTGATTCACTTTGTATGGAAGATGGTGAAAGCAGATCTTAAGAGGTTGCGGCATTTGGGCGAAGGTACCTGTAGAGTGCAATTGCTGTTAATCACTTTGAGGGTGTCCTGAGAACGTATTAAAGGAAACGCATATTTTTAATTGCTGACAGCTCATGGGGCACGCTTGAGCCGAGAGAGAGAAGCAGGGCCGTTAACTAAGTGCTAAACCTGTTGTAACCGTGGAAACTCCCGACACATACACAAGAGGCTGAGCCAGTGCCCGCAAGCCTCCAGCCCACCGATACTGAGGATGTTGATGACATGCGTGTGTGCCCTCAACACACAAAACTAAAGCTCAAAGGCAAAACTGAAAACCTCAATCTTAAATCATTTTTGCCATAAATAATCCAGCTGCTCTAAAGTAAAGTATGCTCACCGTTCACCTGCAGTCTCAGCGCCTGCCTCCCGGACTGTACTTGCCTTACTGACTACCTTGGTCACGTGATCGTTAGAGTAAAACACTTAAGCATGCCCTCCACATGCTGTACTTCAAGCTTATTGGTGGACATATACAGCGAGAGAGAGAGAGAGAGAGAGAGATGATATTTTCCAAAGTGGCAACAACTATGTGAAGTTGGGCAGGTCATGCAACAGGTTTGGGAGTATGTTTTATTCAGGGGAATCTAAGGCCCAAATTTATACTTTTTGCTGCAACAATTTTGCGGCAAAAAGTACACCGCCGGCTTGTCTCATTCCAAAGTGTCAGCTGGACGCCAAATTTATGGAATGCCGCAAGCGAGTGCTAAGCTTGGGATTGGTCAGAGATAATGATGTTAGCCGGGTGGTTGAGGCGGTACAGGTGAAGGGGTTTTTCCTAAAAAAATGACGCTAGGCTGGTTAGAGGCAAAAACAATGCCGTTAACAAGCCTAGCATCATTTCCTGATGCAAAACCCTCCATACCACATTACTCCTGTCTTATAAAAGACAGGAGTCAATCCCACTGCCCCAATGGCCAGAACAGGGGACCAGGGTCCCTTGGGCATGGCCACTGTACCCAGTGCCATGCAGGGGAGCCCATGTCAGGGCCCCCAATTGCACTTAAAAATGTTTTAGAAATACTTACCTATACTTACCCTACTTACCTGAGATGGAGTTCCCCATCCTCTGGGGTCCCATTGGTGTGGGTGGGTTTATCCCGGGGCTTGGCGTGGCCCATTCCATGGTGTTTGACCATGGAAATGGGTCCACAGGTCCCCTAACGGCTGGTCTGACCCAGGTGTTAAGTAATGGTGCAAAGCAAGCTTTGCACCATTATTTAGCCCCTCCTCCCACCCGTGTGTCAATTTAGCACAGGGGATAAATATGGGGCTATGCGGTTAGAACCATTTTTTAGATGGGAACGCCTACCTTGCATCTCATTGACACAAGATAGGTGCATGCATCCAAAACATGATGCTAACTCCAATATTTTGACGCTAGATGTGTCTAGCATCGAAATATAAATGTGGAGTTAAGTTTGTGCCAAATTTGCATTAAAAAATGATGCAAATGCGGCACAAACATAATATAAAAATGCCCCTAAAAGTTGTTTTGCTGCTAATAAAGAGTGCAGGAAGTGTGGAACCAAGGGGCACTATGCCTGTGTGTGTAGAGAACCCAACAAGTCTTGTGCAGCTATCACTGAAGATGGGTGGGAGGACACACAAAGATCCCTAGTATCGGTGGTAGATTATGAAACAAAAGGAGAGTCAGAACAAAGGCCACTTTTGAAATTGTACGCTGCAAGGTGAACCTTATGGCAGAGTCTTGGTCTCTTTTTACCATTGCCCTGAGGAGTATGTATGAGAGAGATGGACCTTCTATACCCCTGCTACCAATCCCAGGGGATATCAAGGCGAAAGAATCAACATGTTGGGCTGTTTTCAGACCAAAATAAAAGTTTGAATTGACACACTGAAGGCAAAGTGTACATTGCAGAGGGTGACCCACCCATTTTGGGATGGGTACATCAATACGATCTTCACATCATTATTGATCCACATGTTCCCATGCAGGTCATGGTCCTGGGAGAAGTTTGTGTGGAAGAAGTGTTGAGTGAGATGTCAGATGTGTTTAAAAATGGCTTGGAAAAGTTGAAGTGATTTGTGCATAGAATCATTTTGAAGTAGGGAAAAGTACCAGTGAAGCACAAGTTAAGGATGCTGCCTGTAATCTTGAGGACTGAAGTGAAAAGTATGATTGATTACATGATTAGGGGAGGCATCATTGATCCAGTAGAGGCTACCAGCTGTGTTAGTTGTGATAACTAAAAAAAGATGAAAAATTGAGATTTTGCACGGATTTGAGGAATCTCAATCATTGAACATTGTTACCAAAATGTTCCCTTACCTAACATTAATGAACTCCTTTTGCTACTCTATGGTGGGAAGTTTTTTCAAAACTCAAACTTAAGAGTGCTTACCACAAGATATGCTTGTACGAAGACTCAAAGGACTTGACAACATTTATCATGATGGTGGACACCTTTAGGTTTACGAGGATGTCTTTTGGGTTATCTTCAGCTGCAAGCATGTTCCAATGCATGATGTCAAAGGTATTCAATGGTCTTAAAAAGTCATGTACTTCCAAGATGACACTTTACTGTATGAAAAGACTGTTTAAGAACAGAATGAGATCGTTAGGTTGGTGTTGGGAAGGCTGCGAGGAGTGGACTTAATCCTGAGGAGAGAGAAGAGCCAGTTGTTGGTGGAGACAATCAAATATCACGGCCATATCATTTCAGGGGATTTTGTGAAACCCAAGGAGGATTTACTGAAGGCCATTAGGTGAGCTCCCACACCCAGAGATAAAGACCAACTATGCTCACTTATGTGGCTTTTTGAGTACTACTCAAAGTTTGTGAACAATTTTGCAGAGAGAACTAAAGAGTTGAAACATTTACTGAGGAAAGGATGTGTGCTTGTATGGGTCAATGGACAACAGGAGTCATTTGATAAAGTAGGAAAGGAAATATGTGGGGCGGGTATCTTGAAACCTTTTGACACTTGTCTTAAGATATTTTGACTGTAGATGCAAGTGTGAGTGGAGTGGATGTTATTTTGTCTCCATCTCATGAATGGGTGGAGCACGCTGTAGGGTTCGCTTTGCGCTCCTTGATTGAGAATGAAAACAATTACTCAGTGATAGAGCGTGGAGCTTGGAGTGTAGAGTACTTCTGGTCATTACTGTAGGGGTTGGAGATTTGTGTTCGTACTGATCACAACTCTTTGATCAAGGTTCTGACACCTGGGGGTGCAGGGAAAGGGCCAGCCAGGTTGGCAAATGTAAACACCATGGTAAGTGATGCCAGCTCCAGCACCTTTATAGGAAAACCACTGGAGTGCAGGCTGCACACTCAGACAAGAGTTACTAGTCACCACTCACACATGGCAACACCTGTATGTACACACTGACAAGTTTTACCAGTCTCCTTTAAGCGTGTGTCGCCCGGGTGCAAGTAGGCACCTCAAGGCCACCTATGCCAAGCTCCCCATAGCGATGAGCTCTCACGTGCACATGGGCATGGAGAGACCCCCTGGGCCTGGCTCACTACATGATCTGGTGCCCCTTGAAAAGTGTGTCCCTATTGGCTAGCTTTGACAGGTGCAACATGCATGAAATCCCCCATTGTGTATGTTTGCAGCCAGTGGCCAGGTATGCCTGGCTCAGTACCTCTGAAGGCCCTATGGCTTCTGCGCACACACTGGCCTATGCCATGGCGGGCCTCACACACGTTGGTCAGCGTTACCTCAACACTAAGGAGGACATTTGCATACACATCCCTACTGCCCATACAGGAGGAGAGTGCCCGTGGCCCACAGCCACTAGAAGAGGGCTGGGCCATCCTTTGGGATGCCTCCGACCACCTCCCCCCCACTTTAGGTAGGGGATTCCCATATGGGGGTGGTCCCCGGCCGAGACAGTGTACACCTTCATATCCCTGCACTCCGCCTATCAACAGCCCTTTTGGGGCCCTTTGGGGAAGGTGTAAGGCAGCTCAGTGGTGACCCCTCAATGGAACTACCACCCTGAGGTAGGTGAACTACTGCCCCTGTAGTCCTCTTCCATAGGCCTAGCATAGGACATGGTTACTGGGGCCTTCTAGGGGGTGGTACAACCAGTGCATGTCCTAACAGTAGCCAGGACAGTAACATCCCAGATATGTGCTATACCTGTTTCACAGGGCCCTCCTGGGTAAAGCACCTCAAATATGTTCCTACCCTCCCCTTCCTACCATAGGCAGGATGGGCATGCCCACTTTCCCACTGCCAGAGAGTGGGGAAGTGCCCAGAGTCCTAAGGTCAGGCACATAGAGTCAGCAAAGACTGGGAGAAAAAAGTAAAAAGTTTCAGGAAAATTCCCCCAGCAGAACCATGTCCAACATGGAGCATGGGTGCTGCAATCCCCAGTGCACAAAACCCACATTCAAAAACTGAAAGCTGGCCTATGGGTATTTGTGAAAGGAAATTTACTCCTTTTAGGTGTACTGCAGTATGCTACACACATGCAGAGAGGAAAACATGAGGAAAAATAAAATGTTCTTAGGGAGGTGCAGGAGTTTGGTGAAAATTGGGTGGATTCAAGCTAACAGACATCACACAGAAATGGAAGCCGTCGCCACCTGGATGAGAGAAAGCTGCCCCAAGCTCAACTCCAACAAGACGGAGCTCATCATCTTCGGAAACGCCACCTCAGCTTGGGACGACTCATGGTGGCCCACATCCCTCAGAGCCCACCCCCCAAGCTGATTGAGCATGCACGCAACTTGGGAATCATCATCGACTCCTCCCTATCCGTGACCCGCCAGGTAAACTCTGTCACCTCCTCCTGCTAGCACACACTCCGCAAACTCCGGGAGATCTTCAGATGGATCCCAGCAGACTGTCACAGGACAGTTACCCACTCCTTAGTCACGAGCAAGCTCGACTACAGCAACGCCGTCTTCGCTAGCACCTCAACTAGGAACATCAAAAAACTTCAACTCATCCAGAACGCTGCCACCAGACTTATTCTGGACCTCCCTCTCCAAGAACACATCTCCCAACACTTAAGGACCCTCCACTGGCAACCGGTCAAGAAGCCAATCACATTCAAGCTTCTCACCCACATCTACAAGGCCATACACAATGAAGGACTAGCCTACCTGAACCACTGCATCTCCTTCCACACCCCCGCCAGATCCCTCCACTCCGCCCAGATGGCCCTGGCCACTGTCCCTCGCATCTGCAAAACCACTGCCGGAGGACCATCTTTTACCTACACTGCAGCGAAGAGCTGGAACAACCCCCCCTAGATCTCAGGCAAAGCCAGTCGCTCACCATCTTCAGGAAGAACCTCAAGACGTGGCTCAGGACTTCGGATGAGGGCTCTTCCTTCCCCACCCCAGCCGCACTTTAAAAATACTGATTGATTGACTGGAGTTTGTCCTTGACACAGAAAAATACAAGGCTTTGTTGTGTTACTTTTGATTGCAAATCAACACAAATTGTGATTTGGATTGGATTAAAAATTTCAACCCAACACTTTGAGTAATGGAAACCCAATGCAAAGGGTTTGTGAATCTGGGCATTAATACATCAAATTTAATTAATTTAATTAATTTACATTAAATACGTAAATTTGGAAACCTACCCCAAACATGGTGGTATACCTACTTTTGCAGATGATCATTTTTATTTTTGGTGAATTGTGTTTTAATTGCACAAATGTGCTTACATGTACATTAAAATAGGCCTTGCATGACCACCATTCCAGCAGTGGGATGTCCAGTAGTCACATGAATGCTCGTGCACAGTGTGGATAGGCTGGTACTGACGTCAACAGTTGTTGCAATTTGCATAGCCCACTGGCTACATTCCTTCCTGTAATTCCTGTCAGGCTAGTGTCTGCGTCATCTGCTTTTCACTGTGAATTGACAATAGGGCATCAATCCAGCACTGTAGAAAACAATCAAACAAATAAATGTAAATGCAAGATTACTTATCTGAAGTCAGCCTGTGCGTAATTACCATTAGATACACGTAATTTCTCCTAAATTCCGACTGTAGGTCGCATAAAGTCATGTTTTCTTCTCTCTACACTGACTGCGAGCCATTCTCTCACTAGAGAGTAGTTTTAAACAAATGTCTCACGGCAGTGAACATTTGCAATTGAAATGTACACAACATCATTTAATCTCATGGGCAGATGATACATTCCCTTTAACATAAAACTCTGGACTGCATAACAAGTACTTACTCTGAAAGAAGGGATATATTTGAATATATTTGAAGCCATAACATGCTTTTCGGGATAAAATGTAGGTGTGGCTTGTTAACCTTAGAGTGATGAGAAGACCTGCTGCAAGCACCACTGCACGTTGTTTGTAGCTCAAGATGATTTTTAGACAATTCTCGTTGCTACTCTTCACACCCTTCCTCTTGCAGCACTGCCCACACATTGTGTTAGGGATGCTGTGCTGTTGGAAGTACAGCCTTGCATTCACCTGCTGCTACAGGCACTGCTCCTGCATGCGATGTGTATGCTACGTTGCCTAGAAGTGAAGGTACAGATTTTTAAAACAAATTTAAACTGACATAAAAGTCAGTGACAGAAACAAATTCAACCGAGGTCAATAGGTGTCCCCACGCAAGCGCTCCCATTGTCGTTGGCTTGATCCTTTCCTGTTGCAGCACTAGGCCCAGTCACACAGGTGGGGCAGCATTTTTATTTGTACAGGTGGGGCAATGCAGGGTGGTAAGAATTTGGTGTATTCCTGCAGATTCTAGAAGTTTTCATCAGTGAGATGTAAGGCAAATGGGTGATTTCAGGAAATGTGTGAGGTTTGCAGGGCATTGTGTGTAAGGAACCCTAATGGGGTCCACCTTCCTAGATTTCCCTAGGTGTCTAGTTTTCAATAATGTACAGTCGGGCTAGGTTTCCATAGGTGGCGGCAGAGGTAGGGTCCAAAATCTAGAGCTACCCACATTGGAAAAATGTACTGCATACATGTTGTATTTTGGGCCGTTTCCTGTCACGTGCACTAAGCCTACCCACACAAGTGAGGTACCATTTTTATTGGGAGACTTGGGCGAATGTCAGGTGGAAGGGATTTTGTGGCTCCCCATGGCTCCCCAAAGTTTGCAGTACTTTCCATCACAGAAATGTGAGGAAAATGTGCTTTTAGAATCCCGACGACATTGGAAAAAAGGACACAAATTTAGCGTGGATAGCTTATGTGGACAAAAAGTTATGAGGGCTTAAGTGCGAACTACCCCAAATAGCCCCAAAAAAAACTTGGCAGGGGGAAAAGGCTTGGCAGCGAAGGGGTTAATAAAATGTAACTTTAGGGGCTGAGTTAATGTTTCCCTTACTGAGACCTAAATAGGGAGTCAGTCTGTAAGGGCTGTGCTGATGCAAAATAAATCTAGTCACCAAAAGGTGAAGATTGAGCAAGTTATTTCTATTTTGCAGAGCAAGTTATTCAACCATAAATTTGCAGCGCTCCCATTCTATAAGACTGACAGTTCCCCTTTCCATTTAATGCCTTATTCTGAGTACCCAGGTGTAGCACATGTTTATCTGTGACTATAAATGTGCCCCCCTCCTGAAGTTCACTTGTAGGGACATCTATGATAGTAATAAAATGCATAGAGAACATAATACAGATCTATGCAATGGCCCATAAGCAAGGGTAATATGGGTGGTTGCTGCTTTGGGTAATAAACAGAGTAACTGGAATTATGCAACTTTTTGTCTGTGTTATTCTTCCATATTATTATGCATCTACTACATAACTCATCATCTGCTGTATAAGCTATTTTAGCAAAACAAAAATGCCATGCAGTAGAAGGTCATTTGCAAAAGTTGAACGGACACCTTTCTGTTGCTTTTTACTGTATTTGTATGTTAAACTGGCCTAAATTAAATCAATCTTTTGCAAGGTGTCAACTTGCTAAAAAAGGACAAAATTATAAAGTAATACTATCACAAACTGACACATCAAGTCACATAATTTGCCTTTTCTTGATGCATAATTTATTCAACACTGCCGCATAATTTGGTCCTTCTCTGCTGCATAATGACAATGGCCCTGGAAACAAATTTAAAATAATTGGTAAGGGGTTTACATTTAGTATATGATATGTGGTCACCTTTTCAGTACATCTCCTTGGATTAAAATAAATCATGTCCCTACAGAACTCCTCACCTTAGATTATTGCATATGCAGAGGACACCTTGCCTACATTTAACTATGTTGAAGCAAGACTACCAAGTTGCCTACATTTAACTATGTTGAAACAAGGCTTCCAAGTTTAAATCAGCTTATGCGTGACATTTCATTGTTTATTGCAGCTAGTATGATATTTTCAGTTCTCATGTGTGACACTCTGAGTGACACCTTTGGGAAAAAATATGTTTTTGACACAAGCAGATATTTTATGCATATGTAGCAGGAAATCTCCTGAAGCATGTTTGAGGAGTCTTTGAGGTAACTGTGTCAGGGATATAACCTAGCAATACAAACTGACTTCATTTGGACCTCTCGCAATATCATGACTCCCCTTTCAGCAATAATTCCCTTACAGATGACCGCCACTTTCATTACCTGCCCAATAAAATCATGTACGTCCCTGCAGCTCCTTAGACACCGACTCGGTATCACTCACTGCCTTGTTATACATGAGGAACGGATTTTATTTTTAAAACTAAAATAACCAATACTGCTGTGCATTCTTGCTATGGGAGCTACCAGTATGTAAACACAAACATACTTTGTGAAAACAATGAAGGTAACAGCTTCCATGCTCCCTATGTGTGCAAGAAATTATCAATTAAAGGGGTCGTGGCTATGCAAGAACGAACGGAGTGAGGAGCACTCCTTTGAGGCTCCTGCTGCTACTTTCTTATCTGAGCCCATCCTGATATTGATGTAAGCCCCGTGGCCTCCCGGCCAAACACTCTCTGCCCCCAGCCCCACCTCGATGTCAGCAGTGCTGAACAGAATCCACCTCGATGACGAATAAGACGACCCGGAGGCCGAGTTGATTGAGTCTTATGGTGGAAAAGATGGCAGCTGTGGACAACTCTGAAGGCCACACGGCACCTGCAGAGGAGGAGATGAGAGGGGAAGAGCAGTGGAGGACGGCTAGGCCACTTTGAGGACTGTAATATTAGTGAACAGAAAATGTTGCTCTGGAGGCCAGGAGCAGAGAGCTGACAGGCAGAGGAACGTAGAAGTGAAGAACATGGTGCCAGAGAGTGACAGAGCTGCTCTCATTCCACTGGGAGAGCTGCTGGACCCTGAGACCTGCAAGTGGCGTGCTTCTTTCTCCCTGCCTGGTGGCGCCACTGCTGGCAGTCCCCTTTGGGGGTGTCACTGGACCCAGAGGACTCTACAACAGTGTACCTCAACACGGAATGGGAGCCCCCTATACTGTAGGCACTGTTCACTAAACTGGTTGCTTCAGGGAACTAAGGGGAGACTGCCAGTGGAGTCAGCTCTGGTGAGAATTGGCTCGATGAAGGCAGTGTGACTGGCCCCACGGAAAGGGTCTCAGCCCTGCACTGCGTATTTTGCATCCCCCACGAGGTTGCATACCTGGGGGACAGCAACCTTCCAAGGACATGGCAATGGACCGAATAGCTTTCATTAATGCGCATCCAGTGCTTGATACATTGATTACTGCACCCCCCCCCCACTGTTCTGACCTCCAAACCTTCCCACCCCCTGCCTGGGAGAACTGATGTAACTTGGACATCGGCTGAGAGTTGGAAACCGGTGGCTCAGGCCCCTATTGTATCACATAGGCTATGCTTTTATAAACAAACTGACTGCTGGATGAGCAGTGTCCCTGGGACACAATTAACTAAAAATATACAACTGTTTCTGCTGCCCTGCTTGAGCTAGGTGCCTACTCTCTGCTGGTATGGGCACCCTTGCTAAAACCTTGAATGTACGACTAGCAGAATACCCCCTTGGAATGCTTGCAAACTACAGAATCCTAACCTATTTGAGGCTGTGACTAGTGGAGAGAGTGGCCTCAAGTTAACAGCACTGTGTAGAGGAACGTCCAGAGGTCCACCGAGGAGTCATTAACAGGAAGCATTGCGCTCCCTTCTTAGCCCTTGCTACTGCTCTAAATTTACCACAATGGACAAAGTCACTAGGGAACAAGACACAGAGACTGTGGACTCCTCTTAAGAGGCACTGCCCTGGCTACCAAGGATGATGGGCTGACCATCTAGTCCCAGGCACCTAGGGAAAGTTCTACCCTACAGGACATCCTCAAGGCCATCACAGTATCTAGAAAAGCGTTCAAGACTAAATTTACCCACTGGGTGCTGACTTAGGTGCCTTCAAAGAAGATTATTGCAAACTGGCCAAACGTGTATTAACAGATGAACAAGCAATTACAGAGATCCCTGCAGATCTGATGGCCCATCGTGAGATACTTACTCCTATGTAAAAGAATGTCCATACATTAAAACTTTGAGCAAAAGATGCTGAAAACAGATGCAGAAGGAACATTATTCGAGTTCTGGGACTACCTAAACGAATTGAGGGGAACAACTTGCTGGCATTCCTGGGGAAATGGCTGAGGGGTGAGGGACTCTCCCAGTTCTATGCCGTGAAAAGTGTCCACAGGGTACCTACATGACCACCACTGCCAGGGGCGGCTTCGCGACCTATGGTTGCCAGACTCTGCCATTACAAGGACCAGGATCACATCCTGGCTCAAACCGGACAGAAGGGAGAGGTTAAATTGGAAAACAGCAAAATAATGATCATATTGGACTTCACCAAAGAAGTACAACAGCGGCAAACAACATTTCTACATGCAAAGAGATGCCTATGACAAATGGGAATGATGTATGCCATGCTGTTCCTCGCTATACATAGAATCATGTCACCGGACGGAGCACACTTTTTCAGAACCCTGCATGAAGTAAGGGACTGGTTTGACCAACAACCACAGCCCGGTCCCAGTCCGAGTTCACCCAGGAAGAAACATGGATGGTGGGGTCTGAGTCTCAAGAACAAAAACCCCCACGGGAGTGACCCCTCAGGAGAGGAGGCTCACAGAGAACAGCATAGAGTTTTGGCTTCTGCAGCGGCTATAAGTGGTTGATCAGCGAGCCCAGCCTCAGTTGGGATACATGAGACTGACCATACACAGAGTCAGACAGAGAATCCAACTCACTCAATTAGTCTGACACTGAAATTTCTTTGGTGACACCTGACACTGCTGACAAACTCATATAGTATGGACATGGTGATATATCCATTGGGGGAGACTGTCCTTTCCCGTTTTCACCCACGAACGTCTGAGTTATGAGTAACTGTTTGGATGTGGGGTGTTTGCCTGCTTGTCCTGGGGTATGGAAGTTGGGCGCATTTGCTGTTTGTTTGTTGGGAATTCTAAAGGGACTTGCACCGTTATTGTGCCTCCTGCTCTGTTTTGCAGATGGATGTTACTTAATGCAGACCTGTTTGAGATGCGACTGAGAATGTTCCTTGCACTTACCCATTCAGGATGGAGCAGCCTTTGTCACACAAAATCATGCCCTGGAACATAAGGAGAATTCATACTTTGACCAAGAGGTACAAGGTGTTTTTGTACCTCAATAGATGGGAGACTAAGATAGGGCTCTTCCAGGAGACGCATCTAATGGCTAAACAAGGTGCAGCGCTGCAATGCAGATGGTGTGGACAGGTATACAAGGCCACTTACTCGATATGTGTAAGAGGCACATTATTATAGATCAAACCTGTGACTCCATTCCAAAAAAACGGGACCATCATAGACCCAGGGGGTAGATATGTGGTGGTTACCGGACAATTGAATGGTGGGACTATCACAATAATTAGCATCCATACCCCAAGTGAAGATTAAGGGCTTTTTTGCAGTGTTATCACATGTTCTAGCTCCCCATCTGATGGGCTCCGTTATTATGGTAGGAGACTTTAACTGTATTGCTCATCCAGACCTGGACCGCTCCCACCACCCATTGCATGATTTCCCAGTTACCAAACTGGTTCGAGCATTCACTGATTGGCAGATGGAATGGGGACAAGTTGACTCCTAGCACTCATTACACCCACAGGATAGAGACTGTTCTTTCTTTTCAACATTGCATGATCTTCATGTGCAATTAGAAACATTTCTTTTTACCCCAGATGTTCACAGCTCTGTGAAGACAGTGGAATACAATTCCTGTACAGTGTCTGATCATAACCCAATCTTATTGGTGCTTATGTGGGAAAAATGCATCCTAGCATCCCATTGTGAAAATTAAAGCAGGAATCCCTTAAGGATCCGGTGTATTGTGAGAACATAGAGAATCACATTAGACACTACTTCACAGACAATGAAAGCACTGCCTCCTCTACACAAATAGAGTAGAATGCCTTTAAGATTGTGCTCCAGGGCAGGGGTGTAGCTGAATCAATGCGAATAAGACACAACTTGGTCAAGGAAATCTCAGCCTCTGAAGAAGCATTGTGTAGGGTTTAGCTGAGAAGACCGGGAAACACAAGGTGCAACAGGAACTATTAGCAGCTAAAGAAAAAGTGGTAGAGCAAGTAGATCGCCTTTGGTGCTTCGAGTACAAGACCTATATGACCAGAGCTCATGCAGAGTGAGACTGTACCAGTACTCTGCTAGCCTGGCTGGCAAACCTGCCAACAGGGCTCTGTAATATTAGAAATCAAATCTGTTATTGGTCGCAATATAGGCAAGAAACATTAACAAAGATTTCCAAGGTTATTATTCTGCACTCTATCACAGATCATTAACTTGCCCCTCAGAAGACATACACGATTTTTTCACACCCCTGACTTTTTTAACATTGCCCCTTGAGGGGACAGAGGACCTGGCAGGGGAGATTACATTGCCAGAAGTCAGAGCTGCTATAAGTGCTATGACCAGGAAAAAAACACAAGTCACTGACGGCCTTCCAGTGGAGCTATATTCTACTTACTTGGAAGAACGTTCTCCCAAACTGGTGGGCCATTATAACACTGCCAAGAATGCAGACGTATTGCCACCTTCCACTCGTGAAGCCCTGATAGTCCCACTACTGAAGCCTGGGAAACTTGCATATGGAGGGGGAGCCTATTGTCCCCTTTCAATCTTAAACGTGGATTATAAGAAACTGTGTAGGATACTTAGTACTAGGCTTCTTGCCCACATGTACCGCTGATATAAGCAGTCCAGGCGGGTTTCGTTCCTGGCTGGAGCATGGCGACTAATAATCAAAGGCTGCTTGAACTACTAGATGATGACCCATATGACTACACACAATTGACGATATTTATGTTAGATATAGGGAAAGCCTTCAATAGGTTGGAAAGAGCTAATCTCTATGCAGTCATGAGATGCTTTCAGCTGGGGGGATAGTTTCATAGACTGGACAAAGTTCCTGTATGCAGATCCTACTACTAGAGTGCACATGGGGGGCTATGTCTTAGAGTGTCATCAGAGTGACCAGACAGAGTTGCCCCCTATCACCCTTACTATTCGCTTTGGCTATGGACCCAATCACCGCCCATGCTAGGATGGGAGGCACCTATAGGGGCATTGCCAGTGAGGTTGGATGCATCATATTGTCTATATGTTGTCTAACTCCTAATATTCTTGTAAGACTCCTCAACGGTGCTGACAGGTGCCCAAGAGCTCCTAGATCGCTTCCGGGAGCATTCAGGACTGAGTGTTAGTTGGCGAAAATCACAGTTGTTCCCAGTTAAGGGAACTGTTGCCAGCCTCTGGATGTGCTGGGACTACAGTGGGAATCGCACTGCTTCCAATCTGTTGGAAGGCAATATAGGTAAGGCGATTAGAGATTTAAAAAAGAGCAGTGAGTTGTGGGGAATGCTCCTCCTCTCAGTGGGTAAGGTTGCACTATTGAAAACGATACAGCTTCTGAAACTCCTCTATTACTTCATAGTATTGCCAGCAGAAAACTTGCCCTACTCTAGAGGGACTGCGGCAGCAGGCTGCAGCCCCAGTGGCTGGCGAGGAACCCAGTACCCATCTGATCTATTGGGAGGACGGCCTTCTGTATAGTGAGCCTAAGGTTCCTGAGCCTTTGTCAGCTCATATGCCAGTGGTATCCCAGTGCTTCAGGGCCTTCCTACTGGGGTTGGCTCATGATGTGCTTTTGCAAGGACATCTGGGGCAGGACAAGACCTATAAGAGGCTTGTCTCCCACTTCTATTGGCCTCAGATGCACAAGCATTCTGCTACACACTGTAGGACTTGCCCAACTTGTCAGGCAAGTGGCAAGAGCAGAGGGAAATGTAAGGCTCCCCTCCAACCTTTACCTGTTGTTAGTGCTCCCTTTGAGGGGGAAGGTATTGGCATTGTGGGGCCTCTGGATACCAAGACAGCCATGGACAACAGGTTCATCCTGGTCTTTGTGGACCATGTCACCCGGTACCCAGAAGCCATTCCTCTGAGGACAGTCACTTCCCCTGTGGTGGGTGGTTCACTGATGGGGGTTTTTACCCACATGGGGGTCCCCAAGGAAGTGGTATCTGATAAGGGTACCAACTTCATATCAAAGTATATGAAGTCTCTGTGGAAGGTGTGTGGGGTGACCTACATGTTTACCACACCTTACCACCCCCAAAGTAATGGTCTGGTTGAGAGATTCAACTGCAACTTGAAAGGCATGAATCAGGGCCTGTCGGAGCCCTTTAGGCAGAAGTGGGAAGTCCTCTTGACATGCCTTCTATTCGTTTACAGGGAGGTGCCTCAAAAGGTACTTGGGTTTAGTCCATTTGAGCTGATCCATGGCCACCCTGAGCGGGTACCTTTGAGTCTGGTGAAGGAGGCTATGGAGAAAGCTCCTAGTAACCCCCCAAGGATATATTTAGCTACATGCTGGCTTTGAGAAACCAGACTGCCTGCTTCAAAAATCTCGCACAGGAGAACCTAGAAGCAAGCCAGGAGGATATGAAACAGAGGTATGACCAGAATGCCACTCTGGCCGAGTTTCAGCCTGGACAAAAAGTATGGTGATGGCACCAGTGGAGCCTAGGGTGCTCCAAGACAAGTGGACTGGGCCTTATGAGTTGGTGGAGCACAAGAGTGAAGTCACCTATCTGGTAGACTTGCAGTCTCCAAGGAACCCTTTGAGGGTCCTGCATGTCAACCGCCTCAAACCACACTTTGAGCAGACTGAACTGTCCATGCTTCTTGCAACAGATGTTGGTGTGTAGGAGTGGAGTGAGCCTCTTCTTGACCTCCTGTCTGCAGGAGAAAAAGATGGGTCTGTGGAGGGAGTGATATTCTCCCCCTCCCTGACTGAAGAGCAGCAGAGAGACTGTCACCAGGTGTTGGGATAGTTCGCCTCATTGTTTTCCCTGATCCCAGGAGTCACACACTTGTGAACACATGATGTGGGCACTGGGGACAGTACACCCATTAAACTAAAGGTTTACAGGGTGACTGGCAGGGTCAGGGCTAGCGTTAAGGCTGAGGTATCCAAAATGTTGACCCTAGGGGTTATTGAGCATTGCAGCAGTCCTTGGGCCAGCCCAGTGGTATTGGTCCCAAAGGCTACTGCACCTGGTGCCACTCGAGAACTCAGGTTCTGTGTGGACTACCGGGACTCAATGGGGTCAGCACACCCCATCCCCGAGCTGATGAGCTCATTGACTGGCTGGGAGCTGCCAAGTACCTGAGTACATTTGACTTAACGTCTGGGTACTGGCAGATTGCCTTCACTGAGGGGGCCAAGGAGAGGTCAGCATTTTCTACCCCAGATGGACACTTTGAATTTAAAGTGATGCCGTTTGGGATGAAGAATGCCCCTGCCACCTTTCAGAGGTTGGTCAACCAGGTGTTGGCTAGGCAGGATGAGTTCAGTGCCGCCTACCTGGATGACATTGCTGTGTTTAGTTCCACATGGGAGGAACATCTGCAACACCTCTGGCGAGTGTAGGAGGCACTGCAGAAGGCAAGCCTCACTATTAGGACAAGCAAGTGCCAAATAGGGCAGGGTTCTGTGGTGTACTTGGGACACCAGGTAGAGAGTGGCACCCCTACAGCCACAAATTGACACCATTCTGGCTTGGGAGCCTTCCAAAACCCAGACTGAGGTGAGAGCCTTTTTAGGTCTCACTGACTACTACCAGAGGTTTGTCAAGGGATATGGTACCATTGTTCCCCCTTGACTGAGTTGACTTCGAAGAAGCAACCCAAAAAGGTGATCTGGACAGAGGCTTACCAGACCCCTTTTGATGCCCTGAAGGCAATGTGCACAGCACCTGTGCTGAAGGCCCCTGACTACTCCAAGGAGTTTGTTGTGCAAACAGACGCCTCAGAGCATGGTATTCAAGCAGTACTCTCACAGTTTAATGAAGAGGGCCTAGATCAACCCATAGCTTCCAGGGAACGTGGGTGGAGTGCCATAGAACCTGAAGCGTTTGCTATGGTCTGGGCACTGAAGAAGTCAAGACCCTACCTGTTTGGGACTCACTTCCGGGTTCAAACCGACCACAGGCCCATCAGATGGTTAATGCAGATGAGGGGTAAGAATCCAAAACTGTGTGAGGTGGTCCATTTCCCTTCAGGGGATGGACTTTACGGTGGAACACCGCCCTAGTACAGAACACGCCAATGCTGATGGTCTGTCCAGATTCTTCTGCCTTAGTGACGAGAACTCCCATGAGGTTGGGTAGTTGCTCCCCACTTTCAGCTAGGTGGGACACATGTTAGACTTTTCATCCTTGTTGTGGTCTCCTTTAACTTTTTGCCTCTGTTTCCCAGGTTGTTGATGTGTGCTGGACTCTGGTTTTGCTGTTTTAGTTACTCTGGGCACTTTACCAATGCGATTGGGTGCTAAAGTGCAAGTGCTCCTATACAAAATGTGTATGTAATTGGTTTATCCATGATTGGCATATTTGATTTACTAGTAAGTCCCCAGTAAAGTGCACTAGAGGTGCCCAGGGCCTGTAAACCAAATGCTACTAGTGGGCCTACAGCAATGGTTTTGGCACCCACCTAAGTATCTCTGTAATCATGTCTCAGACCTGCCACTGCAAAGTCAACTTGGCAAGAGTACCCACTTGCCAGGCCAAAACCTTCCCTTTTCTTACACGTAAGACACCCCTAAGGTAGGCCCTAGGTAGCCCCAAGGGCAGGGTGCAGTGTATGCTTAAGGTAGGACATGTAGTAATGTGTTTTATATGTCCTGACCGTGAAATACTGCTAAAATCATTTTTCACTGTTGCAAGGCCTGTCCCTCTCATAGGTTAACATGGGGGCTACCTTCAAATATGATTAAAGTGTAGATTCCCTTTGGGAGCGGATAAATACTTGGAGTTTGGGGTCTCTGAGCTCACAATTTAAAAAAACATCTTTTAGTAAAGATTGCGTGTTTGAAAATGCCACTTTTAGAAAGTGAGAATTTTCTTGCTTAAACCATTCCTGTGACTCTGTCTGTTTGTAGATTCCCTGTCTGGGTCAGTTTGACAGTTGGGCTGGTTGCACCTCTCACTAGTCAGTGACACAAAGGGAGCTGGGGTGTAGTCTGCATTTCCTGATATGCCATCTGTTCTAGGAGGGAGGATAGGAGTGGTCACTCACACCTGAAAGGGCTGTACCTACCTTCACACAATGCAGACTCCAACCCCCTGGTGTGTGTCTGAGGCCTTGCGAGGGCAAGGCAGGATTTCACAATCAAGTGAGACTTTCCTTTGAAGTAAGCCTACTTCAAAAGCCAACATGGGTATAAGAAGAGCACCCAAACCCACAGACTTTATACACTTCTTGGGGTAGACAGTCTACCTCACAGACACTTCTGGACAAGAAACCTGCTGGTGAAGAATCCCTGAACAAGACCTGCGGCTGGAGAAATGACGCACAGCATCGATGACGGAGACTGGCGAGCTCGCAACCCGCGCTGTGTAGTTTTCGAATCATCGTGCAGCAGGATTTACGACGCAATCATCGCTGGACATGCAAAAACGACGCAAGATATGCCCGACCCAAGAGTGCGGTTTGAATCGACGCATCGCTCTCCTGCGGAGAGAAGAAACAACGCACGCCGACTCGACTGAAGGAGAAACGACGGACGACCTCGCTTGTGAGTGATATCAACACTTTGCAAGTCTTTTTTGATGCACACTCGCCTGTGCGGGGTTATGTTTGACTCACCTAGGTACATTTTCACGCTAACAGCGTTAGCGTTGTGTTTAAAACTACATGAAGATTCTTTTTGCTTTTTAATTGATAACTTGACTTGTGTAATGTGGACTTTTGTCTTTTTGGTCTTGTTTAGTTTAGATAAATATTCTCTATTTTTCTAAACCTGTTTTGTGTCATTTTGCAGTGTTTTCATTGAGTTACTGTGTGTGTTGATACAAACACTTTACACCTAACAATCTGAAGTTAAGCCTGCTGCTCGTCGGGGGGTTAGCTGAGGGTGATTCCCCTTTCACCCTGACTAGAGTGAGGGTCCTTGCTTGGACAGGGGGTAACCTGACTGCCAAACAAAGACCCCATTTCTAACATTCTCCATCATTATAGCCTTCCTAAGGGGGACGGGCTGCCAACACCTGGTTCTACACACCTTACAGAGGCTAGTGAGTGATGGAAGCCTAGCAGTGCCAGGCTTACTATCTAGCAGTGCAGTTTCAGTGGGTGACACAGTGGGTGGCAGGTACACTGACACCTGGCTGTATCACAAGACTCCATATAACAGACACCCGTACACTCCTCATGGAGATCTTAACTCTTAAGCGCTTGAACACATTGGACTCAAAGGAGTGTTGAGTACCGAACCTATGTTGGGATCACTACTTACAGAAGACTAAGATGAAAACTACATATGCGCCAAGAATACCTATGACATATTTTGAGGTACTGCCTTGTGGTGAGAGTTGGAGAGGTTTGGTAGAATGGGTGGAGGCAAGTGCAACTAGGCTGGGTCACCTATTAGAAAGTGAGGCACTCCTCCCTTTTGAAGAGTTCTGAATGACATATGAACTGCCCAGAGGGCCCTTCTTGTTGCATGGGGCAGTGATGAAAGAAGTGCATAAGCACTGGGGGTCAGGACTTACAGAACCAAAGCAACACAATACCTCATCAGCGGGCACTTTTAAAGCTGTCACCTGCCTGTATAGAACAATGTGGTGAGATATGCTGCTACTCTGCCTGCTTTCAGGGTAAGTGGGAAACGTTTTCGAGGGTGCCCCATACCAGATGGAAACTGGACAAAAATCCTAGAAAAGGCACGTAAGGTTTCATGAAATGCCCATTTCAATTTGATAAACGTTTACATGCCCTGCAAAGCATACCTGACGTCAGGATATAATAATCAATATTTCAACACCTTCAAAGGAAGTTGCCCAAGTTGTGGAGAGGAGGGTGCTGACTTAAATCATATGTTATGGGCTTGCATCCACACGCAGATTCCAGGACCTTGAATTCCTCCTAGGAAGACAAGAGATTACCCGAAACTGGAACGTCCAGAGAGGTCCCGGGTGGAAGTATAGCAAAAAGAACTTGATAAATGAGCTGTTGATGAGGGTGAGGAGTTGCTGAGAGAGGTCAGGGGGAGCCGGGGCTCTATGGACCTGGCCGCAGCCTAGAAAATGGTAGTAGATGGGATGAAACATGCAGATCCCTCACCTCCAGGGACCACTACTGCTAACCCCCAATAGTAGGTACTCATTTAATAGATTCTACATGTCTCCTGTATGTCAAAGGACAAGATCTCTACACATGGGCTATCTCCTAGTTATATTTATTAGCCCGTTTTGACCATTGAGATGAACAAGGAACATTGGACAACACCTAATATACACTATCAAAAAGTGCAATATATATATATATAAAAGGGCACAACTTCACTGTTGGAGTGGAAATGGCGTGCTACAGATATGCTGGTTGAATTTTTATAAATACTGTAAGGTGATATGCTTCACATTTACCAGACATGCTGACTGGTTTATGTTAATTAAAATCAATAATGAACTTATCAGTTAGACCTTACACAGTGATCTCACTCTTTTCCATTTCAGTTATGAATAGTTAATACATTGCATTCTGGTACTTGTAGTCCTGTCTGTAATGGGAAAAGCAAAATAACAAGAGCTAGATTTAAAAAACAAGATATGTCTGACAAGAGGAAGGTTGTGAAGTCTGCTTTAGAATTCTGCAACTTAACGTGGTTATTTACTAATTTTATTGAATGTTCCTATGTAACACAGACACTTTGCTTTGGTTTAAAAAATACATGAAGCATTTGTAAATATTTCAGTAAAGCTGGTCACTTTATTTTTCAGTGCTGTGCTTTCATTGGTATATATTTGTCTTTTTTTTAAAATATAGTAATTGTATATTGCTTTTTCAACTTTGGCCTGACACATTATTCAAAGTTATTCAAAGCATGCCAGAGGGAAATAAGAAATCTGGGGTTCCATCAGATCTTTTAAGTGCAATGTAGTGAAATCACCTGCAATGACTATCATTTGCTATCCTGGCGGTTATGTTTCCCCTTATCAGTACATACTTTGAACAGCTAATGCAAGAAGAAAACAGTTTAGAATATTTCTGCAGCAGTCCTAATGATCCCCTGACTGATAACTTAAGTAAACAAAGACATAAGTGCTATGTTAAAATGAATACAGATTATTTCACACCAAGTTTTTACTTTACTTAACAATTGTGTGTAGGCCTTTCCCGAATCTTAAAATGTGAAGAGGTGGCTGGCATTTTTCTCTTGGGGAGGTGGCCTCCCTAAGTCTACTCCAGTAAGTTTGTGAAGCCTGTTCCCTCTAAAATGTGCAGTGCTCTGTGGAGGACGCTTTCTCTCAGAGATCCTCCCACACACTCTTGTAAGGTGCCTGGAAGGCCCGACTGAAAAGAAATAAATAAGTTATTTTTTGTTTCTTTTCAGTCTGGGGCCAGCGCTGTGTCAGCTCAAAGCAGGCAGCACACTGCAGCTGCTTTACCGAGACTCCCTGCACAGACAAATTGAAGGGGGGCCCCTTCTTCTTGAGAAGACTGCCCTCCCTGAGGGGGGCCCTCTTCTTGACAGCCCCCCCAGCACTGCGGGGGTTAAGGGCGTTGGTTAGTTCCATGATTAGATCAGTGTTACAAGCTTGCTATGAAAAAAACATGAATCCCATCTGCGAATAATTTTAAGGTGAAGATATTGTAGCTATGAACTGAAATGGCCGTGTGGCCGGTGGCCATGTTTTGCAGCCCGTCAGTGTGCTTTTGCTATAGGCTATTAATGTACTCTTTGTTCTCCATGCCTCCTTCGTTGGTGTTTTTATTTGACCATGTGGCCAGCGGCCATTTTATGCAGCCAGTCAGTGTTCTTTTGCAATAAGCTTGCATGTGTTCTTTTTCTCCATGCCTCCTTGCTTGCTGTTGTTGGCTGGCCATTTTGTGTAGCCACCTTTATTCCAGTTTTCAAAGTCATTTTCTAGGGGGGTTTATAAGATAGGGCTATGCCTTTTTGTTTTTGTTCATTTATTTACTTTTCTGTGGTATCAGTTTAATAATATGCTTGAGGATTATTGTAGAATATGTATATTATGATTATGGTGAATTGTGTTTTATAATATATGCAGTTTTTTAGCATTTTTCACCTGTACCTCCTTGCCTTCCAATGGGTTTTTCATTGTCCTGTAGTACACCAGCATTACATTTTTGTTTATTTAATATTTTTTACTTTATTTTAATTGTTTTAAAAAAATGTTTATTGTATATTTTAATTATCTAAATTTTTTGTATTCATTTTCATCATTTTTACTTTGCATTTTGCCTCCATCCATCCACTCCCTTACGGCCATAGGTGCACAGTCAGACAATAGCATTTATTTTTTAAGTATTATTCAATTTTCCCTGGATCCCATGCCAACCACGGTAGCTGCACACACAGTACAGCAACATCACAAATGTTTTAAGGATTATTCAATTTCTGCCTGAACTCCCGTGTGTGCCATAGGTGCACATCAAACTTCATTTTTTAATGGTTATTCCATTTTCCTATGCATCTCCCTGACTGCCACAAGGTATCTTCCTTAGAATAGATGCACATAAAGCAAAAAGTTACAACTGTATGTTGTTATTATGATTGGAAATTAAATTGTATGTTCTGGTGGTGTGGTTTGACTTTAGAATGGTTGGATAGACTATTGTTGTTAATTATTTAGGATAATAACTTAAGTAACTAACCACACTAAATTACATTGTTTTTGTACTATTTCAAACTGCAACAATGCCGTGTTTTACTAAACATTTTTCTTGCTTGTTTGCTTTTCAGTGCACAGGAGACATCACCTACAGGACTGCCAAAAGAAGGCCTCTACAAAGTGATGTCTGTGAACACACAACTCATGATGTGAGTCCTCCAATCTCTCACTCCTGTGCAGCTCAGTGCCACTTCCAAATGACAGCTTCAAGATGGCCCCAAAGAAAGGTGCTGCCAAGAAAATGTCCAGTGAGAAAAAGCAGCTTTTGACCACTGGTGTGTCAACAACTCTCTTTTTCTAAAAAGGTTTGCTTGACACCCTGCCTTCTGGAGAGAAAGCCTGGAGCAGCACTCTCACATCAATGGCACCACCCCAAACTAAGCCCAAGCCCATGTCTGTCAGCGAGGCAGCCACTGCAATCATGGCAATGCCGACAAGCAGTGATGTTGAATTGGATTTGTCACTTTCTCAAAGTAGTACACAGTTGTTGCACAAAACTGACCAAAGTGAACAACAGCATCAGCCAGCAATATTAGATCTTCCTGAAGTAGAAGCAGAACAGGAGGTTGAGATTCCTGCTAAGGAAGAACATCATCATTGACTTCCAGATCTACAGCATTGGCTTCCAGATCTACAGGAATTATTGGCTTCCAGATCCACAGCAAGAAAAAGGAAAGGTACTCCATCATCTTCTCCAAGCAAGGGAAAGGAACATTTCTGAAAGTTTTACAATTATGGAAGGGGATGAAGAGGACGAAGATCCAGTCATTGTCATGGAAGTTGGCCCAGAGGAGACCAACATTAACCCACCTATTCAACCTGCTTTGAGGGATATGGTACAGGTTCCACTGCCAGCACCAGCTCCCATATTTGTAAGGCCCCGCTGAGACCTGATCCACCCCACCTCATTAGAAGTAAACACTACAGAGAGGCAATCAGTGACACACCCACCAACCTCCAGTTTTTCTTCGGGCACTGGCACACTTAGAAAGTTCTCCTCCCCAGTTTAGAACTTTTTTTATGATTGGCAAGCAGAAGGATAATATTGGGATAAGCTCCATTTTGCACACAAGTGTTCTTCAAGGTAAGCCTGGTTTACACTATGTACCAAAGGCCCAAATGAAAAACCATCACACATTCCGATGGGAGGAGCACCTTATAAAAATTGCATACCGAAGGTGTCACTACGTTAGAACTCAACCTATTACATGTTGCAACATCTATTTCAGCAGTACAGATAGATTGATGTCTATGTTATTCTAAGAGGATGGGCTGCATTTACGAAAAGCATTACTGATGCAGACAAATCCGGCATAGTCAAAAGCCTGACACAGATGCTACTTTCTTTTGAGGTTTTCATGCGGGAAGTCAGCAAAGAGGACATTAAGATGGACAAGCCATCCCATTGTATTTGTTACATGACCAGTTAAAAAAGGTCTCGGAAAGGTTTGCAGGTGAGAACAAAAATGCAGAAGCACATGCCTTAGTTGAGAGTTTAACCCTTTGTTTGACTGTTAATACAACGCTGCAAAGAGACATTGGCCCTCATTCTGACCTTGGCGGGCGGCGGAGGCCGCCCGCCAAAGTCCCGCCGTCAGCTTACCGTTCCGCGGTCGAAAGACCGCGGCGGTAATTCTGACTTTCCCGCTGGGCTGGCGGGCGGTCGCCTTCAGGCCGCCCGCCAGCCCAGCGGGAAAGAGGCTTCCACGATGAAGCCGGCTCGGAATCGAGCCGGCGGAGTGGAAGCTGTGCGACGGGTGCAGTTGCACCCGTCGCGTATTTCACTGTCTGCGCAGCAGACAGTGAAATACATTTAGAGGCCCTCTTACGGGGGCCCCTGCAATGCCCATGCCAGTGGCATGGGCACTGCAGGGGCCCCCAGGGGCCCCGCGACCCCCCCTACCGCCATCCGGATCCCGGCGGTCGGACCGCCGGGATCTGGATGGCGGTAGGGGTGGTCGGAATCCCCTCGGCGGCGCAGCAAGCTGCGCCGCCGTGGAGGATTCAATGGGGCGGCGGTACACTGGCGGGAGCCCGCCAGTGGTGCCGGTCCGACCGCGGCTTTACCGCCGCGGTCGGAATCCCCATTGGAGCACCGCCGGCCTGTCGGCGGTGCTCCCGCGGTCCTCCGCCCTGGCGGTCTTTGACCGCCAGGGTCAGAATGACCGCCATTGTGTTCTCCAAAGAATACATCTGTGGCACAATACTTGATCCACGGTACAAAAAAATACAGTTAACTTTCATTTCTTTTTTCAGAAGGAGATGTTTCACAATAGAACAAGTGGATTGTTGAGCAAGTCACTGACCTGGAAGAAGTACAGCTGGGAATTAGCTAGTGGAACATTATTTTTATGTCTGACTTGTGTAGCCCTACCATTTTCAGGCACAGGTATGGCCGGATCAGAGTTGGACCAGTGTGCTGTGATGAAACATTCCACTCCCTTCAGGACATTGGTGCCTGCCTCTCTCCCATGCCCATACTTCTTTTTTCATCAGCTAGCAGGGCTGACCAAGAAGATAATTTGATTTACAGGTCTGTCAAATTCCAATGTTCTGTGCATCAAAAAGGAGATACTATTGTGTACCTACCTCCGTGCTTCGACTGGATGAGGTAACTATTGCACCAATGAGTGATGATATATTATTGAGTGACTGTAATTGATGATTGATGTGGTACCAGATACATACAGTGAGGGAGGATGTTGAAGTAATTTGTGAACTTGACGTTGATGGTTTGCAATATTTAGGGTCTTGTGGGTGACCCTTTTTCCTGAACGGGATTGACCCTTTCAAAATGAGATGTACTTGCAGGGTCCACTCCTATTTTTTAGGTTCTTCAGAGACCAGACAATTCAGTTTAATTAGCAAACACAAATCTACCCCAAGGGGCATATTTATACTCCGTTTGCGCCGAATTAGCGTTGTTTTTTTCGACGCAAATTCGGCGCAAAACTAACGCCATATTTATACTTTGGCGTTAGATGCGTCTAGCGCCAAAGTATGAGGAAAGAGCGTCATTTTTTTGCGTGAACGCCTTCCTTGCGTTAATGAGATGCAAGGTAGGCGTTCCCGTCCAAAAAAATGACTGCGACACAAATGCGTCGTATTTATACTCCCGGGCAAAAATCACGCCCGGGAGTAGGCGGGGCAAAAAACCCCGCATTTGCGCCTCTTTTTAACGCCTGGGTCAGGACAGCCGTTAAGGGACCTGTGGGCTCAAAATGAGCCCACAGCTGCCCTCCCATGCCCCCAGGGACCACCCCTGCCACCCTTGCCCACCCCTGGAGGACACCCAAGGATGGAGGGACCCATCCCAGGGACATTCAGGTAAGTATACATTTTTATTTTTTATATATTTTTTTTTGGCATAGGGGGGCCTGATTTGTGCCCCCCTACATGCCTCAATGCCCAATGACCATGCCCAGGGGACATAAGTCCCCTGGGCATGGCCATTGGGCAAGGGGGCATGACTCCTGTCTTTACTAAGACAGGAGTCAGGTAAATGGCGTCTGGGCGTCGTTAAAAATGGCGCAAATCGGGTGGAGGCGATTTTTTTGCGTCAACCTGACTTGCACCATTTTTAAGACGCCCTAACGCCATTTTCCCCAACGCCGGCGCTGCCTGGTGTACGTGGTTTTTTTCCACGCACACCAGGCAGCGCCGGTCTGCTTGCGCCGGCTAACGCCATTCAATAAATACGGCGCCCGCATGGTGCTTCAGAATGGCGTTAGCCGGCGCTAAACTTTTTGACGCTAAACTGCGTTAGCGCAGGTTAGCGTCAAAAAGTATAAATACGGGCCCAAATACTCAAATTCTCTTTCTCGGCTTGTTCTTCAGAAACAGTGCACTAAAGGTCTATCTTGCTTGGGTCAGGATGGAGTTGGACTGATTTGCTACTTGGAGTCAGGAGGAGGATGGAAGGGCTCAGGTAGGGACTATCACAACACTGCAGGCAGAAGAAGGAAGTTCAGAACTTCAAAGAGCAACCATGATGATTATGATGATGATGGCTCTGAGTGTGAGCAGCATGCTACTTGAAAAAAAATATTAGCATTGTAGAACACAACAAATAAATAATTACTCACCAAGCCCAAACACATCAACACCCAGCAGGTTGATGAGGTCCTGCTCGCGGTCCAGTATGTTGGCCCAGTGGTGCATTACCTGCTGCTGGGTTTGCAGGATCCCAGTGTAGCAGCACACACACTGGTACACCCTCTCCCACAGCAGTTGACTCTCCCGCAGGACGTAGACACTCCCACGCCTGCCACCTGCAGCCAGCATGGAGGGGAGGTAGTGCTGTACATGAAAAATAAGGGCAGCCACCTCCGCCTCTGAAAAAACGGTTCATGGCTGAACCCCTTGGTGGCACTGGCAACTGTAAGTTGTGTGGCTAGCAGTTGCACTGGCACTGCCACTCCCTGCATTGCGGCCCTGATCTGCCATGATGTTGAATGGGAAAACAAAGAAAAGTTAAAAGAAAGAATGAGAAGAAGAAAGGAAGAAATAAAAAACTAAAAAGTACAAAAAAAAAAAAGATAAACAAAAATGTAAAACAAACAAACACAAAGACACACAATTATAAAATAAATAGAAATAAGGGATGGGTGAGTGGGATGGGGGAGGATTGCACACATTTAATTAGGATTGACAAATCAGGCCCAGCACATAAACAGAACAGGAAAGCAAGTATAACAAAATAGACGTGCCCATGTGGACCACATGGTGCTATTCACGCTGCTTTTGTAGTGTGGAAGCGTTCATCAGGCTATTAACATGTAAATAAGCAGTACGAACAGGTGGACATTGAGAGATGAGCACTTCTGCTTGCACATGGGGTTTCACATGATCTTGCAGAGGTTTCTATGCACTCCGCAGAATTTCGGGCAGTACACCTCCCCGAATTCTGTCCAGGCCTATATAGAATAACACAAAGATGAAAACTATATATGGCAAATAAGAGTTAGAACATGAATATCAGTTGTAATCTTTGACAGTGTTACTGGAGATGTATGCACCTTTGGCAATATTCACTGTAAATTGCGAAATGTTAGGACTGTACCTCAAATGGGAATGATTAGTTTTTGATAAACTATGATAAATATCTCTGGACAGCATTGATAAACATTACTTCACCATGATTATTAATTGATGAAATATTCTTGTCCATGGTCAGTATTGATGTGCAATCAGTAGGCATTATTAGTGATGAGAAAGATTGCTTGCACATGGCTGGGGATGATGTGAAATCAATAGCCAGCCATAGTAAGAGTAGTGGAAGAAACCTTGGTTGTCAGTAGTGAAATCAGAAGTATGTTCTTATGAGAAAAAAGAACAATATTATTAGTGGATATGATTCACAGAAATAAAAATCTCACATTGATAATATACCAACTGATAAATCAACAACCTGAGTAAATCATAAATGAGACATCCTTGGTCACAGATAGTATTTTTGAGGATTCACTGTACATTGGCAATGATTTGTTTTAAGGAAAACATAGTCAAGTCTGGGTGTGCACCCTGAATATTGGTCCCAGAATATCAATGGGATTAAAATATCAGGGACCAAATACAGGGAAAATATCAGCATGTAAGTATATTTTCAATACCTACCTCCACACATATATACCTACATACTACATATATATTCCAGGTACACAGGTGTGGAATTAGGAATAGAAAATCAATTCTTCCCTATACGTACTTACCTTTCCTTCGATATTTTCTCTGGAGGTCAGTATTCAGTAGTTGAATCCCACGTTTAATAATGTTGGATGATGATGAAGATTTGCTAACTCTAGATATTTATGGAGATGGAACAGTAAAAAAGTTCAAATGATTTGACGAGTCATTAGTTGTGAAAAATGGAAGGAAGCACACTTCGTGACACTCAAAGATCAATTTGGGATTAACGGATGACTTCTGCTAATTTCTTTTACTTTCCACACTGGTGTGTAATGAGGCGTACATCAAGGGAATATACCTCCTATGATCACCTCTGCTGCTCAGCAATGTGTATGTCGGTTATATGCTGCGTTCTTGTTTGGCTGCTAAAATCATACATATCTGTCGGCTGCATGTCGAAATATAGTATGAAGGAATAATGTGGCAAAAATAGCGTTCCCTAAATAGAGCCTAATAAATGTCCCAGTGGTGTGGATTTATTATTATGAACTCTAATGGGGTGCATGTAGGGCATGGTGTTTATATCAGGTGAATTTCTGACTATGATCTTCTGGTACCGGGACATTTCTTGTGTTCTTTTCATTGTACTCACCAGGTACATCCATATATCCTACAAAAATAAACAGATAAATATATAAGCCAAGATCTCCAGTTACTCCGCTGTGCCTTAGTGGTTAAAGTGTAAATCTTAGGACCTGGCGCCTTGCTTTTTAATCCAGGCTCGGGCACCAAAATAAGAGACCCCATTAGAACATTAAACAGCTAAAAACGTCGCCCTTATTTGCAAATCGGGGCAGATTTGAAGTTTTAAAAAAAGTCACTTGAAAGGTAACTCGCAACGTATGGTAGATTGCATACATTTGTGATTGCCGCAGTTAATGTTTGTGGTTATCGCAGGAAAATTAGAAGTAAAACCAACCCACCACACCATAAAACAGGCTCACAAGCAGCTAACAAATGGCCCACTCACTGCCCTGTCAAACCAGCCCTTCTGGCACTGCCAGATTGCATTGTAGCACTGTCCAACCGTGGTGCTATGTATGGCACTCAATAGTTCTGCTGTAAAGAGGCACTGGTGCTTAGCTTCTGTGGGACTGATATTTTCCATTCAAACCGGTAGTCGGGTGGTCTGGAATATTGCCAGAATATTGTAGACTTATGCTCTATTGAGTGACTGTTATTGTTCTCTTAATAGCAGGTTTCGAAGGAAAGTGAAAGCCCGCACAAATGACATCAGCAGTAATGGAAGCACACATATCTGCACCGTCGCTTGAACAAGAGTTTTATGATGCAGCCTCATGCTAAGAGCACCGCCTTCACGTAAATGGGTTTAGCTGTCCAGCTAGCAGACACAAAGAAAAAATGCTTTCCACAATGTTTTCTAATAACTTTCTTGCAGTGGCGGCTTGTGGCAGGGAAAAGGCGGGGGGAGGGGGAGAAATAAAATAAAATTATATATTTATTAAAAAACTTAAATCAATTCCGCGCCGTGCTGCTGCGCTGCTCCATCCTCGAGTCGACTGCAGGCAGAGGCTCCCAGTCTGCCCTGCAGCCAATCCTGACGCTGCTTAGCGGAGCGTTAGGATTGGCTGGGAGCGGGCAGCCAGGGTGCTCCCAGACAGACTAGGAGCCTGTGCCTGCTCTATCCAGCCCGGCAACACAGTGCGTGTCTGGATAGAGCACAATGTGCATGTGTGTTTGGCCGGCCCAAAATGGCCAGCCAAACGCACATGCACTCTTAGGGGAGTGCACAGTGCACTACCATCAGTGCTCATCACAGTGGCCCGGCCCCTTTTAACACAAAACGATAGTAAATATAGTTTATTATTGTTTTGTATTAAAGGGTTTGCGGTTGCTGCTACTGGGGAGCGGGCGATGCTCGTCTGCCCTAGCGTAGGAGCTGTCCCTGTTTTCTTGTATACCCTCAATGTTTAGTACAAAACATTGAAGGTAAAATATCTGCTACTAATCTCATGATAAACTTTCACCCTTGATACAGTGGCTGTTACACCTTATTTTTCAGTAGTTTTTCCGTCACTTATCATCATAAACAGAAATGGATTTAGCAGAGTTCACTGCAAGGATAACCCACTAATATTCTAAATCCTAAAACACTTTTTCGAATTAGACTGATAATTTTTGTTAGGGTGCTAAGTAGAGTTTGTATTTGAATCAATATTGCAACTTTTGTGGTAATAAACCAGTGAGAATTTATTTTGAGGGGAAAATTAATCACGCTAATCCTGCAGCATGGACTAGGGCACACCATACAGTGTTACCAGGTTATTCCGCATTGTGAGGTGTGGGACTCAGAATAAGGAGTTAATATCACATTGGAACATGCTACACCCTTTCGTATAAGTATTACATGGGCGCAATAGGGCCACTTAGAGTGAAGCCCTAAATTTGTACCTGAGCAAAATTCATAAATGTCAATTTTATGGTAGTTTTCCTGTTTCCACCCATCTTTTAATCATGCTATAAATGTGAGCTTTTTATTCTTTACACATGCTTAATATTTTTCTGAAACGTTTCTTCCATAGCTCATGATTGTTTCATACTTATGAGTTCACAAGATCACTTAGAGTCTTCCCCCTTAGGAAATATCTCTGCAGCTCAGTGTGGAATCAAAAAGAGATTATAGTAAGAGTGGCTGAAAATAAGGAGCTTCTACAGAAGCGCAGAGCTTATTGCACACCAGGATTGCATTGGAATCCCAGACACATAAGTTGTCTCGCTACAATATTAACTCTTTGACAACTCGTTAAGACCACATTCCTGTTTTGAAAATATCCGCAGAGTTCCATAACAAGATAAAGCAAAAATAGGTACAGTTTCTATTTAAGAGACTACACATAGTGACTTCTCTTTTTTTTAAAGGTTTTTGGAGTCTTAATGTAAAAATGTCAGCTAAGCCAGAAACATTCCATCTGTATGATCATCCCAGATATTATTGAATGTATAGTTCAAGTTTCCTGCGGGTCATTTAGGCCCTCATTCTGACCTTGGCGGGCGGCGGAGGCCGCCCGCCAAAGTCCCGCCGTCAGGTTACCGTTCCGCGGTCGAAAGACCGCGGCGGTAATTCTGACTTTCCCGCTGGGCTGGCTGGCGGTCGCCTTCAGACCGCCAGCCAGCCCAGCGGGAAAGAGGCTTCCACGATGAAGCCGGCTCGGAATCGAGCCGGCGGAGTGGAAGCTGTGCGACGGGTGCAGTTGCACCCGTCGCGTATTTCACTGTCTGCACAGCAGACAGTGAAATACATGTAGGGGCCCTCTTACGGGGGCCCCTGCAATGCCCATGCCAGTGGCATGGGCACTGCAGGGGCCCCCAGGGGCCCCGCGACCCCCCCTACCGCCATCCGGATCTCGGCGGTCCGACCGCCGGGATCTGGATGGCGGTAGGGGGGGTCGGAATCCCCGCGGCGGTGCAGCAAGCTGCGCCACCGCGGAGGATTCAATGGGGCCGCGGTACACTGGCGGGACCCCGCCAGTGGTGCCGGTCCGACCGCGGCTTTACCGCCGCGGTCGGAATCCCCATTGGAGCACCGCCGGCCTGTCGGCGGTGCTCCCGCGGTCCTCCGCCCTGGCGGTCAAAGACCGCCAGGGTCAGAATGACCACCTTAGTCTCTTTTCTATGTCTGCTACCTCAAAAAACATCTGTAATGAATTTGGTTCAGCTATGCAGGTGAACTAGTGTCGGCATTCAGCAAAGCCGTGGTTGTGTCCCTTTACTTATGTCTGACAGACAAGGCAGTCAATGCCTTGAGTCTACCCTCTCCAAATGCCAGCCCTGGAGTCTGTAATCACAAACCACCATTACGAATGCCCTTGAGACATAACAGTTTCTGAGGGGTTAGATGTGGTTAAAAAATCCCAATTGTATTTTCTAGAGGGACCTAGTCCCTTCTCCCAACCTCCCACTCATCCACCCAATCTACTCATGAATAAAAACATAGTATACATTCCACCTGGACTAGCACACAAGATGAGGTGCTTGGAATTAGGAGCAGCTCTACTTTTAATAACAAGAAATATACAAAAATGAGAGGTCCTTTTCTCACTCGGCTGCCTGCTGTTTAAGGGAAGTGAATCTGACAGCCCCGCCATTCTTTCTACCGCAGTATTTCATGCATAATGCTGCTTTTCTGTAAGCAGCGTTGGCCTTATTCATAAGAGCCTGTTCAACATTCTGTTGAAGCAACAACAGGGACAAGGAACATACAGTAAAGAATCTTCTATCTGTCTGCCGGTCCAGCGACCACATTAATTTCAATCACTTCTGCATGGAGATGGAGGAGATGAGACGAGGGACACGGGGTCGGATGTAGCTACTGAAGGAAGGATGAATTCCTCTCTAGAATGCAAAAACAAAATTAGAAAAATAAGTCGTTTACAAAATCAACGTCCTTGAAAGCCGTGCAGTGTAGATCACACCAGGGCTGATAATAACAACTCCCATCCCTAAGATGGATGCAGACCTATTCAGCCTCTTCCTTCACTGGGCACACCACTACTGTTTAACCCTATACGATTTTTCTTTAGTTCTTTTGATCTGTTGGGAGCAGTGAACAATGTGATACTCTTTGATCTCCTTATTGCCAGGGAAACTGTCTTTAACTCTATTTGTCCAATAAATCAATGATGGCTATGTGGGATAGGAGGGCTATGTGGGGTCTCTGACCCTCTGAGACGGTTTCTGGCACCAGCACCAGCTTGTGTTGATGGTGTAATTCATGGTATCAGGTGCAGGCTTGGTAGAAGTAGGGAGGGTGTACAATTCAGCTCCGTCGGTGGAGTTTTACCCACAATGCATTCAGCTTGGAACGCAGAGTTCCGACAAAACTCTGCCAACAGCCGTGTGGCAGATTTTTTTCTCACATTAAATTGATGACTGTAAGTGAGAATTTGCACCCCCTAGCGTGATTTCCAGGTGCTAGAATGCCTCCTGATGAGATTTCTCAATGCAGGGGGTCACAGCAGGTTGCAACCTTTCACACTGTGAAAGCTGCTGCTCCACTAGAAAATCTTCTCGAGAGGCAGAAAAAAGCAGCCACCTCTGGCGTGCCAAATTGTGCCATTGGTGCTGATTTTACAGAGCGAAAGCAGCTCCCAGCACTAAAAATCAGTGCGAGTGCCACAACATGCCCAAATTCCACCCGCTCGTGGAACTCTACTGCATCTCGCTGAGTTTTTATGTAACTATGCAGAATTCCACTGAGTTACACTCAGGCCCATATTTGTACTTTTTGGCGCAAACCTGCGCTAACGCAGGTTTGCACCAAAAAGTATAGCACCAGCTAGCCCCATTCCTAGACGCCGGCCAGGTGTCATATTTATGGAATGTCGCTAGCCGGCGCTAAGGTCCTGTTAGCGTCCTTGGAAAGGACACTAACAGGGCCTGGGAGGCGTAGGGGGAACTGGGGCTTGTGCGCCAAATTATGGCGCAACACTGTTTAGATGCAAAAAAAATTGCCTCTAGGCAGTGTAGCACCATTTTCTGGTGCACAAGCCTCATGGACATGGCTCCTCTCTTAATAAAGACAGGTGCCATGCCCACCACCCCAATGGCCATGCCCAGGGGGACAAATGTCCCCTGGGCATGGGGACAAATGTCCCCTGGGCATGGCCACTGGGCCCAGTGCCGTGCATGGGGCCCGAGTCTGGGCACCCGGGTGGAATTGGACGAAACAAAATATATCCTCTCCCGGCTTTACCTTGGATGGGTCCCCAACCCGTAGGTGACCTCCTGGTGTGGGTAGGGGTGGGTGGGGGGTATTCCCTGGTTACAGGGAAGGGCACCTGAGGGCAATTTCCATGGTCTCTGACCATAGAAATCTGCCTACAGGTCCCCTTACACCTGACCACACCCAGGCATTTAATAATGGTGTTAAGCAGGCTTAGCGCCATTTATTAAGGCCCTCCTCCCGTGTGTGATTTTTGCCCGGGAAGATAATAAAGGCGCTAGGGCCTTTGAGTCATTTTTTGCCCGGGAACGCCTACCTTACATGTCATTGACGCAAGGTAGTTTTCCTCAGGCAAAAAATGACGTTAACTCCAATATTTTGGTGCTAGACATGTCTAGTACCAAAACATAAATATGGAGTTAAGTTTGCGCCATATTTGCATAGAAAAAATGACGCAAATCCGGTGCAACCAGAGTATAAATGTGCCCCTCAATGATATCTGCCGACCCCTAGTTCAGACAAGATATCTTTAGATAATCTTTGGAAGATAAGGAATGTGTCTGTTTTCCCTGTCTTTTCACCATGGACATGTGTTATTTTGACTGCTATGGTTGCTAATGCCTTTTGATTAGATCTAGCCACCTGTGATCTGCTAAACGTGTACACACTTTTATCCTCTAGTTTAGAAATTGGGTTTCTGGTTGGTAGAGGTATACACCCTGTACAAAAAGGAATCACAACCCTAGTGAGGGTAAGTCAGATACACTCCATAAATTAACCTGTGCTCACCTTCTGGTAGCTTGGCACGCAACAAGCAAGCTTAACTTAACAGGCAATGTTTCAAGTATTTGTGAATCACTTCAAACAGTACAACAGGGAAAACAAAATTAGCAAAATAGAGCTTAATTGTATGAGTAAAGGAAGACAAAAATCCAATAAGTAGAAGTCAATATATGATTTTTAAATAATAAAATGCAATATTGTGCTTAAAAGCATGAAGCGCCAACCAGAGCTATCTGGTTACACTAGAATGGGTGAAATCTAAAAGTTCAGTCTGATCATGATGGAGCTTGGGTCGAATACAGTCCCAGATATGTTCTGCTGAAGTTGAGCAAGAGTCCGTCCACGGGGTATTTGGGAGGAGAACATGGTGGGCTGCGGCGTCCGAGCAGCGCGCTAGGACGCTTCCGGTTCCTGGGGTGCGTGGCATGATGGGGCTCGCGATCGGACTGCGGTGGTCACAGGCACACGGATGTGCGCACCACGATTTTTTGGCCCGGAGGCAGGCTGGAGGGCAGCGGGGGCTGTCTGGTGGTGCCGGGCCGCGCTAGAGCTGTGCCGGGCGCGGAAAGGAGCGGCGCGTATTCCCCTTCGGGGGAATAGCGGTAGCAGCTACATTAGCGGCTCCACTAGCGAAGCCACAGGGAAGGCAAGGCAAGGAGCACAACCTAAGGGGACATTGGAGAAGGGGACCAGGAAAAAAACGGTGAGGCAAAGTGGTGGGGGGGGTGGTGATACCCCCTAACCCCCTTTTTTTTTAGCAAGAGTGGAGGGGACTGACCAGCTTCAGGTCGACAATTCCGATGTGATATCAGCTGATAAGGGTGATAAGGGGGGTTTAGGCAAAAAAAGGTCTAAATCCAAATCTAGTGAAGGAGGAAGGATTGTTGTGAGGAAGGTGGGGGAAAGTAAGCTTAAGGGGAGAGATAAGTTGACTCCCTCCCTAAGGTCTTTTTTCAAGGTAAGACCTGAAGTAATCAAGCTTACCCCCGGTCAGGCTAGAGCGGTAATGGAGGTCACCACCGCTCAGTCGGAGGATGCTTTTGGTGAGGGCAGGGGGCGGGTGGACAATAGTATGGTTGCGTCATCCCATGCAATTGGTGGAAGCAAAGAAGGAGCAGGGATGGAGAAGTCTTTCCCCCGCCATTGTTGGGGAAGGAGCAGATGGCCCCACTTCAAGTTCAGAGCCCAACCGTAGCGGCCTTAGAGTCACAAGACCTTTTGCCAAGGCTGGTGGTCAAGGAATCCGCCCAAGCCGTTCCTGCCCCCTCTCCTTCTCTGAGCTCCTCGCTGGAGGCATTGATTTTGTCCATTTCAGAGGATGTAAAGAAAGGCTTTGCGAACTCAGAAGTAAATCAAGGCGAGATAAGAGAGGTTTGTGTAATATTAGAAAGAAAAATTGATGGTGTAATGGAGAGAACTCAGGCCCTTGAAGAAGCTATGGGTGGTATGAAGGAGGAATTGTCTCAACATAAGGGTGAGATTGATGCATTGAAGGGAAGTGAGCAGGTATAAAAAAAATAGGATTGAGCAATTGGAAAATTACTCAAGAAGAAATAACTTAAAACTTTTGAAAGTGCCTGAAGGTACAGAAGGCAATGATCTCAAGGCCTTTGTTGTTTCGCTAATCAAATCGGCAGTCGGACTGGAGGAGACTGAGGAGGAAATTGGAAAGGAGATCCAGAGAGTTCATCTGGACCCTTTCAAGATACGGATGAACAGTAGTAGACCTCGAAAAATTTTGATAAACTTTTTGATATATCAGATGAAAGAAAAGATCTTATCTAGAGCATTGAAACAAAAATCTTTAAAAGTGAATGATGTTGTTTTTGAGATTAGGTCTGATTTATCTAGGGTTACTATGGATAGGCAGTGGGAGCTCGGGAAACGTTTGGAGATCTTTAAGACTCTGGGGGTCTCGGCTCAGTTGAAATTTCCAGCCTTTCTCCGGGTTATGTACAACAACAAAATGTATAATATCAGAGATATAAGTGAGGCGGATGAATTATTGGAAGTAGTTAAAGATGGGCAGACCGCAAAATAATGTTGTTTTAGTGGTTTTCTAAGTTGAAATTCCCCAGGAACGCGGGGGCGTTCTAAAATCTTGGACCAATATGGTCCTTAGTTGGGGGGGAGGTTCTCCATGGGTGGGGCATGGGGGGAAGGGGAGGGGGGGAGGTGGGGTAGGGTGGAGGTTGTGGGGGAGAGTAAAAAAAAAAGAAAAAAATAGTGCCTCGTTCAACCCGGTTATTTGTTCCGTAAGATTTGAAAGATAGCTAGTAGGGAGAGAAGCCAGGGGGCGAAGAACATATCATTGCAAATTCGTTCTTGGAACATTAATGGTCTGAGGATGAGAGGGAGAAGGGAGAGAATATTACAGTATTTGCATGATTCAACTGCGCAAATCTTAGTCTTGCAGGAAACACATTTAACAAAGGCGGAGTGTATTAGCATAATACAAAAGTTGAGGTGGGTTCAAACGTTTACATGTACAGAGCACAACTATCATACTAAAGGTGTGGCTATTTTAGTCAAACAGTCACAACAGGGAAATGTAGTAATTTTGGAGGTAAGATCAGATACAGTGGGGCGGTGGGTGATAGTTAAAGTACAATTTGTTGGTCGTAATCTGGTTTTAGTAAGGTACTATGGCCCCAATTGCAATGATATAGAACTTATAAGGCTTCTTTTTTCTCAGCTTCTTGAATTCTCGGACCCACTTATCTTGATGGGTGATTTTAATGTCATGTTAGATAATGAGCTGGATAGGCATAACTGTAAGTCGCGAAGCACGCCTAAATCGCAACAATATTTAAGGAGGATGTAAAAAGAATTTGGTTTGTGCGATATTTGGAGACAAAGGGTGGGGAATAGCAGGGATTTTAATTTTTTTAATAAAAAATATAGCATGCCTCTCGAATTGATTACTTTTGATTAGATTTACGTTTGAGAGAGGCCGTGAAGGAGATAGTGTATCTGCCCTCTCACTTATCGGACCATTCCGCGGTTGTGCTGGATATGAGTTTCCCGCAGAGAAGACTTAGTAATCGGTGGACGATTGATCGTTCTTTATTACTGGACCAGCAGGTGGTGGCGAAGTTGCGTAAGGAATCAGAATTCTTTTTCATTGTAAATATGGGATCCGCCCCAATATCAGTATGGGATACGTTCAAAGCGGTTATTCGAGGGGAGATTACGAGTATCTCTATACAGAACCGTAAAGTGTTCAGAAATGAGATTAATTTGATAGAGCAGGAAATGCGAAAGTACAAAGTCGAAATAATAGAATCAGGTGAGACAGAGGCTTTGAGGGTTAGTTTGGATGGGTTGAGAAGACAGTTGGAGAAAGTATTACAGGGAAGAATTCAAAGGAAATGGCAGGCAAGGAAATTAGCTCATTTTGAATATGGGGAAAATGCTGGGAAGTTGTTAGCCTGGAAAGGCAAAGCAGATCGTGTTAGGAACTATTGGGGTCATTCTGACCCTGGCGGTCAGTGTTAAAGCAGCGGCCAACCCGCCAACAGGCTGGCGGCCAAAAATATAGAATTCTGACCCTCGCGGGAACCGCCAACACAGGCCGCCGCATTAACACTCCGACCGCCACGGCGGTACAAACAAACAGCGCGGCGGTCACTGCCAACAGGCAGGCAGCAGACAATGTACCGCCCACCCTATCACGACTCACCAATCCGCCACCTTTTACGGGGCGGGAGCCCCGCCGATAAAAACACGGCGGAAACAGACATTTCAAAAGGAAAACGCGTACCTCGACACACTCCACAAGGAATTGGAACAGCATGGAACCCGAACTCCACATCCTCCCAGCCATTGCCTTCCTGCTCTTCTTCCAGGATCACGAACCTCGCCGCAGATGACAACGGTGAGTACTGCACCTACGACACAGGGGAGGGGGGAGGAGGAAAGATTACGAGCACACCCATACGCGACACACCCACCCCCACCCTCACCCCGACCGAAATGCCCACACACCTATGCATATAAAAAGTCAGAGTGACACCCCCAAACCCCCCCCCAAAAAGCTAAGACAAAAGGCAATGATTGTAAAAGTAGAACTATATTATTGCAACAATAAAGTATAGCGATCTTAGCAATATATGAAGAATAAATACACATCTAGAACTATATACATACAAGTAGCAAAAGTCCGGCCCAGTCTTTCAAAGTCCAAATGTCCGTGGGCCAATGTGCAGCAACACATGGGCAAAGCCCACACACGAGAACGAGTCCATTGGAGAGAACACTGCTGGGGCATCACAAAAAGATAAAACAGGCACCTCAGGGGGAAGGGAAGGGGGGGCACCTCAGCCACATGAGTCCACGACGCCAGATCCACAAAGGGCCTCCATGCCCACTGTGCCATTCTGGGGAGTGCAAAGCCACAGTCTCTCAAGTCTCTACATACAGTGGGTGGATTGCCCACTGTGCCATCCTGGGGAGTGCAAAGCCACAGTCTCTCAAGTCTCTACAGTGGGTGGATTGCCCACTGTGCCATCCTGGGGAGTGCAAAGCCACAGTCTCTCAAGTCTCTACAGTGGGTGGATTGCCCACTGTGCCATCCTGGGGAGTGCAAAGCCACAGTCTCTCAAGTCTCTACAGTGGGTGGATTGCTCACTGTGCCATCCTGGGGAGTGCAAAGTCACAGTCTCTCAAGTCTCTACAGTGGGTGGATTGTCCACTGTGCCATCCTGGGGAGTGCAAAGCCACAGTCTCTCAAGTCTATACAGTGGGTGGATTGCCCACTGTGCCATCCTGGGGAGTGCAAAGCCACAGTCCATCAGGTGGATCACAGAGACCACTGGTCATGGAGGAGGCATGGTGGGCAGAGTGCATCGTGAAGGCCTGCCCGACACAGAACCAGGACTGCCAATGGACCAGCGGTGCTTGAGATGAAGGGCCCAGCGGAGCGGTGCTTGAGATGAAGGGCCCAGCGGAGCGGTTCTTGAGATGAAGGGCCCAGCGGAGCGGTGCTTGAGATGAAGGGCCCAGCGGAGCGGTGCTTGACAGGAAGGGCCCAGCGGAGCGGTGCTTGACAGAAAGGGCCCAGCGGAGCGGTGCTTGAGATGAAGGGCCCAGCGGAGCGGTGCTTGAGATGAAGGGCCCAGCGGAGCGGTGCTTGAGATGAAGGGCCCAGCGGAGCGGTGCTTGACAGGAAGGGCCCAGCGGAGCGGTGCTTGACAGGAAGGGCCCAGTGGAGCAGTGCTTGAGATGAAGGGCCCAGCGGAGCGGTGCTTGAGATGAAGGGCCCAGCGGAGCGGTGCTTGACAGGAAGGGCCCAGCGGAGCGGTGCTTGACAGGAAGGGCCCAGCGGAACGGTGCTTGAGATGAAGGGCCCAGCGGAGCGGTGCTTGAGATGAAGGGCCCAGCGGAACGGTGCTTGACAGGAAGGGCCCAGCGGAGCGGTGCTTGACAGGAAGGGCCCAGCAGAGCGGTGCTTGAGATGAAGGGCCCAGCGGAGCGGTTTCTTAAGATGAAGGGCCCAGCGGAGCGGTGCTTGACAGGAAGGGCCCAGCAGAGCGGTGCTTGACCCGAAGGGCCCAGCGGAGCGGTGCTTGAGATGAAGGGCCCAGCGGAGCGGTGCTTGGGATGAAGGGCCCAGCGGAGCGGTGCTTGACAGGAAGGGCCCAGCGGAGCGGTGCTTGACAGGAAGGGCCCAGTTCAGCGGTGCTTGAGACGGCGGTGTCCTGTTCAGCGGTGCTTGAGACGGCGGTGCCCTGTTCAGCGGTGCTTGAGACGGCGGGCCCTGTTCAGCGGTGCTTGAGACGGCGGGGCCCTGTTCAGCGGTGCTTGAGACGGCGGTGTCCTGTTCAGCGGTGCTTGAGACGGCGGTGTCCTGTTCAGCGGTAGTTGAGACGGCGGTGCCCTGTTCAGCGGGCTTGAGACGGCGGGGCCCTGTTCAGCGGTGCTTCTCACGGCGGGGCCCTGTTCAGCGGTGCTTGAGACGGCGGGGCCCTGTTCAGCGGTGCTTGAGACGGCGGTGTCCTGTTCAGCGGTGCTTGAGACGGCGGTGCCCTGTTCAGCGGTGCTTGAGACGGCGGGGCCCTGTTCAGCGGTGCTTGAGACGGCGGGGCCCTGTTCAGCGGTGCTTGAGACGGCGGTGTCCTGTTCAGCGGTGCTTGAGACGGCGGTGTCCTGTTCAGCGGTGCTTGAGACGGCGGTGCCCTGTTCAGCGGGCTTGAGACGTCGGGGCCCTGTTCAGCGGTGCTTCTCACGGCGGGGCCCTGTTCAGCGGTGCTTGAGACGGCGGTGCCCTGTTCAGCGGTGCTTGAGACGGCGGGCCCTGTTCAGCGGTGCTTGAGACGGCGGGGCCCTGTTCAGCGGTGCTTGAGACGGCGGTGTCCTGTTCAGCGGTGCTTGAGACGGCGGTGCCCTGTTCAGCGGTGCTTGAGACGGCGGGGCCCTGTTCAGCGGTGCTTCTCACGGCGGGGCCCTGTTCAGCGGTGCTTGAGACGGCGGTGTCCTGTTCAGCGGTGCTTGAGACGGTGGTGTCCTGTTCAGCGGTGCTTGAGACTGCGGTGCCCTGTTTAGCGGTGCTTCTCACGGCGGGGCCCTGTTCAGCGGTGCTTGAGATGGCGGTGTCCTGTTCAGCGGTGCTTGAGACGGCGGTGTCCTGTTCAGCGGTGCTTGAGACGGCGGTGCCCTGTTCAGTGGTGCTTGAGACGGCGGGGCCCTGTTCAGCGGTGCTTGAGACGGCGGTGTCCTGTTCAGCGGTGCTTGAGACGGCGGTGTCCTGTTCAGCGGTGCTTGAGACGGCGGTGCCCTGTTCAGCGGTGCTTGAGACGGCGGGCCCTGTTCAGCGGTGCTTCTCACGGCGGGGCCCTGTTCAGCGGTGCTTGAGACGGCGGTGTCCTGTTCAGCGGTGCTTGAGACGGCGGTGCCCTGTTCAGCGGTGCTTGAGATGAAGGGCCCAGTTCAGCGGTGCTTGAGACGGCGGGGCCCTGTTCAGCGGTGCCTGTCTTGTGTTTCCAGTGAACCACACCTGGCCAATACTTGCCGCTCAGTCTGCATCGGACCTCTCCATTGCGGGGCCCTCCTGTGATGGAGCCCTCGGGCCCTGTGTCTCCTCCGATACCCCCGGAATGGGGCTGGTGGGGCCCTCATGGCCAGGTCGGCTGCTCCCTGCCTTTTGCTCCGTGCTGCCCTTGCCCTCCTTGGCAGACTGTCCGTGGCCCTTGGCTCCCTTACCCGATGTGGCAGGTGACGGTGTAAGGCTACCCTCCTTGGGGGCAGGCGTATCAGGCCTGTCGCGCCTGCCCTTGAGTTTTTTGCTCCTCTTCCCAGCGGGGGGGCTGGCTGTGCCTTTGCTGCTGGACGATGTCCCAGACCAAGGAAAGTGCGGACTCCAAAAACCAGGCACGACGTTCTTGGGAGTTGCTGGGCTGGTGGTGGCTGAGGTGTTTGTGGAACTCTTACGGGATGGAGGGGGTGGGTCAGGTGGGGAAAAGAGGTCATGTTTAGAGAGGAAAATTTTCTTTGGAGCCATGGGAAGGGTAGCTGGAGTGGGTATGGGAGTGGAGGAAGAGGATGTGGTTGTAGGAGAGTCAAGTGTGCTGTCTTTGGGTGCAGGTGCTTGGGCTGGAGGCTGACGTGAGGTGGATGGCTGTTGTTTGGGTGCCTGCCTGCGTTTGTGTGGTTGGGATGCGGGGGTGACAGACACACTGGGAGAGGACACAGGGGACGTGTACATGGCAGTGGGGGTGGTGACTGCACGTGTGCGGACTGTACTGGAGGGTGTGCTGGTGATGGGTGATGGTGGTGTGCTAGCAGGTGTGTGTGGAGACGTCACAGGGAGGGAGGAGGGAGACGAGGAGGTGGGGGACACAGAGGAGGTAGTGACTGTTGGCATGTCTGCAACTGGATGTTGCTTGGGTGAATGCTTGTGTGTTCTGTGGTGCTTATGTTTGGATGAGCTGCCCTTGGGTGTTGAGGTGTGTGCAGGCTGGTCTGTAGGTGTGGATGGGATAGGCAGAGGAACAGAGGAGTGGGACTGGGTAGAGGGAGTCAGAAGAGGGAGGCTGGAGACAGGGACAATCGCTGCCGTCAGTGCTGAGGCCAGAGCGTTGAACGATCGTTGATGGGCAGCCTGACCCGAATGAAGGCCCTCCAGGTATGCATTGCTTTGATGCACCTCCCTCTCCACACCCTGGATGGCATTCAAAAGGGTAGACTGCCCAACAATGATGGTCCTCAGGAGGTCAATGACCTCCTCACTGAGGGCAGCAGGGGTGACTGGGGCAGGGCCTGAGGTGCCTGGGGCGAAGGAGATGGCCGGCTTCCTGGCCTTGCGGGCACGGGCCGAAGGCCGAGGGGCTGCAGGGAGGGCGGAGCTGGTGCGCTGGGTGGCGGCTGTACCTGTAGGATCGGTGGGCACGGATGTTGCCGCCACCGCAAGGGAGCTCCCTTCCGAGGACGTGTCGGTGTCGCTGACGTCTCCACGGGTCCCCGTGGTGGAGCCCCCCTCGCCCTCCGTCTCACTGGTCATGTTGGAGTCCGTTGCATGGCCCTCCGGGGCCATGTGAGATGCAGCTCCCTCTTGCGACGATGCCACTTCTCCTCCGCCTGATGATGCTAATGCACACATTCACAGAAAAACAAAGACAATGGGGGGGGGGTGGTGGAAAACATAAAGACAAGTTGAGTGCATGCATTGGGGACACCGTTGGCGGAGAGGACAGACACAGAAGCCCCCTGCACTACGCTGCGCACTTGGGGTACACTACTCATTCACTGGGACATGCACTACAAGCCTATGGGCGACAACTGCCCACACAGTATACACTGGCCCATAAATCGCGTTACTAGGCACCCCACAGAGGTGGGGGGCGGGGGCACAGGACCATACCTCACGGACGGGCCTATCTTATAGATATCGCCCTGGCCTAGGGATACCCACAGCCCTCCTCCCCCCCCCAGGTACCTCCACTGTGCGCTAAATAGCCGAATGTGCTGGTACTCACCCCCTTGTGTCTTCTGTGATGTCCTCAAGCACCCATCTAAATCGGGGTAGGCCACCGCCAGGATCCGGGACATCAGGGGGGTCAAGGTACGACTGGCACCCCTCCTAGGTTGGGAGGCCATCCCCAGCAGAGCCTCCGCGGTCTTCCTGCTCCCGCGGCGGATGTCCTCCCACCTCTTGCGGCAGTGGGTGCCCCTTCTGTTGTGGACCCCCAGGGCCCGGACGTCCTTGGCGATGGCACGCCAAATGTCGATCTTCTGATGGGCGCTGACCTATGTGACATGTACAGGGGGGGAAGAGAAACATCATCACTTTTCTGCATGCTCGATGTGAGTGGCACCCCCTCCCCAACCTTGCCATGTGGCACATGCTCTCATCTGTCGTGCCATACATTCGTCATTCGCTGCCCTCGCCTCCATCGTACATCCTCCCCACTCAACCCAGGCATTGGGCACTATGCATTTCCCCCCGTGTACTCACCTGTTGGTCTGGAGGCCCGTAGAGTAGCGCATACTGGGGGAGGACCCCGTCCACGAGCTTCTCCAACTCCTCGGAACTGAAGGCGGGGGCCCTTTCCCCAGTCGCAGCAGCCATTGTCACTTCCAGACCGAGGTCACAGCAGCACTTGCAGTATAGGTCCTCTCCTGTGGATGATCAGGTCTCGTGTGAATAAGCATAGAGAAAATGGCGTTTACGGCCGCGGCGGTGCGTACCGCGACCGCCGGCGCTCACCGCCATTGGCTCCTGAAACCCATAGGGTTCAATGTTGTCCAATGCGGCTTTGCGCCGCGGACTGCGACCGCCTACCGCCACGGTGTGCCACGCTTGCGCAATGACCTCACTTCACATTGTCACACTTCACAGGTCAGGCAGCCGCCATTTCCAGGGCCCAAATGGTTAAATTCCTACTGCGTCACACATGGCTAGGCCTTGCACCGACATTCATACTAGCCATTCACTACATAGAGAATCGTGTACTGTGCAAGCTGTGGGCACTTACCTGTGGGTTGCTTGACTCTGTGCTCCATGTTGTCCTTCCTAGGCACCGTCCGCTGGGACTTGCGAGGAGATGGAGGAATCCTCCTGTGTACAGACCGCTGGTGGACCTGTCGACAATGGAAGAAAGACACATCATACTCACCTACAGACTCAACCGTGCCACTATACAGGAACTGTGTGCCCAGCTGGAGCCAGACCTGATGTCACCCATCCGCCAACCCACAGGGATTCCGCCTCTAGTGCAGGTGCTGTCAGTACTGCATTTCTTTGCCAGTGGATCATTTCAAACTACAGTGGCCATTTCTTCTGGGATGTCTCAGCCTATGTTTTCAAGGGTGTTGTCCAGAGTGTTGTCTGCCCTGATGAAATACATGCGGAGCTACATCATTTTCCCTGAGGTGGGTGACTTGCCTACAGTGAAGGGTGATTTCTATGCCCTTGGACACATTCCCAATATCATTGGTGCCATTGATGGTACCCATGTGGCTTTGGTTCCCCCAAAAGACAATGAACAGGTGTACAGGAACCGAAAAAATTATCATTCGATGAATGTCCAGGTGGTCTGTTTGGCTGACCAGTACATCTCCCATTTAAATGCCAAGTTCCCAGGGTCAGTGCATGACGCGTACATCATGCGAAATAGCAGCATCCCTTATGTGATGGAACAGCTACAGAGACACCGTGTGTGGCTAATTGGTGACTCTGGTTACCCCAACCTGCCTTGGCTATTGACCCCAGTGAGGAATCCCAGGACCAGGACAGAGGAACGGTACAATGAGGCCCATGGGCTGACTAGGAGGGTGATTGAGCGGACCTTCGGCCTCCTGAAGGCCAGGTTTAGGTGCCTGCATATGACTGGTGGATCCCTAATGTACTCACCAAAGAAGGTGTGTCATATCATCGTGGCCTGCTGCATGCTTCACAACCTGGCATTGCGACGCCAGGTACCTTTCCTGCAGGAGGATAGTCCAGATGGTGGTGTTGTGGCCGCTGTGGAACCTGCGGAGAGTGAAGAGGAGGAAGACGAAGAGGACGACACAGACAACAGGGACAGAGTGATACTGCAGTATTTCCAGTGACACACAGGTAAGAATCTACTCCTGCATTGTAATATATCTGTAACTGTAGAGGCTCTCTACTGTCTGACCTTTCACCCCAATGTATGGTAACTTAGTTGTGTATTTCACTTCCTATTTCAGTGATCTGATCCCCACGGAGTGCCCTCTGGTTTTTTTCCCCATGGACTACCGCTGTGTGACACTGGTATGTTGTCATCACAATGTTAATAGAAATGTTTTGTTGGTTATCTCGAATACATTTGGTTTAAATAAATAGATAGCAGAATCCAGTTGGTTTTTGTGCAAAAATTGTGTTTATTGTAGTTTTAAAATAGGTGTATAGTTCTAAAAGGGTGATGGGTGATGGTGGAGGCATGTCCATGGCAGTGTCCAGACTGTCGTTCCTACAGGTCCATTGTCCAAATGCCTGTGGAAGGTGGAGCAGGGGCAGTTCAAGGTTGGACAAGGTGAACAAGTGGGACAATGGGATGACATCCGGTGGATTCCGTGCATGGCGGGGGTCTTGACATCCTACTCTGTCTTCTTCCTAGATCTCAGGCCTTTCTTGCGGGGTGGTTCTTGTTCTGCAGGGGGTGGGGTCCGGGTGGGCCGTTGCTGTTGTGTCGGGGCATCCTGACCACTAGCGCCGGCGGAGGTGGTGGGCTGTTCTTCCTTCATGCTAGTGGCAGGGGCCCTTTGGGGGGCCACATGGTCCCGCAAAGTGGTGACAATCTGGTTGAGTGCCACCACCATTGTACCCATTGCGGAACTGATGCTGCGCAGTTCTTCCCGGAACCCCATGTACTGTTGCTCCTGCATGGCCTGGATCTCCTGGAACCTGGCCAGGACCGTCGCCATCGTCTCTTGGGAGTGGTGGTAGGCTCCCATGATGGTGGTGAGGGCCTCTTGGACAGTGGGTTCCCTAGGCCTGTCCTCCCTCTGTCGCACAGCAGCCCTCCCAGTTCCCCTTTGTTCCTGGGCCTCTGTCCCCTGGACGGTGTGCCCACTACCACTGCCCCCAGGTCCCTGTTGTTGTTGGGGTTGTGGGTTACCCTGGGTGCCCTGTACTGGTAGACACACCGCTGCTTGACCTGTCCTGGAGACAGAAGCATGGGCCCGCTGGGTGGGTGCTGTGCTGGTGTTTCCAGAGGGGGGTAGGTCTGCTGTGGCCTGTGGCTGACTGAGGGTAACCGACTGTCCAGAGATCCCTGATGGTCCGGCCTGGTCATCAGGTTCTAGGTCGACAGAGCTGCTGTCATCACTGGGGGCCTGTTCTGGGGGTGGGATGGACACATCTGGACCTTCCTGGCCGGTGTGTTGGCGTTCAGGCCCTGCAGGGGTAAAAGAGTATGGTTATTGCTTTTGTGTGTGCCATGGCGTGCGATTTGTGGGTGCCCTTGTCCCCCAGTGCTGGCAGTCCCTTGTGGGAGGAGTTGTGAGGGTGGTTTGGGGGGGGGGGGGAAGGGTATGTGCAGTGGTCATGCTTAGGTGATGGGTGTCCATGGTTTGTGTTGGCATTCAGGGGTTGGTGTTGGGTTGGGTGGGTTGTGCTGGTGAGACATTAACAGGGAGGATGTGTGCTGGGGGGTTGGGGTGAGGGTGGGGGTGTGGGTTGGCATGCTGGTGGGTGGGTGGGGGGGAAGTAGTTGAGATTAGACTTACCAGAGTCCATTCCTCCGCCTACTCCAGCGAGGCCCTCAGGATGCAGGATGTTCAAGACCTCTTGCTCCCATGCTGTGAATTCGGGTGGAGTGGGTGGGGGTCCGCCGCCAGTCTTCTGCACAGCGATGTTGTGTCTTAACACCATCGACCGCACCTTCCCCCGTAGGTCGTTCCAGCGCTTTCGGATGTCTTCCCGATTTCTGGGATGCTGTCCCACAGCGTTGACCCTGTCGACGATCCTTTGCCATAGCTCCGCCTTCCTGGCTATTGTGGTGTGCTGCACCTGTGTGCCGAAGAGCTGGGACTCTACCCTAATTATTTCCTCCACCATGACCCTGAGTTCTTGGTCCGAGAACCTGGGGTGTCTTTGGGGTGCCATGGGGTGGTGTGGATGAGGTGTGGGGTGGTGTTTGTGGTGATGAGTGTGGTGGTGTGTGGTGTTTTGTGCGTAGATGTGGTGTGGGTGATGATGTTGGGTTCCTGTGTGTGTTGTCCTTTGCGTTCCCTGTGCTCTCTCTCGGTGTTTTGCGCCTTGTCTCTGACTTTCGAGTTGTGGGGGTTTGTGGGTGTTGTGGGTGTGTGTTTTATATAGTGATGGGTGTGTGGGAGTGGTGTATGTATGTGTATCAGGTGTGTGTATTTCGAATTGTCCAATGTGGCAGTGTTTTGTAGATGTGTGTGTATTTTGACCGCGGTGGTGTGTACCGCCAATGGAATACCGCGGTTGAAAGACCGCCGCGTGGATTCGTGGGTCGTAATGGCATGGGCGTGTTTGTGTTGGCGTGACGGTGGAGGTTTGGTCATCTCCAGTTTATCGCTGACCGCTGAGGAGGCGGCCTTCAGTGGATGTCGGGTTTTTGGCGATTTGGCAGTTGTGGGTCAGAATGACAGTGGCGGTTTACCGCGGCCGCGGCGGTATGATGGCGGTCTTCTGACCGGTGGTAAGAGCCTTTTACCGCCAAGGTCAGAATGACCCCCTATATCAAGGAGGTTGAAATGGAGCAGTCAGGAGAAAGAAGAATGGATGATGCGGCAACAGAATCTGCTTTTCAAAACTTTTTTACACAATTGTATTCAGAGGAGTTAGAGGTGGGAGAAGGTATGGTAACGGATTGGATGGGGTCCGATATATCTTTAGGTATATCATCGCAGGAGAGGGAAGCGCTGAATGCCCCAATCACATCAGAGGAAATTAGGAGAATTTTGAATAGTAGTAAGTCTGGGACTGCTCCGGGTCCGGATGGTATCCCAGTGGAGGTATATAAGGTATTAGGGGATTCAATAATCCCCGTTCTGACAGAGCTGTTTGGGGGGATTTTGGAACATGGCAATGACATTCCTCTTTCGTGGAATGAGGCGTGTTTTTAATTAATTTTGAAACCTGATAAAAATCCTGCGAAATGTGCTTCTTATAGGCCTATATCACTGTTGAACAGCGATTATAAATTGTTAGCTAAAATTTTAGCGGATAGGCTGAGTAAGATAGTTAATAACTTGGTGCACCCAGATCAAAAAGGTTTTTCTAAAGGTAGATACTTGCATGAGTTAACTTTTGAATTGATTGGGGCAATAGATATGGCTACAACTTTTGGGGCACCGTTGGTAATTATTATCTTAGATGCAATGAAAGCTTTTGACCAAGTAAATTGGAATTTTTTTAAATTAATGTTGAGGGGGGCCAACTTAGGATCAAAGTTTTGTGGGGTTATCGACCAGATTTATGCAGCACCTTTTGCTAAGATTTCAGTGAATGGGAAACTTACGGGTCCCATTACAATCTCTAGAGGTACTAAGCAGGGTTGTCCCTTGTCCCCTGTATTGTTTAACTTGTATATTGAACCATTTGCCAGAAAAATCTGGCAAAATCTCCTCATCCCCCCCTTTTGTTGCAATGGTTGGGAAAAAAAATCTTTATATGCAGATGATCTGCTGATATATACTAATAATTTGCCATTGGCTTTAGTACAGTTAAAGAACTGGCTGAACAATTTGAAAGGATATCAGGTTACCGGATTAATGTGGGAAAAACAGAAACTATGCAATGGAATATGGGAGTAGGGTCAATACCAAGTAAGCAGGAAATACAGTATTTAGGCATTTTAGTGACCCATAATCTTAAGGATTTAGTGGCGAGGAATGCACGAAAATTGTTAGATGAGTGTAAAGCTATGCTACAAAAATGGGCATATCTTCCTTTGACGATTCTCGGGAGGATAAATTTAATTAAGATGTTTATTCTGCCTAAATGGAATTTTGTGTTTGCAGCAATTCCTCTGGCAATGCATAAAGGATATTTGGATAAAATGCAGCAGGTGATAAGTAGTTTTATTTGGAGTTCAAAGGGGCCAAGGATATCTTGGAAGAAATTATGCAGAAGAAGGGAAAAGGGAGGATTGGCTTTACCAGATTTGCCATATTATGCTTGGGCTTTCTTATTCAAGAACTCAAGGATGCTGTTTGTATGCCCAGATGGTTCAGCAGTGGGCGTAATGTATAAGGCAATGGTTTCAACTGTAAAAGGGGCCTCGAGGCATTTTCTTTTCAAATTCGGTGACCCTAAATTTAAAAAAAAAAATTAATTGAAAGTACTGCAAGGACTGGCAAGGAGTTGGTATCAGCTGAGACGACGTCTTGGTGTTCATTACTACAGTTGTCATGCGCCTCTTTGGGACTCCCCGGGCACCTCAGAGTGCTGTAAAGATATTTTAGCACTACCACTCAAAAGGGCAGGGGTGGAATGTTGGGGTGATCTTTCTCGAGAGGGTACTTTACTTTCATGGGAAGAGTTGGTAGGGATAACGAGTGGATCCCTGTCTAGGTTAAAGTATTTACAGATAAGAGAGTGTGAAAAAGAAATTAAGGGGGGTCTGGGTGTGGTAAGTTCATTGGAGGATTCTTTTTTAGAATTCGCAGTCTCTGCCCCTGTAAAGAAGTTTGCGATTTGGTATTGGGAAATGTTAGAAACCCTTGATGGGAGCTTTACCCTACCGACCGATCTATGGGGTAAGGCCGTGCCTGGTGATAAGGTTGGGATATGGTGGAAGAAGTCGTTTTTCACTCTTTCCGAAGTAGTGAAGCCAGCCCCATTAAGGAAAAATCATCTTTATACTTTACACAGAGCTTATATCTCGCCGGCAAACTTTCTAAGTTTAAGAATGGAGAAGTGATTAAATGTTTGAAATGTGGTGGGGTAGGAGCAATGGATATCCATATGTTTTGGGATTGCCCTGTTATTCGGTTGTTTTGGGAGGAAGTCTTTGGGGCAATATCATCTATGTTAGGCTGGAAAATTACTGTATCACTCCCGTTGATTATATTTGGGCAGCTATGGAAGAGGGTATATGGAGTAGGGTGAATAATGTTAATCGTAAATTTTGGTTTTATGTAATTGTGTTGGGCAGGAATGAAATTTGCAAAAATTGGATGAAGGAGCACCCTCCGAGTTATATGGATTGGCTTAATGCAGCTCTCCGCACCTCGAACATGGACTTGAATACGCGGGGTACTAAGAGAAATGCAGAACTTTGGTTGCCTTTGTTAAAGCGTGGGGGAATGTTTTGAATTTTCTCTTTTTGAGAACTTGCTGTTTTGAGATTATTTGAAATTGGTTTGTTGTTTTCCGTCCAATGATTATTCACCGCTTGCCACTCCTGCTGGTTTGCTTAGGCGAACCGGGAGATATAATGGTGCACCCCCTGGTTAGGGTCCCTCTCTTATTTAGAGGGTGAGAAGGTTTTACGAATCAAGAGGTGGTCAAGAGGTGGCTCAGAATGCGGGGTTGAATGAGGAAAAAAAAAAAGAAAAAAAAAAAGTCCGTCCACGGGAAAGAAGTTCACAGGGAACTGAGCGCCCCTAGAAGTGGTCCACAGGCTCGGAGAGTCAGCCAGGTGCCATGGGTGGGCAGACTGGAGCCTTGAAGTCGAGAGTGGTGGTGCTTACTGTCCAAAGTGCCAAACTTGCAGCCGCTTGCGCTGATTCTTCGTGCGAGCAGCACAGTTCCAGTGCGAGCTGGCACATTATCAGTATCGAAGAGCCCAAAAGCTTGATTTCAGGAGCTACAAAACCACAGTTAACGGCGAGGATTGGAGGGGGTCAGTAGCTGATTAATGACAGGTCCAGAAGCCTTAGCAGGTGTGTTGGAAGTCTTTTGTGTCCCTGAGTCTTCAGAAGTACAGGAGGCACGCCAGACTTTGAAGTGGAGCCTCTGAAGTGCACGGAGTTCCTGCCCTTCCTGTCCTGCCTCCAGACTCACTACAGGGGGATTGCAGCCCTTTGTATGAGTGCAGGACACTGCCCATTCCGGTGTAAATTTCAGGTCATCCCTCCCATCCTACCTAGGATGGTCCATCAGGATGCGGATGGCCCATCAGTCACACCTAAGCCCGATTTTTGTGTGGCTGTCTGGAGGAAAGGCAGAAGAGCCCAGCTGTCACTCACCCAGATGTGTTTTCCGAGACAGACAGAAGGAACAAGAAGGTTAAAGCAAGAAAAGGGCAGCTTTCTAAAAGTGGCATTTTCAGAATTACAATTTAAAATCTGACTTTACCATAAATTGTGTTTTTAAATTGTGATTCTAGAAATTACACTTATAAAAGATAGTAAAGCAGTCCCAATGTTATCCCATGGGAGAAATAGGCCTTGCAGAAGTGAAAAACAAATTTAAGAGTGTTTACTAACAGGATATGTAAAAATTAAACCTACATGTTCTACTTTTTAAATACATTGCACCCTGCTCTTTGGCTGCCTAGGGCCTACCTTAAGGGTGACATGTATACATTAAAAATGAAGGTTTTGGCCTAGGAAGAGAGTTAACTTGCCAGGTCAACATGGCAGTTTAAATCTGCACACAGAGGCTCTATAATGGCAGGCCTGAGTTATGTTTAAAGTGGGTGGTTCAATCAGTGCTCCATACCCACTAGTATCACTTAATTTACAGGCCCTGGGAACATGTAGTGCACTTTATGGGGAACTTATACGTAAACTAAATATGCCAGTTGTCGATAAACCAATGTTACCATGTTTTAAGCTGAGAGCACTTGCACTTTAGCACTGGTTAGCAGTGGTAAAGTGCCCAGAGTCCTAAAGCCAGCAAAAACGAGGTCAGCAAAACAGGAGGTCAGTGGGCAAAATAGGGAAAACTATGCCAAGAATTCCAGGATCTAAAACTCTACATAACTGGCAACCTTGCAAGTCATTGTCACTGAGGTAGTGGACAGATTGTCTCAGCCACTTCAAAAATGAAAATGTGTAGTTTAGAGTGAATTTTATTGGGCATACTAGGGTTCAACAACATACCTACTGTTATGTAACACATTACATGATAGGTGATATAGAACTTTAGATTGGATAATGTGGCCAGATAAATAAAAGTTGCATGGGAGAAGCTATTTTAGGCAGGAACACATCTGTGACTGAATAGGATTAGTATCTCACTCCTCTTTTCACAACACAGGCCCAGTGACACTTTTGGTGTTATTTCTCTCTGGGGGATAGAGCCTTTGCGGCATATTTATGATCTCCTTGCACCACTGTTGAGTCACTGTTTGTGATGCAACTGCAGAGAAAACCTTGAACTCATATCTATGAGGCCATGCAAAGCCACTTTAGTAAGGCAGCGCAAATCGCTGTAATGCCTTACTCGGTGCATGACAAGTGTCCCATGGACATTGCAGATTGGTGTGCCCATGCAAAACCCATCGATTTTGACAGATCCCCATATTTAAAATATCTTGTAAACCTGGGGATTCGCCAAAGCCTTACGCCTCTCCAGGGGAGGAGCAATGAGGAGAAATATCTTTATTCCTTCTAGTGTTTCCTCTTTCTATTTTTGCTGCATTATGCAACACACATAGAAAGAGGAAAATGCGTTCCAGGATGTTTTTTGTACAGGAAGGTGACCCTTCCTGCACAAAAATAATCCTGCCTACAATGCAAACACCTTTGTGCCATGGTGCAGGGGTGCCTGTGTTACTGCTAGGCTGCCAAAACGGCACCAGGCCAGTGAGAAAGGACAGGAATGTTCTGTATTGCTTAAATATGGTGCATTTCTTTCCTTTCCCTTTGACACAGGTCAGCGCAGGAAGGTGAATTGCTGCACTGCCCTGCTCCAAAAGCCCATAAATATTGGCCCTAGTTTAGGTTGAGGGAAGTGATAATTTCCTTTGAAGCTTTGTGGACTGAACTAGAGTGCAACTGTTTGACTTGCCCAGTAGAAGATAGCCACATAGCACATTCCTAGAATGGGCATTACATTACTTTACTGAAAACATGGAAAGTTTTGAACTTTTCTTAGAATTAGATTGGAGAACCCAGGAAAAGTAAACTGTTTAACCAAAATAATTCCGATGTGTAAACTAAGTCAAGGAGAGAAATTACTTTCAACTGAAGAATGCTGCATATATGAATTCCTGACTGCTTGCTGCAGATTTCCATGAAATACGTTTCTAGCTTTGTCCCGGCCATTTACATTTGGCATCTTTCTCCAGAGCTTATAGTTACTCTTTCCTATCTTGGAGCACTCTCCTGAGAAGACCATGCCTACTTGAAGGTAATGAAGTGCTTGGAGCAAACATATTTCTGATGAGTCAGAGTGATAGGTGAGATGCTCAAAGAGCCTGCTAAAGTTAGACTAGTTCATCTGAACTAGCACTGAGGAGAACTACTACAGTGATTTTACCATCACTCACGTCTTTAAGCCAACAGCACTAATGCACCATTCATCCTTGAATCAACACTTCTCTTGGACATTTAAGTTCCTTATTTCTTTTATGATTTTTAACCGAGCCATGTTGTTGTTTGTCCAGCTATTCCTTACATATCACATGACCTTCTTTTCTGAGGAAAGCCTGCAGCTCAAGCCAAGCTCCTATGTGTGAGTTACAGGTTGCTTAGACAAGGCTGATTACCTTTGTGGGTCAGGTTGTTGGGGCCTTATAGTAGCTCAGTCATAGGCAACAAATGTGGCTTTCCCTTCTTCCTCCCCCAAGCTTAACATTCTGACTCCTTTCAGGGAATAATGAAATTTTGCATTTCAATGTTATTATATTTTGATTTGTAAAGTCCTACCATTAAGGGGTGTCCTTGCACTGAGAAAAAAGTCACTGGATGGAGTAGATTTAAATAAGTCATTTAAAAAGACAGGTTTTAATATTGTTTCATCAAAAGATGAAATCTGGTTTGTTGGAATAAAGATACAGGGAGATTCTTCAAGTTCTTTGTTCCCAAATATTAGTGCCAGTTCTGGTGCATGTAATGTGGGGAATCAAAGTCAGACTAAAACTGGCCATGCAAAAGACATGTAGGGTGATACAAAGAGAGATTCTTTTTTTAAGCAGAGTGGGTTTGCATTATACAAAACTTTGTGAGCAGAGCAAAGGACCTAAACAAGACTTGCTTGTCCATAGGGAAAGTTACAGATTTAAGAAGAGATAGAAGAATGAGACAGGAGGTTGAGTACAATGAAGCTGCTGAATTTTGGACAAACTAGAGCCTGTCCATCAAGTAAGCTGGGACACCCCAATTAAAGGGCATTTCCATAGCTCAGATATAACATTAGCACTATCTGGAGAACAGTAATGTGAATCTCCGTTGGAAGATAGGAAATACCTTGTGATGCATTTTCAAAATGGAAAACTAGGTGGCTGATACCTGATTGACTTGAGAGGTTATGGTGAGTTATTGATCCAAGAGGATTCCCAAGTATCTGGCAGACGTGGACTGGGCAGCAGCATTTCCTTGTTCCACTGGCTACCAAAAGAATGATCATCTAAGTGGCCAAACACGATAACCTCAATTACATCATTGTACCGTTTTAAACAGCTGTTTTGCATCCATTTGGTAATGGATCACATGCAAGAACAGAACTTGACTTGGGTCTCAGTAAAGTTGTTTGAGAGAGTAGCACAAATTAAGATATCATTGGCATATGAAATAAGGAGTAGACATGTAAATATTAAAGAGTGTCATATTTAGGGATGAGCCCTGAGGCACGCCACACCCTAGTTCAGTGGAAGTAGACTGGAGAAAGATGGACAGTTTGGGTTCTGCCAGTTAAAAAAGAGCAAAGCAAATGTAGGGCTCAGCTGTGCAGCTGATTAATAAGATGAGCAAGAGAAATGTTACTGAATGCCACAGTGAGATTCAGGAGGATCCTGACAGCAGCACTGTAGATGATGAGGTGTAAGTTCCATGCAGTGAGGTGGAAGGAACCAAGAATAATAAGAATGTAGAAGAGCATTAGATTCAATATTTTGAGGTAGATGGAAGCTGACCAGCTTTCCAAACAGTGGCACCTGATAAGATAAAAAATACATGGGTCAATAAATCCCCAGAACCATCTGAAGGGTTTGTGTTTTTTAGGGGTAGCACTTGAGTATGGTTCTATGCTTCAGGGACAAAACAGAGGACATAGGGTGACTGCTAAGAGATATAAATGATCAAGGTTAAAGGGGCACCCCTGACTTACTGGTGGAAATGGCCTTTATAGTAAGATATGTATCTAAACGGCTGAAATCTGCTGGTGAAGCATGACTGTTAGTCACTAATTTAAGATTAAGAAAGAGGAAGGAATCTGGTGGAGGTTCAGTGTCAAAACTAGGCTGGATCATCTAAGTTTTGTCACAGAAGGAAGTAAGCTGAGAAAGCAGATCAGAGTCCCTGAGTGGGCTGCACCACCCGCTGCATACAAGGTTAGGCATGAAACTAATTTTTATCAAGTAGAATTTGTATGAGGAATTGGAACACTGCTGTTCTGGTCTGTGAATGTAAGTTTGATGTTTCTATGATAATTTCTGATAGAAGCCTTGCAAGATGTTTTGACTGACAGACATGTTTTCTGTACACACTTTGTCAGTCGAACCAAGCTATAATGGCAGATGAGCCCTAACTAGAGTTGCTTGTGTTCCAGTTCAGGTAAGACATGACCTGGCAGTTCAGGCTTGACTGTCCCCACTGGAGCAGAGCCAAGACTGTTCTGCATATGGCTGGAACCAAGCACAGCTCAAAGTATTCAGGCAAGTCCTCAAACTACCAATATCTGCCTCCCCGGCACAGCTCCGCCTCAAACTCGGACCTGTTTGGCAAGACCTGGACTCAAGAGGTGAGGCAGGTAAAACCTAGTATAAAATCAGTCATTTTGCAGACAGTCTAAACGAGGCCCTCTGGCAGGCCCTGGAACATGACCAGCACTCAGCCTACCAAAAGTACCTCCAATCTTCAATCGTCGAGTAACAACTGAAGGATCTGTGGGAGGCTGCTCCGACATACAATTGTTTTTCCAGAGGGGCTACCAAGGCCATCAAAATCCTTTTATATATAGAGGAAAAAGCCAAATTTAGTGTCTGGGCACATGCATGAATGATCATAAAACACTACGCCAAACTTGAACCGGCTGCCTACCTCTCTACAACGTTCGCACCACACATAAAACATAATCCTATGACGATGTGACCTCGCAACCTGCCAACCTTGGCTAACGCCCCATCCTGGAAGAATATTACCTCTCAGCAGTGCAGGCACTGTGCTTGCGAAAAGGAAGACCTAATACACAAAACCTGCATGTGCCCGGGCCTGCAAGAACTCCGAAAGAGATTTCTTAAGAGGCTGTTCGTTGACAGGACTTGCAGGAGAGCCATCGTAGCCTGCTTTAATCCACATGACTCCCAGCTAAATTGCAACCTCGCAAAGTTTCTGAAACACCCAACCCAACTGTCACCCCCTGCTAAACTGTAAGCTATTCAAGTTCTGAAACGCACCAAGTAAAAAACGACACCTAGATCTTCAGCCCCAGTGTGCCAAGCACTCGCACATCACAGCAGGTCTACAAGTACTAATGACACGCCTCAAGACCAAGACCGTAATAAAACCTGCCTCTAACGACATTCTGGACCACCGGCCTGTACTTCTTCCATCCCCCCCCCCTTAACCGAGTTATCTCTTAACGATTTATGAATTTTAACCTTAAAATCTTCAACATCCATCTAATGTTTTTTTATAACGTAATTTGTATCGTAACCCTATTCCTCCTTCTTTTTCTCAGAATGTTTTTACCATGTAAATAGGCAAAATTATTATGGTATTAACCAACTGAAACAATAAATATTTATCGGTTGGATCCAAACTGAGGTGGCATGGTGTGCAGAGAACTGACTGGACTGGGATGCAGCTTTGAGTAATTACCAGTGGCTGAGATTAATTCAATCATTTTAACCATCACTTTTTTGCATGTTTTAGTGGCTCAGAATATGAGCACCTCTATATTTGTTCAAGGTCCTTAGTTGCTGAATGTACCACCATGTCAATTAAGCTTCACTGGTGGAGTGTTGTATTCTGAGATGAACTATAGTGTCAAGGGCATTATTGATCCACTGGCTAAAACTGATGGCAGAGGATGTTACCTCGGAGCTCGGTACAAGAGGGATGAAGCTAGTGTGAGAGAGATTGTTTCAAGAGACCAAATTCCAAGCCAGATAAATTTTAGCACCACATCAAGAATGATGAATCCAGAGAGGCAAGGCTAGCTAAACGGAACCATAAAATAGTCAGACCAAGTCATGGACAGTGGAGCAGATGCGATAGTACCCTCCATTTTAGAAAAAGAGGATTCAGAATATATCCTGCTAGATGAATGGGCCCTGTAAATTAACTGGGAAAGGCCAAGAATGTGAAAATCATCAATGAGGGATCATGTGGCTCTGTCTTCCAAGTCTACCAAATTGAAGGCATTATCTTTTGTGATTGAGAAATTCTAGCCTTCACAGTGAAGAGAGAAACGAGGTTAGCAAGCATAAAGTTATAGCCTCCACATGGGCCCGTTAAACAATAGGTTAGGGCTCCCCAGGAGTAAAAGTGTTTAGTCCCATTTGAAAGATGAGCTGTTCAAGACAGTCAACCGAATTGTTTGCTAAAATGGTACATTAATGGGTCAAGCGAAAAATAATGCAAATATCCTGTCCTGTCTGTTAGGCCATACTGTCTTGATATCGAATAATCCTGAAAAATGGCTAGTGAAATATTGAGACTGGTGCCTAGGGTAATCAACGTTTATGCTACGAAAAGGAGTTCAAGATGGTGAGAAGTAACAAAATCCCATAAACCATATTCGTGTTGTGGCAAGGAGCAGTTGTTTCGATGTGAGCAGCTTAAGATGGAATGCGATAGAGTGCTGGTGAAAGAGGTAGACTTGTGGTAGGAGAGAGAAGGCCAGAGAGGGGGTTGAGGTGAAGAGTGTGTCAGATACATCATAAAATATGTCTTACAGTAGAGAAAAGGGAAGCTACAAAAATTGCCATCCCATTTAAGAGAGGAAACAGTGCATCAAGAGCAAAGCTTAGTCAATGTATTCAGACAATATAGTCTTAAAAGTAGATGAACCTGCTTGGTTTTCAAAGGCTACAAAAGCCAGAGGAGAGGGTACAGGGTACGGTCTAGGCGCGGACATGAGCAGATGAGTTTGCCTTTGCCAAATGTGCAGCAGCAATATGCATATAGCTTTCCTGGTGGTGGAGGGCATGACCATAGAAACTCTAGCTGAAGCATGTTTGTTTTCAAACAGGGGGTGGATGAAATAAAACTACAACACTGCTAGAGATTAGCTCCTCCTGTACTATGTGACAAGCTCCCTCATTGGTGGCACTACAAAGAAAGTAAAATGAAATGTAAATAACTGTGATTAATGAATAAAACTGAAAAAGAATAAAAGCAGCCAGCTGCATTTCCTCCATATGAGCGGAGGAGTGTCGTCCACCCCACACTGCTGCAGAAAGAATGAAAAATCAAATGGTATTAATATGATTTTATTATTAGTTTATTTAGCATTCTCTGCTGAATGGAGTGTGGGGGCAGGGCTAGTGCATCATTGCTGCTGATTGGCAGCAATGAGGAGTGGTCACTTCAGTTTGCAGTGCGCATGTAGGTTTGGCCGGCTGTCTCATTATAGCCAAACCAACATGTGCAATTCAAACCTATCAACCCAGCTGTCTTAGACAGCCTGGATGGAGAGCAGACAAAGGGCTCCAGCGCCTTTCAGCGTGCTGAGGCAGCCTGCTCCAGCCAATCCAGATGCTTCACTCATGCTGCTTAACAGATTGAGAGCAGCCTCTGGATTGGATACGTTAGTTGGCTTTGTGACGTCAGAAGAGTCTGGAGCCCAGGACTGGAGAGTATTGAGGATGTGCTGCAGGATAAGGTAAGTGAAACTTTACTTTTGTCTTTTTTAATTGTTTATTGAAATGTGTTTTGCTGTAATTTTGAAATGTATGTAATGTAAATGTACGTTGCGCCCCACCATTTTTTAATACTACAAACCGCTACTGAAAGCAACATCAACTACTATGTGACATCACCGTTAGATAGGATTTGGCAGCGTATGCAGGTGGAGCCAGGCATCTCCTCGAGAAATGTGAAAAGACACAAAATGCAAAGGGCCTTAAAATCCCAGCTTCTAGTGTAGTAAACAGGGTTGACATAAATCTACGTGTGGGGATTTTTTTTCAAGTATATTTTCATTTGTAAATCTAGCCAAAATCTTCAATCTGTTTATAAATCTGCTCTCTCTCTCATACGTAAGGCAGTGAGTATAAAAAATGGCTGGATAAAAAATTCAACATGTATATAGCGCGTGTGAAGCATTGAATAAGGTGATGGGTGCTATGACTCTGTATTTTGGGAAAAGTATACAGTGCAAGAATACTTACTTGAGCTTTAATAAGGAACCCAAACTCCCTTTTGCTAAAATAATCAGCTTGTAAAGCTGCCTCTGAGAGATTTGCTTTTGGCTATAGTGGTGGGCCTGCAGTTTGCTTCTTATACTGTGCTGTGCATGGAAGTCAATTCACTGAAATGCCAGGGGTAGCGGAAATGATAACGCACACCCTTTGACCTCCACTTTCACTCACACACATACTTACACATACTCACAAATTAACACTTGCATATACTCTCACATAAGCACATTCTCACCCGCAAGTAGGCACACAACATAAATTTACTAGCATTTTTTACAAGCCTCAGCTGCCATGAAAGAGTATATTCCAGCTATTTGTACTTCATTTTATTACACTAATAGTGCATAGTATAGTATTATTCACTATTAGTGTGCTAAAACATTGTCAGAAAACAAAGAGAGTGGAGCCCCGGCTCACATCCATAATGACGAGCTGTCACTGTGTTCCTGGCTCTGAATTTCCCACCTCTGAGGCCAGGGGTCGCCAAGGCAGTACAGGGGGTGGCAAAGGGCAAGCCAGGGGTCATAGCTGCGACCCCTGGCAACCGCTAAAGAACTTCCATGGTGCTGTACAGGATAGTTCTCATTCTATTTCCAAACCTTTGTTTGAATCAAGGCCAGAGGAGGTATTCTGTTATTGTATGCATTTCTAGAAAAAAAACATGTATCTTGCTGCACTGCTCATTTTTCCAGATTTTGATGTATTTTGACTATTATCTTGGTTCCATGTAGTGGAATTCATAATGCCTTTAGAATCCCCAATATGGAGGAAAAAGGATGCACATTTGTCCTGAATATCTTTAGTTTAAAGAAAGCCATTAAGACTTAAGCTTGGAGTACTCCAAACATTAACAAGCATGCAATGGGTCTCCCATTTGCTCGAGTTAGAGCTATTAGCGTTGTAAACTCCTAACTGGAATTTTCTTGCCACATAAATTGAAAGTGAAAAGTAATACAGTTTCACATAAGCGAGCCGATTCAAAGCTCCACAGTATCAGCGTGAAGCAGCACACAAAAGGAAAAAGAAGTTTGGTCACAGTCAAACGAATCGGCAAAAGTGCAATTAGCCATGTAACAGGGGCGATGTCCAAGGCATAACTAAACCTCCCCAAGGAGGAACAAATGTAACGAATTTACCAACGAAAAGAAAGGATTTTTGAAGGGAAAGCCCATGAACTAGTGATGGTGATGGGCGTGCGGTGGGCGTGGTTAAAAGCCCAGATACATACCAACATGTCGGAAAAGAAGCGCTTGCGCGCGCAATGCTCAACCTAAAAAACAGATGTCTGCTTAAATAGGATTCCCAAGGGTGTCTTCGCTCTAGCTATTCATGCTGCCAATGTTTGTGCTTTTCTAGTATGGTCTTCTGAAAACAAACCCTGGAGATCCAGTAGTATTTAGAAGCAGTCTGCCTATTACAGCCCTGGCACTGTTGAAAGAGATATTCTCTCCTTCTATTCAGTCACCAGCAATTGCGTTTAAACGCAAAATGTACACCTTGGAACTTAGAAGGTAGGAGAACCATGGTAGCCTCACAGAACCACATTTCATGCACAAGAATGACCAACAATAAAAAAAGTGCAAAACTCTGCTTTCAAATCACATTGGAACAGGTGTATTGTCAAAAAACATTATAAGCTATAAATTCCACTTAAGATCTCTAATAGTCTTTTCTCCGTGTACCGAGCTCTCATTTTATTCCTTTAGGCTCACTCTTATTTTCTCTATTCTTTCCCAATCTTTAAATCTCTGCCCCCACTGCCTCTCTCAACCTTGTCCCCACTGTGCCTTCTGGTTCCTGCTGCTGCATCTATCTTCCCATTCCTGTCTCTCCTGCTCTCTTTTGTCTTTTTCTGTTTGCTCTCCTTTTTATCTCTTGATCTTATCTTGTTCCTTGTTTTCTAGAACCTCTTTTCTCTATCTTCTTTGTACTTTTCAACATTTTGTATTCTCTCTCTAGACCTCATTTCCATATACAGTATATGTCAAATTAAGGCCCATATTTATACTTTTTGACGCTAAACTGCGCTAACGCAGTTTAGCGTCAAAAAGTTTTGCGCCGGCTAACGCCATTCTGCAGCGCCATGCGGGCGCCGTATTTATTGAATGGCGTTAGCCGGCGCAAGCAGACCGGCGCTGCCTGGTGTGCGCGAGAAAAACCACGTACACCAGGCAGCGCCGGCGTAGGGGGAAAATGGCGCATGGGCGTCTTAAAATGGGGCAAGTCAGGTTACGTCGAAAAAATCGTCGTAACCCGACTTGCGCCATTTATTTTCGACGCCCATCCCCCATCAACATGACTCCTATCATTGTAAAGATAGGAGTCATGCCCCCTTGCCCAATGGCCATGCCCAGGGGACTTCTGTCCCCTGGGCATGGTCATTGGGCATAGTGGCATGTAGGGGGGCACAAATCAGGCCCCCCTATGCCAAAAAAAATTATTTAAAAAAAAAAAAAAAATACTTACCTGAATGTCCCTGGGGTGGGTCCCTCCAGCCTTGGGTGTCCTCCTGGGGTGGGCAAGGGTGGCAGGGGGGGTCCCTGGGGGCAGGGGAGGGCACTCTGGGCTCATTTTGAGCCCACTTGTCCCTTAACGCCATGCCTGACCCAGGCGTTAAAAAGCGGCGCAAATGCGCCGTTTTTAGCCACGCCCACTCCCGGGCGTCTCTTTTGCCCGGGAGTATAAATACCACGTAAAGGCCTGGGAGTCATTTTTTAGACGGGAACGCCTCCCTTGCATATCATTAACGCAAGGAAGGGGTTCACGCTAAAAAATGACGCACATTCCGGGAACTTTGGCGCTATTCGCCTCTAACGCCATAGTATAAATATGGCGTTAGTTGGCGTTAGTTTAGCGTCGAATTTGCGTCGAAAAAAACGACGCAAATTCGGCGCAAACGGAGTATAAATACGGCCCTAAATGTTCTCTTGCCTTTGTGTGGCCATTTCCAGCACCTGCCACATTTCTTTGATCAGTGTGCTTTTCTTTGCTCTGCAGTCCCAGAAGCAACCCAGCAAGGGGGCCTCCTGAAACTGGAGAAGATCCTGGCAATCATGGAAAAAAGAAGTTAGTGCAATGTGGCCATCACATCCCTCCAGCCTGTGGTAAATTCCTGTTGGGCAGGACATGAGGCTGCATGGATTGAGTGGGTTTTAACTGCATTAAGGCAGATGACAACCTGTTGTCATTCATCTCAACACTTTCAAAGTATAGTGTACTTCAACAGTACTGAAAAAGGAAATGTTTTTGGTAAAAACACCAGAAACATTTTATTTTTCAAAATCAAAGTCGGCACGGGAGGGAAATGCTTCCCACAAGTCTCAAGTTTGATTTTTTGTTTTGCTGTATTGCTCAGCACACTGTGCGCACTGACGTTACACAGTGAAAGCAGGCCACACTAATGGAATCTGCTTGGATCCACAAATATCCTATATCAGAGCATTCCTACATTTCTCTTGAGGACAATAGTACCCCATTTGTGTGACTAAGCTATAGCCTGTGAAGGGAAAGGCTCCCTATGGACCTTAAGACACATGGAAAGGTCAACATTTTGCCTTGCAAATTGACTAACCCTAGCTATGTGGGTATCTGCGTTATTTAGACCAGGCACGGTCAGCACCCAGGGAAACCTGCCAGGCCAAGACATTACTGAAACTAAGCTACCTATGGTAGAAGCAGTGGGGTATCTTGTGTGAATACCTTTCTTACCCAGAATGCCCTGCAAACACCAAACTTTGGCTAACTCACAGATTTGTGTCATATTTCGGTAAAGGAAAATTGTGAAATCTGTGAGGATCCATAATATATTATCACTCAGCATTTCCTAACTCTTCCCAGTAAAAATGCTACCCTAAATGTTTACTAACTATTATACATCTGGTACATTAATTACATGGTGTCTCATAACAGAAATCTATTTGTTAGGACCCTGAATTAGAGATAAAACAGAATTTCGAAGGAGTCAATACATTTTAAAGAGCAGATTCTTACTACACACATATTAAAGCACAATATACACAAATCAAAAAATGTTAGTCGATATTCTGCAGAGATGTCTAGAGAGGCCAGTACAACTGATTTCAGCCTCAAATGCCCTGTTTATGGTTTCCACAATATTTGGTTCAAGGACATGAATCCTTGGGCCCGTATTTATACTTTTTGGCGCACAACTGCGCCAACGCAGTTGTGCGTCAAAAAATTTAACGCCGGCTAACGCCATTCCAAAGCGCCATGCGGGCGCCGTATTTATGGAATGACGTTAGCCAGCGGAGCTGCCTGGTGTGCCTCAAAAAAAATGACTTACACCAGGCAGCGCCGGCGTAGGGGAAAATGGAGCTTGGGTGCCAAAAAATGGGGCAAGTCAGGCTGAGGCAAAATTTTCACCTCAAACCGATTAGCGCCATTTTTTTTTACTCCCAACCCCCATTGAAATGACTCCTGTCTTAGCAAAGACAGGAGTCATGCCCCCTTGCCCAATGGCCATGCCCAGGGGACTTCTGTCCCCTGGGCATGGTCATTGGTCATAGTGGCATGTAGGGGGGCACAAATCAGGCCCCCCTATGCCACAAAAAAAAAAAAAAAAAATACTTACCTGAACTTACCTTAAGTTCCCTGGGATGGGTCCCTCCATCCTTGGGTGTCCTCCTGGGGTGGGCAAGGGTGGCAGGGGGTGTCCCTGGGGGCATGGGAGGGCACCTCTGGGCTCCTTCCGTGCCCACAGGTCCCTTAACACCTGCCCTGACCAGGCGTTAACAAATGACGCTAAAACGGCTGGACGTCATTTTTTTGACCCGCCCACTCCCCGGCGTCATTTTTGCCCGGGAGTGTAAATACGGCACACATGCCTCGGAGTCATTTTTTAGACGGGAACGCCTACCTTGCATATCATTAACGCAAGGTAGGTGTCCACGCTAAAAAATGACGCAAGCTCCAAGATCTTTGGTGCTAGACGGGTCTAACGCCAAAGTATAAATATGGAGTTAGTTTTGCGTCGGAATTGCGTAAAAAAAAACGACGCAATTCCGGCGCAAACAGAGTATAAATATGCCCCTTAGTGTGTTCACCCTTGCAGGGTTATCTAGAGATTAAACCATTTTTGAAAGATAGACTTTCATAGCACCCCTTTATGACAAAGCAGGCTATATTGAGTCATTTTAGGTTCATATTCCTGCTAGTTAGATATTTGCAGACCTCTGCTGCAGGCACATTAACCTAAAGAATTATCTGGCTCCTTCAAAAAGAATAACGATCTGCACAGCAGATACATAATCTCACCAGACTATATTTCACAACAGGCCATTGTAGGCTGGATCAATGTTAATCAAATACAATTGTACCTGAATTGTGATAACTCTGTCCCAGCACAATAGGGTAATCAAACACAGTGACATACTGGAATCTGGAGTTTCCTGGCTAGACATTGCTTCCCAATGACCAACCAGGTAGGTTTAGGTAGCCACAATCACTTGCATATCAGGTATAGGAAATGCCATGAAAGTTGCTGGCTTAATAACTATTTGACTCAATGACTTGTACAGTTGTGCAATCTTTTCACTCAGCAAATTCTCGTTTGACATACCATATGTGAAAGGTGAGAAGGGAATTCAGCTAATGCCCATTGAATTCTTGGCCTTTCAGGTGTGACAGTGAACTAGCGCTGATACCACCTTTCCTACCAGGTGCTCACACACAATACTGTGGCGCCACACAGGGGTCCATCAAATGCCCTCTATTATTGCCTAATTTCCTCACCAATCCTGATTAAGGGCCTGATTTAGATTTTGGCAGATGGGTAACTCTCTCACATCAGTGACAGGTAGCCTGTCTGCCCAAATATAAATCACACAGGATATAATGGGAGTTATATTTCTACGGATGGGCTATCCGTCACCGCTGTGTCCACCGAAATCTAAATGAGGCCCTTAATCATTCAACCTCGCCTGTTACAACTATGTAGATGACACCCAAATCATTTTAAAAAATGGATGGTCTGGAAGACCTCTACAATTTAAAACTTGATGTCTGCCTTAGGGTCAAAAACACATGGATGATGAATAACCATCTAAAGCTAAATGCAACAAATACAGAGCTAATGGCCTGCATGCAACGACAAAAAGTTAGACCTGACAGCCTTAGCGTGGTCATCCTCCAACTTTTTTCCTGCCTCCCTTCACTTTTCTGACACAGTTTTTTCTGGTTTTAGGACTCTGCATACTTTAACACTGCTAATCGGTGCTAAAGTGCATATGCTCTCTCCTTTAAAACATGGTAACATTGTTTCATACCTAATTGGCATATCTGATCTATTTGTAAGTCCCTAGAAAAGAGCACTACATGTGCCCAGGGCCTTTAGATTCAATACTACTAGTGGGCCTGAAGCACTGGTTGTGGTACCCACATAAGTAGCCCCTTAACCATTTCTCAGGCCTTCCATTACAAGGCCTGTGTGTGCAGATTCACTGCCACTTCGACTTGGCATTTAGAAGTACTTACAAGCCTTAAAGTCCCTTTTTTCTACACATATATCACCCCTAAGGTAGGCCCTAGGTAACCCATATGGGAGGGTGCTGTGTAGCTAAAAGGCAGGACATATACCGATGTGTTTTATATGTCCTGGTAGTGGAAAACTCCTAAATTTAGTTTCCACTACTGTGAGGCCTGCTCCTTTCACAAGCTAACATTAGGGCTACCCTCGTATACTGTGTGAGTCGTAGATTCTGATCAGAAAAAGGTAAACCGGTCAGAATGGTAATACAAAATCCTGCTTATTGGTGAGGTTGGATTTTATGTTACTATTTTAGAAATGTCACTTTTAGAAAGTGAGCATTTCTCTGCACTTAGAATCCATCTGTGCCCTACAGCCTGTCTCCAATCCAGGCCTGGGTTGGGCTGGGTGACAACTCCCTTGTGCATTTCACCCAGACAACCACAAACACAGGATACTCAGTCATACCTGCACTCATTTGCATACTGAATGGGTCTTCCTGGGCTGGAACGTTGGATGGGCCTGACACTTACATTTCAAAGGCTAGTGGCCTGCCCTCACACAATGGACTGCCAAACCCCCTACTGGGACCCTGCCAGACAGACCTGTACTGAAAAGGGACCTTGAACACTTCAAAACCACTCTTTGAAGTCTCCCCCACTTCAAAGCCACTTTTGGGTATATAAACTTGGTCCCTGACCCCACCAACTCAGACATGACCTGGGACAGACACTCTGAACCAGATCCTGCAACCTACCAAGAGGAGGTGCCTGACGGCCCAAAGGACTCATCTGGACAGCTTTTCGTGAAGGACTTCTGCCTTGCTGTTGCCCTGCTGCCTTGCTGACCTCTGGCTCTGCTGAGAAGTGCTCTCGAAGGTCTTGGAATGAGCTTGCCTCCTGTTCCTAAAGTCTCAGGGCCAAAAAAACTTCTCTTCAAGGAAAGTCATGTGCAGCAAAAAACGATGCACAGCCTGCCAGAAACTACGCACAACTTGCCCAGCAGTGACAGAATTACCGCATCGCAAACCAGAATGACGCAGCCCGGCTCCCCGAGTGGAGATCGATGCAGCCTGCATTGTGACCAGAACTTCAACGCACAGCCCTATTGGATGGATGCACACCCGAGCCGGAAAGATGCAGCCTGACTTCCTGCGTGAGGAATCAATGCAGTGCCTGCCGCGTGACAGAAACTGCAATTCATCGCCCTACTGGATCGACGCAGCACCTTTGACTTCATCCCGCACGCTCAGGATTTACACGCATCATCCCTGGGTGTCAAAAGACCCAGCATCACAGTGAGGATCCAAGACTGCGTGCCGCAAATCATCGCAAAGCCCTTGTAGCTTGTGAACAATCCACGCATCGTCTGTGCGCATCAGGAAATACGATGCACACCTTCCTTTTTCCACGCATTTCCTCCTCTGCAGTCTTCATGTGTGTGTAATTTCGAGGCATATCAGGTACTTTGTGCACATAAAAGACATTTGTTGATTCTTAAAGATTTAAGACTCTTCTTATCATTGCAAAAGGGATATTTCAACTTGTGCTCATCAAATCTTGACAGTTTTTACCTTATTTATTCAAACAAATATCTTATATTTTTCTTAACCTGTGTGGTGTATTTTTGTGGTGTTTTCACTGTGTTATTGCATGATTTATTGCACAAATACTTAAACACATTGCCTTCTAAGTTAAGCCTGACTGCACAGTGTCAAGCTACCACAGGGTGAGCACAGGATAATTTGGATTGTGTGTGACTTACCCTGACTAGGTTTGTGGTCCCTACTTGGACAAGGGTGTATACCTCTGCCAACTAGAGACTCCATTTCTAACACCAGCCTACTGCCATATAGCCTAAGGATCAAGAGGCCCCTCCAACAATATCAAGAGAAGTCAGAAACCTAGAGGTAACAATGGTTGCACACCTATCATAAAGAGTGTCTTCTACATAATGTAAACACTACATTGCATCCTTCCATACCTTGGATACCAACAGAAACTGCATACTTCTAATCTACATGCTTGACTATGCCAACACCTATACCTTGGTGCACCTGCATTCATAATGCTCAAAATGCATGCTGCTGCAAGACTTTGTCTCAGCTTTCCACCCAAGATAACACATGAATCCAGACTTGTTATCACTCCATTGGCTACCTATAGAAAAAAGGGCAATGTTCAAGGCACTCTGCAATGTTCACAGAGCCTCCAATGAAAAGGACTGCTATAACTACAAGCTAAAAACAAGCAAAACAAACAAATGAGGACACCGAGCTCCTGGCTTGCACCACTTATCAACATTCCACCTCACCATAAGAAATATGCAGAAGGCAGGATTTTCTCAGTACGTGCCACCAAGTTCTGGAGCACAATACCAACCAACGTTCGAAGTGCTCATAAGCATATACACTCCAGAACACAGTTGAAAAAAATTGGCTGTTTCCAAGACAACTGCACCACTACACAGCTTGGCAGCAGAATCTAGAAATACAGGCCCACCCTCAATCTTTAGCTTACAAGCCACAGATTAGAAACAACTCAACTATCAAAGTACTTTTGATATTATCAGGTAAGTTAACGAGAGCTGATCTGTGCTTTCCTGGGTTATTGTAAAGTTTTTAGTGGTGTTTGGTTTACAAGTTATTATAAAGTTATGTAACAGAAACAATAATTGGCAGTAGTGGTCTTAAATCTTGCATCTCCTACCAGGGAGTAGGCAATTCATGGGTATGTTTGAAAATGAAAAAGCTCAAAAGTACAGTTGTGGTGCTTACAGGGCACTATGTACTCTACTGCCAAAGGCACCCGGCAACGGAGGATTACAGAGTAGTCCACTGAATACATGAATTAGTACAGATAGATACCCCAGCACTCAAATTTGGAAGTCCACCCAAAGTAAAAAGTCCATAACACACGGTTGCTTGACATGTAGCTTCAAAAAAGGAAAGTCAAGTACTGGGTCCATCAGAGTCATTTAAAGGGGATGGGAAGCCCAGTACAATATTATATTGTTGACAGCGAAGTGTGTAAAGTCCCAAAGAACGATGTGCAGACCATAATAAGCTGTGCATCTCTCATCCTCGTGGACCACCAGCGTTCGTGTTTCAATATTATATTGTACTGGGCTTTCTATCCCCTTTTAGTGACTCTGATGGACCCAGCACTTACTTTTTTTTTTAAGCTCGACAATTGTGTTCAACTGGCTACTACACCTTTCAAGGTCAATTACTACCATTAGCTTTATCTAATTCTTACTTGTGAGACTACTTATTTAGGAACTTACTCATTACATTTTGTACACATATTTTGCCTTTTCGAACTTCACATATTCCCTCCTGGAATGGAAATCTACATGAGAAGAATTAGCTTTGAAAAAGTCACCTATTGTGATGAAACACGTGTTGACTGTGGCTGTTGCTGCCTTATTTATGTACTGGAATCTACAAAGCTCTTTTGACTGAATGAATTGCACTACGTGTCAAGGAATCCTGTGTTATGGACTTTTTAGTTTGGTTGGACTTCCAGATTTGAGTGCATCTATCTGTAATAAATAAAGTTATGCAAGTTCATACATCACATTCCTGGCCCTCACTAATTCTAATATCATAACACTCAATGAGTGGAAGCCAACAGCAACTTACAACACTTGCATTCTGTGAGAAAACAGGGGTGATTGCAGAGGTCCCCTAACTTCTTGCCCCCATTTTTCACTTTTTTGCTGGTGTTTACCTGACTCTGATGGTGCCCTAGGTACTGCTAACCAGTCGCAGGGCCTGTGCTCTGTGTAAAATCAGTATGAAGATTAGGCTAATTATAATTGGCTAAGTCAACCTACCTATAAGTCCCTAGTATATGGTAGGGCATGGAGGTTTAGGGACCTCAGCATAGATAGTGCCCCCATAGGTGCACTGCTGAGATGCCCAGTGTAATTTTAAAGGCAGGCCTGCCTTGCTGGCTGCTTTTAAGTAAAAGTTACATGCAGATTCGACTGTGGAATTAAAAGTAGTTCCAAAGTCTTAAACTACCTTATTTTGACATATAAGTCACCCCAAACGTGTGCCCTATGTGCCACTATGGCTGGCTGCCATGTAACTATAAGCAGGGACCTTATAAAAATAGTTTTATGAGCCCTGGTGAGGTAAAACAGCCAAATTTGTTTTCCCTCATTGTAGTGAATGGCCTCCATAGGCTAGAATGGGGAGACTTTATTTTAATTTTAAGAGTCCCCTTAAGTAACAGATACCAGAAGTTTGGTATCAAATTAATTGTTATATTAAATCCCACAACTTTCAGTTGTTAGATTTCATATAACCTGTTCAGGTAAAGAGTTTTAAACTTTACCTGAAAAGTTGCCAACTTCAGCCCTGCAGTGTTTTTGCTGATGTGCTCTGATTGGCCAGCCTCTGGCAGCCTGGCCAGGCTGCCTTGATGAGGTGTGAAGTGGCCTGGCTCCACACAAAGAGATGTTCCTGGGGGAGGAGATCTCCCCTCAGTAGATGCTGAAGCAGGAAGGGGGAGGGCTGCCAAACTGGTCTTCAACGGCAGGAAAGGACATTTGGAGCAACCCAGCAACAACCTCACATCCTGCAAACCCAGACAATTAGGTGCCCCCTTGATTAGATTAGGAGAGGGCAGGAGAGGGGTGTGTTTAGGATTTTTAGCCGCACCAGTGGGTGGGCTCAGCCAGATGTAACCTCCAAAAATCGCTTTCAGCCATGATGGATTTTTGAGGAATGTTGCTCTCTTGGACTGATTTTTGTCACACTTCCCAGGAAGTGGTCATCACAGGGGGAAGGACCCTGCCCCTGATTGGAGAACCAGGACCCCCCTGTTTTTCACCCAGGAGCAAGGATAAAACTAGCAGACCTGCACCCACACCTCAGTTATCTACCAGATTCCTATCAGATTCCAACAAGGAAGAACTACAGGAGGAGAAGGACTGCCCTGCTGGACCCCCTAACCTTTACCTGGACACTGCGCTCTGGAGGACTGCACCAGCTGCACACTTGGGCTTCACCACTAAAAGGACTTTATCTGCCTTCTACTGCTTCAAGAAGGGATTCCCTGTTTGCTACAGGTACAAAGGAGCTGCCCAGAGACCCCTGCATCAAGTCCTGCAAGCAGAGCCCAGCTAACCAGCAACCAGTGGCCATTTGAGGATTCTGACCAGGTGCATTCTGGGAATTGTAGTCCCAACTCCCAAGGAACAACTCAGAGTTTCTGGAACCTTGGATCAAGTTGTGGACACTTCAAGGATACAAAAAGGATCTCTAGAAGACGATCCAGAAGTTTGGAGACGTTTGGAGCAACTCCATAAATTGAAGAGGTACATTGTGGGAGTTGTTGTCCCAGACCCCAAGAGTCACACCAGAGCCTCTGAACCCTTGGCTGGTGCTGTGGACAACTTTCCTGAATCAAACACTTCTGAAAGTAAGTGTGACAATGTTACCTCATGGGTGGTCTGAACTCTGGACTTTGTTTCTTTCCAGTGTGACCTTTTTTAACCCTTTGAGCGCTAGTTGCTTCTATACGCTAGAAAGCATTAACTCTTTAAAGATAAAAATATAATCTATTTTTATAAATTGGTTTTGGATTTTTAAACTGTTTCCTGTGTTTTATTTAATTACTGTTTTGTGATATTTGAATGCTTTACACTCTGTCTCCCAAGTTAAGCCTTGTCGCTCGCTGTCAAGCTACCAAGGGTTGAGCTAGGTTTATTTTACTGAGACCTAACTGGACCTAAGTGGAGGTTAGTGGCCTATTGCTAAGTGTAGGTACTTACCTGCCCTCACCAGTAACCCATTTTCCAACACATTCAATTAAGGCAGATATGTTATAAGAATTGTTCATAACCGGTACTGAACAGCCAATAAACCACCCATCACTAAATGAGCAGGCATTGGATAACTGAAGATATCTGTCAGACACTGCAGGTCAATTGGAGGACTTTATTCTAGTCCATGACTATAGATTCCTAATATCTATACACTGGCCAAATCTTTACATCTCACAATGGCTTTCATATATAAGATGATAATAACAATGCACATCCCAGCAGATCTCTTCACGTTTCTCTACCTCCAGAAATGCCAGGTCTGATCCAGACCTATACACTAGGGAGCAGATTTACTAAGATTTTGTATAGGGCTGCATTACTTTTGTGACACAGCCCAACCTAAACTCATTTTTGGTGTTTACTAAGCCACAAAACCACATTGCATGGCTTTGCGTAGTTTAGTAAACACAAAGTAAACAAAGGCAGCCCGTATCACTGTCTTACTTTACCAAGGTGTTCCATGGGAAGAGCTTAGGCATTCTCATACTTCCACCCATGGATTTTGCCATATTCCCAGATTAACCACTGCTAGTAAACCTGGGAATGCGTCAAAATGTTATGCCTTTCCCAGTAAGGCATAACAGAATAAAAACTCTTTATTTCTCCCTTTTGTTTCCTCATTCTATGTTTTTAGTATTCTGTAGCACACATAGAAAGAGAAACATGCCTCTACGGATTTTGTGTAGGAAGAAGTCCCTTACTGCCCAAAAACAATACTGTCCATAACACAAGCAAGCCTGCATTTGCACTAGGGAGCAAGCAGTGTGCCAGCACTAGGAGACAGCAGAACTGTGCCATATCTTTGTAAATATGGTGCATTTCTGCTGTCTACCCTTCACACAACACATCACAGCACAGTAAGTTGCCTTACTGTGTGCAGTTGTGTAAAATGTAAGTCAATCTGCCCCAATTTGGCTGATTGGACAACCCAGTGCAGTAACCAGCTACACAGACTATAATCATAAGAAGTACCATAAAGGTACCTGCAGAGCTGTTTAAACTGCCAGTGCACTGAAAAACCATAAACTGTATGTTTGTGTCTCTCACACCTCATCATCCACTACACTGGTAAGCGTTGCATCTCATAACATGATAACCACACCTTGGTGGTCATCATGCATTTACCATATGTGCATCAACAAGATTTGTTTTGGTCTTTGTTTCTATCACACTTCGGAATTATAAAAGAAAAGGTGCTTCATTTGTGTTATATCCCATAGTAGATGTTGCAACACTTGCACAAGTAGTTTACAGGTATTTAAATTTTTGTGAATTTGAAACAAATTGACATCCTACAGTATTTTTTTGCACTCCGTCTAAGCAAGGCCACTGGATCTATGTAATTTGGCGTCTGTAGTGTTTTCTGCATAATTATGATTTTTTTGCATTTTCCACAAAATCCATCATATGCCGCATAATCTGCAGATTTTATCAAAATACAAATAAACTTTGTTTCAGTTCAAACAGCTTAATTCATATAAAAAATGCTGTAACACATGCTGCCACGCACTGGAAGGTCCTTCGCAATGGTTGACTGGTAGCCTTTCTGTTACTTACAGCTGTATGTGGGTGTAGAACCTATACTAATGAAGTTGAAACCATTACCCAGGTAGTGTTAATATGTAAAAATTAGAAAATAATGAAGTGATACATCACAAAATGTGCCGATTTAAGCTGCATAATTTATGTTTTCCTGCCACATAATTTAATTCACATTGCTGCATGATTTAGGCCTCCCCTGTTGCACAATTCCAGTGGTCCTGCTTGTACCCCAGAGAGATTGTCACATAGTTCACTTTACAAAATCCTGTCCCTCTGCAGTAAAAGAACTATGTAGAAGAACAAGCAGAAATGTATCAGAAGACATAGCTTAACATTTAACTTGTCTTGGAACATGCAGCAAATGCAACAAGGTAAAAACAAAGGCCGATATTTATGAAAAATGATGCACAACTAGCGCAGTTGTAAGTCTAAATTTTTAATGCAAGCTAATGTCATTCCCTAGCGCCATCCATGAGCCATATTTAAAAAATGACGCACACTGGTACTACAGAATGGTTAGCGTCATAAATAATGACACTAACCAATGAAACATGCCTTAAGGAAAAATTATGCTAATACAGCAAAAGTGGTGCTAGACCATTTTGTGGTATGTATTTATCACACAAAATGGAATAGCGCAATTTTTTACAGCATTAGTGTAAAAAAACAACACACAAGCAAGAAAAAGAAAAATTGACACACAAGATGGAGATTGCAGGCCAAGAGAGACCCCAGGGAGACCTGAATCACCCAAGTATAAGTCAAGAGGGTTCAGCAAGGTTCCAGGAGAAGTTGAAGAGGAAGCACAAGTCTCGCTTTAGTGAGGAGGAGCATGACATCATGGTCAGAGAGGTGACAGAGCACCAACACAAGCTCTTCATCACCTCTAAATTGCCAGTGAGTCCTGCCTTCTGCGCTACCTTTGTGGCTGCTGTGGTGTTTGGGGTTGCTGCGGTGGTGGTGGAGGGACCTGTTGTCATTGCTGACATCGGCGGCATGTGCCAAGCTGAGGCAGTAACACTTCCATGTTGTCCTGGAGATTGCAATTGCTACTTCTGTGTGTTTCCCTTAAGTGGTGGTGTGTGAGTCTCTTTTTAACACCTGGTCTGACCAGGTGTTAAAATTTAACGCTAATCAGTCTTTGTGTCATTTTTTGGGATCTGCTTCCTTAGTATGCATCGTTTTTGCATGAGAAGGTAAATATGGTGCAGGAGGGCTAGCGTCATTTTTTTTAATGAAATGCCTACCGTGCATATCATTGTCGCAATATGACGCAAGGCCGGTTGGCGCTCCCAAAAAATGACGCTAACTCTGATATTTTGACACCAGACAGGTCTAGCGTCAAAATATAAATATGGAGTTAAATTAGCGCTGCTTTTGTGTAAAAAAAAAATTAAGTAAAGACGGCGGAAACTTTTCAAAAATATGGGCCAAAATTTAAAAGCACTGTTATTATTCATTCACCTTTTCAGCTCCCGCACATCTATACTGTGCCAGCTGCCTCAATCTTTTTTGGAGGGGGCAAAGATTATTATGGGCTGGCCCGCCCCTCCAATGCCTGCCGCCCTTGGCTATGGCCCTCAACCCCATCCAAAAAAGATGTAAATCCGGCCCAGAATTTTACGAGGAAGTGATTTTGTCCCTATTTTTCACATAGGCAAAACTGGTCAGTGGAGAGTTATTAAAACATGACTGACTATGATTTTACCAGTGTTTATGTTTTGTTACAGAGGTTTTACAGAAAGGGATTGTTTGATGCTCCATAATCATTGACAGTGTCACTGCTGCAAACATATAGATCTCAGACATTACAAAAGACATATCACCAATTCAATTCCATCTATCTATTCTGCATTGATGCTTCTTTCTGACTCTGTACATCACTGGACACAAAAGCACCTGCATCTCAGAGCACACATAGCTAGAGAGAAAATGTGACGAGAAGTAGGGAGCAAGTATGCAGTGGCTTCGCACAATTGAATAAATCACTCACAATATGACATTAAAAATACAGAGATTGGGCTATGGGTCAGCTCCTTGCTTGCCCCTGTCTGCCATGCAAAGATTTGTGGACAAAAGCGAAGAAAACGCAGAATGTGCCCATTCACAGGGAGAAAACTCTCTGTGGGATGAGGACATTTCTTTTGTTAACAGAGAAAACAAACACCCACTTTGGGAGTTTGTTTTCACTAAACAAAAATGTTTGCTGAGTGGATGCTCTAAACATGCTAGGCACACCTGCACTGCTCTGAATTGAGTCAGTGAAGCAGCAGCTCCCATGACAGCAGATAGATTCCCACCCTGTAGGCAGGGATTTCTAAATAGAACATAAGGTCTTCTGCCTGGATGGAAGAGGCTATGCTCTAAGATAACCTGGCAGACCTTGTTTACCATCCTCCAGGGTCTGAATTAAACACTGTGTGTGGAATTTCTATAGCGCAAACGCAGCAGAAAGGCATCAGAGCACTGTGCAGCATCGAAGGCAAAGACACAGTCAATGTGAGATTTAAGGAGCAGCTGATTCCTAACAATGGAAGTGGACTGTCACTGAATCATGGTGTGGTGCTCTGTGGGGCTTGTCTATTCCTTCCAAGCAGTGGCAAAAAGTGGGCTTAGGTGTGAACAGTATGGGCCATAATGAGAGGTTGGCTGGAGATGGACAGTTCACAGCCTCATATACACTTCAAAGGGCTTTTCCTCTTGCACAAAGGAAACTGATACCAGGCCTGCCCTGCCTTTTGCCACACCCAGGCAGTTTGGAGTTTTAACAGGTAAAAGTAGAGAACTCTCCAGAATCTGATGAATGTTAGGATTATGACTTACTCCACACAAAGGCTGGCACCAGGTATAAATATTAGACATCCAGAGCAACTCATCAGAACAGTTCAGCACCTGTGGAAGTTACAGAATAAGGATTGTCCTGCTGCCAGAGGATTGCCCTGCTGCTTGACGGACTGCCTTGCTTTGTGAGAAGAAAGAATGGACCTGCTTGCCTTCATTCTTGGCAAAACAGAGTCAGTTGGCTGATCTCCTGTGTGAGCTACAGGGGCACAAAGAGCTTCAGATGCCACCCTGCATTTGCCCAGCTGACCTGCTACAATTGGAACTGTCTGAACCTGCAACTAGAGCTGACTAAAGCCCTCTTGGAATGAGTCCCTGATCCCGTAGCTGGCTTCAGAGTGTACACCTCTATGAGAACTTGGGCTGTTGGTTGACTGGGGTGTGAACCCTGGTCAAGCAACAGCCACAATCCCATGTAGGATGAACCACAAAAAGTCACCATAATAACCTGTGCTTAACCCTGGGCAGCTAGGCACAAAAAAGCAGTCAGGCTAAACTTAGAGGCAATGTGCTAAGTATGTATCCAGTACACAAGCAGCAATACAGTAAAAGCACAACACAATAAAAATCTCAAAGCAATTTAGAACAATAGAGAACATTTTAATAAATTATTTGACACCAACACCATGAAAATTCAATTAATAGAACCGGAGTTCTGAATTTTTACATTTTAAGTTTCAAAATAGCAAGTCCTCAGCTTTAGGAAAGGTCATCAGGGCACCTTTAGGATCACAACCAAGTCCTCAGGATTGGAGGGAGACCTCTTGGGGGTTCAAGACTCACTCAGATTGGGTTCAGGTATAGATTTATGATGGTGGGAGCCTGTTATGTCCCTGTGGCTTACAACAGGAGACCAGCTGAACTGGCCCTTGGAGTCACTTCTGGAGTCCTGGGTGTACGTGGTGATGCAGGGCTCTGCAGCAGGGCTGGTCTCTGAAGGTCCCAAACAGGCTCCAGACAGCAAAGCAGTCCTTCCAGGTACAGCAGCAGTCTGGCAGAGTGCACAGCAGGGTACAGCAGCAGGCAGTCCTCTGAGAGTCCTTCCACAGGTCCAAGAGTGAACTGAGGAGCAGGTCTGAGAACACTCTTTTTAAAGCTTGGCACCCTGCTCCTAGAAGTTACCTGCATCCCCTGCCCTGGCTCCTAGCTGGCTGCACTGACAATACAGGGTTGTTTAGCCTATTGTGTGGTAGCAGAGCACAGCCTATTCATTTGCAAGTGGGACTGTGCTTAGCTCCGCCCCCCTCATCAAGTCAGTTAATGGCCCATTCAGGCTCTGCTAATCACCCTATTGTGTGAGTGTCTGGAGTGCATTCACAAAGTCCCAACTGTGAGTTACACCCAGTCATGTGACCTAAGGAAGGTTACAGGTACAGACAGCTAAAGGCAGGAAAATGCTAACTATTCAGAAGTGGCATTTTGCAAAAATGTGATAATAAATACGACTTTACCATTAAAGAGGGTTTACCATTACACATTCATAGGTACCAAACATGACATATCTACCACCTCTGGTTTAGGAATTACAACTTATTAACTTTAATAGGGAATCCCCAATGTTACCCTATGGGAGGGGTAGGTCTCTCAGTAGTGAGAAAGCAAAGTTGTGAGTTTTTCACTCCTAGGACATGTAAAACTAAAAAGTACATGTCAAACTAAAAAGTACATGTCCTACCTTTCAATTACACTGTACCCCGCCCTACAGGCTATTTAGGGCCTACCTTAGGGGTGACATATGTAATAAAAGGGGAGGTTAAGGCTTGGCAAGGGGGTTTAAATGCCAGGTCGACATGTCAGTGGGACACTGCCTTCAGGCTGCAATGACAGGCCTGGGACAAGTTTTAATGTGCCACCTAAGTGTGTGTCACAATAAGTGTTGTAGGCCCACTGGTAGCATTTAATTTATAGGCCCTGGGTGTATGGTATACCACTCTACAAGGGACTTACATGTAAATTAAATATGCCAAGCTGGTATATGCCAATCAAACCATGTTTAGGGGAGTGAGCACATGCACTTTAGCACTTGTTAGCAGTGGTAAAGTGCACAGAGGCCTAAGTCCAACAGAGCAAAAATCCAGACAAAATGGAGGCAAGCAGGCAAAAAGTTTGGGAGAAGACCACCCTAAGGCTGACAGGTCTAATAACCTCCCAAAGAAAAGGTGAAAATCCTGAAATTTGGGCAGCTCATAACCTGTTCGCACCGTAACTCTGCCACCCACGAAGACCACAAACGCGTAGATCCATGAACTCTGCTCTTTGCACCATCAATGATGTTCAGCAGCGACCTTTAATGAGAGACCTGCACTTCATGCAACAGACTGCGATGACTGCCAACGCGAAGGTAGAGCAACCATCCGCAGCACCTGATGCCCCCTTCTGCTCTACGTGTTACAGCAAAGGTCATTCACGATATTCATCTTCCTCCTTGCAGCCTACACCAATACAAAAATAACTCTTTGCAACAGACTTAGAAGGAGATGAGCAGGACTAACCTGATCTCTGTATCCGGCTGGTTCTCCATCATGGTCAGCCTGAACTTGTGACTTTCCCCAGTCTAGCGTGACCAGATGACCACGAGTGGTGCTTTCTTCTTCTTTTAGGCACTATTTAAAAAAAAAAAAAAACTCTAATATTGTATATCCCTGGTTATACTGATTGGATTGTTGACATTATAGCATCATTTTGTTGATTAGAATATATGTCATTTGTTTTTGATTGTTTTGGAAATTTTCTTTTGTTCTGTTTTCCCTTTATTTCAGTTTGTGTGCTGCATAAATACTTTACATATTGCCTCTAAAATTAGACCTGACTGATTTTGTGCAACGTTACCAGTGTTAAGGGACTGTTTTTGGTTCATCCTGACAAAGATTGTGATTGTTGCCTGAGTGGGGCTTCTATCCCCTTCAAGCAATAGCACAATTTGTTACAATGTCCATGAGTGTGCATACCCCTATCAATAAGATTTGTCAAGCTCAATAGATCACAATTAAAAAATGGACACCCATTGTCTTAGAAAACGCTTGTTTTTCCTCTTTAAACGTGTTAACCTCTGCCTTGAATTCGGAGACATGATGCACAGTTTAGTAATCCTTTTTTGAGCTATGTTGAAGTGTTGCACATGACTGTAACGCATCTGAATCTCTGCATGTCTTTTTAGTAAAAAATCAAGAGGATGGAAATGTAACCGCTATCGTGAAAAGTAATGAGATGCTGCTGGTATAAAGAAGAGAAGAGAGAATCACTCTGAAAGGGTGTTGAGTGGATTTCTCAGAAAGAAATTCAAGCCCTGCAAATAACTGTATTTATACCTTTCCGGGTAGAAATGAGTTTTTGTCTTTCATAGCGGTGCTTGTCTCTGCTGCAAACTTGTACAACTTTGTGCAATGAGTGATGCTGAATTATAGAGCATATTTCTTTTATCTTTTCACTCGGATGAGGAACTAAATTCGGACCATCACAGGATCCAGAACGGAAAAAGTGGTTAAAATAGAAAAGATGGGCTGTGCTCTAGTCTTTACCTGCGGTGCCTGAAAGCAATCTCAGGCCCATGAGAGCACCGGGGTGCAGAGGCCTGAATGAAAAAACAGGACGAGATGAAGGAGTTTAAAGAAAAAGAAAATTTCGATGGCGTAGCTATCCCAGATGAGTCGTCCTTAGGCAGGGGTCAGTGCGACGAGCTGGTGGCAGATGTCTGGCACGCTCCTATCACGCGATTCTATCATGCTGTATGCCTGGCGGTGCCCTCTGGAGAGCTGGCAGAGTTCAGGTCTGCCTAGACTTTAGTACCCTTGAGAAGGGTGACATCTTGACAAAACCTTGATGTTGATGGATGTCGCCTCAGAGTCCTGCATCAAACAGTGCCATCAGGGAGAAGCAGCTGACAGCCTGGATCAGACTGACGAGAAAAAGGGTTGAGGGGGGAGAGAGAGGAGTGTGAAGGGAGGGGCAGCACAGGTATTGACTCCCTGAAGGAGGGGGAGCTATTTCTCCTGCTGTCCATCTCTCGGTCGCAGGAAGGCGGCAGATGAGAGGCAGCGTTACATATCACAGCTGACACATCCTCGCTCCGTTTTGTTGGCACTATATGAGAAGGCTATCTTTCACCTGCCAGAAATAGTTTATTTCAGAGAATTTACTGAGAGAGGTTTTAACAGCCCTCCTGACTCAGTCTAGTTGTACCACGTAGAAGCAAAGGTGCAATTAAGCTCATCGGGGACAAAGTGAAACTCCATACACAGGATGGTGGGTCAAGGAGCAAGCAGCACATCAAACCCCAAACCCTTCCGAAGAGGAGCCGGAGTCCGCAAAACACTACATAGGCTTTCTTAGCCCCGGTTTAACCTCGCTAGGATTTGCGGATCAAAACCAAGAATGCACCCTGTACAAACTATGGAGAAGCATGGGTTGACTACGTCCATGAAAATGGATGTCACGCTCAGGACACGAAACGAAATTCAGTTCTAGTATCTTAAGCAACCCATTCCTGTGCTGCAGGCTACCCTTGTCGAGGTGACCCGCTGCCTCCTGCACCCCAGTGTTCCGCGCATCCTGCCCCTTGCATCAGAGCTATGCCGACCGGTCCCACAGCAGCATTTACCAGGACCTGAGAAGACCTCACCTGCCCCATAGCCCAGACCTGCAATTTTAGAATATTTTTTACCATGGGATTGTAGAGCGAGAGGGACGCAGGGACGGGCTTTGTAAAGTAGATCTTTGGACCACTCTCTCTACCTAAACAGTCACACTTACAGAGCAAGAACATGTTGCGACATCCAAGAACCATAGCACCTTATGTGGTTCTGCAGTTCTTGAGCCCATAGCTATGGGCTGTGCATTTCACTCACTAGGGGCTGCCTTCCTCCTTTGTGCTCCTGAGCTCATAACTGCTGGTCCTTGCTCCTCTAACTCCAAAATGGCAATCAGCTGCCCAAGGGTTAGCAGCTGCCTTTAATAGACCTGCTCAGCAGCTAGTCTGGTTCAGGTTTTCTTTCCTGTTTCTTTCCCTTTACGTGGTTGTTTCTTCCTTGATTCCTTTCTGGCTTTCCAACTCCTTTTTGTTTCTGTCGTGGTGTTTTATGTCATTTCCTTTCCCTCTTCTTTTACTATATAAAAGCTGATGTTTGGTTGGAGGGTTCATTGAAACAAAGCTGTATGCATTTGCTTGTTTGCTCGCTCCCTCCTCACTCTTTACTCCATCTCCCTGGCTTTCTTCACTGGTGTAAAGTCTTTGTCTACCAAGGAGGTTTTTTCATATTTTTCTTTTTCCTCCTGAGAAGGTGGCAGCTTTTCAAAGGCACTTGTCTAGCTCATATTTCAGTGTATGGTGACACTGTGGCTTCTGAGAATAGATGCCCATACATTGGACAGCAGAAGTCCCGGATCGGATTGCAGGTAATTGTTTAAACCTGAACAAAACGAAAACATCCAGACCCAAAATGGAGAGGAGGGAAAGAGGGTCGGCAACAAGACTGGGGGTTGGGGTTAAAGAAATGAATCGTTGAGAGAAGTGAGAGATGGGAGGGAAACAATTGATTGTAAATGAGAAGAAATAAAAAGCGACATCAATAAAGTGGGTCAGATGTGAGAGAAGGAATTGTAGTCTAAGTGTAAAAATGAAAAGATTACCTTGTACAATGATAGACAAAGAGGGGAAGAATAGCAAACTGAGGGAAGTTAGTGGATGAGTGGTGAAAACATTGCATTTTGAAAACAGGAGAAAGAATTAGTAAAATAAGAGACACTGGATGAGATAAAGGAAAGCAAACGAACATGCTGGAGGACTGTGGTGAAACTGGAGGAATAAAATTGATACAACCTTTGAAATGGCAGTGAGAAGGGAACTAGGAGACTGAGATAGGAAGAGAAGAGCTATGTGGAGGGAAGAAACAGACTGGGAGTTATTGAAGAGGACACCTATTGAAAGAGAAATAAATAAGGAGACATTTGATGGAAACTGTGAGAAACCTCTAGGAGAGAACAATACATAAAGGTTATAAAATGGAGTGAAATATGAAGAGCAGGTGAAAACTGAAAGATGTAGTGCAAATAGAATCTGGTAGAGATAGAAGATAGAGAGATAAAAGGTGAAAAGGGAAGTGGGAGAGATGAATAAAAATAGGAAGTGGAGGTTGAAGTGAGATAAAAATTAGTCTGAGTTAAAAGGGAGAATGAATTAGAGATGCAGGCGAGTTGATGACAGTGATGAAAATTAAGGGGTAACAAATAGGTAAAAAGAGAAGGTATCTTGGTCTCAGAGAGAGTGATGAAACATGAAAGAAGACTGGTAGGTGGGTTGTCACTTGCAGTCTATGAACCAGAATATGGAGTTGATATATTTATTAAAACATTTGTTCATATATATACATTTATTTTAAGAGTTTTCGTCTTGTAGTTGCAGTGTAGTATACATGTTTAATAGGTTTGAAAGTATTAAACCATGGGTACTCACAAACTTTTTGTCGCGGGCCAAAATTGCAGTATGGTTTGTGGCCGAGGGCCGCACTGAAGGGCCAGTGGGTGGGGAGTGGGGTCGTGGGCGGGGCTACTAGGGGGCACAACCCCCCCACCTTTTTTCAAAACATTGCTAGACAATGCTGCATTTTGAAGCCAGATATAACTACAAATCTACAAAGAGGACATTTTGAAAAACATTTTTATTATCAGACAATAGTGATCTTAAGAGGCATGGCATATTGATCCTTGTGAACTGGATATTCAGCCCCGGCCCAGTGCAGCACAGGTTTATCTGAGTCCGAAAAATAGGTATGTCAAAGGAAGACATACTAAGAACTTATTTTGCACTTCATGGCTCTTATTAGGGTTCTGTAATCTGGTATTATGTCTGAAACGGCAAGCCTTAAGAGCTGATCCAGATATAAGTCTGTTAGTTTATTTCTCTTCAACAGTCCCATTGTGGAAAACTAACTTTCACAAACATATGTTGACCCAAACATACAAATTATTTTCTGGGCCACTGTAAAAAGAAGAGGAAATTTGTCAGAAGGCACAATGTTCCAGAATTCTTCTGGTGCCTGCCCCAAAAAAGATGCTTTGAGAGATGAGTTGTGCTGCATGTCTATCAGCTCCATTTGTGCTTGTGGTCTTTTCACACCAATAAGGTCAACAGCATCAAGATTTCATGCACTCACCATCCAGGGGCTTTCAACCAGCCTGAACAGAGGGGTGAGGGTTCTGAATTGAGAAAATCACCTTTTGATCTCCCCAGAAATTTCCTCAAGACATGCACCAAGATTTAGCGTTGGCAGCATTTCTTGTGCATTTGGAAACCTCTGAGTCACAGCCAACAGTTTTGGAAATTGGGTGAAGTCAGTAACATCCAGTTCTTCTTTGAATAGCACAAGTTTGCTTTCAAATGAGTAACTATCCATTCATCATGGACCACACACGTTGTTGTTTGCCTTGCAGCATCAAATTAAGAGCATTGAAGTGTGCAAATAGATCTGAAATAAAACGGAGCATTAAAAGCCATTTCACATCCTTTAGTTCTGGGAATGTTGGACCTCTACTGTTTACAAAGTGTTCAATTTCAGGAAGCAAAGCAATGAACCGCTCCAGAACTTTCCCTTTGCTTGGCCATCACACTTCAGTGTGCATCAAGAAGTCTGTATATTCAGCTTCAGAATCAAGCAGCATAGCCTTAAAAAGTCTGTGGTTAAGGGCTTTGGCATGAATAACATTAAAAATGTTCACTGCCAGTTTTAGGACGTTATTCAGTTCTCCATGCTTTAATTTTGCACACAAAACCTCCTGATGAATAATGCAGTGGTAGTCTATTACAATCTGTCCAGTGAGCTTCATTTTAGGCAGAGAAACAAAGCCTCTGTCATGGCCTACCATAGCAGGAGTGCCATCTGTTGTGATGCTGACAAGAGTGTCCAGTGGTATGTGATGTGTTTCAAAGTAGTTGCAGATACTGTCCAGAATATCTTCTCCTCTTGTGTACTCTTGCAGTGGTAGAAGGCACAGGAGCTCTTCTTTGGGATGAAGCGATTGGTCCAAATACCTCACCCAAACTAATAAGTGGGCCACATTGCCTATATCTGTGGACTCATCCATGGCAAAGCTGAAGAACGGTGACTCTCTGACAGCTTTGATCACCTGCTCCTGGACATTTTCACCCATTGCCTCTATTCTGCGTGCACAAGTGGAATCCGATAGCTGTAATGCACCGATTTCTTTTAAAATGCTGGATTTGTTGCTATAGTTTTCAAACAAAATTTCAGCTTCTGAAAGGAAACATTTCTTCACCAGCTCTGCCTCCGTGAATGGCTTCTTATGTTTGGCAAGCAAGCAGCATATTTTGAATGATGCTTCTGTAACAGCCTCAGATTCCGTCATTTGGCAAAGGAAGAGCTTCTGCTGGGAAAGAAGTGTTTGCTTTAACGATGCCACTTTTGCTGAACGCAGTTTTGAGTGCAATGGGAAGTTATCACTATAACTTGCGTGTCGAGTTTTGTAGTGCTGTTCCAGGTGATGTCTCTTAAGAACATTTACTTTCTCTTTGCAAAGCAAACAGGTGGCTTTCTCCTTTGGCCATTCAACAAACAAGTACTCTTCTTCCCATGCTGCCCGAAATTATCTGTTTTCACTCTGTATGGATCTGGGTCGTTTGCAAGGCTTGGTAGCTGGACTGTAGGCCATTGCAAAGGTCTCAGGCGGGTTTGTGCAATGAGTATCAAGGGTCAGGAATCAGATTTTCCCCTCACAGCCGATGGACCGACACCACTTCACAACTGACTGATGAGCCGACACGACTCACGACCGACCAATGGACCAACACCGCCTCGCGACCGACCGACACCGCCTCACGACCATTTGACCAACACTGCGTCTCACTACAGACCTATGTGCGCAACACCAAAGTAATATGAAGTGATGTGTAAAAGGGAACGATGCAAACCGTGATCAAACATATAATTGTTAACACACATGCTGGCCTTTGCCGATTCCCAGAGAACCATTGTTGGACTTTTGCTTATGCAGGGTCATCCCCAGACTTTTTTGCCTCCTGCCTCCTATATTTTTCTGACATGTTGCTGTTGGCTTTTCAACTCTGAGCACTTTACCACTGCTAACCAGTGCTAAAGTGCATATGCTCTCCTGTTTAAATTGTATGTAAGTGGTTTATCCATGATTGGCATATTTGATTTACTAGTAAGTCCCTAGTAAGGTGCACTAGAGGTGCCAGGGCCTGTAAATCAAATGCTACTAGTGGGCCTGCAGCACTGGTTGTGCCACCCACATAAGTAGCTCTGTAATCATGTCTCAGACCTGCCCCTGCAGTGTCTGTATGTGTATTTTTACACTGTAAATTCGACTTGGCAAGTGTACCCACTTGCCAGGCCTAAACCTTCCCTTTCCTTACATGTAAGGCACCCCTAAGGTAGGCCCTAGGTAGCCCCAAGGGCAGGGTGCAGTGTATGGATAAGGTAGGACATATAGTAATGTGGTTTATATGTCCTGACAGTGAAATACTGCCAATTTCGTTTTCACTGTTGCAAGGTCTGTCTCTCTCTCATAGGATAATATGGGGGCTACCTTTAAATATGATTAAAGTGTAGATTCCCCTAGAGAGTAGATGGACAGGTGGAGTTTGGGATCCCTGAACTCACAATTTAAAAATACATCTTTTAGTAAAGTTGATTTTGAGATTGTGCGTTTGAAAATGCCACTTTTAGAAAGTGAGCATTTTCTTGCTTAAACCATTCTGTGACTCTGCCTTGTTTGTGGATTCCCTGTCTGGGTCAGTTTGACAGTTGGGTTGTTTTTCACCTCACACCAGACAGTGACACAAAGGGAGCTGGGGTGTGATCTGCATTTCCTGATTAGCCATCTCTGCTAGGAGGGAGGGGTGGAGTGGTCACTCTCATCTGAAAGGACTGTGCCTGCCTCTGACAATGCTGTCTCCAGCCCCCTGGTGTGTGTCTGAGGCCTTGCCTGGGCAAGGCAGGATTTCACAAGAAGGTGTGAGTCCCCTTTGAAGAAAGGTGACTTCAAAGACTAAAATGGGTATAAGAAGGGCACCCAAACTTACAAACTTTAGAAACACTTCTGGAATCAAGGGGAACCTCTGCCTGGAGAAGAGCTGATCGCTGAGGAACAAGTGCTGCCCTGCCTGTGACTGTGCTTTGTGGAGCTTTCCTGCAGTGCTGCTTCTGCCAGAGTAAGAGGGCAAAGACTGGACTTTGTGTGCCTTCCATCTTGAAGAAGAAATCTCCCAGGGCTTGATGTAGAGCTTGCCTCCTGTTGTTGAAGTCTCAGGGATAGCAAAGACTTCTTCCTGCCAGCACCTGGAGTCTCTGGAGAGACCCCTACTCTGCTCTGTGGTGCCCTTCCAGTTCCTGGGACCCTGAAAGGAGAGGCTGGCAGCCTAAGGACAAAAATACACGCACCGAGCGCCGTGCGGAGAAAAGATCGACGCGAATCCGATCGCGGCTGAGAAAACGACGCGACGCCGGTTCCGCAGCTGAGAAACGACGCCGCAGGAAACGCGACCGAAAAACCGACGCCCGGAGCAGGAGAAACGACGCGCAGCATCGCTGACGGAGGCTGAGAGATCGCACCCTGCGCCGCGGGACTTTCGGATCGTCGTGTGGCTGGCTTTTTCAACGCGCACCGCCGTGCCGAGTTGTTTTCGACGCACACAGCCGTGCAGGGTTACTTTCGACGCACACCGCCCGTGCGGGGTTATTTTTGACGCAAACCAGGTACATTTTTCACGCTAGCAGCGCTAGTGTGGTGTTACAACTACCTAAAGACTCTTTTTATTTTAAACCTTAAAAAAATCATAACTTGACTTGTGTATGTTGGATTTTTGTCGTTTTGGTCTTGTTTTGTTTAGATAAATATTTCCTATTTTTCTAAACTGGTGTTGTGTCATTTTGTAGTGTTTTCATTAAGTTACTGTGTGTGTTGGTACAAATACTTTACGCCCAGCACTCTGAGGTTAAGCCTACTGCTCTGCCAAGCTACCAAGGGGGTAAGCAGGGGTTAGCTGAGGGTGATTCTCTTTTATCCTAACTAGAGTGAGGGTCCTTGCTTGAACAGGGGGTAACCTGACTGTCAACCAAAGACCCCATTTCTAACATTGGTGACCAGCGGTCGGGATTTGGACTTGTATTTGTACTTGACAAACAGTAATTAAGTGTACACTACTGTTTTGATCTCAGACCACTACGTGACCACATACTACTTGTCTTGTGATTCTGCTTTTTGTTCTCTGATGTCCTCCTGGAAGTATTGCTAATATTTTTGGACTTTGGTTTTTGGTTGTGAAGCCTTTGCAGAATGGAAGTCAATTTCTGGCATCTATTTATGTATAAAAAGTGGCAGCTTAAAGCATTCTGCATGGAAAGGGGACTGGCTGTGAACAAGAAATCCAGAAGGGAGGATCTTGAGTCAGCCCTGTTTCAGTATGAATTGAAACGTTGTCAGGCAACACCACCAAATGACTCTGAGGAGGAGGACTACTCCGAAGAGGAGGGCAGCGGCTCTGAGGAGGGAACAGAAAGAGATGATTGGCTCCTAGCTCGAATCCGGAGTCTGGAAGAGCTAGATGCAGAGCTTGAGAGGGCTGAGGAGCAGAGAGCCTTAGTCCTGGAAAAAGAAAGGATTGCAGCTCAAGAGCTGAGCTGTGAAGAGCTGAAGCTGGAGGCCATGAGGGCTGAACCCAGTTCAGATGGTGGCAGCAAAAATCTTGTATCCAGTACTGCTGAAGAAGTGCACATGCCCAGAGAGGTGGTGCCCTACTTGAAGGAGGGAGTTAACACACGCCAGGAGGTTCAGGGGTATGAGGTAGCTCCAGTGATGCACAGGGTCTCTGAGGTAGATTGGGGAACTGGCATGGGGAGTCATATTCCTACTGGTGGGAGGGACACTCTACTGACTCTAGTTGAGAGTGACAGGGAGAGGGGTTCCCCCCAGGTAGAAGTCCTGGTTATGGAGTGTGAAGACATCCCAGAAGAGTGTGGGTTGAGTGTCAGGGACAGTCAGGTACTGTCTCACCAGTCTCAGGAGGGTGATGTGGGGTGCTTGTTCAAAGCAGAGTCACTGGATGGTTGGGTGAAGGGTACTTTGGTTAATTCATGTGAGGGGCTGAGTGATGTAATTGCTGGAGAGCATATGTCTAGTCCTTATTTTCCAGAGCTATGCCAACACCAGGTGGAGTGTGAGTTCTCTGACCCCAGGGAGCTTACAATGGAGGCAGACTTCTGGGTGAGTACCAGAGAGTCTGAAGAGGCATTTGGGGGTGCTCCTGAGAGGAGTGGTCTAGGTAGTTCCCAACCAGGTGAGGTAGGGAAGGATTGTAGTGTCCCAGGTAGGTCCCAGTGTAGTGGGATGGGTGAGGGACCCCATGTCCAGTCTCAGAGGAGAGGGAATGGGGATGGGTTGAGGCCCAAGGTGCCCGAGATCCGGTCCCAGGTCCTGGAGGGTTCCCTGCGGGAACACCAGGAGGGGAGCCTAGCCTGTACCATAGGGCCATCTGTTGAGGGAGACCCCACAGTGTCAGGAGAACTTGGGGGGGCGGCTGTAGCCAGCGTCCCACCAGTTCTGGTGTCTGGCAGTACCACTCCTAGTGAGGGGGTGCAGAAGTCCAGACAGAGGGTTGAGAGGGGGTTGCGGACCCCAGTGGAGAACCTGGAGGGTCAGGGGTCAGCTCTGAGAGCAGAGCCCCCCACGAATGACCTTGGTGAGACCATTTCTGGGTTGGGGGGAATCCAGACTCTGTCAGATGGGCAGAGGTCAGGAGACCTGCGCCAGCCAGACTCTTGTGTGGCCCTTCGGGACAGTGTGTCCCTTGAGGGGGGTAAGTGTGCCCCCCTGGAAGTCCTGGTGTGCCAGGCAATGGTTCAACCGCAGGGTGGTGACTCTGGGTTGAATGATCAGGTTCAGGGGGTAAACTCTGACCTGATGGGAGGTAAGTGTGCTCCCAAGGAAGTCCTGGTGTGCCAGGCAGTGGTTCAACCGCAGGGTGGTGACCCTGGGTTGGATGACCAGGTTCAGAGGGTAAACTCTGACCTGGTAGGGGGTAGGTATGCCCCCCAAGAAGTCCTGGTTTGCCAGGCAGTGATCCAGTCTGTGGGTACAGACCCTGGATTGGGAGGCCAGGTTAAGGGTGTCCCCCCTGACCTGGAGGAAGGGGCTACTGCTAACAGTGCCCCTGCCCTGTTGTCTTCTGGGGGGGCCACTCCTAGTTGGGTGGTTCAGGACCCCAGAAGAGAGGGCAGGGGGAGGGAAGCCTCACCCCTGGCCCTGGTCCAACCTGAAGGTACAGACCCCAGGTTGGAGGATCAGTTGCAGGTTAACATCCCTGCACTGATGGAAGAATTGTGCAGGACTGCTTCTACAAGCACCCTGACAGTTTTTGACTCTGGGGGTGCCGCTTCTGCAGGGAGGGTACAGAGCCCCAGAGGGGAGGACCAGGGTCAGGTTGTCATCCCTGACCTGGTGGAAGAGAGAGTGGTCAAAGGGTGCCAGGCACCTGGGGCTACCACCCCCCACTCTCCACAGTCACAGTGGTTAGAGAGGCCTGAGGTCGGGCTCTCATCCCTGACAGTTGTCTGGGGCCACTGTGGCTTGCTGTCCTGGTGGACAGAGTTGCCCCTGGGGGGGGAAGGACGAGAGTCACACCCCAGGGGTGGAGTGGGCAACACCACTGTGTTGGCCCTGGTGGTACTATCTGCCCATTGCAATACATCTGTGAGCAAAGTAAAGTTAGGTGTTGCACAGATGGTGTCTGTAGATGTGGAGAAGGGTTCCCCATGGGTTAGCTTAGTGGGCCCTGAGAGTATGGACAGAGGGATCCAACTGGAGTCAGGAAGGCGTAGAACTGGAGCATGCCCCTGCTGTTGTGGGCCTGGATCCCTGTTCTATCGCCCCAATCAGGGAAGTACATCAAGGTATTGATTGTTCTCCCCTGGCTTTAGGCTGGTAGGGGGTCGTGTTGGACTTTTGCTTATGCAGGGTCATCCCCAGACTTTTTTGCCTCCTGCCTCCTATATTTTTCTGACATGTTGCTGTTGGCTTTTCAACTCTGAGCACTTTACCACTGCTAACCAGTGCTAAAGTGCATATGCTCTCCTGTTTAAATTGTATGTAAGTGGTTTATCCATGATTGGCATATTTGATTTACTAGTAAGTCCCTAGTAAGGTGCACTAGAGGTGCCAGGGCCTGTAAATCAAATGCTACTAGTGGGCCTGCAGCACTGGTTGTGCCACCCACATAAGTAGCTCTGTAATCATGTCTCAGACCTGCCCCTGCAGTGTCTGTATGTGTATTTTTACACTGTAAATTCGACTTGGCAAGTGTACCCACTTGCCAGGCCTAAACCTTCCCTTTCCTTACATGTAAGGCACCCCTAAGGTAGGCCCTAGGTAGCCCCAAGGGCAGGGTGCAGTGTATGGATAAGGTAGGACATATAGTAATGTGGTTTATATGTCCTGACAGTGAAATACTGCCAATTTCGTTTTCACTGTTGCAAGGTCTGTCTCTCTCTCATAGGATAATATGGGGGCTACCTTTAAATATGATTAAAGTGTAGATTCCCCTAGAGAGTAGATGGACAGGTGGAGTTTGGGATCCCTGAACTCACAATTTAAAAATACATCTTTTAGTAAAGTTGATTTTGAGATTGTGCGTTTGAAAATGCCACTTTTAGAAAGTGAGCATTTTCTTGCTTAAACCATTCTGTGACTCTGCCTTGTTTGTGGATTCCCTGTCTGGGTCAGTTTGACAGTTGGGTTGTTTTTCACCTCACACCAGACAGTGACACAAAGGGAGCTGGGGTGTGATCTGCATTTCCTGATTAGCCATCTCTGCTAGGAGGGAGGGGTGGAGTGGTCACTCTCATCTGAAAGGACTGTGCCTGCCTCTGACAATGCTGTCTCCAGCCCCCTGGTGTGTGTCTGAGGCCTTGCCTGGGCAAGGCAGGATTTCACAAGAAGGTGTGAGTCCCCTTTGAAGAAAGGTGACTTCAAAGACTAAAATGGGTATAAGAAGGGCACCCAAACTTACAAACTTTAGAAACACTTCTGGAATCAAGGGGAACCTCTGCCTGGAGAAGAGCTGATCGCTGAGGAACAAGTGCTGCCCTGCCTGTGACTGTGCTTTGTGGAGCTTTCCTGCAGTGCTGCTTCTGCCAGAGTAAGAGGGCAAAGACTGGACTTTGTGTGCCTTCCATCTTGAAGAAGAAATCTCCCAGGGCTTGATGTAGAGCTTGCCTCCTGTTGTTGAAGTCTCAGGGATAGCAAAGACTTCTTCCTGCCAGCACCTGGAGTCTCTGGAGAGACCCCTACTCTGCTCTGTGGTGCCCTTCCAGTTCCTGGGACCCTGAAAGGAGAGGCTGGCAGCCTAAGGACAAAAATACACGCACCGAGCGCCGTGCGGAGAAAAGATCGACGCGAATCCGATCGCGGCTGAGAAAACGACGCGACGCCGGTTCCGCAGCTGAGAAACGACGCCGCAGGAAACGCGACCGAAAAACCGACGCCCGGAGCAGGAGAAACGACGCGCAGCATCGCTGACGGAGGCTGAGAGATCGCACCCTGCGCCGCGGGACTTTCGGATCGTCGTGTGGCTGGCTTTTTCAACGCGCACCGCCGTGCCGAGTTGTTTTCGACGCACACAGCTGTGCAGGGTTACTTTCGACGCACACCGCCCGTGCGGGGTTATTTTTGACGCAAACCAGGTACATTTTTCACGCTAGCAGCGCTAGTGTGGTGTTACAACTACCTAAAGACTCTTTTTATTTTAAACCTTAAAAAAATCATAACTTGACTTGTGTATGTTGGATTTTTGTCGTTTTGGTCTTGTTTTGTTTAGATAAATATTTCCTATTTTTCTAAACTGGTGTTGTGTCATTTTGTAGTGTTTTCATTAAGTTACTGTGTGTGTTGGTACAAATACTTTACGCCCAGCACTCTGAGGTTAAGCCTACTGCTCTGCCAAGCTACCAAGGGGGTAAGCAGGGGTTAGCTGAGGGTGATTCTCTTTTATCCTAACTAGAGTGAGGGTCCTTGCTTGAACAGGGGGTAACCTGACTGTCAACCAAAGACCCCATTTCTAACAACCATGTTATAAAAAGTATTTTTTGCAATTATGCTTGTAACTTGCTAGGTATCATAGAGTGATAATGAAGCCAATGAATGGTACACGGGCCCCTTTTTAGAGATTGTTTTTTTTCAGCGCACTGGGTCACACAGCAATAGAAATCAACTGTGCACGAAATGCCAGAAACCAAACTAATACAGGACGGCAGCATATTTTAGGGATGATAGATTAGGATTCAAGACATGAAACACGCAACAGGCAAGTTTCCTGCTGCAGTGGTGGTACTTCTTGGGTGACAGCCCAAACATATGTACCCATACCTCATCAATGGAACAATGCCAGGACAGTGTAAACCAGGTGACTACATTAGTGCACTCTTTGGGTTTCAGTGTCAGTCACAAGAAATCTTTGCCCGCATTCAACATAGGATATCTTTGGGACCAGAGATACATATGACCACAGCAAATGTTGCAACATCAAAGAGAGATTCCAGGCATTTCAGTAACTGGCTTACCGCTACCACACATCACAGTCGGTGTCATTGAGAACAGTTATGAAGTTGATGGGAATGATGGTATCATGTAACAGCTTGATACTGTATGCTTCGTTACACATGTGCCCAAAACAGAGCTTGCTAATGAACCAGAGGTGTCATGGATAGGGAGCATTTAGGGAGAGTCAGTCACAAAGTGAAGCAGTGCACAGAAGATAGCATGACAAGTGAAAGAAGATTTAGACCACCAATCTCTATAATAGCCTCAGTGGAGTATCTTTGCTCTTGAAGTTTTAGCTGTTGGAACCATTACCTGTCACACACATATAAGGATTTTTTTTTAAAGAAGCAAGAGAGCTAGCGACAGGCAGTGTTACACCGCAAAGTCAAAATGTTTTGTCACCTTTTTGTATATTAACAAATACAAGGCAGTACAAACAGATAAAGGAGTCATGCTTCAGTATCTTATTATGCATTTACTATACCTCAGTCTCATTTATGCTGTGAATAAGATGCATTTGTCAGCAGTTCCAGGCATGGAAGGGCCAAAGTATTGAATTAACAACTGTCAGTAATCATGATGTAGGCATTTCCAGTTTAAAAAGCCTTACCTATAAATACACAAAGACAAACCCAAAATTCATTGCAAAGGTGATATGCATCTATCTTTTTAATCACATTATTCACCTCCCATCATTTTTTACATCATCCAACAACTCCATCTAAAAGGGCATTGCATGTTTCAGATGTTAGAAGAGCAATAATGTATTTCTGAGAAGATGAGTTCGTAAACAGGCAACACGTGTTATTGCACAAACCTCATGAATTAAGGGGAAAGAGAACCATAGGTAGGTAGGTCATGTAAACTATTCAAATATGCTGCACTGCTATAAAATCTTTCAAAATATATCTTGGCTACATTACTCAAGAAAGAAGGACCTAAAAGGGGCTTACATTGGCACTGTGCCACTAAATTCAATTTATTTTTCAGAAATTTGGACTTGAAATATGACTTTACAAAGTACTGTTGTGTAGAGTTCCAGCTGCTGAAGGAAATTTAGGCAGGACACACTGTTGCAGGAGTTTTGTTACCATTAATTATCTCTCACACCCTCCACCTTAAAAATACTGATCTGTAATTGATGTTTGGAAATCTTGAATAGGTCCATGCTGGCATTTATTTGTGAGGGCTGGCGCTTATTCTTCTGGCCCAAACATTTGATTTGAGCAAAAGACATATGGGAAAGCTGGAGGAAGAGAAAAAAGAAAAGCGTCACAGTGGGAGAAAGCAGAAAGCTGCAAAAGTGAGCTGAAGGGGCAGGGAGTGGCTGTAAATGAACTAAAGAGGCTGGAGAGAGCTTCAGGATTAGCTGCTTCCATATTCCATGTTCCCTCATTTAATTGCAGCTGCTGGGTGTTTAGGAGGAGGGCTTTGAGCACCGGCACGGTTTCATTTAGCAATTAAGCACTGCGTTGTGGTGGAGGTGAAGAGCCCATTATCTGTTTGTGCCTCCTTCTGTGCCCTGCATTTGGCAAACATACGTTAAAAAAATATATTATATTCTGCCCCACCCCCCCCCCTGCACTTGCCACCCTGCCCCTTTTCCCTCCCGCGAGCCATCACTGCTGGTTATAGATATTTTTTTTTAAAGGCAGCTTTTAACTAGAACCAGCTAGGAGTGAGGAAACAACAGAAACCCAGTAAGGCAAAGCACTCCAAGAGATTTAGCTATACTCAAGTGCCACACCAGGCCAGGGGCCTGGTAAAAAAAGTGTATTATTGTAAGACATTTTCAACAGCCCTGGCTCTGTAACAAAAAAATAAATAAATACATAATAGACCTGCTGCTTAGGTCTGACCAGCACAATATTGAAAGACATCTGGACAAAAACAACAAAATTATACCTCTCTACATTCTAAAGTGCATTGTTTTAATAATAGCTGTCTTACTTGTGTACTACTAGGGAGAAAAATGCCACCTTTAAATGATTTTCCCTATTTTTCTACTGCCTGAGACAAAACTCTGCGCATGCTCGTGAAATAAAACAGCCTGGTGGGGACCTTCGCTCATGTCTGAGGCAAGCTGCAGTGGGGACACATTGGCATTCCCAAACGCACATTTGCCTCATCCAGATTTGTATTCCTGGAACCGGGCCTGTGTCCCATTCACTCACCTTAAACGTCTTGTGGGCAGAGACTGGTGCAGGTGGCAGTTTCTGGCAGCAGGCAGGTGGGCGCTTTGTGGCAGACAAAAGCCGGGTGGAGAAGGTGGCATGAAGAAGACGAAAAAGCCCCATAAAAGTTAGCTGCGAACGTTGACTTTTAAGGGGCTTTGGCTTCCCGCCACTGGCCTTGCTCGTGAGGTCACTGGTAAACATAGAAGAGGGCCACTGGAGCATGCGCAATGAAGCCACTATCGCGCATGCTCCCGTGGCCCTCTTCTATGTTTACGGTGGCCATTGTAGTGTATTCAGACATGGGCCGCCAAGGTAGGTCAGCGGGGCCGCTGGCGGCCCGCGGGCCATACTTTGAGTACCACAGTATTAAACCAATGTACTATAGAATTTATAAGTTCCGAATATTTAAACCATGTTTACCACTGGACTCAAAAAGCTTCCTTTGTGTTGATCTAAGACTGAGATCCTTGTATTTGGTTGAACAGAACAACAGATTATCAAATGTGAATGTCCACAGAACTGGGAAGGCTACCACTTTCAACCACCTTTGTGTCAAAATGTTAGTTTTCCCCACAAGCATCGCAATAGTCGCAATAGTCAAGGGAGTTAACACACATTTATACCTCATCATAAGGACACACCCCGTACGTCACACAATCTGCCATCTGAAGCTGCCTAGATCGCTGATGAAAGCAAGGTTGGCATAGTACAATGTGGTATAAACTCACATTAGACGTCCCAGAAAAGAAAATGATGGTTAGAATTTAAAAAATGAGGGTTTGCACCACCTAAGCACCACACAAGGGGGCACCAGGGTGACACAAAACCTAAGTGTGATTTATCAAGTCACACAAGGCCACCATGGCTTGATAAATCCAGAGTAATGCAAGGCAGCACAAATTGTTGCCTTGCGTTACTCTGTGGCAGGGAAGCATTCGATGGGCAGAGAATGTTTGTTCCCATGCATACACTCATGGATTTTGACACATTCCCAGACTTATCATTAGTGGCAGACCTAAGAACACATCAAAATGCTATGCCTCTCCAGGTGAGGCGTAACAAGGAGAAAATGCCTCCCAGGATTGTTTTTCTGCAGGAAGGTGTCCTTTCCGGCAGATAAACAATCCTGCCTACAATGCAGGCACCCTTTCAACATGACACAAGGGTGCCAACGTTGTGCTCGGCAGCCAAAAGTGTGAAAGCACTAGGTAAGGTCAGGACGCACCGTATAAAGGTACATGAGGTTCATTCTTGCCCTTTCACTCAGTGCAGCGCAGCAATGTAGCTTGCTTCATTGCGCTGCATGAAAGAATGATAAATCTGCTCCCAAGCATCAGGCAACAAGAAAGTGCTTGAATCTTCAGACTGATAGCCACTTAGAGATGGCATTGAAATTAAAGCACACCATTTTTTTCTGTGGCTTCCACAAAATATATTGGAACTTGGAAGAAAGGCCCATTCTACACAAACCCCCTGGTCCACTCTACATCCGAAATAGAAATCTCTAATAGACCATGTGACTCCAAAGAATAAATGCAAATTGACAAAAGCAACACTAAATCAGTGTAACATGGTGCAATAATCAGACATATGCTTATGTCAAGTTCAAGAGGTACCGCAGTCCTTTCTCTATCCTGGTACCACATTGTACTCTGTTCAGTCCCCCTACCTCAACACATCCAGTCTCATCCTTACACACGGCCACTCTATTAAACCCATTTTCCAATAGGAAAGGCATTTCAGACTTTCAAAATAGTTAAGCAACCTGTACCGAATCATTGGGCATGAAACGAGCGCCCCCACCCTCTACTTTGAGTTCAATTTGGCATACATCAATAGTTTGCTATACATTTGCGATCGCAAACTGTTAACCAGTTACATAGACATCACGGAAGGAGATATCTGCTCAGCAAAGTGGAGGACGCCTTTCCATTTGTGAATGGTGCTACCGGCAGCCTTGGGGGCAGAAAGCATGGGAAACTTTTTTTAATACAGCAGCACTGGTTCATTTAAGGAACTTTTTTTGCTTTTCAAAAAACCTTTCCCATTTGGGAGTGCGAACATAGGGATGGTGGTATTTTATTCCTTACATGCCAACATGCCTTTATTTGTAGTAAATCATGAGGGGTCGCAAACACTGACCTACCTGATTAATATTTATTAGGCAGGTAGTTCTCTTGCCATGTTTGGTATGATTTGGCGAGTGACATCTTATGCTGTGTATATTCTATCATGACTAATTAAGTTGTTTCACTATAATCCAATTCAGCTTCTGTTTCCAGACCCTTAAGTGTCATATTTTGTTTTCAAGATCGATGCTTCAATGTCTCTTGTCAAGGGTTTTGTTTTTGCCGTTTTGTGTCATCTACTTTGAAAGTTCTGCATTTTAACTATCAGTTGTGCCTTGAAACTTCAGGTATTTCCCAGGTGTATCTCTATGTAATTAATTTTTTTAAAATGTTTATCAACCAAGACAGATGGTCCTGGAGTAAGACAAGGCACTGGGCGAGGCTGTCCTCAATTTGAGATGCATGGTCTAAGATCATTTGACGAGGTTTTGCTAATGAGCACTACTTGTGTCAAGTCATTCATAGAGTTGCTTTCTTGAATGTTTACAGTTTTATTGGGGCTCACCAAGCTTTATTTGTTTATGTAGCCGTCATAAGATTTCTTTTAAATGGTGCCCTTTTGGTGGTATGGTTCTGCAAAGCATGTTTAAGGAGATTGAAACAGATCTGCCATTGTTCTATTTTGGTTTGTTGCCTGACAAGATATTTATGTTCTACAGTGATTGTCACTGTTTGGGAGTCAGCAGGGTTTACCTAGTCGGGACAGCAATAACCAGTGATTCCAATCTCAATGTCTCTTGCAAAGTGTAAGGCATGGGACTTACCCATTGTATTCAATTTGCAGTGTCTCACACCAACAAGAGTTCAATTGGTTGTGGGCAGAGATCAGGTGTGATTGTATTCGGGTGACTGCAGTGTGAAAGATTTAAGATGCCCCTGTATATTCTCAACAGTAGTTGGCAGTCTTTGTTTGTTGCACGTTTTTTGGCAGTTTGATCTGTAGATTATGTTCCCTACCTCCTACCAGTGCCATTTCATCATGGTCGATTCTTCTGGACCCTCTGTTTCCTAGAAGCATCACTAGAAGCTATGATGTACTTGGGTCAGGTGGTGCCGGACAGCATACAGAGAAAACAACATTTGCTCCTGTCATACACCTCATCACATAATTTGCTGCTGTGTCACTGGCTGCCGAATCAAAATCAGTTTTCTTTCTTTTGAAGACCTTTGTATCAACAAAAAACTCAAGTGATCACAGGGTAAATGTTAGAAGTGGGGTCTTTGGTTGGCAGTCAGGTTACCCCCTGCCCAAGAAAGGACCCTCTCTCTAGTAAGGGTAAGTCACACACAATCCAAAATATCCTGTGCCCATCCTCTGGCAGCTTGGCACTGAGCAGTCAGGCTTAACTTAGAAGGCAATGTGTAAAGAATTTGTGCAATAAATCATGCAATAACACAGTAAAAACACCACACAAATACACCACACAGGTTTAGAAAAATATACAATATTTATCTGGTTAAAATAAGGTCAAACCGATCAAGATTTTCAATAAGTACAAGATGAACTGTGAATTTCAAGAGTTGTAAACTAGTCTTTAGATAAGAAATAAACAGTTAATGCTTGGTTTGTCAAAGTACCTTGTGTGTGTCAATAATTACATGCACGGGGATCGCAGAGGAGGAGGTTGCATGGAAAAAGAGAGGATGTGCTTTGAATTTTCCGCTGCCCACAGACGATGCGTTGTTTCTTTTCCCGCAACACAGGACTTGCGTCCTTTCTTCGACGTGTGGTCTCCTCACTGGGTTCCTCACTGTGGTGCGGCTATCTTCATTGCACTCAGGGTCAATGCAGGAAAATTCTTGGCACGCGGGGTGAAGTAACAGGCTTGAGTCGTTCCAGTAGCGGGTTGGGTCGGATCTTCTGTTGCACGGAAGGCGCAGCATCGATTCTCCATCCGAGAGTCGTGTTGCGTCGTTCCAGCTCGGCTGTGCGTTAATCCAGTGGGCTGCGCCATAAATTTGCTGTTGCAATGCAGGCACTGCGTCAATCTTCACTCGGAAAGTCGGGCTGCGTCGTTCCAGTTCAGCTGTGCAGCGATTTTCTCCTCACTGTGCAGGCTGTGCGTCGTTTCCAGCAGGCTGTGCATCGAATTCACGGCACACAAGGATTTCTTTGCAGAAGGTGAAGTCTTTTTGGCCCTGAAACTTCAGCAACAGTAAGCAAGCTCTATCCAAGCCCTTGGAGAGCATTTCTCAGCAGTGGCCGAGGCCAGCAGGGCAGCAGGGCAACAGCAAGGCAGCAGTCCTTTACAGCAAAGCAGTCCAGATGAGTCCTTTGGGCAGCCAGGCAGCTTCTCTTGGCAGGTTGCAGGTTCTGGTCAGAGGTTCTTTCCCAGAAGGTATCTTGTCCAGAAGTGTCTCAAATGCGCCTTTCAAGTGGGGGAGACTTCAAAGAGTGGCTTAGAAGTGCAGAAGGTCCCCTTTCAGTCCCATCCTGTCTGCCAGGGTCCCAATAGGTGGGTGGCAATCCATTGTGTGAGGGCAGACCACTGTCCTTTGACGTGTAAGTGTCAGGCCCTCCACCCTCCCAGCCCAGGAAGATCCATTCAGTATTCAGATGTGTGCAGGTGTGACTGAGCATCCTACGTTTGGGATTGTCTGAGTGAAATGCACAAGGGAGCTGCCAACTAACCAAACTAGCTGTGGATTGTTAGGCACAGAAGAACTTAAGTGCAGAGAAATGCTCACTTTCTAAAAGTGGCATTTCTAAAATGGTAATATTAAATCGAACTTCACCAGTCAGCAGGATTTAGTATTACCATTCTGGCCATCCTAAATAAGATCCTGTTACTCCATTCAGATCAGGATCTTCCACTCAAACAGTACATGAGGGTAACCCTACTGTTAGCCTATGAAAGGAGCCGGCCTCAAAGCAGTGTAAAACAACTTTAGGAGTTTTACACTGCCTGGACATATAGGACACCTATATTCATGTCCTACCTTTTACTCACGTAGCACCCTGCCCGATGGGTTACCTAGGGTCTACCTTAGGGATGACTTATAGGTAGAAAAGGGGTAGTTTAAGGCTTGACAAGTACTTTTAAATGCCAAGTCGAATTGGCAGTGAAACTGCACACATAGGCCTTGCAAAGGCATGCCTGAGACATGGTTAAGAGGTTACTTATGTGGGTGGCACAATCAGTGTTGCAGGCCCACTAGTAGCATTTAATCTACAGGCCCCAGGCACACGTAGTGCATTTCACTAGGGACTTATAAGTCAATTAAATAAGCCAATTGGGTATGAGCCAATGCCACCATGTTTTAAGGGAGAGAGCATATGCGCGTTAGCACTGGTTAGCAGTGGTAAAGTGCACAGTCCTAAAATCAGCAAAAACAGTGTCAAAAAGTGGAGGGAGGCAGGCAAAAAGTTGAGGGTGACCACCCTAAGGCTGCCAGGTCTAACTGTAAGTACCACAGTCATTCCACTTCAGACTGCTGTATCAGGTCAAGGTAACAACACCCAGGTACTACGCAAAGTGTAGCGTGCCTTCTACCACATCTTTGTGCGTCAATGGAATTGGACACTGTCCCCCACTGACTTCCTTGGTTGTCCCATTCTCTACCTGAAAGAACCGCAGCTCTTGTCTTGGTCTTCCAGCAAAGGCTGCATAGGATGACAGTGAGTATCTGACAGGCCTCTCCACTGACAGAGAAACCTCAGTGTCTCACGCAGCATAACTTACAGTCCCATTGTCCGGAATACTCGAGATCTATCTCTTAGACTCCACAACCCAGCTGTCATGCCCCATTGGCTCTCTCATCTGGTCAGAGGGTGCTCCCTCTCTTCACCTCTAGCTGTAGATCGAACACCCCATGAACAATCAATCATCTTGTTGGTTGAGCCTCTGTTGTCTTCCTGAACATCCCTCATCCATCACTGTTGGATTCACACAGGACTCAGGAGGTGCAGCAGATAACTCTGCAGAAGATCAGTTCCCCTACAATGGTAGAACCAAAATGTTAAGAAATCATGCTCACATCAAATAAGGAAGGGAGCATGGTAATGGCTCAACTTATCTACTACAAGGAGCAAGATTGGAAGAATGTGGAAGTTCAGGACTTCACTGTGATCCCTGCCACAAAGTATCCACATAATATTTTTGTAGTTATGTTATAGTTGATGGCCAAATGTCAGTTATGGTTGTGGTTTTATTAGTTTAATGTACCCGAACAGTATTCCAACAGAGTCACACCTTTCTCTCCTATTTTACATGTGGATATTTGATTCACTAGCACAATAAAACATGTTTTTAGTACACATAGGATTTCTGTGACATCAATTACCTTGAGATGCTGAAGAGCACTCCCATCACCTTGTAGTAGCAATTCATAGACCTATTGCCCTTTCAATCGTTGATCACAGCATCAAATAAAGCAACAACCAAGGGCACAAATTATCTCCAGTGTATCCCATAAGTCTCCCTGCAGAAAGTTTACCTTGATAATAGAAGCTTCATAAATATCCCAGCTAGGAACTTCGGAATTATGACTCAATGCATTTTTCCTTACTCTTGTACCCAACTTCAAAGACATGATTAATGCTTCCTTTCTCCATCGCCTATTCCTGATAGACTAAATATTCAGTGATCACACCCCTTCTGAAAATGCCCTCAAGAGTGTTGCAAGTGTAGCCATATACCAAAGTTGCAATTTTAAAGTGAAATCACAGAATAAGTGTTCAAAAAATAACTTAGAAGTACCTGGTTTCATAATGTATTCTATGGCTATCAAAGTGGTTGTGTGCCAGTCAGACACATCAAATACGTTCTGGTAGAAATCTTGGTGGACCTTCTTGTATCACATTGTGAAATTATCCACTAGCTCCTTGCCATTCTGACCTGTCTGCTGCATACAACATGATCGGCAACCACACGCATCTCAGCCTGCAAGAAAAATTATAGCCATGTCTGACAAAGCTGTATATTGAATTCAATCATTCGCATGAACTCACACCGTCAGGTGTGCACATATCCATTGTGGTCTGACAGGCGATCATGCTACTTAGTGTTCTACGGGCCTCCTTGCTGTTCTTACACAAGTTCAATGTCTACACTCTGCCACTGCTGTTATTAATAGGAACCACTACCCACTGTTTTAGAAGCAGCCAGGAGGCACCCAAATCCAAGTCGAGGTGTGCAGCTGGTCTGAGACTCAAAGAAACATTAGCAGTTGCATCAAACATGATTGCTTCTGTAAAGAGAAGACATTTCTCTGCCTAAATGAAGGAAAGCCAACTGTCCTTATGTGGGGCACACAATGATTTCCCTTTCATTCCCATAATCCCATGTACTTCTCCAAATCACAGTCAAAATGTAGTGTAACATGTTGGCAACCTGGATTCTTTGTTTGACTTTGTAATGTAATTAGGCCCTGCCGGGTTGCTATGGGTTGTCAATGCAATAACCCTCACCAATGAAGCTGACCTCAATCAATTCATGCTTGACTACTGCACTGCACCTATGCTGGGATGAATAATAATCAAAAACCTGCAGCCGATCAAAAATCAATCAAGAACTGTGACAGAACCTAAAGATGCCCCACCACGTTTCCTTATTTTGGAGCCTTTTCATTGACTCCCCTTACATAAAAGGTAAGCTTGTGGTTCATGAGGGCCATGTACAAGGCAGTTTGTGGAAAGCTTATTCTGAAAAAGGGGAAAGGATTACATAACTCCCAACAATCTGTAATGAAAAGAGTTTATATAAGTATGCCCTTTAAAAACGAGACAGAAATACACCAATGGGTCATAACCTCCAAGATCCTGAGGCCCATATTTATACTTTTTGACGCACAACTGCGCCAACGCAGTTGTGCGTCAAAAATTTTAACGCCGGCTAACGCCATTCCAAACCACCATGCGGGCACCTTATTTATTGAATGACGTTAGCCGGTGCTGCAGACTGGTGTGCGTAAAAAAAAATGACTCACACCAGGCAGCGCCGGCGTAGGGGAAAATGGAGCTTGGGCGTCAAAAAATGGGACAAGTCAGGTCTGAGGCAAAATTTTGGCCTCAACCCGATTTGCGCCATTTTTTTTTTACGCCCAACCCCCATTGAAATGACTCCTGTCTTAGCAAAGACAGGAGTCATGCCCCCTTGCCCAGTGGCCATGCCCAGGGGACTTATGTCCCCTGGGCATGGTCATTGGGCATAGAGGCATGTAGGGGGGCACAAATCAGACCCCCTATGCCACAAAAAAATTACAAAAAAAATACTTACCTGAACTTACCTTAACTTCCCTGGGATGGGTCCCTCCATCCTTGGGTGTCCTCCTGGGGTGGGCAAGGGTGGCAGGGGGTGTCCCTGGGGGCATGGGAGGGCACCTCTGGGCTGCTTCTGAGCCCACAGGTCCCTTAACGCCTGCCCTGACCCAGGCATTAAAAAACAGCACCCATCAGGCTGGGCGACGGTTTTTAAGGCCTGCCCCCTCCTGTGCGTCAAAATGACGTCACAGTATAAATATGGGGCACAGGCCTTAAAGTCATTTTTTGGAAGGGAACGCCTACCTTGCATATAATTAACGCAAGGCTGGTTCCCCCTTCTAAAAAATGACGCACATGGTGGAACTTTGACGCCCGCGGGGTCGGACGTCAAAGTATAAATATGAGGCAGTGTTTGCGCCGATTGTGCGTCAAAAATTTTGACGCACATTCGGCGCAAAGAGAGTATAAATATGCCCCTGAGTGTCCACTTTCGAAAATTTTGTGTCCGACCTTAAAATACACCATCAGTGTACCACAAATCCAGGAAGGCTTGAAGGCTGATTTTTACCTAGTGCATTTGGTTTGGTGCATCCCTATTCTCTGATCTAGAACTGGGTATCTTATGTATACATACAACAGCCAAGACTTACACCACAGAAACATAACCTGGCCAAAGAGTGCTACTCAATTGCCTTCTCATGGTTAGGGGCTAAGGCACCTAGAATTTCATTTGTTGGCCTGTACAATTCGGCACTACATGATAGAAGTAGAAATAAACTACTTTTCTATTGTGCTAAAATCGAATAATTTTCAATCTGGTTAAGCACTCTGAAGTGGCTCTCAGGACACATGCACATTAACTGATGTTAATCAGAGAGGACTGTGCATACTCCAGTGCCAAGACAAAGGGTAGTATCAATACTCGTATATGTCAAAGCCAATCAGACATGCTTGTGCCTAAACACATGAGGCTTTCTTGGAAGCTCATTGTCCGAAAAAATACAGCAGATGTAACTATTTCATTTTAATGTGATGCCGCCATCTGGTTAGGTCATTGTAGCACCCATTAGAAAATTCATAGAGAGCTATGTTAGCCATATTGGTTAAGCAACAACACACCCAAATGCACTTGTACAATTCCTACTTTTTAAATGGTGTACAGAACTAATATTTTTTCTATATCCCTATATTATTCTTCAGAATTGAAAAGGAAACTGCTCCTTGCCTGATCAGAAGATAGGGTAAAGAAAATAGAATAATCTACATAGCTCAATATATGAGAGGAGAAATGTTCACAAGTCAGTCAACTGGATTGCGTTGCTTGATTTCTAAATTGATCAAACTCATGGAACAAACATGTTCATAACATGGACCTCTGGACGACCTCAAAAACTGTCAGAAGGATCTGGATGTGCACCTTCTTGCTAGTGGTGTAAAGTTGACCCATAGCTTATGTCTAGATACAAACAATTAAAATGTAGTTCCCTGTGTGCTATCCGTAGAGGATGCTGATACTTTCACCTTTGAAAATTTATGCACCAGGGTTGTGTGTGGTCTAACGTCTTCTTAGGTCAGACTTCTTTCCACAATGTTCTACTTCAGCATGATTCTCTGTTATCCATAAAAGAAAACTGTCTCATTATAGGCACTCCCAAGCAATATGTACATTTGATATGTTAATATATGAATCCTGGATCGCCTGGGGTCTCTGTCTCTCTCCTGCGCAGTCCTAGGTGTTTATTGCACACCTAGTAAATACCAATCATGCGGCGTGTGGTATTTTCAGATTGCAGTTTACACATTATTACCAGTTAGGGAACTCAGGATGGGGAATAAAGTGTAAATTGTGCATGTTTTCCTTGCTAACAAAGTGGGTAGTCCAGTTTTAGCCCAGTCTACCTTCAATACCTACAGCAGGATAGCCAGATAAAATCGGGCATGCAAACATTAAGGCTGGGCGCATTGTTTTCTTAAATGAGCATGATCTCATGTAAACCCTGATTATTGGGTAACGTATAGTGCATATATTTTCTGCTTCCTTTTTGCTCCTCGTGTCATTTTCTCTTGTGTTAGACTTGGTGGAAGCAGAAATTGTCCTGAAGAAACTGTGCAATTGAATGTGTGCTGAGGCCACAGAGACTGGGTGACTTTATACACTGAATGGACAATACATTCCAGCTGGAAGTCAAGGGCAATTTTCCTAGAGATAACTGCTCACATGTAATATGAATAAAATACGTAAATTTTCACACGAATTACATGTTATTCGTGTAAATTGTTATTATTATTGTTCAAGCTTACGTAAAACTTTCAACCAACCACGAGTTCTGTAATGAAATCATGAGTTAGAATCCTGATTTCGGCAAAATAGGTGTTTGGCCCTAACAGGGGATTTGCGTGGGTGAAGGAATGGCCACCCTAATGTGGTAATGCTAGTCTCAGTGTAGGCATAGCCTTTGCTTTCTGCATTAGGTTTTTTATTTTTTAGTAAGAAGCACTTGTACAACGTTCCAGTGTTTTGCAGAAGCCTAGTAATGGGAAGAATTGCCAGTTTTGCAGTCAAGCATCAGGAAGCAGCTTTTATAATCTGCATACTAAAGAAAACATGCCTGGAGGGGAAAAGTGTTAACCTGTCACACTGTGCGTGTCCCAAATGCAAATAATGCACTAGAAAGCTTCTTGACTCTTTCAGAAGGTTCTGCACTTGTATTGTGTAAGTATTTCAAACACAAGGAGCATTCTTTCCATGCATGAGTAACATGCTGTGTTGATCAGATTATCGTAAAGTATTTGGAAATCTCAGGTATATGGCTTACACGACATTAATGTATTTAATTAGGCTGTATTGTAAAGGTCATAGAAATACAAGTACCATTAAAATAACACCAGAACTTTACAACTTCTATAGAGTTTTTGTTTGCAACGACCTTTCATTGTAGATTGTACGTACAAATACATTTTTTTTTGCTGTCCCTCTTTTTTGCACTGATTAAGGGCATGCCAATGCAATACCACATTATTCCAATAGGCATACAGGTATGTATATGGAAACATAGGTCCTGATTTTGAGTTTGGTGGATAGGGTTACTCCATCACAAACATGACGGTTAGACCTGCATCTTTTAGCGTAGTTTCCCCAGACTTTTCGATTTTGACCTCCTGAATTGGGTATGTGATGAGCTTCGTTTTTGCTGGTTTTAGGAGTCTGTGCACTTTTTTACTACTGACCAGTGCTAAAGTGCATGTGTTTTGAGTCTAAAACATGGTAAAATTGGCTTCTCCAGGGTTGGCATATTTGATTTACTAGTAAGTCCCTAGTAAAGTGCACTATGTGTGCCCAGGGCCTGTAAGTCAAATGCTAGCAGTGGGCCTGCAGCACTGGTTGTGCCCCCACTCCAATAGCCTTTCAAACATGTCTCATGACAGCCATTCCAGAGCCTGTGTGTGCAGATTAAACTGCCATTCTGACCTGGCAGGTGTACCCACTTGCCAGGCCCAAACCTTCCTTTTTATTACATGTAAGTCAACCCTAAGGTAGGCCCTGCTTAGCCCTAAAGGCAGGGTGCAGTGTATTTAAAAAGTTGGACATGTACTTTCAAGTTTAACATGTCCAAATAGTGAAAAACTCTTACATTTGTTTTACACTATAGCTAAGACGATCTCTCCCACAGGCTAACATTGGGGTTACTTTGTAATTTCCAATTGGGAAAAGATAGAAAGGAAGAAGGACTGCTGAGCTGTTGAGCTGCTGAGTTGGCCTTCTGCCTGCTTTTCTTCCCTCAGAGTGAGAGGACTGGATATAACTTTCTACATCCTGCAATCTTATGTTTGTCCAAGGGTCCGACTGAGTTTGCCTCCTGTTTCTGAAGTCTCAGGGACATTAAAGACTTCACCTGCATCTGCTGTGAGTCCTGCTTTGCCAAGCAGTGTCAAATCCAGTCCTGGGCCCTTCGAGTTGAGTGTGGTGCTGCAACACAATAACTGTCGCAACAACACCGGCACGTCACTTGGAACTGACACATCTTACTGCCGGAACATCTCTTTGCTGCTGGCAGCACTGAAGCTGCGGACACCACTTGCCAACTGCGTGACGCACCGACCCTGATTTACAACACAGACCCGGCTTGGTCGATGCAGCACCAACGCATCAGAACCAGTGCTCATTGCTTCTGGACTTCGAAGCATCAAAAACGTTGCCTGATCAGGATATGATACATCGGCTGCAAGCACGTCGCATCCCCTCTTTTGGATCAACGCATCGTCCACCAAGCATTGACGCACCAAAGGTACTGTCAAAAGCTCTGCGTGACTTATGTATCCTGCCTGCGCTCCATCGTGGTCAGTCTGAACTTTTGGATTTGCCCCGGTCCAGCGCGACCAGATGGTCCCAATTGGAACTATTGACTTCTAAGCGCTGCATTTTGATTTAATCTTTGAAAAATCATATCCTAACTTATGTATGTTGAATTATTGTCATTTTGATCTTGTTTAACTCAGACAAATATTGGCTATTCCTTTTTTGGTGTTTTCACTGTGAGTGTGCACAAATAATTTACACATTGCGTCTTAAAATTAGCGTGATTGCTCTGTGGCAGGCTACCAGATGGTAAGCACAGGTAACTCTTTAGTGTGTATCTTACTTAACCTGACTAGGATTGTGGTCTCTACTTAGACAGGGTGCAAACCTCTGCTAACCAGAGACCAAATTTCTAACAGTGACAACATACTGTTTGCCGTAATACGATTTCATTATCGCCTATGGAGATTGTAATACAGCAGAAATTACATCTGTCAGGTTTGTGACGGGGTAACCCATCCGCCAAACTCTAAATCAGGCCCTTGATACCTGATTACTATCTAGACAGAGTGGTATCATTGGGTAGGTTACTACTCTACCCAATTAAACCAGGACCTGGACCTAGAACTGATGGGTGCAAAAACACTAGACTGTATTTTAACTGCAAGAAAAAAATTGTTGGTAAACTTGCTTTGGGTGTGGATGGGAAGTGCTACTCAGTCCCTGCCATCTGTCCACACAGTCCCTCTTACAGCATAGGTGAGCAAGTAATACACCCCTCTCATGCCAAATCCACTCCTTCACTCTGGCAGCCTCCCTAACCCCCCCACCCTCTCTCTTATAACCTGTCCAGCAGGTGATAAGTGAGTGTTGATCAGGGGCTGCTCCTCCGCAGTGGCGGACGGGCATCGCCCCCCTGAATGAGCCAGCAGATGAAAAATAGCTTGCTATCATTTTATTTTTCATTTTTCTTTTGCAGGTTCAGCCAGCAGGTGCAGAGAGGGGTAGGGCTGGGCCACAGGGAGGTGTGAGGGGGTGGATGGGAGAGTGCACTAAGTGTGCATGTGCGTTTGGCTGGCTGTCTTAGGCAAGCCAAGCACACATATGCACGTAGGTTTCTCCAACCCAGCTGTATACATAGGCGGGCTGGAGAACCAGCACAGACTCCTGGCTTGTGTCTCAGTGGTAGTGATTGCCACTCAGACCAATCCTGACACTGCTTCCATGCTATGTTTAGCATGCAAGCAGCACCAGGATTGCTGGGAAGCCTGTGCTGGTGTCCCAGCGACACCACAAGAGGAGCGAGGCAGCAGGGGATGGCGAGAGGTGATGGGCGGTGCAAGGTAAGTGGTTTATTTAAAAAAAAGAAAATGTTGTTTCACCTGTCGTCCATCCTCCCCACCCACCAGCTCTGTGACATATGCGGCAGCCAGCCGCTGGTGTTAATCACCATGGAAAAAGGAGTATTGTGCTGAATTTCACCTGGAACATCTAGATCTGCATGGGTATTCCCTCATTCCCTGGAGTTTAACTTGTAGTTGCATTGTACTGGTGGTGTGTTACCACACAGTACCATAGTTTATGTTTGGGGACTTTCCAGCCGTCCAACACCATCTTTGTAATCAAAGCCATGTATACATCCAGACTCTAATTCCATCTATAATTTAGCACTCCTCCACACCTACCGTCAAGCACTCTTAAGTAATTGGAAGGAGACAGGAAGGCATTACAAAATGTCTTAACAAATAAAAAAGTATGAACCTAGCCAACAACCAACAGTTCAGTTCAGGGACTTATAGAATTCAGGTGGATAAAAAGCTGATTTAAGGGCTAATTTACGGTTGAGCTGGTGGCACAACATCCATCAGGGTGGCATATGACATTACCTCTGCCACTCTGACAGACTCTCGCCTGCCATATTATGAGATCAATGCTGGTTCTGCTGTTCTCTGAGCCATCAAAGGTGATGGTGTTAAAATTCCAAAACACACTGAAATTTAAACAGAGATGCATCATGAAACCTCATTCAGTGTCTCATTTCTACTATACTACTGTGTGATGGAAATCAGGATTGAAGTGCAGTGCATGAGTACTTCTGATCCTAAATCTGTCATGACAGCACATGTTATAGGCAGGGGCATCTGCTGTCAGGGCAAAGCAATGGGGGGCACAAAACAAAGAAAACAAAAATAGAAATAATAAAACAAAACTTACCTGACACCCGCCGCATCACCACCGCCGCGCCGCTCTTCTGGCTCCACTCACTGCAGGCACAGGCTCCCAGCCTAACTTGTAGCAACCCTAATTCTGCTCTCAAGCTGTGGCAGCATGAGAACAGAGTTAGGATTGGCCTGAACACCCTGGCTTTGTGCTCCCAAGCAGATTGGGAACATGTACCTGATGTCTCTAATCTGGCAACACAGCTCGGGTTGGACAGAGTTCAGTGAGCATGGTCGGTTTTACCGTCCTGAGACATCGGGCCAAACACACATGCATAATAAGGGGAGTGCACACCCCTCCCCCTCCCTGCCTGTCATCCCCCACGGCCCACCTCCTTGGAAAATAAAACGTTAATAAACATGGTTTATTTTTCAAGTTTTGCAGCTGCTGCTGGGGGTTAGGGGCAACGCTCCTCTGCCATAGCGCAGGAGCCGTCTCTAGTTATAGGCCAGAACACATGCATTATTAGAGCTCTATTAATGTGCCAACACTGTGTGTCACTGCTGGGTAGAATCCCCAATAAATGGACAGTGTAGGAGGTCGTTAGTTGATTCGCTAGTGGAATATTGGTGCACACATCAGGTCAGTACAGAACTTGTACTACACTATCGATGACAAGAGTAAACAGAGGGACGAGTTGAGTCACTGTTAGTCTGAACACATCATGAGCACATTAAGGGGTAAGATGTAATGAGATAACAATTTTTATGATAACATCAACATGGTCATTTGTATTTTAATAAACTTGAAATATAAGAACTTTGAGTTGGAGTGTGCTTACACCTGTGGATTTTGTGGTTGTGGCACTGTAAATCAGTGCTTCTAAAATGAGAGACTAGTTTACACAGTGGCAAATGAAAGTGATGCTGAGGCTAAAAATAAGTTGAATGAAAATGCTGATTGGCATTTTCACTTGTATAGTAGTAGGTTGTTGCCTGACTACATTATGGGGGTCATTCTGACCTCGGCGGTAAAAGGAGCTTACCGCCGGTCAGAAGACTGCCATAACACCGCCACGGCCGCGGGAAACTGCCACGGTCATTCTGACCCGCAACAGGCAAACCGCCAAAAACCTGACATCCACAAAAGTCCGCCACACCAACGGCCAGCGAGAAACTGGCGATGACCAAACCTCCACCGCCACGCCAACAGAAATACGCCCATTCCATTCCGACCCACGAATCCACGCGGCCGACTTTCAACCGCGGTATTCCATTGGCGGTACACACCGCCGCGGTCAAAATACACACACAGCTCCAAAACACTGCCACATTGGTCATTTTGAAACACACACACCTGATACGCATACTAACACCACTTCCAAACACCCAACACAATATAAAACACACACCCACATCACCCACAAACCCCTACGACCACCATTTATTGACTAAGGCCAGAGAGAGACACCACCAGCTAGTACAGAGCATTCACAGGCACATAACACCATCACTCACACAACATCCACGCACAAAACACCACACACCACCACACTCACCACACTCATCACCACAAACGCCACCCCACACCTCATCCACACCACCCCATGGCACCCCAAAGACACCCCAGGTTTTCAGACGCTGAACTCAGGGTCATGGTGGAGGAAATAGTTCGGGTAGAGCCCCAGCTCTTCGGGGCACAGGTGCAGCACACCACCATTGCCAGGAAGATGGAGCTATGGCAAAGAATAGTGGACAGGGTCAACGCTGTGGGACAGCATCCACGAAATCGGGACGACATCAGGAAGCGGTGGAACGACCTACGGGGGAAGGTGCGTTCCATGGTATCCAGACACAACATCGCGGTGCAGAAGACTGGCGGCGGACCCCCACCTCAACCCCCAGAATTCACAACATGGGAGGAACAGGTCTTGGCGATCCTGCATCCTGAGGGCCTCGCTGGAGTATGCGGAGGAATGGACTCTGGTAAGTTTAATCTCAACTACTTCATCCCCCCCCACCCACCGGCATGCCAAATCATACCCCCACCCTCCCCCCCGCCCCCATCACACATCCTCCTTGCTAATGTCTCACCATCACAACCCACCCATCCCAACACCAAGCCCTGCATGCGACCACAAACCATGGACACCCCTCACCTAAGCATGCCCACTGCACATACCCATCCCCCCCCAAACCACCGTCACAACAGCCCCCACAAGGGAATGCCAGCACTGGGGTACACGGGCACCCACCCATTGCACGCTATGGCACACACAGAAGCATTAACCATACTCCTATACCCCTGCAGGACCCGAATGCCACGACACCGCCCAGGAGGGTCCAGAAATGTCCATTCCACCCCCAGAAGAGGCCCACAGTGATGACAGCAGCTCTGTCTCCCTGGACACAGATGACCAGCCCGGCCCATCGGGGACCTCGGGACAGTCGGTTCCCCTCAAACAGCCACAGGCCACAGCAGACCTACCCCCCTCTGGGAACACCAGCACAGCACCCACCCAGCGGGCCCATGCCTCTGTCTCCAAGACACGTCAATCAGCGGTGTGTCCACCACTACAGGGCACCCAGGTTAACCCACCACCCCAACAACAACAGGGACCTGAAATTGCAAATTGCAATATCGCAAATTGCACGAGGGTGTGGTCTGGAGTCGCAAATTGTGACTTGCTCGCTAATTGCAAGCAGGTGCAAATAAAATAGGAAAAAACACACCTCGTGGCTCTGAGTGATGACATCAGAACCAGAAAGTACCCCCCAGGGAAGAGTTCACCCAGCACAGACAGCAGGGGCACACCCAGCTAAGAGGAGCAACTGCAGCTATGTCAGCTCAGGCAAGGAGACACCAATGGCAGGGAGGAAGAGGAAACTAAAGTTTTCAGAAAAGGAGCTGGAGGTCCTGACTGAGGAGTGCTGCCTGCACCATGATGTCTTGTTCGGCAAGGCATCAATGAGTGTCCCTGACACACAAAAGGAGAAGATCTGGCAGGACATCCTGGGTAAAATCAATGCGATTGGAGTCAGCCATCGCACCATTGATGAGGTCTGCAAAAGGTGGTACGACCTCAGGTCCAGGACCAAAGAAAGGGTGTCAGAGTGGATGAGGGAGGTGCACGGAACTGGAGGAGGACCATCCACAGTAACACCTCCTAAAGCCAAAGCCATTGAGAGCATGGTGGAAACCACTCTAGAGCCAGAGGCTGTGGTAGGAATTGGAGACCTGGACAGTTCCATCCAAAAGTAAGTAGAAAAAATCACTTATTTATACCACTCAATGCACCATGCACACAACCATAGTACACAAAAGCATGCATCCTCCAGATTTGCTCCATGCCTATATTGCAACCTACAGAACAATACATTATGGGCAATGTAGTACAATAGTCCAACTTTTGATGAATATTTATTGTGATGCACCACACATATGAGAGGCACTGACAGTGTATCCCCTGTGTCCCACAGGTCTCCCACAAGTACCCACCAATGACCCTACTGTGCAGGGAGAAGAATCTGCCACCATCACAGCAGACGAGACAGCAGGGGAGTGCATGACCACACCACTTGTCCACCATGCACGTGAGACCACCGAGGAGACAGATATCAACACTGAGACAGGCAACCTAACACCTGGGCCACAGATGAGTGTGAGTCAGTCACATAGGTCAGCTGGGTCTGGGCAGAGACAGCAACGTCAAACACAATCAGCAGGTGAGGAGGATGTCACAGGTGAACAATTTCTAGGACTGGAGGCATCCTTACTGAGTAGTCACCGCCTGCAAAATAAACATATGCGGGTAATGAACAGGCACCTGCACAGACTGCAGCAGACCCTCTCACATGGTTTTGCCAATGTTGAGATACAATTCACTACCATGAACAACAACATGACAAACCTCCCTCAATGACCTGGTCAGGGAAATGGTGGCAGATAGGGCCCATGCAAGGCGCATTGAGTGCAACACTGCTGCCTGTTTGGACCGGCTGAGTCAGTCGATTGGCTGCCTTGCAACCACTAATGCCTGCCTGTCAAGGCACACCATAAAGCTACAGGCAGAACTTGGGCATTTTGCCGGTGATGTAGCAAGGGGACTAGGGCGCATCAGTCATGCAGTGGACTTAATAGAGACCAACCAGGCAGCAAGGGGCATTGACGATACCCCTCAGGATAGTGAGGACATCTCCAGCGTGAGCAGCGTTTCTGCCTCAGATGCATGCATCCTGCAGAGTAGCAGTGCCAGCCAAGGATCAGGGACCAACCAGGATCGGGCCATGGTGGTCGTAGTCGCAGGAGGGTGTGATTTTGCTAATCTGGGATTTGCTTGAGGCACATGATGTAATTGTGTCAGACATTACATTTGACTTTTTCCTTGCTGTTTAGAAGTCAACAGTTCATTATTACACTCCTGACCTTAAAGGGATTATTGTGTCTTACATTTGTGAGTGTTGTCACTGTTGCCACGTACCTGCCAAAGTAGTGAATTGCAACGTGGTCACGTCTCTGTCTGCCCTCCAATGCGATACTACCATCCCCAGGCTGTCGGTGTGGTAGCTGTTGTTCCTCATCCTCTGAATCTGTGTGGTTAAGGGTGAGATGTAGCCCACATCTAGTGGTGATGTTGTGGAGGATGGCACATGTTGCCACGATCTTGCATGCAGTCTCTGGGGCATACTGGAGTACCCCTCCACTTTTGTTCAGGCATCAAAAACGTGACTTCAACAAGCCAAAGGTTCCTCTTAATGATAGTTCTGGCTCGCTGATGTCCTATGTTGTAGCGCCTCTCATTCTGATTGGCAGGTGTTCGGTATGGGGTGAGTATTCATGGCCTCAGAGCATATGCACTGTCACCTGTATGACAAAAGAGCAGATATGAGCATAGCTTCACATGGTTATGCAGTGACATGTATTTAAAACATCGGAGTGTACTACACAGTACCTAATAAATATCCTTCGCCAAACTCCCCACGTTCTAGGCGTCGGTGTACCCCACTGTGCCTGAATATGTATGCATCATGTGTACTCCCTGGAAACCTAGCCACTATGTCAGTAATTACATTATGGGAATCACATACCCCCTGGATGTTTAGTGAGTAGGTACATTTCCTATTGCGGAACACATATTCCAGATTTGCTGGTGGGCAAATTGGTATATGTGTCCCATCCACACACCCTATTGCATGGGGGTAGTTGGCAATTCTGTAGAAGTCCAACTTGGTGCTGTTAATTTCCTCCTCATTCCTGGGAAGGTATATGCATGTGGACATGTGTGCGAGTATGGCATCTAAGAACAGTCTAAAGATTTGTGACAGGGCACTTTGGGACACCCCACCAGCAAACAGCAATCACCCCCTTGTAGCTACCCTAGGCCAAGAGGTGCAGTGAGCAGAGCAATTGCACATGTGTGGGGATAGAGCAGCCGCGCATTGTCTGGCGTTCTAGCTGAGGTTTCAGCAGTTCAATATTCTCTAAGATAACTGCGCTGCTCAGTCTGTATTTAGCATAAATCTCGTCCTCAGTTTGTTGAAATAGGGTCTGCCTGGTTCAGTATATCCTCTCCTGTCTCTGCATCCTCCTGCTCTGCTGGGCAGCCTGGACCCTCCTCCTCCACGCAATCACATATAGTGCGGCCATTTTGAGAAACCCTGATGCCTTCTGGGTCTGCTTTTCAACTTTGGTCCTGGTTACCACCTGTTTGGAATCAGTGCTAATCTGGGTGTGCAAAACGGGCTTTTTGCAACTACTTGGAATTTGCGACTTCCTTGTACATTCGTTTTGCGACTCGCAATTTGCGATTTCTTAATTGCGAGTCGCTATTTCAAGTCACAATTTTTGTGAGTAGGTAATTGGTCGCATCACTATTTGGGACTCCGAAATGGCATTGGAACATACCATTTCGCTTTTTGCGAGGTCTCAAATAGCGCTGTGACTGATTTGCAACTCGCATAACTTTCGGACATGTGGCCCTTTGTTCTGTCCAAGTAAATCCACGTAACTCCATTTCAGGTCATCAGCCAGCTGATGCTGACTTCTCTGTATTTCTCCTTCTTCATAGTCTAGATGTGATAGGCACAATGTTCACACTGTCACCATCAGGCTAGGGGAAGTGCATTGGCCAGTATCTTTGATAAAGCAAACATGTCATGTGACTTTGATTTTCACTAAGGAGTGGATGTTACCGAAAGGAAGTCATGAATTCAGTGCTGCACCCATTGATAAAGAAATAAATCTACAATGCTACAGATCCGTCCTGATTCTGGCCTACAACAACACTTACTAAGTGAGAGAGGTGGTGTCCCAATGAAAAGATCATCTTGAAAATAATTTTTGTTTTCTGATATTCAAACATACATTCATCAACAAAGAAGTACAGAAACAGCAACTGCAGTCTTTAGGGAGATTCTGACCTAAAGGAGGGATTATGTCAGACAGTTGTTTTAGACATTTTTAATTTATCAGTGGCATTCAAACTGCAGATCTGAAACTTCTTTTAGCTCATGTGGCTCTAGTTTGTAATATTACTTTGTAATATTCATTTGGTCCATTTCGCCCATTTTATTAAAGAGTGTAGTTTATGGTGTCAGGTGTATATGGATAACACAGATCATCCTGGTTTTGCAGTGAGAGGCAGATGAAGGGACTGAGATAAAAGAACATTATGATGGCAGTGAAGGGATGGGAAATGAAAAATGGGCTGTTTGCGTTTTGCTATTGGGCTGTAAAAGTAATGTTCCTTTCCTATATAACAGGCACTCACTCTGGGTCCATTACTTGGGACTCATTACGACCCTGGTGGTCCAATGACCGCCAAGGTCACGGTGGTGGTCGGACTGCCGCCAATGTGGCAGTCCCACCGCCACATTACAACCGCGGCAGTAGGGCTGCCGTCGGACTGGCAGCACTGCCACTTTTCGTTGACACAACGGTGTGTCAGTGCTGACATTTCTAATCCGCCAGGGCAGCGCTGCAAGCACTGAAAAAGCTGGTGGAGACGGGGTTGGCCAGAGGGCCCCCTGCACTGTCCATACACTTGGCATGGGAAGTGCAGAGGCCCCGCTGGCCAGCCCCGTCGCAATGTTCACCATCTGCGTTTCCACCCACTGACCCAGCAGGAAGCTCGTAATGGCCTCGGCGGGAAGGCTGCCACACTGGTGGTAACCTACCGGTCGGGACTTCAGTGGATGGGCTTTTCTGTCTGCCGAAGTCATAAGAAGCCCCTCAGTCTTGTTAGCACACTTCGTATTCCGAGGATACTTCAGAATGATAATTATCCATTGGGAAACAGATCCATCCCTAGTGAAACAGCCCATCACTTTATGTGCACAGTTTTTAACATAGGACCAATGTAATGTCACGCGGCGGCGGCCGCGGCCGCAAGCACGGGCCGCTGCGGCGCGGCATTCGGTAAACACCGCGGCCTGCATGCAAGCCGCAGGGGTTTTTCCTCTGGGACTCCTTCTGGAGGGCACGGACTGTAGTGGCTTGCTATTGTCAAACAGCACCGTGGCTACCGGAAGGGGTCGCCCCTACCTCGGCCAGAGCAGAACCTGCCGGAATCGGGGTCGTTCCCCAACCCTCATCAACTTCGACAGTAAGCCCAGTGAAAACCGTGACATGTAAAGCTCTAATTCAAGCTGTTGTATTCTCTTAAATCCATTATGGAATGACGATCTACATAAATGTGTCTTGCTAAGTTAATACTAAATTTTCAAGGGGAACAAGTCAGGCAAATTTTGTACATTTTTAGAATGCAATGGCTTAGCAACTGTTAAGAAGGGGATGTACCATCTTGCTAAATGGATGTGTACCTGTGACTTGAAAGACCTGACTGCAAGCAAATCTGGTATCCTGACTTTGTGTTGACTCTGCTAATAGGTTAATCTAACATGTGAGCTATGTCCCACACCTGTCCAGGGTATAACTAAGGTATAGAACTCAGTCTTTGGCCTGAAGAGGTTCGCCAAGCATGGTTTCTTTAGTTATATGGGTCTACTGTCCACATCCTAGATTGTTAACATAAAATTCTGGTGGCAAGATAATTATTTGTATAGATTAATAGCCCTGAACAAACTTATTTTTCTGTTTCAGGTGGAGTGTGGCCTACCATACTCCTGTAAAGTTCTGCTTGGATCTAGCACCCAGACCCTTGCACTGACATTTTGTGTGTATTTTAAGTGTGTGTATTTATGATCTATGTATAGTACTTCTGTGGTAGCAAGACTGTGTGTGGTGAGTGTTGGATAGCTGTGTTTTGGATTGCTCCTGATTTAGAATGGCAATAGATGAAGTGCATGATACACCTCCCCAGGCAGTGGAAATATGTTACCTTCATTCCTGAAGCTGGAAAGAGGAGACTCAGACAATGATATGTGGGAGGAAGGAAAATGGCTACACTCAGAAAGTACAAAAATTTGGTGGATGGTAGGGGAAAGAGGGTGAGTCAGCAGAATATGTTTCTAAAGGTAAAGAAGTTTCTGGGTATGGCGTGCCCTTTTGCCTTTTCCTGATTGCTTCTTGAAGTAGGCTGATGACAGCCAGCTGCAGAATCTACACACTTTATTGTGTCCATGTGTTGGATAGTCTTGCTTTAAAGCAGCAATATCTATACCTGCTGTGAAAGCCATCACTTTTCATAAAGACTGTGGCTGCACTACAGCCAAAAAATATATATTTTAAGGGGAAACACCAAACAGGTTCCAGGACTTTAGACACTAGATCAACATCTCTTGTAAACAAACATAAAGATGGGAACCAAATCATGCCACTTTGCTCCATTTCCAAGTTCTTCATGACAAATTAAGCGAGTGCTCCGAAGAGCTGCAGAGGACCATGGCTGTTGTCTGCAGGGTAGTCAGTCTCCCAGAGTCAAGGGGGCATCACCTGATATCTCTGCAACTTGCTTGAAAAGTTATGTCTCTGCCTAGAAGCCTGCTTCACTTCTCAGAGAGGGATAGAGAGGACCTGGCCTTGCATGAGAACATGCTCTCCAGGATGAGAAGCCCAGTGGAGTTCCCAACATAAAGCACCGATAAGAGCTGAATGACATGGGAGCGAAGACAGCACCGACTCAAGTCGTAAGGAGTTATGGGCTCCCCCTGCACAATTCATGCTGTGAATTTCAAGAAGAAATTATAAGAAAAAACAACGGCACGCTGTCCAGTGACCTTGCAACAGTTTTGAAAGAAATAATGTTGCTAATGCCCTATGTATAGTGTTTCCTCTGAGAACGTCCATCGCTACTGATGCAAAGGATCTGTGCTGGCTACAATTGCTGGAGACAGTCCCTTACTGACAAGATCTGCTGCCTGTTCATCCCGGTGGCCTGAGTGAGGAGCATAGCTGCTATCAGTGGTCTCAAACAGCCAAGCCGCTTTCTTGCAAACAGATAACACCGGGCATGAAAAAAAAACAGAGACTGACACTGTATCTTGAACTCATAAAGATATGACTGCTATTAGGAAAGTTAAATTGGCAGTAAGAACTCTCTGGCACGGTGTATAAAAGTACTGGTCTACAGTTTGTCTAACGGTGGGTGGTCACTTAATGAATTTGAGGGGGCAGTTTTATTCCTATGTTTTTTTTTTATCTCCGCTAGACACTGTGGATGCAAGAGGCATCATAGTAAATAGAAGAAAACATCTTGTGTGCCTGCTAGATGGTGTGACACATAGCTGTAACCCTTAAGCAGGTTTGTAGAACCTTGTAGCTTAGTACCCATTAGTTTGTAGTATTCTGGTTTGCTTTTACATTAAAGTGCTTACATTTTTCTATTTAAAACAAGCACAGGCAGGACAACAATGTATTGTGCTTGTCAATTGGCTGTTGATTTCCGAGTCTCTGCCTTCACACTACCTCCCTGTAAAGCCTTTTATTGCTTGTCGCCAGTTCCCTGTGAGTGCTGGAGCAGGTGTTTTAATAAAAATATTAATGAATATTCATGTATTCTGAATAATGGATTTGCACAGAAAATGTATTGATATAGAGAAAAATAATGCACGCATTTGAAAATGTGTCCCCGTGAGTGGCATCAGTGTTCACGAAGTGTACTTATTAATGACTTATTAATATGAAGTATTGAGCTTCTGTTTGATTAATGCAGTAATACGTCATATTGAAGGTTATGCATTATGTCTTAGCTTTATTGATTGTAGGCCTTAACATACCGGAGGTCATGGCCTAGTTGCACGGCTGTTTAATAAAATGGTTGCTTAGAGAATTAAATTGTGATTTTGCCACTGTGCTGACCTAATGTGCTCGTGACGAAGGTCTTTTTCATGAGAAACGTTTGCTAGAAGATGCTGTTCCTATTGAATGTAACATTGTAAATGTAACGTGTGTAAGACTGACTTTCTCGGGAGAAAACCATAGAGACACTGACTAGAGTATAAGCTGCAACATTATTGTTACCTGACGAGCCGGATGATGAGGACATTACGAAAGAAGCCAATCAGCGACATGTGAACCATGAACTAGTAGAAACTGCAGGTTTGAAGTTTTAATTTTATTGGACAAAGTGTGAACATTTGATCCCTTGCACAGTGGGTACTTGGGAAGTAGTTTTAGGAACTCTAACTTAGCCAGACTGCACAGAGAGAAGACGCGCTCATTCATGCCCATCTTCTGTCCTGAGAAGACGTGCTTTTGCCAATTCTGAACTCTGATGCTGAATCCTGATGCCTTGCTGACCAGACTAATGTCCTAATGAAGGAGACTGTCACAGCTTGCTGATCCAAACTGAGGATAGGTATATCGACTGATGAGATCATTTGCTATGTCTCTTTGCTTTTCTTTCTAGGTACCAACCGCGTGATTTTGATAGAGCCATAGTTAGATGTTTTTCCTAATTTGTGTTGACCAAATTGTTTTGTATGAAGCCCAACATGCTGATGATAATCTGGTGTTAGTTAAGGATCCTCACTAATGAAGTCCGATGTATGGAATAACTTTGCTGAATCTAAATGTATGTAATATTGTTTGCGCAGTTGTTCTTCTTATTACTTTGCACCTTAACTTTAGAATGTGCAATTGTTCAAGCTTTGATTAGATTGCATTTCTTTCACAGATTCGGTAAGCGAGTGTTGTTTCTGTATGTTTATCATTTGATTTTGAGATTATCTTTACGTGACATTAGCATTGTTAAAATAGGGAAATAAATAATTCTAACTTTTACCTAAAGGTGTGGTTATTCATGACCTTTTGGTCATGGTGCGTGATAATTACTGACTCCTAATGATTATTAATGCTATTGATTATCATTGATTATTGTGATGTGTTTGATTTGTTATTAACTAATGATCTGCATGTATGGGATATATACGTGTGGACATCCTAAATGCGAGTCAAAAGGTTCATCGACCTATTCCGCCCCCTTGTAAGTTAACTTATTAAGGTCAGATGCGCCAACAAGAGTCAAGTGCAGAAGGGGTGCACTTGACCAGTTTGCAGACTCATTGTAGTATAGTCCTCTGGACAGCAGATACAACTGACCTCAAACAGCTGTTTTTTGTGCAGTAACCCCAGCCTGCCCACTGCACCTCTGAACAGGGTCTGAATAACACATCCCAGGACCAAGTACTCCGCTTTGAGTGCTAACAATAGATCTTCATATAAATGTTCTGACTGGTTCCCTTCAAAGACTGTTAAGAAAAAAAGGTAGGGGTTGGTGGAACTCGCAGAGTTTCACTCCAGTCAAATCCACAGAGTTACATAAAAACTCTGCGTCATTCATGAAGTTCCACCAACAGGCAGGAAATATGCAATTCATGCTGCTCGCATTGCAATTTAGTGCTGGTAGCATGAGCAGTATTGAAAAATCCATGCAAAATGCACCTTGCACTGCGCAAGATTGCAAGGCCATTCAAGTTGATTTTGCTGCTGTTCAAGTAGAAAATCTACTCAAGTAGCAGAAAACCTTCTTGAATGGCAGCCCTCTGACCACAACAGCTCATGCCATCTGTGACTGCCCATGACTGCCTACATTAGAAAATCGCCCTAGGGTTGCCAAATTTCACTCAGCAACTCACATTTTCTGAAGTGTAATGGGTGAAAAGAGTAACTTAGAGTGATCAGAATTCCGCCATTTAGGTAGGCGCAATAAAGCACTCCATCCACCGCTATACAAAGTTGTTCATACCTGTCTGATCTGGCCCAATTTAGCAACAGCAGCAGAACTATCTGTTCAGGGCAAAGCCTAAACTGAAAGCCAGAGGTTGCTCTGTTAATGTGGCAGATGGTAAATTCTGGAACATGCTGCTATTGGACAGTTGTTTAACATCAATATTTCTCAACTATAACTTTATGTAAAAGGACCATTTACAGATATATTCCGCTTAGTGCGCTGAATGTGGTTTGTATCACTAGGCTACATGATACTTGAATTCATTGATCCCTAATTGATACTAGTGTTATTTACTACGCATTTTAAATTCATTCAGGGATTATAAAGGCCCGGGAAATTTCAGTCATATGAATAATGTACTTCCTGATTCTTTTCTGGTCTTAGTTCTCTAATATATTTTATTATGCTGATTACTACTATCTAATGGAATGTTATTGTTTATGTCATAGGGAGAGATGTACCACTTGGGATTTTGGTAATTTTAATATTAATGTTTTAGCTTACTGTTTAATAGCCTTGAAATATGTTGTTCACTGGCACTACATGATCTATATAAAAGAACAAACTAGATGCACATGATTGTTTGTTAGAGACTCTGGGGCATATTTACAAGCTCCTAGCGCCAGCTGAGCATCAACTGCGCCATATTTACACAGCGGTGCTAAGCCACTTTTTGTGGCTTAGTGCCGCCTTGTAAATTTCAGCCTCTCTGATGCAGGAGAGCATGCAATGGGTTTTGCTGTGTGCGTTCCACTGCAACATCCCTTGCTGTTGATGCTGTCCCAGATTTACAAGGATCATGAATCTGAGGCAGCGACAAAAACTAATGCCACCACAGGTGTGGCGTTAGCATGGCGCAACAAGGATAAATACTTTTATTTCTCCTCGTTTTTGTTTTCTCTATGTGTGCTGCATTCTGAGCAAAACTCCTACACATAAACACTTATTCTGCAGCATTCTGAAGCGCACATAGCAGTGCCAAATTGCCATTTAAGATTGTTTATGTGCAGGAAGCAACACCTTTCTGCACATAAACAGTCCCTTCAACGTAGGAACACTTGCAAGGATGCCAGCGTTGGTAGCTACATTTAGCATTAGCGCTAGAGGAAACACAGTGGTGTGCCATATTTTTGTAAATGCGTTGCATCCTTGCGTTTCTAAAGTGACGCAGCACAATGCTCCCGTATTTGGCACAGCGCCGAGCCACTTTCTAATAAATATGCCCCCAGATATGTTTCTGTGTTCTCTCTCTCGCTGTCATATTTTGAAGACCCTCCCCTCATCATCTCTCTCGCCTCACTTTGATATTTCTCTTTCCATTTCTATCAATCACTCCTCCACCTACCTCCTGAGGTGTTTCAAGAATCATCGACCTAGTGAAATGAGTATGAGCACATTGGCACTCAACATGTAATAGAATAGACATTTACTATCTGCACCTCTAAGGGAAAGGAAAACCAGTAATCTCGCTTGAGTTTAGTAAAATTATCTTTATTCAAGAAAGCCAAAACCTGAAAGTCAATTCAAGGAAGCAGTGAAATTGACGGTCCAGGAACTGCAATGCAAACTAATCATAACATTAACCTTTAAGCCCTGTAGCCAAATGTTTCCTGTTCACCCACGTCCTGCATGAGTCCCATCACTGAGCACAGTGCAGTACCAGATGAATCACTTCAATGCAGCAGCCTCTACCTGAGGCTTACAGCCTCAACCCTTTCATTTTTAGCACTGCTCTTTGGTGGGAAAAGCAAATGGGACAGCATACCTCCCCATCGGTGGAACACAAACCCCTCTTTCAGAGGTGTTTTTTATAGCTTTTTTCATGTTGATCACATAAAGTCTGATAACGGCTGTGATGTTAAGGCAGAATTTTTTTAAAAAAGTTGTTCAGTTGAAGGCCATTTGTGTGAAGATCTGTTATTATCAGACTGTAATAGGCACTGAACAGGTTGTGGCACTTGAGGACACAGGAAGGGGTATGTTTGGCCTTCTACTTTTTATAAACATTTCAATACACAACCTTTACAATACGGTATTGCGTTGATCTGTAAGAATAGCATTTATGAAGACCAAATTAATCTACAGTGAAGGATATTAAATCCTCTCGTTCTCAATGCTGTTTCTTCAGGATACTTTGTAACTAGTTAAGCTGAGCTGTCTCACACTCATATAATAAATAGTTCGTGAGTTGAGTTTCTTTTGTTCACATTTCTAGTTGAAATCATGATGTTCACAACTGAGACCACTTTTACCTCCACCTCTCCTTGTGCATATCAGCAAATTCCCAGCGATGTGACAGTTTTGAGGAACAAAGACGGAACACTACTAGGGAAGACACGGTTTCCCAGCCTTGCACTTCTCTTTTAAAATTCACAATATTTGTGGTATTGTTTTCATAATCACTCTTTTTAGAATTGGTGTGTTGGTAGTGCCATCGTTGCCCCCCTCTGGTCTCTTCCATTCACTGTTGGTCACTGTACACCCTGTCTGCTACCTTGAATTGCCCCATAGGTCATCCGATTAGACACTCCTTGGATCGATGTCTCACCTCATGATGTGCAACACCTTTTGTTGGCTTCTGTTTTGTCCATGGGTTTTTTCCCAAAGTGACTGGATATTGAAGTTGTGGTTCTCAGTATGGGAGGCGAAGTGGGGGATTATTATATTATATGGTGCGGTGGGCATGCACATTTAGCAGTTCTTAGTGTAAGATCCTTTTTGTCACCAAGGTCTCACACAATACTCTGGCTATGTTTCCTCTTCTGATCAATAAGGGCTTATAGGCACGCTCTTAAATGCCTCACTTGAACCATCAGAGGCCTTAATGATTGTCGCAAAGTTAGTAGAGTAATAACATATCTAGACTGCCATGAGTTTGATGTAGCTTTTTTTTTTTCGAAGAGACATACGAGGTACTCAATCACCTAAGCTCCTTTGTCCCAAAATTGTCACCTCATTGATACTTCTCTTCATACAGTTCTTATTCTAGAAGGTGTATATTTTGCTACATCCCCAAATAGACTAACCTAGCTGACTGATATCTTATCCTAGTGGACACTTTAGAATACATCAAACTAGCACTGGGTAATATATATGCCCCGAACATTGATGATCTTTTTTCAGATATCTTTACCAAATTCAGTGGTGTAACAAAGGCCCTGGCAGCCCCCGTGGTGCGGGGAGCCCCCAAGCCCCAGGGGAAACACCCAGCACAGCACCTGGTCTGAGTGGATGGGGAGGGGGCCCCTCCATGTGTTTTGTAGGGGGGGGGCACCATCAGTTACGTAACGCCACCAATTGTTCAGTTCTCAAATAGATATCATGATGTGGGGAGATGATGTGAATTTGGTGCTTGATGTGCAATAGGACTGTTCTGGGACACATCCCTCACATCACAAGCAAGCAGCAAAAGTACTACATGATATAATTGATCTCTGTAGGTTAAAAAGATCTATTGCATTCTGCACACCCAGTGTTAAAAGAATACATTCTTTATTCTGTGCCACACAAGACATCCTCCGACTTGATGATTTGTTGGCCTCTCCAGAAATTTCCATTTCTGTGTCTGCAGTGCATTATTCGCCTCACACGCTTTCTGATACTTTACCAGTTACATTCAAGCTAGCCCTTCCACACTGCAGATGTTGTCGGGCCAGTGGTGATTTCCAGCTCTCTTTCTGCTAGACCCAGTGTTCAAATATGAGCTTCAATCTGCAGCTATAGAATATTCCCAGATTAATGTTGGTGCAGTCCCAAAGGATGCCACGATATGGGAGGCCTGTAAGGCCTATGTACGAGGCATGATATAGCGAGTTAACTCATCTCCAGTCTCTTTTAGAGACTCTAGAAATTACGATTGTCCACACACCCTTTAAGATTCATCTGCCGGAGCAGAACCAGCTTTTACTGCTATTTAGAGACTTGGCAGACACAGAGGTTCATCACTTAGGGAAATATGTGTTGGCCATGCTATATGGTAAAGGGGAGAGGCTAGACAAAACACTGGCTTGATTGCTCACTCAGGAGAGAGAGAGAGACACACACACACAGATAACATATTGATAGCATTGAAGGTGAGGACAGAGTAGTGCTGATGAAGGGATCTTAGCTGAATGTGTACATTATTACTCCCATCTCAATGCTACTGGGGTTGCTAGGTCCCGGTGTTACATTACTGACTATGTTGATGAGGTGGCACTGGTGTGGCACTGGTGTGGCTTGAGGACTTTTATTGACAATATCTAGGTCATTCCACCACCCCAGAGAAAGAAATCACTGCTAGTGACTTGCTTGAAGCCTCACTACTGATTTGTATAAAGCATACAAACATGTTCTCATCCCCTCATTGAGGAATTGGCAGAGGCACTAAGAGACGATGAATTACCCCCCTTAATGTGGAAAGAAATCATCTCTCTCCTCCCTAAACCGGGGAAAAATCCCACTAAATGTGCTTCTTACCAACCTCTCAGGTTAAATAATTGCGATAGTAAAATACTTGCTAAAATCATTGCCATCTGAATTTCCCTTTTAATTGAGCGCACAGTCAGGGTTCCTGCTGCACATATCCACAACATTAAACCTCTTTGCAGTGATTGATTCCTAGTAATGGACATTTCTGTTTGAGTCCCTTCAACGGTATGGTTTGCCCAACAATCTTCTTTCCCTTATTTGGGTGTTATATGCACAAAATGTGGCTCATATTTGTGTTAATGGTTACCATCTGACATCTTCCCAGTAGTGTGTGGACACAGCATGGCTGCCCTCTATTTCCCTTGATATTCATATTGGCCATAGATCCCTTGGCTAGGCTGTTTCAAGAAAAGCACTCACATAGGGGCCTCAGCTTCCATCACGGTCGCTTCTTACAGTCTATGTATGAGGATGATATAGTGCTGTCTGTAAGGGATCCGGAAGTAAACATCACTCTGCTGATATGTGAGATCATCCAACTTGGGACAAATTCTGGTGACTCCATTGATTGGTCTAAGAAGGACCTTTCTTCCAATAACCAAGAGCACAAAGGGGTCACCATTGAATACCTTATTAGATGGGTACCAGTTCGTTTAAATATCTGGGTATATGTCTACATAGACATCCAGAGTATGTCGTTTGACACAATTATTGTCCAGTGATTGATAGTCTATCATGTCGGGTGGATGTATGGCTTACACTCCCATTGTCTTTCATGGGCAGAGTTGCTCTCATCAAAATGATAGTTCTCCCTAAATTATCATACCTATTCACAAATATCTCTTTACCTCCCATTAAGCATTTTTACCACATTCTGGCACTCCTGATCAAGTTAGTCTGGTCAGCAAGCATAGCTTGGGACTTCCCTGTGGAAAATGGGGGTTCAGAATTCCAGACCCAGAAATGTAGTACTTTGTGGCTCAGTGTTACTTTACCTAATTTTGGTATAACAATGATGCACTCATACCTTGCCTCATTCCTCAGCGGGATCAAGCTAATGAAATCCCACTGGCCTCGCTTTTACCGGTAGGTTTTCCCAAACCACATGAGGAAATTAAAACAGTTGCTACTACCAGTTGTGACTGAAGCTCTCTATGTCGCAAAGCTGGTGGGGGCATGCTTGTACTCATCGACAATTAAGCTGATGCCCAGTCCTTTGTTACAACTTGTGGCTGAATGTACTGTGCGGAATACGCAGCGGGAGAGGACTATAAGAGAAATGGGCCATCTATGTATAGATGGGAAGTTCCTGTGTTTGAAGCAATTGCACTCCAGAGGAGATTGTATTGTAATCGTATTGTATTGTAATCGTATTTATATAGCGCTTACTACCCCTGACGAGGCATCGAAGCGCTTTTCGGTGAGTAGCACGCTACTCTGGAACCCAACAAGAATTAGTGATGGATTAGTATCGGGAAATAATAATTACAGTTTTAGTATTATTATGAGTTAATTTGAGCCGCGGATATGAGAGTTTGTTAGTTAGATTGACTGGAGTAATGGAGGGGTGGAGGAGGAAAGAAATCCAGAAGTGTTAACTGGGAGTATATCCTTAATTTACTCAACCCAAAGGCTTGGGATGAGTAAAGGGGGGTGGAGGAGGGAAGAGTATGTGGAAAGGTTATGGAGAGCATAGTAGCAGGGTGAGAAATGCAGGAGAATTTAGTAGGGTTGTGTGGGAGGTCACTGTAGTAGAGTGAGGATTGGTGAGTTAGAAGAGCTTAGGCAGAGTTATTTAGGAGATGAAAGTAGTAGAAAGGATTTGGGATGAGTCAGAGTGACAATGGAGGATAGTTTGATAGAGACATGACATATGATGATGGGTAGATAAGTGTGATAAGACGAGAGCAGGAATTCATAGATATCTAGTATAACAACCCACCCAGGAGCCATGCAAGGACCCACGAACATGCCAAGCACAGAAACAACATATACACATACATACATACATACATATATATATATATACATACACACACACATGAATACACACACATATGCACATACAATACATAATTAGAACCATGGGTAAAATATACTTAGTCAAACAGGTTTAAAGAGTGTGTGTGTATTTTATTGTCATGACATAGTAGTGATACATATTTTCTAAAGAAACTATAAATAACTAGAAATATACACATAATCTGAAAAAAAATATTTATCAACATAGGCATATGCAGTTCATAGTTGTTTGAATATGGTGGTTATGAAGGAAAGAGCCAACTCTTGAGTAGTTTTCTGAAGTCAAGAAAGTTATCTGTGGCTCTTATAGTTGGGGGTAATGAATTCCATAGTTTGGCTGCTTGAACGGAGAAGGATGTACCACCTATAGTCTTTTTCTTGTAAGGTGGTGTTCTAAGGCAGGGTGCCAATCTTGAGCGGAGGTTTCTTTGTTGGATGTATTTGGTAATTCTGTTTCTGATAAAAAGCGGTCCTGTTCCATGTATAGCTTTGTGGGTGATACAAAGCAGCTTGAAAGTGCATCTTCTGGCAACAGGTAACCAGTGTAGTGCTCTCAAGGCAGGGGAGATGTGGGCTTGCAGCTTTATATGTAATAGTAGCCTGACTGCGGAATTCTGGATACGTTGTAGTTTTTTCATAACAGATAGAGATGATCCATGGTAGAGGCTATTGGCATAATCCAGTTTGGATAGTACAAGCGAGATAGTAGCTTGCACCTTGTGTGGAAATCCGAGGTGTGGGAAGATGCGTCGTAAAGTCTTCAAGGTGATGAAGCTTGTTTGTGCTAATTTGTCCACTTGGGCATTCATAGTTAACTTGGAATCCATGGTGATTCCTAGGTTTTAACTTCCTTGGATAATTGAGGAGGTGGTCCGAGATCGTCAGGCCAGACGCACAGAGGGTCATAAATTTTCCAGTCACCACATATGAGTATTTCTGTTTTGGAGGTATTTCGTTTGAGATGGCTCCAGGTCATCCACTGATCAACGGCTATGAGGCAACTGAAGATTTGTGAGTTTTCAATGTTTTTGGGGCATTCTAATTTAAGTAGTATTTGTGTGTCATCTGCATAGTTGTAGCATGTGAGATGGAAATCATTGATCAGTTCTGGTAAAGATATAATGTAGATGTTGAAAAGCAAAGGTGAGATAATTGACCCTTGGGGTACCCCTGCTTTTGTGAGGTAGGGTTCAGATGAGAAGCGGGGCGAGTGGATAGTATTAGAACTTTTTTGAAGATAGGAAGTAATCCAGTCGAGAGCAATCCCTTGTATGCCGGCTTTGTGGAGTCTTTGAGTTAGGGTGTCATGGTCAACTGTAGCAAAGGCAGCTGAGAGGTCCAAGAGAAGTAGTGCAGCAACTCCATTTCGGTCGACCGTGTTTTTAAGATCATCCCAGATTGCTATGAGTGCTGATTCAGTGTTTCTTCCTGGGCGGAATCCAGTTTGGAAGTCTGAAAGTAAAGAATTGTCTTCAATGAATTGTGACATCTGGGCGAATGCTGCTCTTTCTATCAATTTGCCCAGGAAAGGTCCATTTGTGATTGGTCTGTAGTTGTTGGGGTCTTGCGGGTCTAGGTTTGTTTTCTTTAATAAAGGTCTTATGTCTGCCTTCTTCAGGTCCACAGGAAAAGTTCCTGAAGTTAAAGAGTTGTTGATGATTCTTCTTACAGATGTGGCAGCAGAAGTAGATAGAAGAATGTTCTTGAAGATTTGTGGTGTGCAAGGGTCAGAAGGGCAACCAGAAGGTCTGCTTGCTTTGACCAAATCCATAAATTCATACTGGGATATTTGTTTGAAGGACTGTAGAGGTTGGGTTGGTTTATTCTTAGAGGGTATTTTAGGAAAGGGGTTGGCGCTGATGGTTTTCTTCTGTTTTAAATAGGAGTCCAATGTGTCTGCCTTGGTTGTGTAGTGAGTTGCCAATTTGTTTGTGAAATCTTGAGTAGTGGGATGACTTCCTTCCATGCATGTAGGTTTTCGAAATTCATTGAGAATTTTATAAAATTCCTTGGTTGTAGATTGAACATTGCCACTACACTTGATGTTTTTATTTACACAAAGCTCGGTAATACTGTGAAGGACAATGACAGACTTTCTGGCTGAACCTACTGACTTTCCCCCATTAATGCAGCTTATAACCTTGGCAGATATTACAGAATGGGTCTCTAGGCCGTATGCCTATGTGTCATTAAGCAGAAAAGGTCGATCTGATACTGTCGGAGCGGATTAGGGGTTGGAGCTTGACAATTCCTGACCAAGGCTCAACTGACTTATGTTATATATAAACTGGTATATTCTCTATTGATTATAGACACAAGATATTGCATTATAAGTAGCTCCACTAGGCCTATAGTACACCACTGTCACAGCAGAGGATAGACTCATATCACCCCAATAGTTGTCTGTGATGGAGACAAGACAACGCTGGACTTTTCCATTTGTGTGGGAATGCCTGCCTATTTCTAAGTACTGGCAGGAGGTTTACCGGGTCGTGGATGACATAACACTGAACTTGGTGGAATCAGACCCTCGGATGACATTGTTAGGGTATGAGAAGGACATCCGACAGGGTGTGTGCCATTTGACAGAAATTCCCCTCCTCTTAGCCAAAGATAGAGTGGCTATGAATTGGGAAGGGACTAGGGTACCCTCCTGAGCTGATTAATTACGCAATATGGTGACTTGTAATAATTGTATAAAAAGCCACGCCAAGCTGCAGCCCCCACTTCCAAACCTTGGGATATTTGTGGACCTTATATATCCTATCTCTTCATGGTGTAGAGGAAAGGTCTGTGGACCCTGCTGTGGGTGAAGTTGAATAGTTACTTTGCGTAAACATTGCCACTTATTGGTTTTAATTTATGCCTTCTTGTCTTTTTCTTTATAACTTTACTTTTCTGGATACCCATTGATCTTTTTTTCTTTTTTCCACTTTTCATTTTATTATGATTAATACACCCTTTTGAATTCATCTGTTTGCATTTGGATCCTATCTTTGAATTGTCATGTGCCTAGGATTACTTCAGATGTACATTGATAACCGTCCTTTGTCAGCTGTACTTGTGTGACTCTTTCAGAGCATGATCACTAATACTGTTTATATATGACTGCACTTGCTGAGTCTGAAAATCAGTGTGGAATGACAAGATTTTTCAGACCACATGAGTGTTAGTACCTGTGCCATGCACAGAACCACCTCTGCAGGAGATGATTAAACTTCTGAGGTATAGGTTTTGGATTGAAATACAAATGAGTGGCCATCTGGTTTCCTAGTGCTCTCTGGAGCAGGTATACTAAGTCTTTGATGTAAGCTTTTATATATTGTTGCCAGACTTTCTGCATGATCAGGCATCTTATTGACACATGCACATTCACACAAGGAAGACTTCATGGCCCAGATTTACTATGATTTTGTGCCAGGGTTGGGTCACTTTTTTGGAGCAGCCACTATGCAAAATACATTTTGAGGTTTACTAAGACACGCAAATTTGATTTGTGTAGACTTGCGTGGCTTAGTAAATACAAAGTAACACAACTCAGTGTTTATCATTTCTTTGTGTTACCTTGCATCTAGAAGGCATTACATGGTGGAGCATGGGTGTTTTTGTGCATGCCCATGTATTTTAACACAAACCCATATATACTGAAGTTAGTAAACATGGGCTTGTGCCACAATATGGTGCCTAAATAAGGTATCAAGGTGAAATATCTTTATCGGATCGTTGGATATCAGGGCAAATTCACTTCCTATCCCTGGAATAAACCTGTTTGGTGGGTAAGAGTCGGCTGTTCCCTCCTATGAAGTCAGATATCTGAGCTAAGGAACCTCTTTCAATCAGTGTTTCTCCCAATGTCATATTATAGATCAGCAAGTAACTGGCTAGATGTGATGGCTCAAGTTTTTTCTCTGATGTAGATGATCTTGGGACAGAACAGAAGGTTGCTGAATAGTAAGTCCTTTTGTATGCCCCTGCTTGTCACCTGAGGGTCTGAGCATGTAAGGTGTATGATAATGATTTACATCTTACTGTCAAAAATAGTGCCATAAATATTTGTAAAACCGGAAGTATAGCTCAGCTCTGTGAGGTCTACTGATCCTGTAAGGTTTGTAACCTTGAAATATACAACTCCTGCATACCACCTTTATTATCTATATGAAATGTATGATGCCTGACTGTGTAAGCTCTATGCATAGATGTGAGAGCCAAGGAAGCGGCGGTGGCTAGTGACATTTGAAAGTGGTAGGGCGTAAACGTTGGGTATGACTTTTATGTAGCAAATGAAGCGAGCAAGCTTAATGGACAAATGTAGGATCCAAGGAGAGTCCTCCTCTTAAGCAAAAAAAATGAAAAAAGATTGACAAATGGTGCATTTGAAAGCAAATTAATTTAGTGAGAAAGCAAGGTTTATAAAGCGGTGGGAACCAGATGCAGCTCCTCTGCTAGGGTTGAGGAGCGTTGCTCCCCCGCCAGCAGCATCTGCTGCAAACCTTTTACTAAAAAGCGATAATAAACTAAGGTTATTATAATTTTTTAGTAAAAGGGGTGGGGTCACGGGCTGTGACGAGCACTGAGGGGGAGTGACAGATGGCCGCCCCCCATGCAAGGATGAAGACTCTGATGCAAAATCATGATGCTAAAAGCGTCACTGGCCTATAGTGCATACTGCCATAGACCACAATGGAAAGGAAGGGCTTTAGGGCAGTCAGACCTGCATCGTGTCGTGCATCACCGCTAAGAAAGTTGATTTACTGCCTGGCTTTCATCACGTGCTTCAAAGTGAGATGGGCCAGACAGCCTGGGCCAGATGGGCCAGACGGGCGACATCCTGGGCCACCAGCCCAGACTTAAATGCATGGATTTGTTTAAAGATACAATCGTATCTCCAAAAAAATCGATCTAATTAATATTTTTTTAGATAAATGTGTAGGAATTACACAGGGGCGCAGCCCCTCAGCCTCAAAAGAGAAACCGCCACTGGAAGGAAGGCTCAGGTTGTCTTTAGCAAAGAATCTCGTTCTGGTCCAGCTCTTTCTAAACGGTCTGACTATTTAATAACCCAGGCATTAGTGATTTCCTTACCTAATAGCATTATGGAAAGACATCGAATGACAAATGAAGGACATCAGGTCAATTTTCTATACACGGGAGTAATTAAAAAATGGTAAATAGCTTAACTGCTTGAATTTGTTTGTTTTCTACAATCAGTAGAGTTTGAATGCCAAAATAACGGTTGCTTTTGCCTAGCTAAGTTAATTTATGGCAAAATTGCACGTATTTATATAAAAAATGCAAATCATGTTGTGCTATATTCCAGCATGAAATGCATCCTGCAGCCGTTTCTGCACGTTGACTCATTTAATCAAAAACTCTGAACGACAACCACTTGCATTCTGTAGATTCAGAGTGCAGTACATATTCACCTGAATTGAGATTGGAAGTGAAATGACATAATTTCTGGAATCTCAGGTAACAAGCATATTCATGAAATTTCGCCCGTTCCTATGCAGACTATGTATTCAAGCGAAAATATGTCTACAGTTTGCAGCCAGGCTGCCCTTCACATGTATCCAGCTGCAGCCTTGTAATCTGGGAGCAGGTATTTTGTTTTCCTAATTTTAATTTGTTTTGCTGTTTTGCGGCTCTAGTTAATTGAAGAGTCCATTTTAAAATTGTCAGGCGAAGCCAGTTGTATTAAAATACAAACAGCTCTCTGGCTTCCTTTACACTTGACTTGGTAGTATTGAGAACAGCTCTGATGCGTTTTTCATCTTGCTGTTTGCTGGATTGCCATATGGGTCCCAAATAATCATCCTCTTTTGTGATTTTGCTGCTACTAAATGATACAAATCTGTTTTCAAGAAAGGCTCCTCTTACAGTGTTCGATTGTTACAACATCTGATACTTCTATTTTCTAATCCCGCTTTATTGAACACAATGTACTAATGTAGTTTTTGAATGACAACCAGATTGCGTTGGTCTTTTGTGTTAATAATGGAAAACGAAGGAGCTTTACATGCAGCGGCTGTATTGCAGAACTTGTAAATAGGAAATGATTCACATTCGGATTTCAGCTTCTTCACTTGACTGACCTGTGTGCTCCTATGTCATTATTTTTACTTCAGTGCGCTGTATTTTTCTTGTCTATCACATGTGAGAGCACCATGAATTAATTCAGTTTAAGGCTAGTGCTGTGAAAATACCTTCCCCATAAATGTATGCAGACTGTAAAGTATTGGGTTTATATAATAACACCATTGGCTTTGTATACAGTAGACCTCACCTGTCTCTTGATTGACTCACGGCTACATCACCAAAGCATGGGAGAATCTTGAATGTTTCTAAGTAAATAGCTATAAAATATTACTATTAAATAAGTTACACTCACTTCTCTAAGACAATCTAGGGTGTTTTTATATTATCAAGAGTAATTATGATATTTTACATTATATTTGTGGGTGATTTACACACCATAGTTTTCCGAAGGCTTTATTTATTAGATCGAGACGAGAAATATGGCTCATCTCAAACCATTAATGTGTTGGCTTTCCCACCTCCCCTTATGGTCTGCCATGTTTGTCTGCTGAGATCTACTTCTGATGTGTAATGCCGGAGTCTGTAGCTTTGCATAACCCGAGGAATTGTTTGGCTGTAGAGTCTCCTAGAAGGGACAAAGTAGTACATGATGGAGGGGCTCCGTTGTGGTTCCTGGATAAGTGGCTACCTATGTTTTCGTTCCTCTACTGCTTCCCTTGCCACAGGAGAGTCACGACTTTCCACGAAAGAGATTGCTGCCACAGGACCCATCTGTGAACTCTCCATTTTGCCTAGTAGACCGTGGTCAGCAGTTGATCTACTGGTAACATCATCCCTACAGCACTGATATATTTTGACTACTGCCAGGTGAGAATGAGATGTGAGTCTGTGAATTTCCCATAACCCAAGGCACCAGAAAAAGTCAACTGCACTTGGCCAGTTCACAGTTGTTGGCTGATTATTACAACAAGATAGCCTGATCTATTTATTATCTGAGAATCAATACTGGCTCTGGCACACTGGTGAAACATTGAAAAGCCCTGTAATGTCAACATCTTTAAATGAAAATCCAGTTTCCCATAAGGGGGACCTAACTGAACATCAAGCGGAGCTAAGCAATAGTATTGCAACTCACTTAACTACTGAAAAACAAACTTAAATGGTGGGCTAGATCGGTCTAATGGCTTTTGCTTCTCTGTATTTTAAATTACGGAGAGCTAAAACGTAAATACATTAGTAACTCAAATGTGGGAGCCCTTTGCCAAAGTGCTCAAAACAGCCTCACGAACGTACAATTGTGGTTTGACCCCACGGAATAACATTTAGATATATTTTGGGTCATGTCTTAAAGATAGGCATTGAGCACGTCAGGTTTCATCATTTTGTTCAGCTTTAATTTCTCTATTGCTCTAAAGCGAATAAAAAGAAGGCTTCCTTAACTAAAAACTGTCTCAGACTAGACAGGCATCTTTAATAAGTGTGGTGAATCTTGTAGTATAGGTACTCACACCGTTAAACTTGTACTGAAAACCTTTAGGAAGTGACAATTGCTCAAAGCGCAATGTCATGAAACTGAAACACTCTTGGCTAATCTTTATAAGCAATAGTTTCCCAACCACTGAGACAGTTCGTGCAAACAATCATTGGCAAAGGTAGTAGCCCCTGCCTTTGAGAAGTATAGGCTTTGCCAGTGGTTTTTAGCCATGGTGAGCTACTTACCTAAATCTGTGCAGCATGGCTAAAAAAGAAATAAAAAAAAGCTTGAGTCATGTTGTGCCTAAAATAATGCAAAATGTTTGAAAGTGTGTTTTTTTTTTTTGCGTGAGAGGAGAGCAACATATAACTACAACTATATGGTGCAATTTCATGATTTTTGTATCTTGCATATTTATTTTGGAACCTCATTTCTTTTTTTGTGGAAGAAATAAGTTGTCCTGTGTATTCATCTATTGTACCTGCACCCCAGGGAGTCTGCTTTCTCAGGCATACAATGCACACCTGCCTATTCTGAGTCGATTTTGACTCTTTGTTGCTATCAAAGTTTCTGTGTTGCCTGCTTTCTCTGCCAGACTTTTGTAATTTAGCATACAGTAGTAGTGCTGACATAATCTCTCATAATTTCCAGCAATTCTCATTACAGTTGTTATGTGACATGTCTGAGATCACGCCATTAGGCTACTTTGCAGTACTGAGATTTCATTTCGGTAAAGACCCTATCACAGAAGCATGTGGACAACTCAAATGAACTAGGGGTGGGCAAAGAATTCTGCTCCGCTGCCAGAGATTGCAGAGTTTTGCCCACTCCACACTCCATGCGGAGTTCCAAAAAACTCAGCAAAGCAACATAAAGCAGAGTTTTTTCTTTTGTAGGGCTCGCCAACGTTAAGTTGGCGAGCCTGAGTGAGAGAAATCGAGTGGGAGCGAGTTTTCTGAAAATGGGCGGTGGCAGCAGGGAATGACCGCTTGCATTGAGAAAGCTGCCACTCGCATTGAGGAAGCTTCCGCTCTGGCAGAAAATCTACTTCGGCGGCAGAAAGAAGTTTGTGCCCTTCTGCGCTCTGTGTGATGCCGCCTGTGCTAATTTCACAGTGCGGGAGGAACTCCTGGTGCTGAAAATCTGCACAAACAGCACAACTTACCCAAACTCCACCGCTTGCGAAACTCCGCATATCGCTGCAGAGTTTTTTCAACACTTCGTAGACTTCCGCATAGCAGAACTACGCAAACTCTGCCCAGACCTAAAACGAACCCAATGAGAGGGACTAGGATTCACATCATATCTAATTTTCTGCTATGTTTATTTTTAGCATGAACTGCATCCTTGCATTAAAAATTTAGGTAATTATGCAGTTCGAAGGTAATTATAGAGTACAAGCTAAAAAGTAGTGTAATATGCTGGATGCCATTTTGTGTAATAACATCAAATTCTTGACATTTTTGGGACATTTCTTCCACACCTAGGAATGCATTGAATAGTAGTGAGATATGCAATCAACATTTTCCCAATTTAATAATAGCATTCTGCTGTAAGGGCATGTCCAATGCTGTAATGCATCGGCCTGTTTAATTTAAGTGTTTTCAGAGCGAGGCTATTTTGTTCTCAGCTACTGATGCTATTAGCTCCAAACTACTCGTACTGATTAATTTTGATTACTGGCGTGAGACTGCTGGCTGCACTTTCAAGTTAATACAGGGTGATCCTTTACATCTTTGGAACAGATGTCAGAACAGTTTCGTTTGACAACGTACGTAAAAAACAGAGACAGTAAAATTAGTTCATTCAAAATATTGACTCCCAAAATCACTATCTTACCTTAACGCTCTTATAAAATTTATGACATATTTAAAACTCTACATTGAACCAAACTCACATCTCATCGTTTGTAGGCTGTAGATAAGTTGAGGTGTCATTCTGATTCCAGCAACAGAACAGGTGGTATGTATTGTAGGTGCTTATGTGCATTTTAGTAGAGTGGCCTTCTAATGTGGCGTTAGAAGGCCAAAAAAGCCTCGCCATATTTACAAAGTGGCACGATGCATGCATTGTACCACGTTGTAACACTTTGTGCTACATTATGCCTGCATTGTACCACGTTGTAACACTTTGTGCTACATTATGCCTGCGCCAGGCATAATGTATGCGGAGGGGGCGTTCCCCATCAGGGAAAAAATTGTGCTAGGAAATCTAAGAAATTTTTCTGGCACTTTTAACCTGGCTCAGAGCAGTCCTCTATCTACCATAATGATGCACCATATTTTAAATACGGCACACACATTGTGGATTTAGGGGGGTGCTAAGGGATGCAAGATGAGTGGTGCTGCACTGTGTGCAGTGCCACTTTTTTTAAATGTGACCCTTACCCTACTACAGAAAGGGCATATTCATGCACTTAACCCCTATGGTGCCCAGTACAAGCTGGTCTCGTCCTCACACATGGTTCCCGTGTGCCGAGGACGAGACCAGCTCGTCCTGCATCGGGCCCATTGGGGGAGCGTTAGTGCTCCCCCCATGAGCCAAGGGCATGGATGGAAGGGGAATCGCTTTCTCTTCCACCCCCGACACCCGCCACCCCCCAGTCAAGTCTGATGTCAGCACGCAAATCACATGCTGACCTCATCAGAGGTCACCTCTGATCACGCTGGAAGCATGCTTCCAGCACGATCCCAGAAGAGAAATGCAAAAGCATTTCTCTTCTGACCGGGAGGTGGGGCGGGGAGACATGAAAGGAAAGACTTTTCTTTTCATTTCATGCCTCATCGCGATGCGATCGGGCAGCAGAATTGTCCACTAGACACCAAGGATTTTTTTAAATATGTTTCAATAAGGGGACCCTTGGGCAAGGGTCGCTCCCTAGGGGGGGCAATTATTTTAAGGCCTTTTCTGTCCCCCGGGGGCAGATCGGCCTATTGTTATTAGGCCGCCCTGCCCCCGGGGGGGGCAGAAACCTCTAGACGCCGGGATAATGTATTATCTTTTTTTTGCGGGAGGGGAGCAACCCCTTAGGCAAGGGTCACTCCCCTGTGGACAAATTATTTTTATGCCATTTCTGCTCCTCTTGGTGGCAGATCGGCCTATTTTCACCACTAGACACCAGGGAATTTTTTTAAATTTATATTTATGTATAAGAGGAGCGGCTCCTTGGGCAAGGGCCGCTTCACTGGAGGGCAAAATATTTTTAGGCCTTTTCTGCCCACCCAGGGGCAGATCTGCCTATTATAATTAGGCCGATCTGCCCTCTGGGGGGGGCAGAAACCCCTAGACACCAGGGATATTTTTTTTTGTATACTTGATTTTTTTTATAGATGGGGACTGACCCCTTAGACAAGGGTCGCTCCCTGGGGCAGTGGGGGGGGGGCGAATTGTATTTAGGCAATTTGGGGGAAGTTAGCCTATTTTTATTGGGCCAATCTGCCCCCAAGGGGGGCAGAAACCACTAGACACCAGTTTTTTTTTTTTTGTCTGTTTCACGTAAGGGGAGCGACCCCTTAGGCAGAGGTCGCTCCCCTGCTGGGTCAAATTTGTTGTAGGCCATTTCTGCCCCCTAGACACCAGGGATGTTTTTTTTTGTTTATTTTCATTTTTTGTATGTGGGAAGGCAAGGGTCACTCCCCTGGGGGGCAAATTGTCTTTAGGCCATTTCACTCCCCTCAGAGGCAGATTGGCCTATTTCTATTAGGCCAATCTTCACGGGGGGCAGACACCGCTTAAGCACCAGGGATTCGTGTGTGTGTTTTGTTTGGGGGAGCAGCCCCTTGGGCAGGGGTCGCTCCCCATGGGGGCACATTACTGTTGACCATATCTGCCCCCTTGGAGCAGATGGGCCTATTTTTGGAAGGCCCACCAGACACCAAGGAAGATTTTTTCAAAATAAGAGAGTGGGGGTATAGCCATACCCCCACCCCAGATAAATAGGGCCAAAGTTGTTCTGCCCACCAGACGGCAGATGGGGAAACTACCCCTGATCCACACCCGGGGCGGGGCAGAAAGTCTACTAGATACCAGGAAATAAAAAATAAAAAAAAAGTAGTGGGGGTGGTGGCTACCAATCAGTATGATCCTGGTCATGCCCCCACCCCAAATGAAGGAGATAACAGTCTTTCAGCTCTCCCCCCGCACACTAAAACATCTTATCCCACAGCAGACAAGAGGACATTTGATTATTTTGGGTTTTGGTTTTACATTTTGCCCATGAGAGCTTGGCTAACTCTCAAAATCGTCCCACTTGGAATGATGAGTGCTGCACTTTTTGGACTTTGGAACGTTGCCATGTACAAAAATGCACAAGACCTAGACACATCTGAAAACTAAACATCTGGGTGATTCCAGGGTGGTGTGCTTCACATGCACCCGCACCATTTTCTTACCCACAATGCCCTGCAAACCTCCAACTTGGCTGAAAACCACATTTTTGTGATGGAACCTTCCGGAATCTGAAGGAATCCACAAAATTCCTACCACCCAGCATTGTCTCATCTATACCGATAAAAAGTATGCCCCATGTGTTTCTCTACATTTTTTCCTTCAAAATGTAAGTCAGTGTGTAAAAAAGACATCTAATTAAGAAATGCCCTGCAATTCACATGCTAGTATGGGGACCCCAGAATTCAGAGATGTGCAAATAACCACTGCTTCTCAACACCTTATCTTGTGACCATTTTGGAAATACAAAGGTTTTCTTGATACCTATTTCACCAACTGAATTGCTGTATACCTGGTACAGAATGAAAACCCATTGCAAGGTGCAGCTCATTTATTGGCTCTGGGTACCTAGGGTTCTCAATGAACCTATAAGCCCTATATATCCCGGCAACCAGAAGAGTCCAGCAGACATAACGGTAAATTGCTTTAAAAAATCTGACATTGTAAAAAGTTACAAAGTAAAATGTGGAGAATTTTTTTTTATTTTTCAGCCTCACTTTCAATATTTTTTATTTCAGCTGTTATTTTCTGTAGGAAAAACCTTGTAGAATACACACAAATTAACCCTTGCTGAATTCAGAATTTTGTCTACTTTTCAGAAATGTTTATCTTTGTGGGAGCCAGCATTGGTTTCACAACCATTTTTGTCACTAACTGGAAGGAGGCTGAAAGCACAACAAATAGTACAAATGGGGTATGTCCCAGTAAAAGGCCAAAATTGTGTTGAAAATTGGGTTTTCTGATTCAAGTCTGCCTTTTCCTGAAAGCTGGGAAGATGGTGATTTTAACACTACAAACTCTTTGTTGATGCCATTTTCAGGGAAAAACCACAAGCCTTCTTCTGCAGTCCTTTTTTCCCATTTTAAAAAACTAAATTCTCGCTATATTTTGGCTAATTTCTTGGTCTCCTTCAGGGGAACCCACAAACTCTTGGTATCCTAGAATCCCTAGGATGTTGGAAAAAAAGGACACAAATTTGGCATGGGTAGCTTATGTGGACAAAAAGGTATGAGGGCCTAAGCGCGAACTGCCCCAAATAGCCAAAAAACGGCCTGGCACCTGAGGGGGAAAAGGCCTGGCAGCGAAGGGGTTAAGAAGGCAAGGAGCCTGGAGAGACAAGTCTAAACATAAAGGAGCAGACCTGGAGCTCGAATTAAGTAATGTTGTCAGACAATAGTGGTTTGGTGGTTTGGAAGTCTCCTTTAGTGATGACTGAGTCATGTTGGGAAACACAACTAGTTACTTTGAGGACACAAGTAACTGAGAATTCAGAACATAAAATATCAAGGGCTACTAAAGAAGCTAGAATATGACATCGATTTTAGTAGACAAAGATACATACAGATCGTAAGTGTTTTTAAGGTATGAAAATAAAAATTATTGGACACAAAATTGTGCCTAAGGCTCATCTGGAAATTGATTATTGCGTGGAGTGTTGAACCTTGGTCTTCTATGTGAATACAGAGATGGAGATTAGATATCCTTTGCATCTGTAGCTGTGTTTAGGCTACCTGAGTTGTTAAAATATGGAGAAAGAGAAGAAACAAGTAAAGCAAATGAGAGAGAGAGCAAACCAGTGAAAGAGTGGTAGAACGAGAGAGAGAGGTGAAAGAAAAGTGACAGAAAGAGACAGTGAGAAAACATGGGAAAGAAACCGGGGGAGAGCGTGAAAGAGTGACAACGTGGTTCAGACAACTGTCACATTTCTGCTCGACTCACTCAGTTCAGAAAACAGAAGTGACATCACATAACACCACCCCGGGTAGCATATCAGGAGATTATGTCACATGACCTTTAACCCTAATGTCATCAGCAAGTGTTATTCGCAAAGTTAAAAAAAACACAATAAGTGCAGAATTAAAATCATGAAATAAAAATGTTCTAGAGGAGGAAGAAGTCTATTTTAGTTTTTACACATATCCTGACAGGACTTTTACCACGTCAGGGATGTAGTTATCACATGCCGTGGGGCAGCCATCATTTGCAACATAGCCATGCTGTGTTCTTCAATTACAGCCCAAATATCCACTTACTGCCACTTATGTCACCAACAGCCAGATACATTTTCTGGAATTTGCATGAGAAAGGGTTCTTAGACTCTCTGGCAACAAAAATGTAGTCAATGTACCAACATAAGACAGAGAGCCTTGTGGCCTTCAACTTCCCGCAACCCACCCATTAATCATTACATTAATGAGATGCATAGTAGGTAATAATCAGTCCTGTGAGATTCGCAGGGCCATTGTTGTTAGTGGAGTCCAAGCATCCATTCATAATCAATAGGCACACTCAATAATTCACACTACAAATATACAAAAAGTTATCCCAGTGTCCAAAATAGGAACAGACTTTCTGAGGGAAATAAACAAGATTGTTGGACTACAATTATTCAATAAACAGAGAAGCAGAAAATACTGCAACATTATAATTGCTGATTAGGAGTTCGCTGCCTTGGTTTCGCAATGCACTCCTTTTCCTCGGCTACTCAAGCTCATCTTGGCACCCAAAAAAGTGTTTTTGTGAATTTCATACACCTGCATACCTTTTTAGAATAACACAATCGGTGTTCAAAAAGGAGACCACGGTTGTTCATGTCTCTTTTCCTCAGTGGCTGTGTTGTCATCGGGGAGGCAGATAAGCCTGTTAAAAGACTCTGGCCCATATTTATACTTGGTTTGCGCTGGATTAGTGTCATTATTTTACGCCAATTCTGCGCAAACCCAACTCAATACTTAGACATGTCTAGTGCCAAAGTTATGAAGTTAATGTCATTTTCTGGATGTAAAAACCTACCTGCATCAATGAGATGCAAGGTAGGCATTCCTGTCCAGAAAAGGACGATATAGCCATAGCACCATATTTATTCCCCCGTGCTAAAATCCACCATGGGGAGATGGGGGCCTTAAATAATGGTGCTAAGCTTGTTTAGCATTATTATTTAATCCCTGGGTATGGGCAGGCATTAAGTGACCTGTAGACATATTTCCATAGTCAGGGACACTGTAAAGAGCCTACAGGTGCCCTTCCTGGGCCCTAGGGACACCCACACCAGAGGGACACCACAGGATGTTGGACCCACCCCAGGTAAGTCCCAGTACGTATTTTTTTATCTTTATATTTTTCATGCCTGGGGGCCCTAACTTTGTCCCCTGGGCATGGCCACTGGGGTGGTGGGCATGGCTCCTGTCTTTACTAAGACAGTAGCCATGTCCATGGGGGTTGTGCGACAGAAAATGGCGCTACACTGCTCGGAGGCATTTCTTTGCCTCTAAACAGTGTAGCGCCATAATTCAGCACACAACCTCCGGTTTCCCTTATGCCTTCCCCACCCTGTTTGCGTCCTTTACAAGGACGGTAACAGGTCATTAGCGCTGGCTAGCACCATTCCATGAATATGGCGCCCGGCCGGCGTCTTGGAATGGTGCTAGCCGGCGCTATACTTTTTCAAGCAAACATGTGCTAACAGAGTTTTGCGTGAAAACGTATAAATATGGACCTCTGCTGTGGCATTCATCAAGAAAACAAAGTCTGCATGACCCTCAGCAAGCAATTTTTGTATCAAAGATCTATCTCCAACTACCAGTCTTTAGATAGAGTTTATAAGCTCTGCTTAAACATTGTTAAATGTTTTAAAACAAATTACCAAAGAAGAAGCCTTTCTAGCTTTTCATCTACTTACATTCCACAAAACATTGTTTACTGCTTAGGGAACAATAACTGAGAAATCAAGATAGCAGATGCTAAGAAACCTCATTGATTTTTTAGAAATAGTAACTACAAGATCAAGATAACAAGCTATGCTACAGCAAACATTAATCTGTAGAGAGAGAGATTTTAATGATGTTGGCAATTGCATACTAGCAATTAAAAATGTACACTTGAATAAATAAACAAGTATAATATAAAAGAAAGGAACCTAATTGGAAATGCTAGAAAGATTATATCAAGTCCCACCAGAACTATGATTGGAAGGTGGACTCTGGTACAAGAACAAGAGTTGTGCGAAATTTGGATAATTTGCTTTTCTGTAATTATGCGAAATTACAGCAGAATTACGCAAAATTACACAAAAATAGGGAAAATGCAAATATCTCATTTTGCGCTACATTGTAGTACAGAATGTGTCCTTGTATCAATTTTTTGCACAAAGAAGCATTAGATAAAAGCACCTCAACAACAGTCATTAATGCTCTGTTCTTCCAGTGCGTTTGCTGTAAATGTTGGCACAATGGACGTAATAGCATAATTTCAGGAACTGTGCGCAACAAGCATAAAGTAAAATTATTCACATTATGCAGCATAATTTTAATTTCACCCAGGCGTAACAGACAACAGGAACAGTACTGACTGAGCAACGAGTACTTCAATCATTCTGACAGAACAAGAACTGTAGGGACAGCAACAGTAAACACTTTGCCCACAACACAATGCAGTACACAGTTAGCAGTAGTAGTGGAAATATTCCTGCTGGGGGCTGGGTTAGCACAAATCTATTAAGGTTAGTATAGGCTTTATCGCCCAGTTTCTGATAACAGGAAGAGGAGGACTGGGGTGAGAGAAAATAGGCCAAGGCACAATCACCAAGAGAGTTTTGTTAAAAAACACAGCACTCTGCAGGTTGATGCTTGAATTTCGAATGTTTGAGTGGTGTATTTCAAATAAGATCCCTTCATTCAGATGCAACCCATCTTATTTAACAGACATACTGCACATGCCTCAGACTGCACAGTATATCTATTAAAATTAGACTTTCAGGGCTCACAACAGAATATCGCTGAGGCCAATGAGAAGCCGCACAGATGAGCAGTCGCAGGATCCCAAGCACTGTCCCAGACTCTGATGGGGCTGTTCTTCCAGTCCTAATAAAAGGTGGGAAAGAAGTGTGCCCTGATAGGCCAAGATGCTGGATGCCCTTCTCTGAGCTCCCGTCTGCCAAATCCAATCCGTAGGTATTGTTGGTGCTGATGAGAACTCTGAGCTGCTCCATCACTTTGACTGATCCTTCATCCTTAGTGGGAGCTTATTGTGGTCAAAGTTTGCTGAAAGGGACTGTCGGGGCTTCCGTGTCTGAGAGTGCGGCCTGCTGCTGCTCTGGCTGAGGCAAATTGAAGCGGCTTTGAGCGGTGGCGAACCCTGAATTGGAGCCGCAGGCTGCCTACTGTCAGAGAGCCTGGTGGGGCAATCAGTATCCCTGAAGATCCAACCTTGACTGCCCTGCCTCCTGAGATGAGACATCGGGCCACAGTTTTAGCTGCAGCAATGCTGGTCAGTGCTTTCCCAAGGGTCATGGACCACACCCGTGCCCGTGAAAGGGATTGACCTGGTCGATACAAGGATGCTGTTAGGGATTTTGGGAGATGAGCTGAGGCTCCAGATGGGCCTCCACTTCTGTGGTGGCTGCCTTGAGGGAGGATAAGCCTCATTGAGGTCCTCAGCCAGAGGAGTTCCAGTTGCAGGAGTGGGAGGGTCTCTCCTCCCACTACCCCCACCTGAATGCTGGATGCTGGTGCTGCCCTCATTTGGCCATACTGTGGGGCAAGTGGGTGAAGAACTGGGAATTCCCCAGGAACTCCAATATCAGAATGGTCTTTGGGACATTGGTTGAAGCAGCTATGGCTGGCTTTTGAGGCCTGAGTTAGACAGGAGAGAGGGACACAGTGCCAGAGAGTATCTCAGGGACTATAACAGAACCACCCCTTCATGAACCACCTCTGTCTTGTTTTTCACATTTGTTTGTGATTCTTGTTGACAATCTTGGGATGCACCTGCTGCAAATCACAAGCAACTCCCTTACTGCAAACAAACAGCCATGTCATGAGTGAGTGCTATCCCGACCAGGACTACTGATGCTGATTTCCTCCCCCCCGGCCAACCTCTCAGTCCCCCTGGGTGGGCAGTGGCTGAGTCTGTGTGCTTCTACCAGGGGGGACACTCTGAGCAGTGACCAGCATGGGTCATGATAAGCCTTCCGCCTTCCACTCGCAGGCTGAGATAGATAGGTACACTTTCCCTACATTGGATGCCCAAGGGGCTCCTCAACCAGCATGCCAGCCTCTTTTATCCCTAAACCAGAAAAACAGTGATGCCATTCTTCAAGCCATCCACGTCTTGCAAATAGTGCTCAAATCTATGATTGGTGAGAGGGAGGTGAAACCTGAGAGGGGTGGCTGAAAGAGAGACTGCAGCAGAGGGGTTAGTATCTGAACTTGGGGACACAGTGAAGGAACTCAAAACGGTGGTCCTCAGACTTTCGACTACATCCATATTGCTGGAAGAATGTGTTGAGGATGCAGAGGGACGAGTGCGGAGATGTAACTTGTGATATGTCAGCTTTCCTGGAGACCTGGCTGGCTGCTTCGGTACCTGCCTCCTGACTGTGGGCATGCATTGTAGTACAGAGAATGCATCGCTCACTTGCAAAGAAACCTCTTTCGGGAGCTGCACCACACCCTATGATTGAATTCTTTTTTTTTTTAACCTAGAATGAGATATGATGCTCCATGAGGCACACAGTGTGGGGAATGTGCAGGTCCAGGCGAGTTATATTATGATCTTTCTGGACTACACTTACTCAGTACAACTGCAAAGCAGGACCTATAATAAGGTCACAACAACAGCTTAAGTCCATGGGAATTTGCTATATATTTCTCTTCTCGGCTAAACTCAAAGTCCTTTCAAATGTCAAATTCTGTTTTCTCGAGATTCCTTAAGCAGCCTTTATCTGGGAGACAGAACAGTTGCCCCATGAGGTTCACAAGGCGGAAACGTCAGGGGTCCCAGGCTGTAATCGCCATCAGACTCTGAGAAGGAAGGGCGCTCCAGCACATCCTCTCCCTCCATGAATCCACAGCAGCATGGGCCCCCTTCTTTATTTTGTGGACCCTCATGGGACCTGGACCTCCCAAATGCTGACTAACAGAGTTATACACTTTCTCTAATTCTCACACAGCACCACTATATCCTTTAGTTAAGATCTGCCTTGTTTCGGTTGGGACCTGGTTCTTGACTTTTCCACCTAGTTTGTTGTTATGAAGGGGCGATAGATGCTTCATGGGTGAAAGTGCAGGAGATAGTAATTATTTTGGGATTGTTTTACTTTTTAAGCTGTTTTCTATTTTGTACTTTTTATTTTTGTTATTTGCTGCATTGTTTGTTCACCTCCTTTGCATGCCCATTTGGAGCTAAACCTCCATGATGGAATGGACAGACCAGATCACTGACCTCTCCTGGCATGTTAATGGTCTTAACAAATGAGGTATAAATGAGGTGCAGTGTTCCAATACCTGAAGCGCCACTCTCCACTACTGGTACTCCTTCAGGAGACCTGTCTGCTTGGTAACAGCTGTCCCTTTTTGCAACAGCCCTGCTCCTCCAATCCCTCCCTGGCCCTACATTATTGGGGAGTGATTTTAACTTTCTGACGGACCCCCATCAGGATGCAACCCCCTTGCCATTAGATCATTCCGCCTGGTGTCATAGGTGTCCTCTACGGGTTTGATCGATATCTGGTGCCTACTTCACCCACACACCAAATAAAACACATTCTACTCCTACCCCCACAAATCCTCAACCAGAGGTGATTTTCTTTAGATGCCCTCCACAGATTTTGCCGGGCTGCTGGACTCCCCAATCTTGCCCGAAGTGCTGATTGATCCTGCCCCGATAACTCTTACCCTCAAATCTTCCAGGAGACAGCAGCATTGGTAGCTGAGCACCTGGTGGCTTTCAGATGTTGACTTCGATGACTTTCTTGGTCAACAGGCATTTTACTATTTCTCCATGATTAAGGGAGCGGTTGGCTCACATACTATGCTCTGTGATGTCATGAAGGGAATACTGTGGTGGCAAATGGTGTCTTTTCAGGCTGCAGTCCAGACCCACAGGCACAGGGAGATCATTACTTCAGAACACGACCTGCACTCAGCAGAGCAGGCCCTTGAGATACACCCTACTGACCAAGCCTGACTTGTGGTGTCCACTCCCCATCTCATGGCTCAGGAATTCATTAGGTACTTTACACGTCTCTATGCCAGGTGCCCTGTGTTTGAAGCCAAGCAAGGTAGTCTGATAGTTTAGGATCTGATTGTCCCCAGACTCTTGACTGCAGATAGATGCGATCTTGAGGAAGCTGTTACAACCATGTAGATTCTGGAAGCCATCCGGGCACTCCCTAAAGGGAAAACGCCGGGACCAAATGGCTTCCTGCTGGAAATATGCAAGCATTACTCATCCCTATTGAACCCTTCATTACTTGTGATGTACGAGGAAGCACTGGGAGTGGGCAAGCTCAAGTGATCTGTGAAGGGTCATGATATCTGTAATCCTGAAGCCACAGAAGTCTTCGGACATGTATGGCTTTTATAGATCTATCTCCATACTTTTTATGGAGATCAAGATCCTAGCCATGGTGCTGGAAAACCGGCTAGTGAAGGCAAACACTTACCTAATACATCTAGACCAGAACAGGTTCATGCTGGATCACAGCAGTTGCCACCGTATTCAACAATTGAACAATCTGATGGCATTAACACATGGAGTCACAGATCGTAGGGCATTCATTTCAATAGATTTTGAGAAGGCTTTTTGTACTATCCATTGACTGTTTACCTTCCGCAAAATGCAACTCATGAACTTCAGCCCTGTCTTCTGTTGTTCAGTGCAGAAGCTCTACTCCTGACCTTGGGTGAGGGTCTGCATGAATAGGGAGACTTCCCAGGTCATTCCAGTTGAGCAGGGTATGGGACAGGGCTGTCCTTTGTCCTTTCTCCTGATTGTGCTTATCATCAAATGGCTGAATGGTACAGGCAAGATGTGCACGGCCAAGAGAAAAGGGTTTCACTATATGGAGAAAATCTCGTAATTTATGCTAGTGATCCAGAAACTTCTGTCCCATGATTCTTAGGTATGTTGCAGTTACGCTGAGATATCTAGCCTCACAGTTAATTGGCCCAAATCCACCTACTTCCTCCTACCAGGCATCCACGAGGGTATCTAAGCTGTAAGTCTGCTTCATTGGATGTCCCAACATTTCAAATATCTGGGGATGCATATCACATTAACCCAGCAGAGGACATGGGACCTTGATATAGTACCCCTGGTTGCCATGACCAGAAAAGACATTTCTCACTGGGCGATGTTATGGCTTAACATGATCTCCTTCCAAAAATACATACACATTTCCTGTGATGGAGGACTGGGGTTTTAAGACTTGCAGTTGCATTAATGGGCCAGTCACTTTGTCCACTTGCAGTTGCATTACTGGGCCAGTCACTTCCTCCCAATTAATGAGTGGTTCTTTACTTTTAAAGCTGAACCCACTATAGCGGTAGAGCTGTGCACACTCCAATGCCACAGCATGCTTAATCTCCTCTACAATTCCAGCACACCCGCAACCCTCCCATCTGTGACCCAGACAACCCTGCTTAGCTGGTGTTAGGCATTGCAGTGGATTGGTTGGCACAGTGTGCTGACGGCAGAGACACAACTCTAGGCTGGGAGCAGGCTGCAATATTCATCTACTCTAGAGGGATTCCGGGCATGGGATACCATTGGTATTCTGAAAGTGGGGGATATCTGGCTGGGCATCTTGATGTGCACATTTCAACACCTCACAGAAACTTACACCATGAACAGGGTGCAGTTCTGCTACTATCTGCACCTGCACCATACCCTGGAGGTCTCACTGGATCCCACAAAACCCCTCCCCATCATAATTGCAAGGGTGCACATATCAGAGAATCACAGCTGGCGAGGAAGGGTGTTTCCAACCTTTATCAATTTCTTGTGAATAACACCCCAGGATTCATGATGAAACCTAGGTAAAAATTGGGGGGTGAAAAGGGCTCCCCATCACAAAAGGTACGGTAGCCCAAGAGAAACAGAGACTTGAGCTATTGTACCTTTTCTGTTGGAGTCTTTAGTTCAGGGAAGATGTACAGTGGCACTTTCCTTCTCCATTTTGTTTGTTGTGTTTTTCAGAGTGTCAGTGAAAGTGAAAGTGAGTGAAGCTCAATGAGAGTGAGAGATTGCCAGTGAGTCAAAATAAATGAAAACGAAAGTCAGTGAATGAAGAAGTGTGAGCTAGAAGGAGTGAATGAAGGGAAATTGTGGGAGTGAGTGGAAGTTAGCAGTGGTGTTGTTCTCAAGGTTGCAATAGGTGCAGTTCCGCTAGAATCCAGAGGTCTGAGTGGCCCACTGAATCCTATTTATCAAAGCAGAGTGCCTGTACATTAGAAGGTTTGAGATTCAGTGAGTGTGGATGTATGAGTGTAAGTGTGTGAGATTGGGAACCAGGGAGTGTGAGTGCATGAGTATGTTTGTGTATGGATGGAAGTGAGTACAAGTGGGAATGAGTAAGTGAGAGGCATATTTAAGAGCCCCAAATGCCACAGGAGTGTCACTTTTAGTGACGCTCCAGTTTTAGTGACTCTCCGGTGGATCTATACCCTGTGCTGTATTTACAAGGTGGCATTAAGCCACTTTTTGTGGCTTAACACCACCTCGTAAATACAGCCCCTTCACACGCAGCACTTTACATAGAAGGCCTGTGCAATGTGTATTGCTGTGGGTGTGCCACAGCAACACCCATTGCATTTTGACGTTGCCTCAGATTTACGAGATTTCATAAACCTGAGGCAGCACCAAAATCTAAAGTTAGCAAGGTGCAACAAGGAGAAATACTTTTATTCCCCCTCGTTTTTTGCTTTTCCTATCAGTGCTGCACTCTGCAGCACGCATAGAAAGAGCAAAAGGCCAGACATGGTTGTTTATGTGTTTCCTGCACATAAACAATCATTTCAAAATTACGCTTGCCACTTCTGTGTGTGCTGCATTCTGCACACACAGAAATGCCAAATTGCCATTAGTGATTGGTTATGTGCAGGAATGGACACCTTCCCACACATAAATAATCAAACCCCTCAATGCAGACATCCTTTCACGATGGTGCAAAGATTCCTACGTTCGCACAGGCAGCATAATTTAGCGCCAGCGAAGGGGACAACACTGGGGTGCACCATACTCAATTAAATAAGGCGCATCCCTACATTGTGAAAATGATGGAGCGCAGTGCTGACAGCATTTTCTTTTAAATATGGGCCTTTGTGTGGGTCGCATACACCAAGCAGGTCATACTTGTGGGTTAATTTGTAAACTTTATTTGGCATACACAAAAAGCCATAAAAGTACATTAACAGATTTTTTAAAACAGTCCTAAGAGTAATAAAAACATTCATATAGTAAATGATTAAAAAAGAAACATGAAACACATCACATACAAATATATTTGTCAATTATATACATGAATAAAACCTAAGACTTTTCCTCACGTAGATAGCGTTTAAGATATAAAGTGCCACATTATAACATGGATGAGGTTTGGTTATATCAAATAAAAATGCCATTACAGCCTGATGGGTTCTTATATTCTGGGCAATGAGGAAGGGCTTAAGATAAATAATCCTACATTGCACATAAAATTTACAAAACAGCATAAAGTGCATTGTGGTCTCTTTACTAGACCGTCAGAGGGCAGTGAGTCGCTTCAGTTGGACATGTCCTCCTTTTTGGAAACGCAACTAAGCGACTCACCTTTCCCACTCTAAATCTTGTCAAAATGAAATGGTGCTGCATTTTTGTGATGCTGGACAAATAACTTTTACAAGCTTCCTCAGGGGAAGGGACATATATACACCATCTGTCAATTTAATCTTTTCAACATCCCTTCTGCAGTCCAGTCTGTGCTGCAGGAAGGTTTTTTTAATTGTTTTCTTAGAAAGAGAAAGCACCCATTGAGGATAGAGCCTTACAGATGTACTAAACAAGGAATTAAAAGAAGAGTCAATATAAGCTAACCAGGGAATCTGAGAGTCATTACCCAATTTTAGACAACCTAAAATAATCTCCTTGGTAAAAATAGTTTCTTCTTTCACCCAGATATTGTACCATACTAACAAGGGTCTCAGCAGCAGCACATTCTCCAAATTCTGTATTCCTGCCTCCTGATGTGTGATCCAATTTGACACTGAGGTGGGTAAACATAGCAGCCATTTTCAAAAAACTGTTTTCCTCCATTTGCTGAATTTTGCTCTTTGTGTACCCCCCAAGACCAGCCCTAAAGTGGCCATGGACACAACTATAGCCCTGTAAATATCCACCATTTCCCCTTTAGAATGATTACCTAACTTCCTTGCAAATCTAAAAACACCACACAAGTTTCTGCACATTTTGATATTACCCATAGAAATATGATGTTCCCAGGTCCCTTTACTTGAAAATAGGACTCCCAAATAGCTAAAGGAATTTACAGTGGTAAATGGCGTATTTTGTATGAAAAAAACGTCTATATTTCTGGGCCTTTTGGAAACAGACCATCCAAAAAGCTTGCTTTTATTAATCACCATTCCCTTTAAAGTCATAAATTCCTCAAAAGAATTCATTAATTTATGAAGGTATAGGGCACCCTACCATTCGTGGTAAATTGGCTTGAAGGGTCTGAAATAAATTATCCACCCCATTAATAAATAAAGAAAATAGCAGCGGGGATAGAACACAACCTTGCTGTATGCCTCTCCCAACCTTGAATAGAGGGGTACATTCTCCCATTAATGGACTTTGCATAATAATGTTTCATATAGACGGGCCAGAAACCCGATGATTTCTCTCGGGGTTCCCAAGTCCAGCAATGTAGGCCACAAAAAAGAGTGCTCTACAAGCTCAGAGGCACTACTGAGGTCTACAAAACAAAGGTCCAGGGCACCTCTTTTTGCCCTTATATACTTCCCAATGAGCAAATTTATGGTTACACATTACTCATTGGTTCCCAGGCCCTTTCCAAAGCCAAATTGTGCAGGGGACAGAATATCATGATCCTGTACCCACTTGTCCAACCTTGACAATAAGATCCTACTTAATACCTTCATTGACAAATCCAGTAACGATATTGGCGGGTCATTTTCAGATTTATTGCCCTTTTTATATATTGGTATAATCATAGAAGAGCACCATGATGATGGGATCTCTCCAACCACTACAGAACTGAACACCCTAGTAAGGACTGGACCTCAAAGATTAATCATTGATTTAAAGACTTCCACAGGCACCCCATAAGGACCGGGGGCCCTACTCCCAGCACTATTTTGGAGGGGCTAAAACTACCTCGTCAATGCTAATATCTAAATTGATGGGGTTCTCATTCCTTAACTCCTCATACCCAACTAGATCACCAGCCCCAATATTATGTTTAAGAAATCAGAGAAATGGGCCACCTATGCTGTGCAAGGAACACTAGAATCTATCTCAGGGGTCGCCTCATTAGAGAGGAAAGGAGTGTTCACTATTTCCCAAAGCAGTTTATTATCATTTGTTTCCGTGGCCAAAACTAACTTTTGACCATGCTTTCTCCTGTAACACCTTCTTCCTTGTCTCTAAGGCCTTCCTGTACTTGTTGTGCAGGGTCCTAATAGCCACAGAATCTTTGGAGAAGTTGCAGAGAGCATGTTTAAGTTCCTCCGGGGCTTTTGTGCATGCATGATCAAACCATCCTCTTTTCTTCCCAGACTGCATAACTTTTGTTTGATGTGTCAAAAGGGCCTTGATACAGGAAACAACATGTTCAAAGCAGCTTAACATCCTATTTGGAACTACTTCATCCTGTAAACAATAGTTAAGCGCATACAGACTCCCTTGGACAATATGCTGTAAAACACCCTCAGGATCAATGTCTCTCCATTTTAATCTTGCCCCCTTAACCCTATATGTGACAATCCGGTTCATTGTAGTATGAGTCTCCCACCTTGGACCCCTAAATAAAATTGAGAGGATAATAGAATCATGATCACTTAATGCAGATTCAACAACACAAGGGGTGCCACACAAGTTATTAGCAGCAGAAGGCACTAGAATGTGGTCAATAGCAGATGAGAAGTTTCTACCCCAAGAAGATGAAATCACCTCCCTTTTGCCACCATGTTTACATCTCAATAACAATAAATCATATTTGGATATGATTGAATTTAAAGCATCTCCATAATCGTGGCAAAAAAGGTCATAGCCCACCCCATCCTGGTTACCCACAAACCCAAGTCGCTTGGGCAAAACAAGGCTGAATATTAAAGTCTCCAGCCCTTATTATATTATAAGTTGAATGGAGATGATGTAAGAATTTTTACAGGCCACAATCCAATGTGTAAGCTACACCACTACGAGTAGAATCAAAAACATTATTATAGAAATTAATTAGCACCACATCATTCCTTCCCCTATAAGTTAGCCACATCAGTCGAGTGTGGGGACCCTCCCAGGAAGACTTTTTAGCTATTACAGGAAGCTTGTTAGAAATAAGAACCTGAAGCCTGCCCTTAGCCCTCCTTGCCTGTGAAGGATAGGCACCCAAGAAATGTGAAGAAAAACCTTGTACATGTTTAGAAGTTACACACCACGCCTCTTGAATACAGATGATATTGAGATCGTTAATGATGTTGCGCCACTCATCTGACCCTATCTTATTACCAAGCATACCCCCATTCCATGTGACAAACTTATAGCTCCAGTCATTGCACTGCTTACTATCCCTGGGCCCAGATTCCACCCCAGGTTGGCTGGAGATGGACAAATTCCCTTCTAAATCTTCCCTGTAATGCTGTTAATACATAGCAAGCTAATGGCCTCTACTGGCCCCATGAACAATGTGTGTTCCGTTACAATGCCACTTTCCATTAAACCACTTTTGGACCCCTCAAAGTTAGACCCCCTTGACTTCATTAGCCTTCTGCCTGCAATGTCATGGTCAATCATTATCTAACAGTGAGCTCAAAACTTGATATCTATTACTTGTAGGCACAGGCGGGTAGGTGGAATAGTTGTGCTCTACTGGCCTCTGCTTATGCAGCACCCTCAGCAGCTTGATACGGGGATGGTCCAAAAATTGCAGATGGCGATAAAAAAAAAAACAGGGAAAGAAGCGACAAGGATGTGCCATTTGGGGAACATGGAGCTGCCCTAGATAATATTAATAGATAATATTACAAATCTAGGATTCTGATCATTGACAATATCGCAGTCACCACCAAATTGTTTCCTTAATGTGCCAACCCACCCTACTCACCTGGTAAGGAGAATTTGGTGTGCTCTATCTGAAGAAAATAGGTTATTTAAGCCCAACCAATGCACTAATTTACTCTCAGAGTCTCAGGGTACTCAGTCTGGCCTGGCTGCAAGGGTGTAACATTCATCATAACAGTTGGATACGGACAAGAGGCTGGCGGTAGATCAATGGTAGTAAGCTCACCAGAGGGGGTATAGCGATAGAGTCATCTTTTTCCCTATTACAATAATGTGGTGGGGGCCAGTATTGGGTATTGGGCTAGATCTTAAACTACCTACAGCTGTGACTCGTGATTGTTGGCAGTGGTTCATATTCCATCCCAGAGTTTGTCCTATTCCAGAAACCTCACTTGTTTGCCCAGAGTGGGGGGCCCTTAAACAATCCCCCTCTACATTACTTACTGCGTCATCTGATACCTGGGAGGTTATTGTATTACTTTGTTCATTGTATTTCACTCCTGCCGAGCAGTTAGTGACTAATGTCTGGGAGGATAATTTCTGACAGACAGCAATAACCTTCCCAACCTCTCCTTCTAATTTGTCCAACTTTTCTTCAAGTGGCGACATTAAGTCACTAATCGCTGTTTTGGAATTTGTTTCAAGATGACCCTCTGGGAAACCTTTCCCAGGAAAAGGCATTATTCTCTGTACTGGCTAGGACTGGGGGGCCCGGATCTCTAGTGTCCCCATTTCTGCAGCATCTCTTCCATTTGGCAGTAGGTGAATGAGCAGCTGATGCAGAGGCAATGGCTACAGTATCCAAGGGATCTAATGCCTTTTCAACACACCTCCCAATCTCTTTGTCCAATACATAGCCAGTCCCTCTTGTTGAATCGACTGGACCACTTGGCAACCCTGCAGCTTTACTAATCCCAGCCACCCCACGGATAGACGCCTTTCTGCCAAGTCTCTCCTTAGTAATAATCCCCACTGCCTCTGCTAAAAATGAATCGATAGTAGTACATTATGCCTCAGGGGCTGATTTTTGGCTTCCTATTTTGCACTTGCCCATAGCCACAAACGGATGCAGACAGAGGGCCCCACAGATACCAAATAGCACCTATACGATACGACCACAGTCCCCCGCTTCCTCCTAAAGTATAAAGACATGCAATGGACTATGGAGCTGCCAGGACCCAGAAACAGGGACAAGAGGGTGGACCCAGTCCAGCCTCGTCCGGCTGTATGTCACCTGGTCAAGTGCCTGGGCGCTTCCTGTGCAGCGGGTCAGAAGCTGCCTTTAAATGCACCTTCCGGGTGAGAAGACTGAGGGTGGACGGTCTCTGGGGTCAAGAGCTCCTGGGAACTGTAGTTCTGCAAAAATGCATGGCCCCCCACCCAAAAACACTGCACGTCCCACACAGAAGATCATCAGCTGTGCTTAAATGCACCTCTGGGCACAAACACTGAGGGTGGGCGGCCTCTGGGGGCAAGGCACCTGAGAACTGTAGTTCTGCAAAATGCACGCCCCCCCCACCCCGAACACTGCACGTCCCACACAGTGCGAAGACTGAGGGTGGGCGGCCTCTGGAGGCAAGAGCTCCTGAGAACTGTAGTTCGCCAAAATGGACTGACCCCGAGTCATACGAATCAAAGATTTTACCTTCTGTGAATCAGAAGTTGAAATCATCGAGCAGGACATGGTTGCAGACTGTATCCAAAAAAGTCCTCTTGAAGCTCCAAGTATGCCCATGATGGGCAAATATTACGTATGCCCACAACAGAGCCTACACCAGCAAGATTGCTGACATACTGCTCCAATGAGGTACAGGCCAGCGGAGGTTAGCCATCAGACCATCTACCCGATTTAGAGTGGGCAGTCAAACAGCTTTTTGTTTGCTGCTTGTCATCGCCAGGTGAAATATGACTGTGAGGGACTATAAAAATAAACATTTGCCTCCACACCATGGGAAAACTCATGTGGTGTGGAGGGGGATCATTAGTTTTTCACAAACAAACTCTGCTGCTCTACACTTCTATATCTAATGGAGGGACGCTGTTCAAGGCAACAGAATTATATACTCCAGAACCCTAATGGACATTACTTTGTTTTCCAAACCCTATGTCAGGCCCTTAGTTTCTTTCGTAGCTCGAAATCTTCAGGTGGGACAAGCCTGAAGCTCTAGCCAACAAAGCTCACTCAAAATCAGACACATCTGCTGTGAAGTCCTGCTGACAATCCAGAGGTATTGGAGGTCCACAAATTTGATAATTCCCAACTTTTCAGACCTCATGGACTGTATCTAGGGGACAGGACTCACTCCAGAAGATGCAACCAGAAGGATTAATACCAGGTCCAGTTGCTACTGTTCAGGTGGACATTACAGAAAAAGGGACTCTAGCAACTTGTTGTGTCCTATAGTCACATAACCAGCTAACCACTGAACTCTACTTTAGAGACAAGGGTACATGAGGAAGCAGATCCAGCCTTTCCATTCTCCACAGAGGCCTCACAAAACAAGTCCATGGGGGTGACCAGGCTAAAAGAGGCATTATCGCACACTTAGGACACCTGTGACATCAATTAGCAATACTTTTGAGCCTCTTGCAACTGGAAACAGCTATGGCGATCATTCGTACCCACTCAGTACGACACTTATCCCCATCCTTTGCTAGATTCTAATCAACTGTTTTCAGAAAGTTAAGTTATCTGTATTTTAATGGTTGCTGGTGATCTTTGAAACTGACATAATACTAGCCCTGAAATCAAGTATATAAACCTGACATATTCTAGGAAAGTTCTAGGAAGATTTAGGAGAGTTCTCACAAAGAAAAGTTTGAAACATTGAGTCACATAATGTGTTTTCAAACACAAAAATCGTATGAAATCCTATCAAAAGCTGTTGGTGTTCCAAGTCAATTTAGCCTGACGCTCCAAAGGAGCTGACCCCCATGGTTTACAAAATGTATAGTTAGTGCCACCCATCTTTCAATAAATACCTCCATTGATCCTTGCCATCATTGTTCCATGGGTGTCCCATATGTAATAGTTGATCCCGTATTCCAAGAATTACATACAATATGTCAGTTCCAGAATATTTTCATGGATACCTTCAGTATACGATGGGGGGCCCAAATCTCAAAATTACCAATAGGGCCACCATTTGTCATGATTATCTACACCCTTCCTACCGATCTATATGGTTTGGTTGTCCTCCTTTATGTCAACAATTACCTCTAGCATACCAGTGCCAACATTTTGCCATTGGTACCCAATGTTGTTAAGGTAATTTATGCAGCTTTGTAAAGCATCCTACAACCCAAGGGGGTATCCTGGCACTGACCCCATATTCCAAGAATTACCTCCAATATCTCAGCTCCAGCATTTTGCCTTTGGTGCCATATTTGAAAAGAATTTCCTTCAATTTACAAGTACCAGCATTTTTCAATAGTGTTTCATAAACCAAAAATACCCTCTAGTGTACCATTATCAGCATTTTTCCACAGTTATCCCATTTGCCATAAATTACCTCTTGAATGTCAGGCCAACAAAGCCTTGGAAGTGTTACGCACACACAGATTTTCAATCATGCTCACTTACATTCATTCGCTTTTTCACACTGACTCATACTCACACTCCCTCACTTCCTCATACTCATTTATTCTCACTCAGTCACTGTCACTCTCATTCATTTGCACTTCCTTTCTTTTACTCTATCTCACTCTTGTGTCACCATTTCCACTCTGATTCACTCATTCTTACTCAAAGCTTCACTCACTCTCAATCATTTTTACTCACTTTTCTATCACTCACTCTCATTCACTTTCATTCACACTCACTCATGCAAACTTAGGGGCAGAATTATCTAAATTAGCGCCGCCCTGAGTGCAGCGCCACTTTCCCTGTGACCCTTAGCGCCCCCTACTGCCACCATGTGTGTGCCGTATTTAAAATACAGCGCACCAGGGCACATGGTAGAGGGCGATAGCGTCATCCAATGTGACGCTATTGATGTACTCTGCAGGAGCAGCGCCAAAATGTTGGCTCTACTCCTGCAGAGTACCTAGGGGCCCATTCTAAATAATGGAAGCCCCCTTTTAACACCTATTCTGAGCAGGCATTAAAAGTGCGCCATTGTTTCGACCCTCTAACGGGGGAACGCCCCATTTGCATACATTATGCCTGGCACAGGAAAAATGTAGCGCAAAGGGTTACAAAGCATGCATTGTGCTACTCTGTAAATATGGGGTGGGGATTTCAGCCTCGTTGGGCCACATTAACGTAAAAAATAATGACGCTAGGGGCTAATACTCTCTCTCACTCACACGCATTCCCTCACATAAAGTCATTCTCGCTCACTGGCACTTACTCTTACTCTCACAGTCTCACTTTGGCTTTCTTGTTCTCACTCACTCTGACATGCATTCTAGATTGCATTTTCATCCACTCTCACTCATTCTCACTCACTTCCCTGCCACTCAATATGTTTAATATTTATCTTTGAGGTTGATACATGTTTAAGGGAAAATAAAAGGTTTATTTAATATTACAAATATTTTTAAGGTTACGATTGCTGTCAACTAATGTTATATATTTACTTTAAATGCAGAAAGAAATGCAGCTGCATCACTCTTAAAACAAATAAAAACCTAAACTCTAATTAATGGAACTATAATAAATTGAATTACAATTATTTTTCTGAAGCTTCAAATTAAAAAAATAAATTCCAATTCAAAGAAAATATATTTTTGTAATGTACATTAATAAATATTAAAAGTAATGTACAGAGTTAATTCAAATAAGTTAACTGTTTAATAACACAAATTATTACCTTCGGTTATATTTACATAATAAGTCTGTACTATGTGTATATCTTTAAGATTAATTTACATTTGTTTGTATTTTAAACAATTTTAAATAATTTAATTTAACATTATTTCCTATTGGATTTTACTTTAAGCCTCTATAAGAGGAGGTTACAGTACCAGTAGTTGGCCATGCATAGTGCTGCACTTACTACAGTTTAAGTAATTAGTAACCTGCACTCGAATGCCACAATTTTCACATAGTTCAAGCAATCCAGGGCAGCAAGCAAATTTGGGGCCTGATTTATGAAAAGTTAGTGCCGCCTTTGCATCATCTTTTGACGCAAAAGCGTTGTAAACTTGCAAAATATAATTATTTTTAAATATGTGCCAAATATAATTATATTTTGTAAGTTTGTGCTGCTTTTCAGTTAAAGAATGACGCAAAGGCAGCGCTACCTTTTTATACATCAGGCCCTTGCTGTTTTAAGTTGCCTATACTGTAGAGAGCAGAACTGTGCCGTATCTAGAAAGAAATGGCACATTTCTTCTCTCTCCATTTTCTGGTGCACTTTGTGCCAAAGCTCATATTCGTGGGCAATAGTTCTCGGATGTCTGTGCTGTGTTCAGGCTAGTTTTTATGCAATAAATGGTCCCTTCCTATACAAAAAAACTTTTTGAGTTTATTTTCCCTTTGTATGTGTGCTGTGGAATGCAGCGCATATGCAAAGAGGAAAAAAAAAGAAAAACAAATATTTCTCCTTGTTAAGCCAGCCTCGTGGAGGCACAGGATTTTGTCATTAATCCATTTCTACAAGTCTTTGTAGATATGACTTTTCATCAAAACCTGGGAATGGATACATAAGAACGTCATTGGTCTACCCATGGAACACCTACCTGAGGCAAAGTAATACAAAGCAACACATTGCACTGCATTTCTTTTTCATGATTTGCGTCGGTGTGTAAATCTCAGCAAAAACACTTTGCAATATGTTTGAGTTAAAGAACAGTAACTCTACCAAAACTCTTTGTAAATCTGTGGCAGAGACTGTGAATGCTGAAACGTAGTAAACTTACTAAAATGTATAAACTTACCCAAAGTGTAAGTTACCTTCAGGTATTCAGGCCCAATGTTTGCAGCTTTGCATTCAGTCGTCAAAGATGCAGGGAAGCTTCAGTGACATATTGCAACGGTCATTCCCTCTTTTAAAAAGGACAGGTGCACGCTGGAAATCGATTTCCCTTTTCCTGGTGCTGCTTTGTCACCACAGAGCTCAGATGTCTCAAGGCCAGTGGCAGGGGTTTCAGAAGGCCTCTCCTTTCGTTAAATCTGGTGTATTGTTCTGTGCTCTAAGTTCATTTCAAAACAATAGCTTGCAAAACTGATCCATGCTTAGAATAAACTCCTAAGAATAAGTGTGACCGAAGAGATCTGTGTCATCAACTAGAAGGTATTAGAAATGGGGTCTTTGGTTTGCAGTCAGGTTACCCCCTGTCCATGCAAGGACCCTCACTCTAGTCAGGGTAAGTCACACACAATCCAAATTATCCTGTGCCCACCCTCTGGTAGCTTGGAACTGACCAGTCAGGCTTAACTTAGAGGTCAATGTGTAAAGTATTTGTGCAATAAATCATACAATAACACCATATAGCACCACAATAATATACCACACAGTTTAGAAAAATATATAATATTTATCTGGCTATTTGTAGGTCAAAACGATCAAAGATGCAATAAGTAAATGTAGAGATATCACTGAAAAGTGATATAAAGGCCCTCATTACAACCCTGGCGGTCGGTGTTAAAGCTAAGGTAATACCGGCAACAGGCTGGGAAAAAAAAAATGGAATCACGACCATGGCGGAAACCGCCAACACAGACAGCCACTTTAACACTCCGACCGCCATGGTGGTGGAAACAAACACTGTGGTGGTAACCGCAAACAGACAGGCGGAGGACAAAGTACTGCCCACTGTATTTCAACACGCCTATCCGCCACCTTTATTGGGGCGGAACCAATGCTATCAAAAGCACGGTGGAAACAGTACACAAAAGGGAAACCACTCACCTCTCGATACCCAACGAGGAACCAGGACGCCATGGAGCCCGAACTACAGGTGAGGTGTTACCAATGCTGCTCTTCCTCCTGTTCTACCAGGAGCAGGACAGACGCCGTCGACGACCACGGTGAGTCCTGCACCTACAACACAGTGGAGGAGGGGAGGGAAAAGAGAGTGACACACACAAACAACACGCAATACCCCCACCCCCACCCTCACCCACAACAACGTACACACAAATTTACATATACACCCCATCACCCCCTGGAAGAACGCAAGGACAAAAGGAAATGATTGTAACAATTGTAATCATGAAAAATCTGATTGTAAAAATTCAAAATTCAGTATATACAAATATGTACACCAACTACAAAAGTCCGGATAGTGTACCAATCATTGTCCATGGACCATTGGACCCAAAATGCATGGGCGAAGCCCACACAAGATACCTGACTGGAAACGAAGAGAACACTGCTGGGGACGGAAACGAAGAGAACACTGCTGGGGCATCAGATCGAAAATATACAGGCACCTCAGGGGGAGTGGGAGGGGGGGCACCTCAGCCAGATGAACGCACAATGCCACTGCTGCATGAGGGGGCTCCATGCCCATTGCTATATCCTGGGGAGTGCAAAGCCACAGTCTCTCCAGTCTCTCCAGTGGGTGGTTTGGCCACTGCTGTATCCTGGGGAGTGCAAAGCCACAGTCTCTGAAGTCTCTCCAGCGGGTGGTTTGCCCACTGCTGTATCCTGGGGAGTGCAAAGCCACAGTCTCTCAAGTCTTTCCAGTGGGTGGTTTTCCCACTGCTGTATCCTGGGGAGTGCAAAGCCACAGACTCTCAAGTCTCACCAGTGGGTGGTTTGGCCACTGCTTTTTCCTGGGGAGTGCAAAGCCACAGTCTCTCAAGTGGATAACAGTCTCCACTGGTTCTGGAGGGGGCCTGGTGCCCAGAGTCCTTTATCCTGCCAAGGACTGAGGTAGTGGGTGTACCCCTACACTGGTTCTGGAGGGGGCCTGGTGCCCAGAGTGCTTCATCCTTCCAAGGACTGAGGTAGTGGATGTCATTCTCCACTGGTTCTGGAGGGGGCTTTGTGCCCAGAGTGCTTCATCCTACCAAGGACTGAGGTAGTGGATGCCTCTCCCCACTGGTTCTGGAGGGGGCCGGGTGCCCAGAGTGCTTCATCCTGCCAAGGACTGAGGTAGTGGATGTATCTCTCCACTGGTTCTGGAGGGGGCTTTGTGCCCAGAGTGCTCCACGTGCAGTGTGGCCAGTACAATTCCCTCACCTGGGTGTGTGTGCCACAAGATTGCCGAGGTACAGGTAGCATGATACGCCATGGAGGCAGCGACATACCCACACTGCTGCGGCATAGCATTCCACCTGCAGGTGCAAACAGTGATGGAAGTCATGCCTCATGGAAGCTGCCCAGGGTCCAGGAAGTCTCCTCCAGCCTTGAACGACTGACCACCATGTCAGCGGTGGTGCCACTGTCTGAGCACATCGCGGGGCTGGTGGCGGTGTTAGCGGCGGTGTCTGTGGCGGCGGTGCTGGCGGTGGTGCATGGGTCAGCACCTGCTGAGGGACACAGCAGGACGTCTCCTGCGGCCTCAGACGGCTGCCCACTGGCAAAGAGGCTGGGGACTGTAGCTAAGGCTGTAGACGCACCGGTGGCTGTGCAGGTGGCTGTGCAGGTAACGGTGCAGGTGGCGATGCAGGTGGTGGGGCAGGTGGCGGCTGTGGTGGCGGGGCAGCTTGCGATGTTCACCGCCGTACAGGTTGGTGTGGTCGTGGACAGAAGGTGTGACACTGGTCCCTCAGTCGGTGCCACCGTGCCCTCTCCTGACCGGCTCTTGTCCTTTTGTCCCTTCCCCACCTTTGATGGTGCCGCAGTTGTCTTGCCACTATCCCCTTTTGTTTTTGCTGAGCCCTTGGTGGGTGGTAGGTGTGGCTTCTCCATCCGGGATGTGGGCTCCTTTTTCACCTTGGCAGGTGGTGGAATGTCCTTGCCCTCGCTACGTGGCACACTGGCAGCACTGATGGGTGACGCACTCAATGACCCCGTAGTTGCTGGCACCACTGTGCCTGGGGATTTGGTGGCTGAGGTGCTGGGCTGGGACCTGGAAAGCCTGGCCCTAGGGGAAGGACGGGGGGAGGAGGTGTAGGGAAGAGGTCAATGTTAGCCAGGAAGAGTTTTTTTAGACACACTGGGATGGGAAGATGGAGGGGGTTTGGGAGTTGAGAAAGAGGTAGTGGTTGTAGGAGGTGTACGTCTGCTGAATTTGGGTGAAGGTGCATGGGCTGGAGGCTGTTGTGAGGTGGATGGCTGTTGGGTGGGTGTGTGCCTGCGTTTGTGTACTTTGGGAGGAGGGCTCACAGACACACTGGGAGAGGACACTGGGGATGTGTGAATGGTAGTGGGGTGGTGATTGCACATGAGCAGTGTGTTGTGATGGGCATGCTGGTGATGGAGGTAGTGGCTGAGGATGTAGTGCATGCAGGTGTGAGTGGAGACGAGACAGGGAGGGAGGAGGAGGACGTGGAGGAGGGGGACACAGTGGAGGCAGTGGATGTTGCTGTGTCTGCATGTGGATGGTGTTTGTGTGAGTGCCTGTGGGATGTGTGGTGCTTATGTTTTCCGGAGCCACTTTTGTGTGTTGATGTGTGTGCATGCAGGTCTGATGGTGTGCTTGGGATAGGCTGAGGTACAGGGGATTGGGTTTGGGTAGTGGAAGTTGGAGGAGGAGGCTGGACACAGGGACAATGGCTGCCATCAGTGCTGAGGCCAGAGCCTGAAATGATCTCAGTTGGGCCGCCTGCCCAGAATGAATGCCCTCCAGGTATGCATTTGTTTGTTGGAAATGCCTCTCAAAACCCTGGATGGCATTTCAAATGGTAGATTTCCCAACAGTGAGGGATCACAGGAGGTAGATAGCCTCCTCACCGAGGGCAGCAGGGCTGACTGGGGCAGGGCCTGAGGTGGCTGGGGCGAAGGAGATGCCCACCCACTTGGGTGAGCGGGCACGGGACACACGCTGAGGGGCTGCTGGGAGGGCAGTGCTGGCAGGGGGGGTGGCGGCTGTACCTGTTGAAGCGGTGGGCACAGAGGTGCCCGCCACCGCAAGGGAGCTCCCATCAGAGGAGTCGCTGTCACTGGTGTATGCTCCCGTCCCCGCCTTGGAGCTCTCCTTGCCCTCCGTCCCACTGGTGGCTTCAGACTCCGTTGCTTCACCCTCCAGGGCCAAGTGGGTTGCAGCTTCCTCCTGCTCAGGTGCCACTGCTCCTCCGCCTGATGATGCTATTGCACACAAGAACAGGGAGACCACAAAAAGGGGGGGGGGGGGGACAGAAGAAAAACATGTTCAGTGCATGCAACACCACTACCGTTGGTGGACACAACACACAGGGAGCAGCCCTCAGCACTAAGCCATGCACTAACAGTTCCTAGAAAATCCGCCTGACCATGGGGTACGAGGCCTAAGCCCAATTGCTACACACCTGGAAGTCACAGGAGCCTGACTAGGTGTAGATGGCTAGTGGGGTTGGGGTGCCACATAGCCTGCCTCACAAGGGACCTTCCCTACCAAGTCCGCCCTGGCCTAGGGGAACACACAGCCCACCTCCCCCACCCAGACACCTCGTAATACACGCAGAGTCAGCTGCATGAGAGTGTACTCACCCCCTTGTGGCTGCTGTGATGCCCTCAAGCACCCATCCATCTACGGATAGGCCGCCGCCTGGATCCGTGACATCGGGGGGTCATGGTGCGACGGGCACCCCTTCCACATTGGGAGGCCATCCCCAGCTGGGCCTCCGCCGTCTTCTTACTCCAGCGGCGCTGGTCCTCCCATTTTTTACGGCAGTGGGTGCTCCGTCTGTGGTAGACCCCGAGGGTCCAGACGTCCTTGGTGATGGCACGCCAAATACCCTTCTTCTGGTGGGCGCTGACCTAGAGGAATGGTACAGAGGGAAAGGGAATTACACACCTGTCCGAACCGTCATACTCATTGCCCACCAGTTCCCACCCATGCCCTGATGCACATACACTCACCATCAGCACATGCAGGCCTCAGCTCCCCCCATGTATCTTCCATCCACACCACTCAAAGCAGGCATTGCCCATGCAGCACGCTCACAGTGTATTCACCTGTTTGCCAGGAGGACCGTACAGGTGCGTGTACTGGGGGAGGACCCCATCCACTAGTATCTCTAACTCCTCCGAAGTGAAGGCAGGGGCCCTTTCCCCAGATACTGTAGCCATTGTCGCTCCCATACACAGGTCACAGCAGCACTTGAAGTGTAGGTCCTCTCCTGTTGAAGGTCAGGTATCAAGTGAGTGAACAGACAGAAAATGGCAGTCATGTCCGCAGTGGTGCGTACCGTCACTGCCGGCGTACATCGTCATTGGCTCCTGCGACCCATAGGTCCCAATGTTAACCAATGCAGAATTTGTGCAGCGGTCTTCGACCGCCCACCGCAACGGTGTACAACGCCAGCGCAGTTACCTCATATCCACTTGCCCCACCTTACAGGTTAGGCAGCTGCCATTACAGGGGGCCACATGGGATGGATGAAAGCTGCATCACACCTATCTAGGCCGGGAATACAGACAGATACCAGCACATTGCGGATTACTAACGGTTCTGCAAATAACACATTGTGATTCCTCAGTGCTGGATGACTCTCTGCTCACTGTTCTCCTCCATTGGGCACGTCTGCTAGGGCAGGTGATGAGATGGTGGCATCCTCCAGTGTACAGACCCCTAGTGGACCTGTCGACAATGGAAGAGAGACACATCATAATCACATACAGACTTGATCGTGCAACAATCCTGGAACTGTGTGCCCAGTTGGAGCCAGACCTGATGTCAGCTATCCGCCATCCCACAGGGATAACCCCTCTAGTGCAGGTCCTGTGTGTACTCCATTTCCTTGCCAGTGGGTCTTTTCAAACAACAGTGGCCATGGCATCAGGTATGTCCCAGCCAATGTTCTCAAACGTGTTGTCCAGAGTGTTGTCTGCACTGCTGAAACACATGCGCAGCTACATCGTTTTCCCTCAGGTGGAGGATTTGCCCACAGTGAAAGGTGCTTTTATGCCCTGGGACATATCCCCAACATCATTGGTGCCATTGATGGTACACATGTGGCATTTGCCCCCCCCCGCAGCAATGAACAGGTGTACAGAAACCGGAAAAGCTACCATTCAATGAATGTGCAGATGGTGTGTTTGGCAGACCAGTACATCTCCCACGTAAATGCCAAATATCCTGGCTCTGTGCATGACGCTTACATTTTGAGGAATAGCAGCATCCCTTTTGTGATGGGGCAACTCCTGAGGCACTGTGTGTGGCTAATAGGTGAGGCCAAGGTCCCAATACAGTTGACATAGGTGTCTGGGTATGGGGTTGTCCCTAAGGGTTAGTGTGTGTCTAACAGTTGTCCCTCGATATTTGCAGGTGACTCTGGTTACCTCAACCTTTCATGGCTACTGACCCCAGTGAGGAATGCCAGGACAAGGGCAGAGGAACGTTACAAAGAGGCACATGGGCGAACAAGGAGGGTAATAGAACGCACCTTCGGCCTCCTGAAGGCCAGATTCCGGTGCCTCCATCTGACAGGTGGTTCCCTATACTACTCACCGAAGAAGGTGTGCCAGATAATCATGGCCTGCTGTATGCTGCACAACCTGGCTTTGCGATGCCAGGTGCCTTTTCTGCAGGAGGGTGGGCCAGATGGTGGTCTTGTGGCAGCTGTGGAGCCTGTGGACAGTGAAGAAGAAGAGGCAGAAGAAGAGGATATCAACAACCGAAACAACATCATCTTGCAATACTTCCAGTGAGACACAGGTAACAAGATGTCACTGCTTCCCACATCTCATACTATTGTTGGAGCTAGCACTGACTTGTCACTTTGACTTTCACAGATCTGGGTCCCACTGTGTGCCCTCTGCTATGTTTACTCCTGGCCTACAGCTGTGTTACATTGGTATGTGAACAAGTAAATTGACATTGCTATATTCGATAGATATTGCCATTACACATTTGTGAAAGCACAGACTGACTCCAGATTGTTTTGTGATTGAAGTGTGTTTATTCTTGTGCAAATAAGTGGAGGGGGTTGTAAAATGGGCTGGGGTGATGGTGGAGGTATGTCCATGGCAGAGTCCAGTCTATTTGTTTCACAGGTGCATTGTCCAAAGGTGCATACGAAGTGGAGCAATGGCAGTTTAAGGATGGACAGGGTGACATAGTGGGACAGAAAAGTGACATTCAGGGGGGTCTTATTTCCTGGCAGGGGACTTGGCAATGTTTTTTGTCTTGTTCCTGGATCTCAGAGACCGTTTGCGGGGTGGTTCTCCATCTGCAGGGGGTGAGGTGCTGGTGGCCTGTTGGTCCTGTGGCGGTGCCTCCTGTCCACTAGCTCCGGCAGAGGTGGTGGGCAGTTCATCGTCCAGGCTAGTGTCAGGGGCCCCTTGTTGTGCCAGAGTGTCCCTCCTGGTGTTGAGGACTTCCTTCAGCACCCCTACGATGGTTCCCATGGTGGAATTGATGGATCTGAGTTCCTCCCTGAAGCCCAAATACTGTTCCTCCTGCAGCCGCTGGGTCTCCTGAAACTTGGCCAGTACCATTGCCATCATCTCCTGGGAATGATGGTATGCTCCCATGATGTTGGAGAGTGCCTCGTGGAGAGTGGGTTCCCTGGGCCTGTCCTCCCCCTGTCGCACAGCAGTCCTCCCAGCTTCCCTGTTATCCTGCGCCTCTGTCCCCTGAACCGTGTTCCCACTGCCACTGCCCCCAGGTCCCTGATGGTCCTGTGTTAATGGGGTTGCCTGGGTTCCCTGTAGTGGTGGACACACTGCTGATTGACGTGTCCTGTGGACAGAGGGATGGGCCCGCTGGGTGGGTGCTGTGGTGGTGTTTCCTGAGGGGGAAGGTTCCGTGGTGGTTTGTGACTGTGTCAGGGGAACAGACTGTCCCTGATGGCCCGGGCTGGTCATCTTGATCCAGGCATGCAGAGCTGCTGTCATCACTGTGGGTCTTTTCTGTGGGGGGACTGGATATGTATGGCACCTCCTCTCCGGTGACGTTGAGTAGGGGTCCTGTTGGGATGCAAATGCATTGTTTATGTATCTGCGTGGGCCATATTGTGAATGGGTGTGTTTCCATCTCTGATTGTGATTTCTCTGTCAGCTTGCCTGTGTGAGTGTTGATTTTGTGGGCTGGGTGAGTCTCTCTGTACTGGGAATGGTGTGGTGATGGGTGTCCATGCAGGTCTGTGATGGGTGCCCATGCACTTGTGTTGCATGCAGGGCTTGGTATTGGGATGGGTGGGTTGTGATAGTGGGGTATATGTGAGTTGGTGGAGTGATGGGGTGAGGGTAGGGGTAGACGTTTGTGATTGCATGCAGGTAGGGTGGGGAATATAGTAATAAATATTTGACTTACCAGAGTCCAGTCCTCCTGCTACTTCTGTGAGGCCCTCAAGATGCATGATTGCCAAGACTTGCTCCTCCCATGTTGTTAGTTGTCGGAGAGGAGGTGGGGGTTCACCACCAGTCCTCTGTATAGCAATCTGGTGTCTTGATACCACGGAACGCAACTTCTCCCGTAGGTCGTTCCTCCTCTTCCTGATGTCATCCCTTGTTCTTGAGTGCTGTCCCACGGCATTGACCCTGTCCACGATTCTCCACCATAGCTCCATCTTCCTTGCAATAGACGTCTGCTGCACCTGCGATCCGAAAAGCTGAAATGTAAAGTGAACTTACAGTGTCTTACCTGTGTGCCACTCGAAGTACTGCTGTATTATGTTTGTTCTGTTGTCCACATCTTCTTCCTCTGCCTCCTCTTCGTCACTGTCCACAGGCTCCACCGCTGCCACAAGACCATCTCCAGGCACATCCTCCTGCAGAAAAGGCACCTGGCGTCTCAAGGCCAGGTTTTGCAACATACAGCATGCCACGATGATCTGGCACTCTTTTTTGTGTGAGTAGTACAGGGATCCACCTGTCAGATGGAGGCACCGGAACCTGGCTATCAGGAGGCTGAAGGTCCTTTCTATAAACCTCCTTGTACACCCATGTGCCTCATGTAACGTTCCTCTGCCCTTGTCCTGGCATTCCTCACTGGGGTCAGTAGCCATGAGAGGTTGGGGTAACCAGAGTCACCTGCAGATTTTGAGGGACAACTGTTAGACACACACTAACCCTTAGGGGAAATCCCATACCCAGACATCAACATATACTCGGATGGGGACCTTTGGCTCACCTATTAGCCAGACCCGGTGCCACTGGAGTTGGCCCATCACATATGGGATGCTGCTAGGATATTTGGCATTCACATGGGAGATGTACTGGTCCACCAAACACACCATCTGCACATTCGAGTGATAGCTTTTTCTATTCCTTTAAACCTGTTCATTTCTCCGAGGGGTGGGGACAAATGCTACATGTGTACCATCAATGGCACCAATGATGTTGGGGATATGTCCCAGGGCATAAAAGTCAGCTTTCACTGTGGCCAGATCCTCCACCTGGGGGAATACAATGTAGCTGCACTTGTGTTTCAGCAGGGTTGACAACACTCTGGTCAAAACATTGGAGAACATTGGCTGAGATATCCCTGATGCCATGGCCACTGTTGTTTGGAAGGAACCACTTGCCAGGAAATGGAGCACTGACAGGACCTGCACTAGAGGGGGGATATCTGTGGGCTGGCGGATAGCTGACATCAGGTCTGGCTCCAATTGGGCACACAGTTCTAGGATTGTGGAACGATCAAGTTTGTATGTGATGATAATGTGTCTGTCCTCCATTGTCGCAAGGTCCACCAGTGGTCTGTACACCGGAGGGTGCCGCCATCTCATATGCTGCCTCAGCAGTTGAAGCCTATGGAAGAGAACGGTTAGCAGAGGGTCATATTTCCACATCTATTGCGCAAATGTTGATTTTTTTTACTTTGCAGAAGCAGTATATGAACTTGAGCGTAAGTTGATGTGCCAATGTCTGCTGTGACGCACTTAGGTGCCATACCATGTGCCCCCCTGAAATGGCGGCTGTCTGACCTGTGAGGAAGGACAGGTGGAAATTAGGTAATTGCGCTGGTGTTGTGCGCCGTCGCAGTAGGTGGTTGATGACCGCCGTGCAACTTCGCATTGGTTATTATTGGGCCCTATGGGTTCCAGGAGCCAATGGCGATGTACGGCGGCGGTGACTGTACGCACCACTGTGGATGTGACCGTCATTTTCTAACTATTCACTCACTTGCTACCTGACCTTCAACAAGAGAGGACCTACACTGCAAGTGCTGCTGTGACCTGCAAGGGACAATGGCTTGTGTGTCTGGGGAAAGGGCACCTGGCTTCTCTGCAGAGGAGTTGGAGAAACTGGTGGGTGGGGTCCTATCCTAGTACACATTACTCTATGGTCCTCCAGACAAACAGGTGAGTACACTGTGAGCATGATGCGTGGGCCATGAATGTATGGAGTGCTGTGGATATAAGCTACATGTTGGGGGGTGCTGAGGTGTCCTGGAGAGAGTGCAGCATGTAAGGTAGTCGGTGTATGTGTGTTAGGGCATGGGTGGGAACTGGTGGGAAATGAGTATGACGGTCTGGATGGGTGAGTGATTTCCATTTCTGCTGTCTTTTCCCTCCAGGTCAGCGCCCACCAGAAAAAGGGTATTTGGCGTGCCTTCGCCAAGGAGGTGCGGACCCTGGGGGTCTTTCACTGGCGGAGCACCCACTGCCGCAAGAGATGGGAGGACCTGCGCCGCTTGTCAAAGAAGACAGCGGAGGCCCAGCTGGGGCTGGCCTCCCAATGTGGAATGGGGCCCGTTGCACCATGAGCCCCCCTAATGTTCCGCATCCTGGCGGTGGCCCATCCGGAGTTGGATGGGCGCTTGAGGGCATCACAGAAGCCACAAGGGGGTGAGTACAGATTCAGAGTCATGACTTTGCACGAGTTAAGGTGTTACTGGGGAGGGGGATGTGGGCTGTTGGTGCCCCTAGGCCAGGGCGAACATGGCAGTGTAGGTCCCTTGTTGGGCAGGCTCTGGAGCACTCCTACTGCAATAGTGTAAGTGGCCATCTACTACTGGGCAGGGTCCTTTGGGTTTCTGGTGTGCAGATGATGGCATTAGGCATTGTACCCCATGGGCTGGTGACTAGCTGTGTAACTGGTAGTCCATGGCCTAGTGCATAGGGCAGCTCCCTTTGTGTAGTGTACGCCAACGGTGGTGTTGTTGCTGGCATTGACCAAGTGTATCCTCTGTCTCCCCCCCTTTTTGTTTTGTCACCCTGTCCTTGTGTGCATTAGCATCATCTGGTGGAGGAGCAGAGGCACTGGCGACAGAGGGAGCTGCATCCCACATGGGACTGGAGGCCAAATCCACCGAGGGTGAAGGCACCAGTGGGACGGAGGGAGAGGGGAGCACCACGACGGGGACAGGAGGGGAGACCACAGACAGCGACTCGTCCTCCGATGGAAGCTCCCTGGCGGTGGCGGACACCTCTGTGCCAACCACTACAAAAGGTACAGCCGCCACCCCCCTACCAGCACCGCCCTCCCAGCAGCCCCTCAGCGTGTTTCCCATGCCCGCTCACCCAGGCATCTCCTTCGCCCCAGAGACCTCAGGCCCTGCCCAAGTCAGCCCTGCCGCCCTCAGTGAGGAGGCTATTGACCTCCTGAGATCCCTCTCTGTTGGGTAGTCAACCATTCTGAATGCCATCCAGGGAGTCAAGAGGCATTTGCAACAAACAAATGAATGCCTGGAGGGCATTCACTCTGGCATGGCAGCCCAACAGAGAGCATTTCAGGCTCTGGCCTCAGCACTGATGGCAGCCATTGTCCCTGTGTCTAACCTCCCCCTCCAACTTCCTCTACCCAGTTCCAATCCCCTCAACCTCGGCCTATCCCAAGCACATCTTCAGACCAGCATTCACCCAAATCAACACAAAAGTGGCTCAAGCAAACATAAGCACCACACTTCATCTCACAGGCACTCACACAAGCACCATGCCCATGCACACACACCAACATCCACTGCCTCCACTGTGTCCCCCTCCTCCTCATCATCCACCTCCCTCCCTGTATTGTCTCCACTCACACCTGCATGCACTACATCCTCATCCAATCACAACACACCCCTCACTGGCAGTCACCACCCCACAACCATGCACATGTCCCCTGTGTCCTCTCCCAGTGTGTCTGTGACCCCTCCTCCCAAAGTACACAAATGCAAGCACCCACCCACCCAACAGGCATCCACCTCACAAGAGCATCCAGCACATGCACCTTCACCCAAACTCAGCAGACAGACACCTCCTACAACCACTTCCTCTTCCTCCACTCCCAAACTCTTTCCATCTTCCCATCCCAGTGGGTCTAAAAAACATTTCCTAGCTAACATTGACCTCTTCCCTACTCCTCTCCCCCGTCCTTCCCCTCGGGCCAGGGTGTCCAGATCCCAGGCCAGCACCTCAGCCACCAAGTTGGCGTCCGCTGTGGTCACTGCAACTCCCAGAGGCTCAAAGGGAGCACCTGTCAGGCCAGGCAGTGTGAGACCGACCCCTGCAAAGGACCAACCCATTCCGCCACCTGCCAAGGTGAAGAAGGGGCCAGCATGCAGCACGGCCAAGGAGCACGACCCACCCAGCAAGGCCTCCTCCAAAACTCAGCTTGCCAGTGCCAAGCTCCCAGCAGCATCTGCCAAGGTGAGGAAGGGGCAGAAAAGCCAAGGCAAGCAACTTCAGGCCTCGGTGGCACCAGGTGAGGGCCTGGTGCCCACCATCATAACCGACAGCCCCGCCGCCTGTACCACGGCAAGAATTGCCACAAGCACCGCCACATGCACTGCCGCAAGCACCGCCACCTGCACCGCCACCTGCCCCGTCGCTGCCACAACTGTCAGCAGCAGCGTCCCCAGTGGGCAGCCGTCCGAGGCTGCAGGAGACGGGCTGGTGCCTCCCTCCAGCACTACCAGCACCTGCATGATGGACAGCACCGCCAGCATCCCCACCGCAGGCCCCACCACAGGCACCGCCACCTGCATTGTCACGTGCACCACCACCTGCCACGCCGCTCCCACAACAACTTTCAGCAGCAGCATCCCCAGTGGGCAGCTGTCCGAGGCTGCAGGAGAAGGCCTGGAGCCTCCCACCATCACTGGAAGCACACCCACCAGCACCGGAACTACCACCAGTATGCAGCCTTAGTCGCCGCAGGATGGAGTTGGGCCCTTCCTCCATGGAGTATCATGCTACCTGTTCCCTGCAAATCTCGTGCCTCAGACACCCAGGTGAGGGAATGTGAACTGCCACACCCCAAGTGCAGCATCACTGTGCTCAAAGCCCCCTCCAGAACCAGTGGAGAAATGCATCCACTCACCCTATCCTTGGCAGGATGAAGCAGACTGGGCACAAAGCCCTTTCCAGAACCAGTGGAGAAATGCATCCACTCACCCTATCCTTGGCAGGATGAAGCAGACTGGGCACAAAGCCCCCTCCAGAACCAGTGGGGAAATGCATCCACTCACCCTATCCATGGCAGGATGAAGCACACTGAGCACAAAGCCCCCTCCAGAACCAGTGGAGAAATGCATCCACTCCCCCTATCCTTGGCAGAATGAAGTACACTGGGCACAATCCCCCTTCAGAACCAGTGGAGAAATGCATCCACTCACCCTATCCTTGGCAGGATGAAGCACACTGGGCACAAAGCCCCCTCCAGAACCAGTGGAGATGCCACCCACTGGAGAGACTGTGTCTTTGCACTCCCCAGGACCAAGCAGTGGGCAACCCACCCACGTGAGAGACTTGAGAGACTGTGGCTTTGCACTCCCCAGGACCAAGCAGTGGGCAACACACCCACTTGAGAGACTGTGGATTTGCACTCCCCAGGACAAAGCTGTGGGCAAACCTCCTACTTGAGAGACTGTGGCTTTGCACATGCCAGGACCAAGCAGTGGGCAAAGCACCCACTTGAGAAACTTGAGAGACTGTGGCTTTGCACTCCCCAGGAGCAAGCAGTGTGCAAACCACCCACTTGAGAGACTTGAGAGACTGCGGCTTTGCACTCCCCAGGACATCGCTGTGGCCATAGAGACCCCTCGAGGAGCAGTGGCGTAGTACCATCTTCCGGCTGAGGTGCCCCCCTTCCCCGTCCCCCTGAGGTGCCTGTGTGTTTTTGACCTCATGCCCCTGCAGTGTTCTCTCCGTATTGAGGCAGGAGTCAAGTGTGGGCTTTGCCCATGATTTTTGGCCCAGTGGGCCACGGACATTTACAAAGGACAGTGTACGGCCTTCATTACATATTTTAAATAATTGTATGTCCTATTTTTCAATTCATTAAGTATATCTGCCTATTTCTAATATCTCACTGATTTGACTCCATTCCTTTTGTCCTTGCGTTCTTCCAGGGTGTTGTGGGGTGTAAATGTAATGTGGAGGCATATTTTTGTGTGTATCGTGTTGTGGGTGAGGGTGGGGGTAGGGATGTTGCGTTTTGCGTGTGTGTGTTACACTCTTTTTCCTCCCCCCTCCCCTGTGTGCTAGGTGCAGTACTCACTGTGGTCGTCGCCGCGGCCTCCTGTGATATTCCTCATGTATGAGGAGGTAGACCAGTATGGGTTGGACCTGCAGCTCGGGCTCCATGGCGTCCTGGTTCTTCATTGAGTGTGGAGATGTGAGTGGTTTCACTTCTGTGTTCTGTATCTGCCGTGCTTTTGATGGAGTTGGTACCGCCCTGGAAAAGCTGGCGGATTGGCAAGTTGTGATGGGGTGGGCGGTACATTGTCTCCCGCATGTCTGTTGGTGGTGACCGCCACGGTGTTTGTTGCTACCGCCGGGGTGGTCGGTGTGTTAAAGTGGCTGCCAGTGTTGACGGTTTCCGCCGTGGTCGTGATCCCACAGGTTGGCGGTATTACCACCACTTTAACACCGACTGCCACAGTTGAAATGAGGGCTATAGTCTCTTTCAAGCACAAAGTACCTTGTTTATGCGAACAATCTCTGCAAAGGGCCTCAGAGGAGGAGAAGCGTGGAAACAAAGAGGTGTGCATCGATTTCTTGGGCTGAACATGGCAATGCGTCATTTAGTTTCCACACAGGGATGGCTGTGCATCGATTTCCGGTGCTCGGTCATGGATCGTCTTCGGGTTGCGGGGTTTTCAGTCACCCCGGGGTCTGTACGTGGAATCCTGGGCTTGCGGGCAAAGTCATAAGCGATATGTCGACCCGGTGGCCGTTGAGTGCCATTTTCTCTTGCACGGCAGCCGCTGCATCGATTTCCCATCTGGAAGTTGGGCTGCGTTGTCCCAAGTCAGCTGTGCGTCGATCCGGTGGGCCGTGTGTTAAGGTTCCGGTCGCAACGCAGGTGCCGCATCGATCTTCTCCTTGCGAAGTCACTCTGTGTCGTTCCGGTTTGGCGTGCTGTGAATTTCTCACCGCGGGGCAGGCTGTGCGTCAGTTTTAACAAGCTGTGCGTCGAATTTTCGCCACACGTGGAGTCCAGTTGCAAGAGAGAAGTCTTTTTAGTCCTGAGACTTCAGGGAACAGGCCTCACAGCAGTGTAAAAACGAATGTAGGAGTTTTACATTACCAGGACATGTAAACTACATAGGTACATGTCCTGCCTATTGCCTACACAGCACCCTGCCCTATGCGTTACCTAGGGCATACCTTAGGGGTGTCTTATGTGTAGAAAAAGGAGCGTTTTAGGCTTGGTAAGTACTTTTAAATGCCAAGTTGAATTGGCAGTGGACTGCTCACACAGGCCTTGCAATGGCAGGCCTAAGACAAGGTTAAGGGGCTACTTAAGTGGGTGGCACAATCAGTGCAGCAGGCCCACTAGTAGCATTTAATCTACAGGCCCTGGGCACATATAGGCTGTCATTCTGACCGCGGTGGTCGGCGGTCGCCGCCCGCCAAGCGGTTCCCGCCGAAAGACCGCTCCGCGGTCAAAGGACCGCGGCGCCCATTCCGGCTTTCCCGCTGGGCCGGCGGGTGACCGCCAGAAGACCGCCGGCCGGCCCAGCGGGACAGCCCCTTCAACAATGAAGCCGGCTCGGAATGGAGCAGGCGGAGTTGAAGGGGTGCGACGGGTGCAGTGGCACCCATCGCGATTTTCACTGTCTGCTCAGCAGACAGTGAAAATCTATGTGGGGCCCTGTTAGGGGGCCCCTGCACTGCCCATGCCAGTGGCGTGGGCAGTGCAGGGGCCCCCAGGGGCCCCACGGCACCCGTTCCCGCCATCCTGGTTCTGGCGGTGGACACCGCCAGAAACAGGCTGGCGGGAAGGGGGTCGGAATCCCCATGGCGGTGCTGCGAAACCGCCGGCTCCCCTTTTCCGACCGCGGCTTTACCGCCGCGGTCAGAATCGCCAAGGAAGCACCGCCAGCCTGTTGGCGGTGCTTCCGCCGCACTCCGCCATGGCGGTCATGGACCGCCAAGGTCAGAATGACCCCCATAGTGTGCACTACTAGGGACTTATAAGTAAATTAAATAGTCCAATTGGGTATGATCCAATGTTACCATGTTTAGAGAGAGAGAGCATATGCACTTTAGCACTGGTTAGCAGTGGTGAAGTGTGCAGAGTGCAGAGTGTAAAAACCAGCAAATACAGGGGGTCATTCTGACCCTGGCGGTCGGTGATAAAGCGGCGGCCAACCCGCAAACAGGCCGGTGGTCCAAAAAATTGAATTCTAACCCTGGCGGGAACCGCCAACACAGGCCGCCACTTTAACACTCCGACTGCCACGGCGGGACCGACAAACAGCGCAGCGGTCACCGCCAACAGGCAGGCGGCAGACAATGTACCGCCCACCCTATAACAACTCACCAATCCGCCACCTTTTCCGGGGCGGGAGCCCCGCCGATAAAAACACGGCGGAAACAGACTACTAACGGGAAAACGCTCACCTATACACACTCCACGAGGAAGGAGGACAGCATGGAGCCCGAATTACACATCCTACCAGCTATTGTCTACCTGCTCATCTACCAGGATTACGAACGCCGGCGCAGACGACAACGGTGAGTACTGCACCTACGACACAGGCGAGGGGGGAGGAGGAAAGCTTACGGGCACACACATGCGCCATACACCCACCCCCCCACCACAAATACCTACACCCCAATGCCGAGCAACAAGTCAGAGTGACACCACACAAAGCCCCCGGAATAATGCAAAGACACAATTTAAATGATCTATAAAATATATGTATAAATAGCTCCATTGAAGGAATGGCAAATATGCCATATAAAAGATACAAAAATAAGGAATGAACATAGTCAACAATATATCCATAGGCAAAAAGTCCTGCACATTCTGTCAAAGTTCCATAGTCCGTGGGCCAATGTGCACAAACACATGGGCAAAGCCCACACAGGAGACCAGATACCATTGGAGAGAACACTGCAGGGGCATCAGATGATAAAACTACAGGCACCTCAGGGGGAAGGGAAGGGGGGGCACCTCAGCCACATGAGTCCACGACGCCAGATCCACGAGGGGCCTCCATGCCCACTGTCCCATCCTGGGGAGTGCAAAACCAAAGTCTCACAAGTCCCTACAGTGGGAGGCTTGCCCACTGTACCATCCTGGGGAGTGCAAAGCCACAGTCTCTCAAGTGTCTACAGTGGGAGGCTTGCCCACTGGACCATCCTGGGGAGTGCAAAGCCACAGTCTCTCAAGTGTCTACAGTGGGAGGCTTGCCCACTGGACCATCCTGGGGAGTGCAAAGCCACAGTCCATCAGATGGATTACCGACTCCACTGTTATTGGAGGAGGCATGGTGCCCAGAGTGCTTCCTGAAGCCCTGCTCCACACAGAACCAGCACTGTCAATGTGCCAGCGGTGCTTGAGATGAAGGGCCCAGCGGAGCGGTGCTTGAGATGAAGGGCCCAGCGGAGCGGTGCTTGACAGGAAGGGCCCAGCGGAGCGGTGCTTGAGATGAAGGGCCCAGCGGAGCGGTGCTTGAGACGGCGGGGCCCAGCGGAGCGGTGCTTGAGATGAAGGGCCCAGCGGAGCGGTGCTTGACAAGAAGGGCCCAGCGGTGCGGTGCTTGAGATGAAGGGCCCAGCGGAGCGGTGCTTGACAGGAAGGGCCCAGCGGAGCGGTGCTTGAGATGAAGGGCCCAGCGGAGCGGTGCTTGAGACGGCGGGGCCCAGCGGAGCGGTGCTTGAGATGAAGGGCCCAGCGGAGCGGTGCTTGAGACGGCGGGGCACAGCGGTGCGGTGCTTGACAGGAAGGGCCCAGCGGTGCGGTGCTTGACAGGAAGGGCCCAGCGGTGCGGTGCTGGAGATGAAGGGCCCAGCGGAGCGGTGCTTGACAGGAAGGGCCCAGCGAAGCGGTGCTTGAGATGAAGGGCCCAGCGGAGCGGTGCTTGAGATGAAGGGCCCAGCGGAGCGGTGCTTGAGACGGCGGAGCCCAGTGGAGCGGTGCTTGAGATGAAGGGCCCAGCGGAGCGGTGCTTGAGACGGCGGGGCCCAGCGGAGCGGTGCTTGACAGGAAGGGCGCAGCGGTGCGGTGCTTGAGATGAAGGGCCCAGCGGAGCGGTGCTTGAGATGAAGGGCCCAGCGGAGTGGTGATTGAGACGGCGGGGCCCAGCGGAGCGGTGCTTGAGATGAAGGGCCCAGCGGAGCGGTGCTTGAGACGGCGGGGCCCAGCGGAGCGGTGCTTGAGATGAAGGGCCCAGCGGAGCGGTGCTTGAGATGAAGGGCCCAGCGGAGCGGTGATTGAGACGGCGGGGCCCAGCGGAGCGGTGCTTGAGATGAAGGGCCCAGCGGAGCGGTGCTTGAGACGGCGGGGCCCAGCGGAGAGGTGCTTGAGATGAAGGGCCCAGCGGAGCGGTGCTTGACAGGAAGGACCCAGCGGAGCAGTGCTTGAGATGAAGGGCCCAGCGGAGCGGTGCTTGAGACGGCGGGGCCCAGCGGAGCGGTTCTTGAGATGAAGGGCCCAGCGGAGCGGTGCTTGAGACGGCGGGGCCCAGCGGAGCGGTGCTTGACAGGAAGGGCCCAGCGGTGCGGTGCTTGAGATGAAGGGCCCAGCGGAGCGGTGCTTGAGAAGAAGGGCCCAGCGGAGCGGTGCTTGAGACGGCGGGGCCCAGCGGGCGGTGCTTGAGATGAAGGGCCCAGCGGAGCAGTGCTTGACAGGAAGGGCCCAGCGGAGCGGTGCTTGAGATGAAGGGCCCAGCGGTCAGGTGCTTGAGATGAAGGGCCCAGCGTTGCGGTGCTTGAGACGGCGGGCCCAGCGGTGCGGTGCTTGAGATGAAGGGCCCAGCGGAGCGGTGCTTGACAGGAAGAGCCCAGCGGAGCGGTGCTTGAGATGAAGGGCCCAGCGGTGCGGTGCTTGAGACGGCGGGGCCCAGCGGTGCGGTGCTTGAGATGAAGGGCCCAGCGGAGCGGTGCTTGAGACGGCGGGGCCCAGCGGAGCGGTGCTTGACAGGAAGGGCCCAGCGGAGCGGTGCTTGAGATGAAGGGCCCAGCGGTGCGGTGCTTGAGACGGCGGGGCCCAGCTGTGCGGTGCTTGAGATGAAGGGCCCAGCGGAGCGGTGCTTGACAGGAAGGGCCCAGCGGTGCGGTTCTTGTCCCGCCGGGGCCCTGTTCAGCGGTTCTTGTCCCGGCAGGGCCCTGTTCAGCGGTGCTCCTCCCGGCGGGGCCCTGTTCAGCGGTGCTCCTCCCGGTGGGGCCCGTTCAGCGGTGCTCCTCCCGGCGGGGCCCTGTTCAGCGGTGCTCCTCCCGGCGGGGCCCGTTCAGCGGTTCTTGTCCCGGCGGGGCCCTGTTCAGCGGTGCTCCTCCCGGCGGGGCCCTGTTCAGCGGTGCTCCTCCCGGCGGGGCCCGTTCAGCGGTTCTTGTCCCGGCGGGGCCCTGTTCAGCGGTGCTCCTCCCGGCGGGGCCCGTTCAGCGGTTCTTGTCCCGGCGGGGCCCTGTTCAGCGGTGCTCCTCCCGGCGGGGCCCTGTTCAGCGGTGCTCCTCCCGGCCGGGCCCTGTTCAGCGGTGCTTGTTCTGTGTGTCTAGGGAGCCAGACCTGGGCAAGACTTCCCGCTCATTCACCATCCGAACTTGCGGTCGCGGTGCCCTCCTGTGATGGAGTCCTGGGCCCGTGGGTGTCGTCCGTCACACCCGGAATGGGGCTGGTGGGGCCCTCCTGGGCAGCTCGCCTGCTGCCTGACTTCTCCTCCCTGCTGCCCTTGCCCTCCTTCGCTGGAGCTCTGTGGCCCTTGCCTCCCTTGGATGATGTGGCAGGTGACGAGGCAAGGCTACTGTCCTTGGTGGCAGTCGTCTCAGGCTTGTCGCGCCGGGCCTTTTTCTTTTTTGTCCTCTTCCCAGGGGGGGGGCTGGCTGTCCCCTTGCTGCTGGCCGATGTTCCTGCCCTAGGATCAGGTGGACTCCAATAGCCCTGCACTATGGTCACAGTAGATGCAGGGCTGGTGGTGGCTGAGGTGCTTTTTTTACTCTTACCAGATGGAGGGGGTGGGTCAGTGATTGGAACGAGCTCAAGGTTCGAAAGGAAAAGGACTTTGGAAGGACAGGGACGGGTAGGTGTAGTGGGTTTGGGAGTGGAGGAAGAGGATGTGGCTGTAGGAGAGTCAAGTGTGCTGTCTTTGGGTGCAGGTGCTTGTGATGGAGGCTGTCGTGAGGTGCATGGCTGTTGGGTGGGTGGCTGCCTGCGTTTGTGTGCTTTGGAAGAGGGGGTGACAGACACACTGGGAGAGGACACAGGGGACGTGTAAATGGCAGTAGGGGTGGTGACTGCACGTGTGCGGACTGTAATGGAGGGTGTGCTGGTGATGGAAGTACTGGCTGATGGTGGTGTGCATGCAGGTGTGAGTGGAGACGTCACAGGGAGGGAGGAGGGAGATGAGGAGGTGGGGGACACAGAGGTGGTAGTGACTGTTGGCATGTCTGCATCTGGATGTTGCTTGGGTGAATGCTTGTGGGATCTGTGGTGCTTATGTCTGGATTAGCTGCCCTTGGGTGTAGAGGTGTATGCAGGCTGGTCTGATGGTGTGGATGGGATAGGCAGAGGAACAGGAGACTGGGTCTGGGTGGAGGGAGTCAGAAGAGGGAGGCTGGAGACAGGGACAATGGCTGCCGTCAGTGCTGAGGCCAGAGCGTTGAACGATCGCTGATGGGCAGCCTGACCCGAAAGAATGCCCTCCAGGTATACATTGCTCCGATGCACCTCCCTTTCTACACCCTGGATGGCATTCAAAAGGGTAGACTGCCCAGCAATGAGTGTCCTGAGGAGGTCAATGACCTCCTCACTGAGGGCAGCAGGGGTAACTGGGGCAGGGTCTGAGGTGCCTGGGGCGAAGGAGATGCCCGCCTTCCTGGGCGAGCGGGCACGGAGCGAAGGCTGAGGGGCTGCTGGGAGGGCGGGCTGGTGCGCTGGATGGCGGCTGTACCTGTTGTGGCGGTGGGCACGGATGTTGCCGCCACTGCTAGGGAGCTCCCTTCCGAGGACGTGTCGGTGTCGCTGACGTCTCCACGGGTCCCCATTGTGGAGCTCCACTCGCCCTCCGTCTCACTGGTGTACTCGGAGTCTGTTGTTTGGCCCTCCGGGGCCATGTGAGATGCAGCTCCCTCGTGCGCTGATGCCACTTCTCCTCCGCCTGATGATGCTAATGCACACATGAACAGGAAGACAAAGAAAATGGGGGGGGGGAGAAATGAAGACAGGTTGAGTGCATGCATTGGCAACATCGTTGTCGGAGAGGACAGACACAGAAGCCCCCTGAACTAGGCGGCGCAATGGGGGTACACTACTCAGTTATTGTGACTAGGCCTACGGGTCTATGGACGACAAATGCACACATGGGTGAGGCCGGATCATGGCTAGCTGTACTTGGCACCCTACAGAGGTGGGGGGCGGGGGCACAGGGCCGTGTCTAACAGAGGGGCCTAGCCTAAAGAATGCGCCCTGGCCTGGAGATAGCCACAGCCCTCCTCCCCCACCCAGACACCTTCACTGCGCGCAAAAATAGCAGAATGTGCTGATACTCACCCCCTTGTGTCTGCTGTGATGTCCTCACGCGCCCATCCAAATCGGGGTAGGCCACCGCCAGGATCCGGGACATCAGGGGGGTCAATTTGCGGCTGGCACCCCTCCTACGTTGGGAGGCCATCCCCAGCAGAGACTCGGCGGTCTTTCTGGTCCCGCGGCGGATGTCCTCCCACCTCTTTCGGCAGTGGGTGCCCCGTCTGTTGTGGACCCCCAGGGCCCCGACGTCCTTGGCGATGGCACGCCAAATGTCGATCTTCTGATGGGCTCTGACCTATGTGACATGTACAGGGTGGTAAAGGAAATCGCATCAATTTTCTGCCTGGTCAATGTGAGTGGCCCCCCCCCTCCCCAACCTTGCCATGTGGCACATGCTCTCATCTTTCGTGCGTTGCACTCCTCATTCGCTCCCCTCCCCACCATCTTACATACACCCCACTCAACACAGGCATAGCCCATTCAACGTGCACCCTGTGTACTAACCTGTTGGTCTGGAGGACCGTAGAGTAGCGCATACTGGGGGAGGACCCCATCAACAAGTTTCTCCAATTCTTCGGCAGTGAAGGCAGGGGCCCTTTCCCCAGTCGCAGCAGCCATTGTATCTCCCAGACCGAGGTCACAGCAGCACTTGCAGTATAGGTCCTCTCCTGTGGATGATCAGGTCTTGAGTGATTAATCAGATAGAAAATGGCGGCCACGCCCGCGGCGGTGCGTACCGCGGCGGTGCGTACCGCGACCGCCGGCGCACATCGTCATTGGCTCCTGAGACCCATAGGGTTCAATGTTAACCAATGCTGCTTTGCGCCGCGGTCTTCGACCGCCTACCGCCACGGTGTGCCACGCCAGCGCAGTGACCTCACAACCCACTGTCACACTTCACAGGTCAGGCAGCCGCCATTTCAAGGGCCCACATGGCATGATTTCTACTGCGTCACACAGGCCTAGGCCTTGCATTGCCACTCATACAAGCCGTTCCATGCATAGCGATTCGTGTACTGTGCAAGCTGTGTGAACGAACCTGTGGGTTGCTTGACTCTGTGCTCCATGTTGTCCTTCCTAGGCACCGTCCGCTGGGACTTGCGAGGAGAAGGATGAATCCTCCCGTGTACCGACCGCTGGTGGACCTGTCGACAATGGAAGAACGACATATCATACTTACATACCGGCTTGACAGAGCAACTATACATGAACTATGTGCCCAGCTGGAGCCAGACCTGATGTCCCCCATCCGCCAAACCACAGGGATTCCCCCTCTGGTGCAGGTTCTGTCAGTACTCCATTTTTTGGCAAGTGGGTCTTTTCAGACAACAGTGGCCATATCATCTGGGATGTCTCAGCCTATGTTTTCTAAGGTTTTGTCCAGAGTGTTGTCTGCCCTGAGGAAATACATGCGGAGCTACATTATTTTCCCTGAGGTGGGCGAATTGGCTACAGTGAAGGGTGATTTCTATGCCCTTGGACATATCCCCAACATCATTGGTGCCATTGATGGGACCCATGTGGCTTTGGTTCCCCCCAAAGAAAGTGAGCAGGTGTACCGAAACAGAAAAAGTTATCATTCGATGAATGTCCAGGTGGTCTGTTTGGCTGACCAGTACATCTCCCATGTAAATGCCAAGTTCCCTGGGTCAGTGCATGACACGTATGTCATGCGAAATAGCAGCATCCCTTATGTGATGGAACAGCTACAGAGACACCGTGTGTGGCTAATTGGTGACTCTGGTTACCCCAACCTGTCGTGGCTACTGACCCCAGTGAGGAATCCCCGGACCAGGGCAGAGGAACGGTACAATGAGGCCCATGGGCGATCTAGGAGGATCATCGAAAGGACCTTCGGGGTCCTGAAGGCCAGGTTTAGGTGCCTGCATATGACAGGGGGATCCCTCATGTACTCACCAAAGAAGGTGTGCCAGATCATCGTGGCCTGCTGTATGCTTCACAATCTTGCATTGCGACGCCAGGTGCCTTTTCTGCAGGAGGATGGTCCAGATGGTGGTGTTGTTGCAGCTGTGGAGCCTGTGGATGTGGAGAGTGAAGAGGAGGAAGACGACGGGGACGACACGGACAACAGGGATACAGTCATACAACAATACTTTCAGTAGCACACAGGTAAGAAACAGCCACCCCAATTTACATTTACTTGAGGCCTCATGCGTATCCACTGTCTGTGTTTTCCCCCAGTTCCTGTTAACTGATTTGTGACTTTCCCTTCCCTTTTCAGAGCTGTATGACCCACTGCCTAACTTCAGCTTTGTTTGCCCATGGACTAAAGCTTATTGAAATTGGTATGTTGTCATCACAAAGTAACTGGACATTATTGAACCGTTATGTGTAATACATTTGTTAAGAATACAAGCAGACTCCTGTTTATTTAAGTGGAATAAGTGATTTATTTTAAGTGCTACATATAGGTAAATGATTGGGAAGCGGGGATGGGTGGGGGTGGAGTAATGTCCATGGCAGAGTCCAGTTCTCAGTCGCACAGGTGCATTGTCCATATGCCTGTGGAAGGATGGAGCAGGGGCAGTTCAAGGTTAGACAGGGTGACAATGTGGGACAGTGGGATGACATCAGGGGGTATCTTAGGCTGGCGGGGGTCTTGCAATCCTACTCTGTCTTCTTGTGAGATCTCAGGTTCCGCTTGCGGGGTGGGTCTTCTTCTGCAGGAGGTGGGGTTCTGGTGGCCTGTCGTTGTGTGGGGGCCTCCTGTCCACTAGCGCCAGCGGAGGTGGTAGGCTGTTCCTGGCCTGGGCTAGTGACAGGGGCCCTTTGGGGTGCCACATGGTCCCGCAATGTGGTGACGATCTGGGTAAGGGCCAGGACGATGGTCCCCATTGCGGAATCGATGTTCCTCAGTTCCTCCCTGAACCCCATGTACCGTTCCTCCTGCAGTTCCTGGATCTCCTGGAACCGGGCCAGTACCGTCGCCATCGTCTCCTGGGAGCAGTGGTATGCTCCCATGATGGAGGAGAGGGCCTCTTGGAGAGTCGGTTCCACGGGCCTGTCCCCCCCCTGTCGCATAGCAGCCCTCCCAGTTCCCCAGTGTTCCTGGGCCTCTGTCCCCTGGACGGTGTGCCCACTACCACTGCCCCCAGGTCCCTGTTGTTGTGGTGGTGGGTCAACCTGGGTGCCCTGTAGTGGTGGACACACTGCTGATTTACGTGCCCTGGAGACAGAGGCATGGGCCCACTGGGTGGGAGCTGTGCTGGTGTTCCCAGAGGGGGTTGGGTCTGGTGTAGCCTGTGGCTGTCTGTGGGGAACCGACTGTCCAGAGGTCACCGATGGGCCGGGCTGGTCGTCTGGCTCCAGGGAGACAGAGCTGCTGTCATCGCTGGGGGCCTCTTCTGGGGGTGGGATGGACATCTCTGGACCCTCCGTGGCGGTGTGGTGGCGTTCGGGTCCTGCAGGGGTATAAAGGTATGGTTATTGCTTCCGTGTGTGGCATTTCGTGTGATGGGTGGGTGTCCGTGTACCCATGTGCAGGCATTTCCTTGTGGGGGCTTTTGTGAGGGTGGCTTGTGGGGGTGATGTGTGTGTGCAGTGGGCATGCTTTGGTGATGGGTGTCCATGCTTTGGGGTCGCATGCAGGGCTTGGTGTTGGGATGGGTGGGTTGTGATGGTGAGCCTTTTGCTAGGGGTTGGTGTGATGGGGGAGGGGTTGGGGGTATGATTTGGCATGCAGGTGGGGTGGGGGTGGGAAGCAGTAGTGAAGATTTGCCTTACCAGAGTCCATTCCTCCGCCTACTCCTGCGAGGCCCTCAGGATGCAGGATGTGCAAGACTTCCTCCTCCCACGCAGTAAATTCTGGGGGAGTAGGTGGGGGTCCGCCGCCAATCTTCTGCACCGCAATGTTGTGCCTTGATACCATGGAACGCACCTTCCCCGTAGGTCGTTCCATCTCTTCCTGATGTCCTCCCGATTGCGTGGATGCTGTCCCACCGCGTTAACCCTGTCCACTATCCTTTTCCATAGCTCCATCTTCCTGGCAATTGTGGTGTGCTGCACCTGTGCCCCGAAGAGCTGGGGCTCTACACGGACTATTTCCTCCACCATGACCCTGAGTTCGGCGTCACTGAACCTGGGGTGTCTTTGGGGTGCCATGGGGTGGTGTGGTTGAGGTGTGGGGTGGCGTTTGTGGTGATGAGTGTGGTGCGTGTGGTGGTGTGTGGTGTTTGGTGCGTGGATTCTGTGTGGGTGATGGTGTTGTGTGCCTCTGTGCTGTGGGATTCTCTATTCTGTGCTCTCTCTCTAGCCTTCGTCAATGATTTTGGGTCGTAGGGGCTTGTGGGTGATGTGGGTGTGTGTTTTATATTGTGTTGGGTGTGTGGGAGTGGTGTTAGTATGTGTATCAGGTGTGTGTATTTCGAACTGACCAATGTGGCTGAGTTTTCTATGTGTGTGTGTATTTTCACAGCGGCGGTGTGTACCGCCAATGGAATACCACTTTTGAAAGACCGCCGCATGGATTTGTGGGTCGGAATGGTATGGGCGTATTTCTGTTGGCGTGACGGTGGAGGTTTGGTCAGCGACATTTTTTCGCTGACCTTTGGTGTGGTGGATTTTTGAGGATGTCGGGTTTTTGGCGGTTTGCCAGTTGCGGGTCAGAATGACTGTGGCGGTTTACCGCGGCCGCGGCGGTGTTATGGCGGCCTTCTGGCCGGCGGTAAGTGACTTTTACCGCCGAGGTCAGAATGACCCCCACAGTGTCCAAAAAGTGGGGGGAGGCAGGCAAAACTTAGGGGTGACCACCCTACGGCTGTCAGGTCTAACAGAAGGGAACCATGACTATTGAGGAAGTTCGTCAAGTGGACAATGTACTATCTCCAGATTCACTAAACCAGTGCCTAATTTGAGCCGGTGGTTTCCAGTACGGGCATCAGCAGATATTTTTGAGGGCTGACACTTATTTTTCTGCCTCAAGCATTTACTGCAAGCAAAAGACGCATATGGAAAAGATGGAGGAAGGGAAATTCGAAAAAGGGTAACACAGGGAGAAAGCAGAAACCTGCAAGAGTGAGCTGAAGGGGTAGGGAGTGGCTATAAATGGATTAAAGCCAAGATGGCTTCACATTTACGCTGCCTCAGTATTCTGTGCTGTGAATTGCAACTGCTGCGTGTTTCAAAGGAGAGGTTTGGGCACTGGCATGTTTTTATTTACAAATAAGCACTGTACTAAACAAAATGGTTTCATAATTTGTTACAACTTTCTATACTCCAGTTGCGTTAGTTTTACAGGTGTGATATTCAGAGAGAGTTTAATCACATATATTAGTTCCAGCTAGAAAATGTGTTCCCACATTCTTCCTTTCATATGGGTTGCGGCAGTTCCATGTCAAATTCATATCTTCCTCTGTGTACATGGCAATAAAGACTGAGTATTCTCAGAAAGCCTCGGAACGCAGCCTCGGAACGCAGGACCCTTTAACCCAATTTAGAAAAGCAAATGTGGTTTGTCTCAGGAAGGACTAGGACAGCTGAACTGTGGGGTTCAAGACAAAACTAATAAACCAGCTACAATACCATCAACAATTACATTGTTCGCCCACAGTACTGCAGACATGTCCCACTGTCGTCTATAAATAAATGTATGACACTGGCTGCCACCCTGCTGCCTCCTTTTTCTGTTCTGCCAGAGATGCTCTAACCATGTAGTGAACATGCTGTGCCAAATCAAAATATATGGACCTTCCAAGGTACCTCTTAATGCACGTGTTCCACATAATGTTGTGATGACCAGTCATGCTAGAGGTGGTAGCTACATATAGACACTGGTAGAATTCCAAACAGACCAGCCTAACTGATAGGCTAGTAGGACTTAGGGTGAGCCAGCCTTTATTGCTGGTGGCCTTCTAGAGGCACTGGCCTCTTAGTAATTGTCCCAGGCTCCCCAAGTATCTGATTTTGCCATACTAGTCTTGCATATTCATCACCTTGATGGAAATTCTCACAGTTCAAGCAGAAGAAAAGTATTTGTTGATGCACCCTAACAAATGACACACATTAGGTAACCTATACCATTAGTAATTTAGGGCCATATTTATACTTTTTGACGGAAAACTGCATCAAAAAGTTTAACGTAGGCTAATGCCATTTCTTTGTGCCACCCAGGCATCAAATGTATTCTTTGACGCTCCGTGATGCAAATCACGGAATAGAGTCATTTTTTTTACTCTAACCATTGCACCACGTTGTAAAGCAAAATGTTGTTAACGTGGAGACAATGACTCTAATACGGTTTACGACGCTGCAAACCGGATACGTGCCATTTTTTCACTGCAATAGAGTCAAAAAGCAGCGCAAACACAGCTAAATGTGCTAAGGAGCCCCAAAATGGATCCCAGAAGCCAATCAACGAGGAACCAGCCAGGAGGACCCAGACAAGACCCAGGAGAGGGGGAAGAAGAAAATAAAGTGTTGTTTCAGTGCAGAGGAGCAGGAAATACTGGGAAAGAGGTGACGGAACACCAGCATCAACTTTTTGTCACCACAAAATTGCCAATTGGGAGGAAAGAGGCAATTTGGCAACAAATTGTGGACAAGATAAACAATGTGGCAGTGGTACGGAGAACAGTCACTGAGTGCAAGAAACACTGGCATGACTGCTAGCGCAGGACCAATGAAAAAATGGCAAGGAACAGGAAGGCAGCACTGCAGACTGGAGGTGGGAGTCCAGCACTTTAGGAGACCATGGACCAGATGGAGGAGATGGTGGCAGCCGTCATCCCAGAAGAGATCGTCACAGGAATTCAAGGACAGGACAGCGCAGACTACCAAGAAACAACACAGATGCAGGATAAGTTGCATGGGGGACAAAAATGCCTAAATGTTAACTGCAAGCAGGGGGAGGTACATACCCACTACCAAATGCATGTCAGCCATGGAAATTAGGCAGGGGAAAGGGCAAAGGGGCACGGCACGGGTGCATGGGCTGTGCAGGGGAAACTAGGGGCACAACACTGCACCAACAGCCTGTGGTACTCTGCCATGCCAAGGCTGTTGGAAAGGCCAAGCCAGTCCAGGAGGGTAGGGTAGAACATAAAACTGGCCTGCTGTCACAGGACAGCTGGTATTGTCTCAACATGAACTAGGTCTTAATGTCCAGTCTCAGGCGATATCTGCAAGTGTCATGTACCATTGACAACAGTTGCCACTACCACCTGTGCTGTATGTGCTAGTCAAGTAGCAAATGGCAGTTAGGTGCCCATGGATCAAACACACCCAAAATAGAGCATTCAGGATGACGACGGTATCAATCCACTGTAATTCCTAACAAAGTGTAAATCCTATCAAATGTTCATGTCTATAGGGCAATAAACAACAGGTATTGTTACTTACATTATGAAGTACACAGCAGTAATGTCATACCCATGCTGCCCATTCCAGGGTCCACCCCGTGCCTGTGTTACAATAGCTGCAATGCCAACTTGCAACATCCCAACTGTCATACTGCTAAGACAACTGCATTGAGGGGGAGGGCATATGTGTCTAGCTAGTTAAACACACCCGCATAGTCATAAGAGGAAATGGAACACGGTCATGCCCATCAGTGCAATCCAATGTAGCACACATTCGCAAACATCAACATGACACACTACCAGTGCTGACACCTGTATCATGCCATGCCAATGCTATACAAAGTATGTGCTTGGTCTCAGCAACGTATAGGTGTATGTGAAATATCAAGGACTGGGTCAGTCATTGCAAAGCCTCACCATGCTAATGGAAGTAGAGGGAGGGTTGAGTAGGACAAGAAGGTGGCAACACACAATTTGGACAGAACCTACACCTAGAGGATGTGGCACAGCAAATTCCCCAAACTGCCCACACTACATGTGGCATGCCGGTGGGGCACAGGCCTGTGAGAATGCTAATATTAATAACAGGAACAATGAACAGGAACCAAGATTACAATGTCTCACTAATAGGAAGTCAGTGACGTCACATTACAACTGCTACAACACAGACACACTAATTGTACAAAACCTCCTTGCAGAGGACGATGGCTCTCTTGTGGATATGCCAGTCCTGGACTTCCCTGATGACATGGATAACGAGCTGACAGCCATTAGCCAGCAAACCCTCCACGATGTCCTTGGAACCCTCGACACCCCACCTTCAGTCGCAAGGAGGAGCACAGATGCAGCAGCCATCAAAGAAGAGCCACCCACCACCCCAATACTGGGACCTCCCAGCTTCAACCCAGCTGAGGACTCTGATGACACTGGTACCACTGTTTAGAGGACAGTAGTTGGAGTACAGCGGGAGCTGGCCAAGGAGGTGCGGGTGGGGATGCAAAATATGGCAGCCAGCCTTGACGGGATGCGCATCTGCATGATGTCATCTGCAGAACAGTCAGCAGCCATGCAAGCACTACAATCCTCACTGCAAGCACTATAACAATGTGTGAGGGACTTCACCACAGCAGTTAGGGAGTTGCCCCAACACCTGGCATCCCAAACCTTTCACTGTGTGCTGGAATGCAATCATGACCCCCTCAGGCACAACCTGGCTGCCTACCACAGTGATGTAGGTGCTATACTCAAGAACCAGCAGCTCCTCCTTGCTGCAGTATTGCCCTTAATAGCCCCACAGTTGGCAGCTACCGGGAATTCTGACTCTACGTCTTCAAACACTGAAGTGTGTGTTGCCTCTTCAAACCCATCACCACCAAGGGCAGAGGAGACGACACACACATCAGAAGATGAAGATTTGGAACAGATCACTTTCACCAGTAGAAGTACCCGGTAGCACAAGTCCATGCCACATGGGCACTGATTTCCTTTGTCCTGTGCTTGTTAACATGCCAGTCTTGCTACAGTTAGTAACATGCACTGTTCTCCAGCACAGTTTACCTTACCACTATGCACTGCAATTGCCTCTCACTACCTCATTGGCACTTCATGGTCCTCTGCACTGAATGACATTTCACCACAGCATGTTCAATGACATGTCCCTCACCATTGCACTTGTGTTGCGTCATAAAATACAAGGCGTCACACTAATTACAATCCTGGACTATGTAAATATTGCACTACAGAAAAATAAATAGCACTTACACAACCACTTTGTCTCTGTGTAATGTGACACATCAACTGTGTAGGAGATTTGTGATGTATGTAACATGTCAATGGCCACAGAATGTCAATACAACAGTGTAGAAAGAATGTGGCTGATAACTATGCACTGGGGTATGGATTTTATCATCATCTTTGCTTCCTTAGGCTTATGTCTGAAGTTAAAAGATCACAAACAGTATAATGCTGTGTAGGATTGAAAATGTCTGCTCCAAAGTATGTACAAGACGAAACTCAATGTGGCTGACATTCCATTCAAGACAATCATTATGTATGTGACATCTGACTATAAACTTTAATCACACACACCATACAGCAGGAATGGATGTGTACAAGTGTATGGACAATTATGTAAGCTGGGAGTACAATGTAAGAAATGATAGGTGTGAGTTATGTATACAGAACTTCATAAGATTATAACATCACTCAGCTTATCAGGGTTCACATGAACAACAGGCTGCAGGCCGATGTCCCACATTGCCCAAGATTCCAACACAGGACTCAAACGATGAACGATTTAAAAACACACCAACCTTTCCAACACATTGGGAACCATAGTTAGCTTGAGTGGTGGGTGCATTGGATGGCAGATGCATAGAGAAGTAGCTTTGTTGTAGCTGCCAATGTGACAGCCCATTTGGAAGTGGGAATAACCATGACAAGAATGGGATTTGGATGCAGGATGGAACACAAATGCAAATACTAAATTGACACTGTACATCCATGCAAAGGCCCTGATCCCCATGCATATGACACATACTGTAAAGGAGTACCTAAAACTTTATTATACAGTATTAAAGGAAAATTTAACTAGAGGAAACACCTTAACTAACCTAACCTATCCTAACTATACATTACCCACAACTGGTCCTAACTACCCTAAGTTAAACTTACTTACCACATTTAACTAAACACTCTAAACATCAACTCCCTCACTCCCCTTATATGATGGGACATGTGCAGGGAAACATATACTAACCTAAACACATACTAACTTATCCTAAACAAATATATATTTATTTGTTTTAAAAACAAAACCAAACAAAATTGTATTTTTTTATACACATAAACCCCAACATTATCAACAACAAAAAATGTAATAATATAACACCCTCCACCCTACTTATACTAACTAAACGAACATCCTACTCTAACCTAACACTAAGCTCCCTAAACCCACTAAAGAAAAGAACAAGGAAAGAGGAGGGAGGGGAGGGAATCATGGGTGAGTATCCAAAAGGCACAAATTGGCCCTCTGCAGGATCTTCTTAATACCCTGCAGTCTCCTGCTATTGTGGGCCACCTCCTGCTGCAGCCTGTCCATCCAGCGCAACATACATTGCATGTCACGTTTTAGTGTCTGGAAATCTTGAATATCCACTACAGCAGCTGGGGTGTCTGGGTACCACTTGTAGAAGCTGGTGCTGGTCCTGGTGCCGTGGTTGCAGGGGGAGGTGCAGGCGGTGCTGCTTGTGGGCCCTGGGCTGACAAAGTTGAGGGACCTGCTAGAGTGGCTGTCATCCCTGGGGCCACTGTGGACTGAGCTGTTGTGGTGGTGGCAGTTGTGGGTAATGCTGGCCCCCCTTGGGCAAATGCCCTCCATACCCCTGTGGCTCTCTCATAGCGATATCTCAATGCCATATTGCGGAACCCAGCCTCCACATCGAGTATGTGGCGGTACCGCACTGCCCGCCTCAGAAATTCCCTTTATCTCCTGGGCATTCATGTTGGCAGCTGTAAAAACAGAGACAGCCAAACATTAGTGACATTGGGGGTCATTCTGACCTCAGCGGTAAAAGGCCCTTACCGCCGGTCAGAAGTCCGCCATACTACCGCCGCGGCCGCGGTCGACCGCCACGGTCATTCTGACCACCAACTGTGAAACCGCCAAAAATCCGACATCCAAGGAAGGCCGCCACATCAGCGGGCCGCGGAAAACTGGAGATGACCAAACCTCCACCGTCACGCCAACACAAACACGCCCATGCCATTCTGACCCACGAATCCACGCGGCGGTCTTTCAACCGCGGTATTCCATTGGCGGTACACACCGCCGCGCTCAAAATACACACACAGCTCCTAAACACTGCCACATTGGACAATTTGAAATACGCACACCTGACACACATACAAACAACGCTCCCACACATCCAATCAACTATAAAACACACACCCACATCACCCACAAACCCCCACTAGTTGGAAATCGGAGCGAAGGCGAGAGCGAGAGCGAGAGATAGCGATAGCGAGCACAGCATTAGAAAACCCCAACACACACAGGAACACAACTTCATCACCCACACCACATCTACGCACACATCACCACATATCACCACGCACATCACCACAAACACCACCCCACACCTCATCCACACCACCCCATGGCACCCCAAAGACACCCAAGGTTTTCGGACCAAGAACTCCGGGTCATGGTTGAGGAAATCATGAGGGTTGAGCCCCAGCTCTTCGGCACACAGGTGCAGCACACCACCATAGCAAGGAAGGGTGAACTATGGCAAAGGATCGTAGACAGGGTCAACGCTGTGGGACAGCATCCCAGAAATCGGGAAGATATAAGAAAGCGATGGAACGACCTACGGGGGAAGGTGCGCTCGATGATCTCCAGGCACAACATCGCTGTGCAGAAGACTGGCGGTGGAACCCCACCCACCCCACCCCAATTCACAGCATGGGAGCAAGAGGTGGTAAACATCCTGCATCTTGATGGCCTCGCTGGAGTACAAGGAGGAATGGACTCTGGTAAGTAGAATCTCAACCACTTCACCCCCCCCCAAACACCAGCATGCCAACCCCCCCCCTTCACCCCCAATCTCACCCCCCAGCACATAACCTCCCTGCCAATGTCTCACCAGCACAACCCACCCTAAACAACACCAACCCCTGAATGCCAACACAAACCATAGACAGCCACCACCAAAGCATGACCATTGTACATACCCATACACCCCCCCCAAACCCTCACAACACCTCCCACAAGGGAATCCCAGCACTGGGGGACAAGGGCACCCAAAATGCACGCCATGGCACACACAGAAACAATAACCATACTCCTTTACCCCTGCAGGGCCCGAACGACAACACCCCGCCACGGAGGGTCCAGAGATGTCCATCCCACCCCCAGAACAGGCCCCCAGCGAGGACAGCAGCTCTGTCGACCTAGAACCTGACGACCAGCCCGGACCATCGGGGACCTCTGGACAGTCGGTTCCCCACACACAGGCCACAGCAGACCCAAACACCCCTGGGAACACCAGCACAGCTCCCACCCAGCGGGCTCATGCCTCTGTCCCGCGGACGCGTCAATCAGCGGTGTGTCCGCCACTACAGGGCACCCAGGCTGACCCAACACCCCAACAACAACAGGGACCTGGGAGCAGTGGTAGTGGGCACACCGTCCAGGGGACAGAGGCCCGGGGAAACAGGGCAACTGGGAGGGCTGCTGTGCGACAGGGGGGGGAGGACAGGCCCAGGGAACTGACTCTCCAAGAGGCCCTCACTACCATCATGGGAGCGTATCATCACTCCCAGGAGACGATGGCGACGGTACTGGCCAGGTTCACCGAGATCCAGGCACAGCAGGAGGAACGGTACATGGGGTTCAGCAATGAACTCCGGGCCATCGCTACCGCAATGGGGACCATAGTCCAGGCCCTAAACCGCATTGAAACCACATTGCGGGACCATGTGGCACCGCAAAGGGCCCCTGCCACTAGCCAGGAACAGCCTACCACCTCCGCCGGCGCTAGTGGTCAGGAGGCCCCCACAGAACGACGGGCCACCAGAACCCCACCTCCTGCTGAAGAACAACCACCCTGCAAGAGGAACCTGAGATCTCAAAGGAAGACAGAGTAGGATGCCAGGACCCCCGCCAGTCTAATATCCCCCCGGATGTCATTCCACTGTCCCACAGTGTCACCCTGTCCAACCTTGAACTGCCCCTGCTCCATCCTTCCACTGCCATATGAACAATGCACCTGTGCGACCGAGAACTGGACTCTGCCATGGACATAACTCCACCCTCACCCTTCACCGTTTAATATCATGTACCAAAATATAGCACTAAAAATAAATCACTCATTGCACATAAATCATTCTGGAGTCAGCCTGTATTATTTACAAATGTATAACACATTACTTATCAATAATGTTCTGTTATATATGTGTGGACAACATACCGATGTCAATAAGCATTAGTCCATGGGCTAACCAGGCAGAAGTCACGCAGTGGGTCATACAGCACTGAAAAGGGAAGGGAAAAGTAAACTTCAGGTTAAAAGAACTGGGGGGCAATACACAAAGTAAAGATGCAGGGGGCATTCACTAAATGGTAAATTGCGTGGGAGATTCCTACCTGTGTGCTACTGAAAATACTGTAGGATAACTCTGTCCCTGTTGTCTGGGTCGTCCTCTTCATCTTCCTCCTCTTCACTCTCCGCAGGCTCCACAGCTGCTTCAACACCACCATCTGGACCATCCTCCTGCAGGAAGGGCACCTGACGTCGCAATGCCAGATTGTGAAGCATACAGCATGCCACGATGATCTGGCACTCCTTCTTTGGAGAGTACATCAGGGATCCCCCTGTCATATGTAGGCACCTAAACCTGGCCTTCAGGAGGCCAAAGGTTCTTTCAATGACCCTCCTAGTTCGCCCATGGGCCTCATTGTACCGTTCCTCTGCCCTGGTCCGGGGATTCCTCACTGGGGTCAATAGCCAAGGCAGATTGGGGTAACCAGAGTCACCAATTAGCCACACACGTTGTCTCTGTAGCTGTTCCATCACATAAGGGATGCTGCTATTTCGCATCACATACGCGTCATGCACTGACCCAGGGAACATGGCATTCACATGGGAGATGTACTGGTCAGCCAAACAGACCACCTGGACGTTCATCGAATGGTAACTTTTCCTGTTTCTGTACACCTGCTCATCGTCTTTTGGGGGTACTAAAGCCACATGGGTCCCATCAATGGCACCAATTATGTTGGGGATATGTCCAAGGGCATAAAAATCACCCTTCACAGTGGCCAAATCAACCTCCTCAGGGAATACAATGTAGCGCCGCATGTGTTTCGTCAGGGCAGACAACACTCTAGACAAGATTTTTGAAAACATAGGCTGAGACATTCCAGATGACATGGCAACTGTTGTCTGGAATGAGCCACTTGCCAAAAAATGGAGGACTGACAGAACCTGCACTAGAGGGGGAATTCCTGTGGGTTGGCGGATGGGGGACATCAGGGCTGGCTCCAGCTGGGCACACAGTTCATGTATAGTGGCTCGGTCAAGCCGGTATCGTAGTATGATGTGGCGTTCTTCCATTGTCGACAGGTCCACCAGCGGGCGGTACACGCGAGGATTCATCCTTCTCCTCGCAAGTCCCAGGACAACATGGAGCACAGAGTCAAGCAAGTCACAGGTACGTTCACCACTGCATGCACAGTACACGATAAGGTATGGATGGCTATGTTTGGATGTGTGGCAATGCAAGGCCTAGGCCTGTGTGACGCAGTTGAAATTAAGCCATGTGGGCCCTTGAAATGGCGGCTGCCTGACCGGTGAAGTGGGACAATGGGATGTGAGGTCAATGCGCTGGCATGGCACACCGTGGCGGTAGGCGGTCGAAGACCGCTATACGAACCCGCATTGGTTAACATTGAACCCTATGGGATTCAGGAGCCAATGACGATGTGCGCCAGCTGTCGCAGTACGCACCGCCGTGGTACGCACCGCCGCGGCCGTGACCGCCATTTTCTATCTGCCTAATCACTCGATACCTGATCATCCACAGGAGAGGACCTATACTGCAAGTGCTGCTGTGACCTCGGTCTGGAAGTGACAATGGCTGCTGCGACTGGGGAAAGGGCCCCTGCCTTCACGTCTGAAGAGTTGGAGAAACTAGTGGATGGGGTCCTCCCCCAGTATGCGCTACTCTACGGTCCTCCAGACCAACAGGTGAGTACACTGAGTGCACATTGAATGGGTTATGGCTGTGTGGAGTGGGGTGGATGTAAGTTGTTGGGGTGGGGAGAAAATGAGGACTGCAACGCACGACAGATGAGAGAATGGGCCACATGGCAAGGTTGGGGAGGGGGGGGCATGTACTCCAAACATGCCGAAAATTCACGTTTTCTCTTTCCCACCCTGTACATGTCTAACAGGTGAGCGCCCATCAGAAAATCGACATTTGGCGTGCCATCGCCAAGGAAGTCCGGGCCCTGGGGGTCTACACCAGACGGGGCACCCACTGCCGCAAGAGGTGGGAGGACATCCGCCGCGGAACCCGAAAGACCGCCGAGTCACTGCTGGGGATGGCCTCCCGACCTAGGAGGGGTGCCAGTCGTACCCTGACCCCCCTGATGTCCCGGATCCTGGCGGTGGCCTACCCTGATTTGGATGGGCGCTTGAGGACTACACAGCAGACACAAGGGGGTGAGTACCTGCACATTCTGCTATCCTTAAGCGCAGTTGAGGCGTCTGGGTGGGGGAGGAGGGCCGTGGGTGACACTAGGCCAGGGCGCATTCTGTAGTGTAGTCCCCTCCCTTAGACATGGCCCTGTGCCCCCGCCCCCCACCTCTGTAGGGTGCCAAGTACAGCTATCCATGGTCCTGCATCACCCATGTGCGCGTCTGTTGTCCCTAGACCTGTTGGCCTAGTCAGAAGTACTGAGTAGTGTACCCCAATTTCGCGGCTTAGTGCATGAGGCACCTGTGTCTGTCCTCTCCGCCAACGGTATTGACAAGGCATACACTCAACTTTGTATTATTTCTCCCCCCACCCTTATTCTTTGTCTTCTTGTGCATCAGCATCATCAGGCGGAGGAGAATTGGTGTCGGAGCACGAGGGAGCTGCAAGTCACAATGCCCCGGTGGGCACTGGAACAGACACCGAGGGCACCAGTGATCCGGAGGGCGAGGGGAGCACCACAACGGGGACCGGTGAAGACACCAGCGACACGGACACGTCCTCGTTTGGGAGCTCCCTAGCGGGGGCGGCAACATCCGGGCCCCCCGCCTCCACAGGTACAGCCGCCACCCAGCGCTCCAGCTCCGCCCTCCCAGCAGCCCCTCAGCCTTCGCTCCGTGCCCGCTTGCCCAGGAAGGCGGGTGTCTCCTTCGCCCCAGGCACCTCAGCCCCTGCCCCAGTTACCCCTGCTGCCCTCAGTGCGGAGCTCATTGACCTCGTGAGGACGCTCATTGTTGGGCAGACTACCCTTTTGAATGCCATCCAGGGGGTGGAAAGGGAGGTGCATCGGAGCAATGCCTACCTGGAGGGCATTCATTCGGGTCAGGCTGCCCATCAACGATCGTTCACTGCTCTGGCCTCAGCACTGACGGCAGCCATTGTCCCTGTCTCCAGCCTCCCTCTTCTAACTGCCTCCACCCTTTCTCTGTCTCCTGTCCCTCAGCCTATCCCATCCACACCATCAGACCAGCCTGCACACACCTCAACACCCAAGGCCAGATCATCCAGACACAAGCACCACAGGACACACAAGCATTCACCCCAGCAACACCCAGATGCAGACATTCCATCAGTCACTACCACCTCTGTGTCCCCCTCCTCCTCGTCTCCCTCCTCCCTCCCTGTGACGTCTACACTCACACCTGCATGCACACCACCATCAGCCAGTGCTTCCATCACCAGCACACCCTCCACTACAGTCCTCACACGTGCAGTCACCAACCACACTGCCATCTACACGTCCCCTGTGTCCTCTCCCACTGTGTCTGTCACCCCCTCTTCCAAGACACATAAACGCAGGCAGACATCCAAACAACAGCCAACCACCTCACGACAGCCTACGCCTCAGTCACCTGCACCCAAAGACAGCACACCTGACTCTCCTACAACCACATCCTCTTCCTCCACTTCCATCACCACTACTCCTACCCTTTACCTTGGTCCTAAGAAATGTTACCTCTCTAATCTTAACCTCTTTCCCTCCCCTGACCCACCCCCTCCATTGGTTAAGAGTCCCAAGAGCACCTCAGCCACCACCAGCCCAGCTTCGAGGGTCCAAGTGGTGCATGGCTTCTGGAGTCCACCTTTTGGCAGCAGTGACACTTCACTGAGCATCAAGGGGACATCCAGCCCACCCCCAGGCAAGAGGACACGTAAAGTGAAGGGCCGCCGTGAGAGGACTGAGACGGCTGCCCCCAAGGAGCCAACAACGGCCACTTCACCTGCCACAACAGCCAGGGGAGGCAAGGGCCCGAGACCCCCATCTAAGGAGCGAAAGGGCAGCAGGGCGGAGAGGTCATCCATCAGGAGCGCGGAGCTGGAGGGCCCCGCAAGCCCCATCCCGCCTGCAAGGGACGACAGCAAAGGGCCCAGGACTCCGTCCCCGAAGGGGCCTGCCACTGCACATTCGGAGGGCGAGTGATCAGGGTGTCCAGCCCAGGTCTGGCTCCCTAGACTTCCTGGAAGAGGACCGCTGAAGAGGGCACCGCCGTGCAGAAGAGCACCGCTAAAGAGGGCCCCGCCGTGCAGAAGAGCACCGCTGAACAGGGCCCCGCCGTGAAGACAGGCACCGCTGAACAGGGCCCCGCCGTGCAGAAGAGCACCGCTGAAGAGGGCCCCGCCATGCAGAAGAGCACCGCTGAACAGGGCCCCGCCGTGAAGACAGGCACCGCTGAACAGGGCCCCGCCGTGCAGAAGAGCACCGCTGAAGAGGGCCCCGCCGTGAAGACAGGCACCGCTGAACAGGGCCCCGCCGTGCAGAAGAGCACCGCTGAACAGGGCCCCGCCGTGAAGACAGGCACCGCTGAACAGGGCCCCGCCGTGCAGAAGAGCACCGCTGAAGAGGGCCCCGCCGTGCAGAAGAGCACCGCTGAACAGGGCCCTTCCTGTCAAGCACCGCTCCGCTGGGCTCCGCCGTCTCAAGCACCGCTCCGCTGGGCCCCTCCTGTCAAGCACCGCTCCGCTGGGCCCTTCCTGTCAAGCACCGCTCCGCTGGGCCCCGCCGTCTCAAGCACCGCTCCGCTGGGCCCTTCCTGTCAAGCACCGCTCCGCTGGGCCCCGCCGTCTCAAGCACCGCTCCGCTGGGCCCTTCCTGTCAAGCACCGCTCCGCTGGGCCCCGCCGTCTCAAGCACCGCTCCGCTGGGCCCCCCCGTCTCAAGCACCGCTCCGCTGGGCCCCGCCGTCTCAAGCACCGCTCCGCTGGGCCCCGCCGTCTCAAGCACCGCTCCGCTGGGCCCCTCCTGTCAAGCACCGCTCCGCTGGGCCCCGCCGTCTCAAGCACCGCTCCGCTGGGCCCTGCCGTCTCAAGCACCGCTCCGCTGGGCCCGCCGTCTCAAGCACCGCTCCGCTGGGCACCTCCTGTCAAGCACCGCTCCGCTGGGCCCTTCCTGTCAAGCACCGCTCCACTGGGCCCCGCCGTCTCAAGCACCGCTCCGCTGGGCCCCGCCGTCTCAAGCACCGCTCCGCTGGGCCCCTCCTGTCAAGCACCGCTCCGCTGGGCCCTTTTGTCAAGCACGGCTCCACTGGGCCCCGCCGTCTCAAGCACCGCTCCGCTGGGCCCCGCCGTCCCAAGCACCGCTCCGCTGGGCCCCTCCTGTCAAGCACCCCTCCGCTGGGCCCTTCCTGTCAAGCACCGCTCCGCTGGGCCCCGCCGTCTCAAGCACCGCTCCGCTGGGCCCCGCCGTCTCAAGCACCGCTCCGCTGGGCCCCGCCGTCTCAAGCACCGCTCCGCTGGGCCCCTCCTGTCAAGCACCGCTCCGCTGGGCCCCGCCGTCTCAAGCACCGCTCCGCTGGGCCCCGCCGTCTCAAGCACCGCTCCGCTGGGCCCGCCGTCTCAAGCACCGCTCCGCTGGGCACCTCCTGTCAAGCACCGCTCCGCTGGGCCCTTCCTGTCAAGCACCGCTCCACTGGGCCCCGCCGTCTCAAGCACCGCTCCGCTGGGCCCCGCCGTCTCAAGCACCGCTCCGCTGGGCCCCTCCTGTCAAGCACCGCTCCGCTGGGCCCTTTTGTCAAGCACGGCTCCGCTGGGCCCCGCCGTCTCAAGCACCGCTCCGCTGGGCCCCGCCGTCCCAAGCACCGCTCCGCTGGGCCCCTCCTGTCAAGCACCCCTCCGCTGGGCCCTTCCTGTCAAGCACCGCTCCGCTGGGCCCCGCCGTCTCAAGCACCGCTCCGCTGGGCCCTTCCTGTCAAGCACCGCTCCGCTAGGCCCTTCCTGTCAAGCACCGCTCCGCTGGGCCCCGCCGTCTCAAGCACCGCTCCGCTGGGCCCCATCGTCTCAAGCACCGCTCCGCTGGGCCCTTCCTGTCAAGCACCGCTCCGCTGGGCCCCGCCGTCTCAAGCACCGCTCCGCTGGGCCCCGCCGTCTCAAGCACCGCTCCGCTGGGCCCTTCCTGTCAAGCACTCCCCAGGATATGGCAGTGGGCATGGTGGCCCCTTCGTGGGTCTTGCGTCGTGGACTCATGTGGCTGAGGTGTCCCCCCTTCCCTTCCCCCTGAGGTGCCTGTAGTTTTGTCATCAGATGCCCCTGCAGTGTTCTCTCCAAAGGACTCAGGTCTCGTGTGTGGGCTTTGCCCTTGTGTTGCTACACTTTGGCCCACGGACAAATCGTTACTACGTAAAATGTGCAGGACTGATTTCTGCAGTTGTCCACTGCTGTGTATATTGACTTTATAAATGTAAATATTCTGGCTAGTTGACCAATACTTATCGGAGGCTATTTTGGACATAAATATTTATTGACAATTTTGAAATGTCATTGCATTTTTTAAGGGGGTTTGGTTGGTGTCACTGTGACTTGTTGCTCTGCATTGGTGTGTACATATTGGGGGGGGGGGTTGCATATGTGTGTGCTCGTAACCTTTCGTCCTCCCCCCTCCCGTGTGTCGTAGGTGCTGTAGTCACCGTTGACGTCTGCGCCGGAGTTCGTACTCGTGGTAGATGAGCAGGTAGACGAGAGCAGGTATGATGTTAAATTCGGGTTCCATGCTGTCCTCCGTACTCGTGGAGTGCGTAGAGGTGAGCGTTTTCACATTCGTAGTCTGTTTCCGCCGTGTTTTTATCGGCGGGGCTCCCGCCCCGGAAAAGGTGGCGGATTGGTGGGTCATGATAGTGTGGGCGGTACATTGTCTGCCGCCTGGCTGTTGGCGGTGACCGCCGCGCTGTTTGTCGGTCCCGCCGTGGCGGTCGGAGTGTTAAAGTGGCGGGCTGTGTTGGCGGTTCCCGCCAGGGTCAGAATTCCATTTTTTGGACCGCCGGCCTGTTGGCGGTTTGGCCGCCGCTTTATCACCGACCGCCAGGGTTAGAATCACCCCCATTGTGTGATACATCTACAGATGATATTCTAACACTTCATCAAAAATAGCACATACAGTCCAAATCACAGAACAGATGATAGAATGTCCCTGAGGAATGACATGCCAACGCAGCCTACCCATCAACTATCTAACAGCACAACCTTGCACAACAAGGTGTGTACTTAATTAAATGATCTGTGCATCTTTGTACTGCTATTAGTCACAGAACAAATGCTGCAAGTACTCTACATGTGCCAGGCCGACTTATAACTATCTTCAGGATCTAAATCAAGGCACACAAGACCTGTGATTTGTATATGGAACTGCCAGGACGGTATGCAGTTGGTAATCATGAGAGGGCATTGTAGTTTGGAACACATGAATGCTTGATTTACATATCTGTCATCTAAACTGTGATCATCACACCTAGCTACACATATTTTCTAGCCCTGTGCCTCCGGGGGGGATGGACATGCAACACATACTTTCAAACATCAAGGACAACCACGAAGCTTTGGACAGCTGTCCATGGGTTTAGTCAGTCCACCACAGGTAAGGAGGCCTGCTAACTAGGATTGACTCAAACATTGGACAATCACATCTACATTTATTTTTCTAATTGTGGACAATTGTCAACAATATTAAATCTCACTGACACTTTTCCAAAATCAAGCACATTGATGAAAGCACCCATCTGGCTTTGATCTGCATGCACGCCTATAACATTTCACTCTAGTGCCACATAAATAGAGTACAACATGTGGCGCTAGATGCTCCGGGAAAGCCACCCATACAGTCCTACATGTTCATTACTTAACAGGGATGTGCAAGTCTGTGTGTAAAACGTATGCATCACTGGTCTGTGTGAATCAGGGTATGACTTGCTGACTAATGATGACACTGGCCACCTCTAAATTAATTATTGGCATACATGTAGCAACAAATCACCTTGTTCACCTGCCCATGCCTATAGCGCAGCCCTCGACTCCCAATATATGACTCTCTGCTGCAGAAAGTTGAACTCTAGCATGGAACAAAATGTCAACCTCCAGTCAAGTCACATATCAGATCACGTGCCAGCACATCATACCTTGCAAAGAGTCCAACACACAAGAGTCAATCACACAACAGCTGCAAACACAACACAGGACAAACATATTAACACTTACTGGATACGTCTGGGTCCGCAAGTTGAGCCACTTCACCAATTGTAGAGGGGGCTGGTCCACCTGTAAAACATGGAAGGGTGATATGTGCTCAATGTCTGCTCACTGTACAAAACTTGGAACAACAAATCACTGTGTGTAACATTTTATATGATAGAGCTGCACATCAGGTATATAGACACACCAACAGGCATACTGCTGCAAACATGCATCGACACTGTCACTCCAGTGAGTGATAGACACACATATGCACACATGCACTGGCCCTAACAATCATGTGGTGCCAAACATGATTACTCAATTTTGTGTTTAATTAATTCCAGAGGGTACTCCATTTCATCAATTGTAATTATGAGACACATGCAATGCCACATTCCTGGTGCACTGCAATACCAGTGGCTCAGGTATTGTGGCTTGTGCATCAAGGGACAATGAGTTAGTGTGTGTTGCTTATCTGGGTTGATTTGCATTCAGGAATTATTGTGCGTTCAATGGTCCATTATATGTGTGCCAGTGTTGTATGTAGGTTACATATGCCACATTGGCAGTGTAACCAGAGCCGTACATGCCCCCTATGACAACATGATGGCAGGGATCCTCAGTGTTACTTGATGACAATGTTACGCTAAACATGGATTGGCCACTTATCTGATTCAAAACAACAAAAAGATGTATGCTGACAGTGTCTAATTTGATCATCCGTGACAGAATGCATGGGCACAGGTGTAGTCATTGCACATGAAATGTGTTACTCTGGGCCCTGTGTACCTATAACACGTATTGTAAATCACACTTTGCCACATTCATTAACTTTGAATTGCCAAGTTGGGTGATCTGTGATGATACAACCGAACTGACACTGTCCGCTAATTAAAACATGGGTTTGCAAATGTCCTACTTCTGCAATCTTGATGAAGTAGGTCTCTATTTGAAAGCACCTTGGAAATGCCGGTACTCACAGGAATGCTGGCCTGCTGATCTTAGCATACCACCATGTCTGTGATAGCCTTCATACTGAGAAGTTAATAATCGTACATATGCTGCACTATCTCTGCTTGGGTGTACCAAAAGTAAAATAACAACCTATTTCATCACTTAAAAGGTATAATGGAAGAAGTCAGTGGTCCCTTGCACAACATCATGCTAATAAATAGTTTGTGACCATGCATTCACAATTAGCAGGGATCACATGATAAGCCATTCACTTTACAAAGTTGTTTGGCTATAAAGTGACACAGATGGTAACTGCACTAGCTCAGTACCAGCAATTGCGCCCAAGGCAAAAATGTTGTTGGGCCATGCTACTCAATGATAGGACTTCAACGCCTACTCCGAAAAGCCACGAGATGAACCTGTTTTGTGCTACTGCAATCTGGTAGCATCCTGGCATAATGGGGTTTGGCCATGTGAAAGATTATCTGTCCAGACATAAACACACAGAAACAATGAACTTAGGGCTAGATCTGTCTTTTTTGTGTTGCATTTGCTTCATTTCTTTACGCTACAGCTATGGAAATTAGCACAATCTATTTGATTGTAGCAAGTGTGCTATACATTTGCATCCAGAAATAATGCAAATGCTGCACAAAGTAGAAATATCAGCCTAAGATATTAGCAGAGGTTAGGAAGAGCTTTGTACGTATGGCCATCAATACTGTTCAGACATGGGGGGTTATTCTAACTTTGGAGGAGGTGTTAATCCGTCCCAAAAGTGACGGAAAAGTGACGGATTTACCACCAGACGTATTACGAGTCCATTATATCCTATGGAACTCGTAATACGGCTGGTGGTATATCCGTCACTTTACCGTCACTTTTGGGACGGATTAACACTCCTCCAAAGTTAGAATAACCCCCATGGTGTAAAAAAACTGGGGACTACATTGGTTCCTTGTATTAGTATATGAAATACATCCCATTCCTGGTACACTCTCAGGCCCTTGATCAGAATGTTGTTTTTGCTGCATTACCATCATCAGGGCCACAGTTTGATCAACTTGCATTCCACATGTCCACAAACATTGCATGCAGCATGTCACAAAATCTGCTACTGTCACTCGAGAGCATTATACTGTACACATTAGTCAAATTTGTACTCACCAACAGGGCCACCAATCACCACACCCAGGTGGTCCAGCAGGTCCTCCTCTCGGGCCACAAGGTCAGCCCAGCGTTGCTTCAACTGGTGGTCATTGCGCTGACTGTTGACAATTCCTCTTAGGTGGAACAGCACCTTTGCCCACCTAAGCCTCCTTTCCTCTGTGTGATACCTCTGTATCACCTGGCCCCAGCCTCTAACATCAGGGGGAGGAAGTGACACACCAACCACACAAAAGCCCCGAGCTCCTCCTCGCCCATTCGCCCCAGACCTGGCCTTCCCAATATCTCAACCAAAATAGGATAGAAAAGAGTAAAGAGGGGAAAAACAGGGAAAGGAGGTATGAAAAGGAAACTTAACTAACCCACAGACAGCCCAACAATACCCCAACTAACAATACCCACAAACACACTCCAACAGTACAAAGACAAATCTAATCACAATAAATTGACAAAAAAACACTTACACAGATTACCACAGACACTTACAAAACACCAAAATACAATATCAATAGCACACAGGAGACAAAATCACAATATTCACGGAGACAACTCAAGATACAGCCACATAGTCTAGAATAATCATAAACTGCAAAGTTAAAGTGAAAGTACACCCACCGTACCATTTCTGTAAACAGGATATCCTATTACATCACTTCCTGTCTCAATTGCGGGGCATTTTTTTGGTATTGGGTGGAATTTTATGACGCTTACGGGGTTTGCGCCAATATTTTTTTACGCATACGCATGAAAATTCCCCCGCATTCAAGGATCAATATATTTTAAATGGATAACTGATTTCCTGGGGTGCGGTTCTGGCATTAGCGCTAGGGATCAATTTATTTATGTATAATGTGCGTGAGTGTCATTTTTTAACGCAGATGGGTTATATTTTGACGCATATGTGTCTTTTTTTACGTGTTTGTGTCAATAAATCTGTCTTCAACTGTGTTTGTGTGATTTTTCAACTTTTAACATGCATGCAGCCTATAACTATACAAAGATAGGATGGTATGACCTGCAATGTGTGTTCTACTGTTTGGGTACATGTGGCAGACCATACTACTGCGGCCCATAATACTCATGTTGTTGTGCAGGATTAGCTCTCTTAACTGACGCAACAGCAACACAAACTGTGGAAATAAAATTGGTATTTCCTAGTTTGAGCAGGTGTTGCATCGATAGAGGACAGCAAGGCTACGCAACTAAACAAATAGACTCATGGCCTGTGTGTTTATGTCTGTGAATTGGTATTTCAAATTGTTGTTGTGCCTTTGTGGGAACGTTATGAGAACATTTTGGCATAAGGTGCATGTATGAATGTGTTATAAATGTGTATAATCATCAGATGCCATTCATTGAGGTACATCAGTCATTATGGGGGTGATTCTCACCCTGGCGGGAGGCGGAGGCCGCCCGCCAGAGTTCCCCCCTCCAAAATACCGCTCCGCGGTCGAAAGACCGCTGAGGGTATTTTGGCTTTTGCACTGGGCTGGCGGGCGACCGCCAAAAGGCCGCCCGCCAGCCCAGTGCAAAGGACCCTTCCCACGAGGACGCCGGCTCAGAATTAAGCCGGCGGAGTGGGAAGGTGCGACGGGTGCAGTGGCACCCGTTGCGTATTTCAGTGTCTGCAAAGCAGACACTGAAATACAAAGTGGGGCCCTCTTACGGGGGCCCCTGCAGTGCCCATGTCATTGGCATGGGCACTGCAGGGGCCCCCAGGGGCCCCACGACAACCCATACCGCCATCCTGTTCCTGGCGGGAGAACCGCCAGGAACAGGATGGCGGTATGGGCTGTCAGAATCCCCATGGAGGCGCAGCGAGCTGCGCCGCCATGGAGGATTCTAATGGGCAGCGGAAAACCGGCGGGAGACCGCCGGTTTTCCGCATCTGACCGCGGCCAAACCGCCGCGGTCAGAATGCCCTGCGGGGCACCGCCAGCCTGTTGGCGGTGCTCCCGCCAAACCTGGCCCCGGCGGTCCATGACCGCCGGGGTCAGAATGACCCCCTATATGTGTTTGTTATATCCCTTGACATTTGGGGACAAAACATTTCCCATGATGGACTATACAAAGGATAGATCGAGGACGGTTGAGAATGGCTATGTCAGATATGTTACCCATCACATGTACTGAAATGTTGCATACTACTTTATGGTCACTTGTGTGTATACTACCCATGAGTTAATCATTTAAACATGCTAGGTAGGTACAGTGTTTGTGATACAAAGTCTCAAATCCAATCCTAAAATTGTTATGTACATCACAGTTTGAGTCATGTAAATGACCTATGTTTCTCCTGTGGCTGTGGAGGACCAGCAGACCATGCTGCATGTGTTCCCTTATTTCCAGTGGTTCATTGCACAAAGGTGTCCAGTTCAAGTGTGTGGCCATGTGTACCCTGTGTCAGTATTAGCCTCCATGTTGTCACAGTTATGTGTAGGTCAAGTCATGAGTCTGTGGAGCCAACCCTTGAATTAACAGAGTATCCTTCAAAGGAGAATTGACCAAAAGCCAAAGATCAACTAACGACACACATGGGGATAGTTCAGTTGCCTTACACACTTGTTAGACTTTTCATCCTTGGCGTGGTCTCCCTTAACTTTTAGCCTCTGTTCCCCAGGTTGTTGGTGTGTGCTGGACTCTGATTTTACTGTTTTTGTTACTCTGGGCTCTTTACCACTGCTAACCAGTGCTAAAGTGCAAGTGCTCCTGTTTAAAATGTGTACGTAATTGGTTCTCCATGATTGGCATATTTAGTTCACTGTTAAGTCCCTAGTAAAGTGCACTAGAGGTGCCCAGGGCCTGTAAATCAAATGTTACTAGTGGGCCTGCAGCACTGGTTGTGCCACCCACACAAGTAACCCTGTAATCATGTCTCAGACCTGCCACTGCAGTGTCTGTAAGTGTATTTTTACACTGTAAATTCGACTTGGCAAGTGTACCCACTTGCCAGGCCTAAACCTTCCCTTTTCTCATAAGGTAGTCCCTAGGTAGCCCCAAGGGCAGGGTGCAGTGTATGGATAAGGTAGGACATATAGTAAAGTGGTTTATATGTCCTGACAGTGAAATACTGCCAATTTCGTTTTTCACTGTTGCAAGGCCTGTCTCTCTCATATGATAATATGGGGGCTACCTTTAAATATGATTAAAGTGTAGATTCCCCTAGAGAGTAGATGGACATGTGGAGTTTGGGGTCCCTGAACTCACAATTTAAAAATACATCTTTTAGTAAAGTTGATTTTAAGATTGTGCGTTTGAAAATGCCACTTTTAGAAAGTGAGCATTTTCTTGCTTAAACCATTCTGTGACTCTGCCTTGTTTGTGGATTCCCTGTCTGGGTCAATTTGACAGTTGGGTTGTTTTTCACCTCGCACTAGACAGTGACACAAAGGGGGCTGGGGTGTAACCTGCATTTCCTGATTAGCCATCTCTGCTAGGAGGGAGGGGTGGAGTGGTCACTCTCATCTGAAAGGACTGTGCCTGCCTCTAACAATGCCGGCTCCAACCCCCTGGTGTGTGTCTGAGGCCTTGCCTGGGCAAGGCAGGATTTCACAAGTAGGTGTGAGTCCCCTTTGAAGAAAGGTGACTTCAAAGACTAAAATGGGTATAAGAAGGGCACCCAAATCTACAGACTTTAGAAACACTTCTGGAACCAAGAGGAACCTCTGCCTGGAGAAGAGCTGATAGCTGAGGAAGAAGTGCTGCCCTGCCTGTGACTGTGCTTTGTAGAGCTTTCCTGCAGTGCTGCTTCTGCCAGAGTAAGAGGGCAAAGACTGGACTTTGTGTGCCTTCCATCTTGTGAAGACATCTCCAAGGGCTTGAGTTAGAGCTTGCCTCCTGTTGTTTGAAGTCTCAGGGACAGCAAAGACTTCTCTCTGCCAGCACCTGGAGTCTCTGGAGAGACTACTGCCCCGACAAGTGGTGCCCTAACCAGTCCCTGGGCCCTTGAAAGGAAAGCTGGTGGAAATCCAAGGAAATCGACTTCGGACGACTCCGGACCGACGCCACTGCTGAATCCGGTAACACCGCCTGCACCCGACGCCGTGACCTTCGCTGGAACGCAACGCTCTTCGCAGGCCCGACGCCACAGCAGCCCCGCTGAAGTCCGCGACTCCGTGGAAGTTGCCGCACCACGTCGTGACCGACGCCGCTCCAAGTGCACGGATTAAACGTTTCGCACAGACGCCCGATCCCCGACTTCGCGCATCGGCTTGTTTTCACTCTTCACCAAAGGTACTGTACTTGGGGGTCTACACGACTCCGTGTCCGGCGCCGTTGGTGATCAGCGGTTGGGATTTGGATTTGTACTTGACATACAGTAATTAAGTGTACACTACTGTTTGAGTTCAGACCACTATGTGACCACATACTGCTTGTCTTGAGATTTTTGCTTTTTCTCTTTTTGTGGATTTTTCCCTACGTCCACTTTGTTTTTTTCCACTGATCCTTGATTGACTTTGAACTTCATTTGGGAACTTGTTTCTGCATTTGGAACTTTGCACTCTTTTTTACCTTTCATCATGTCTCTACTTGGAGATGCATCAGTTGGAGCTGACTTTGACCTTGAGAAATTGGAGAGGTATACCAAAGCTCAGTTGAATCAGTTCTGTAAAAGTTTTGACTGTCCCATTAAGAGCTCATCCAGGAAGGAGGAGCTGCAAAAGGCGCTGAGGGCCTGGGTGACAGCCAAGAGCTCTGAAGGGCACACAGAGGATGAGGGAGATGAGGAGGATGAGGAAGAATGTTCAGTACACAATGGTATTGTGGGTGGGCCTGTTATGTCCAGGGAGAAGGTCTCCAGGGCAGGTAGCAGTGTCTCATCCAAGGGTCTGACACCTGAGGAGTTGCAGGACAGACAGGCAGAGAGGGCATACCAATTGGAGTTGCAGAAGCTCAATCTGGAGAAAGAAAGAGATGAGAGAGGAGCAGTCCTTGAGGAAAGGAAGATGCAGCTGGCTCATGAGCTTAACTTAAAGGAGTTAGATCAGAGGAGCCAGTCCAGTAGGGATGGTGGCAGCAATCCTACAGTGCAGCCGGAGAGAAGGGTACACATCCCAAAAGACCTTGTGAGGGATTATAAGAGGGAGGATGATATCTACTTGTGGTTCAAGGGTTATGAGTCAGCTCTCCACATGAACCTGGTCCCTGAAGCTCATTGGGGGGCAGCCCTGTGGAAGCATTTTGAGGCAGAGGGGAGGGAGACACTGACGGCCTTAGGGGATGCTCAGAGTCTCACCTACCCTGTCATGAAGGAGGCCTTACTCACCAGGTATGGTCTCACCCCTGAGCACTACAAGGAGAAGTTTAGATCCTACAAGAGAAAGGAATCCCAAACATGGTTAGAATGTGTTGATTCTTTGTGCAGGTCACTGGATGGTTGGGTGAAGGGCAGTATGGTAAACACGTATGAGGGGCTTTACAATTTAATTGCTTGGGAGCACTTGTACAGTTTATGTTTTGCAGAGCTGCGCCAGCACCTCATTGACAGCAAGCTGACTGACCCCAGGAAGCTTGCGCAGGAAGCGGACTGCTGGGAGAGCACCAGGGTCCAGAAGAGGTATGGGGAAGACCACGCCAAGGTTGGGCAGGGTCCCTCTCAGAAGAAAAGGGGGGGTAAGGGCAAACAGGGGGAGTTCTCGAAAGGGCCCCAAACTGATTCCCAGGGTAAGGATTCCCAAACCTCCAGTGAAAAGAAGCCATGGTTGTCCAAAGGGAAGCCAGTGGCAGGTGGTCCCCCACGTAAGTGCTATGCATGTGACCAGGTGGGTCATGTGAGGGGGGACCCCAAATGCCCCAAAAGTACACCGGCACCCACTGGTGCACCGTCCCAGGGTTTGGCCAGTGTAGCACTTGGGGAGGAGTTGGTTTCAGGTGGGTGGGAACCAGCAGAAATGACCCTTGTCTCACTAGGGGACAGTGAGATGGTCCAGAGAAACCTAGTGCCTGATAACACTAAGAAATACAGGCAATGGGTGACCATCAATGGACAGAGGGTGGAGGCTCTGAGAGACACAGGAACCAGTGTGACTACAGTGAGGAGTCATCTGGTGTCTGAAAAGCAGATTGATCCCCGGGTACTTCACCAAGTAGTTGCGGTAGACAACTCTGAGCGCCTCTGCAGAGTGGTGCAGGTTCCCTTTGAATGGGGGGGGGTCTCAGGTTCCTGGAAAGTAGCTGTGAGTCCAACCATGCCTGTTGATTGTTTGCTAGGTAACGACCTGGAGGATTCCCCTTGGAAGGAGGTGGAACACAGGTCTCACTTGGAGATGTTGGGTCTGCCTGGGTGGGTATGCGTATCCACCCGGTCTATGGCAGCCAATGAGGGTAGTCAAGAGCCCCTGGAGCCTGAAACAGTGGCCCAGGGGACCGCCAAGAAGAGGAAGGGCAGGGGGCGTGGGAAACCAGCCCCAGAAGTTCCCACGGTCCGGGAGGAGGCAGAGCCTGAGGGTGATGCCCCGGAGCCTACAGAGGAACAGGTAGCTGAACTGGGGGAGGTCCCTGAACTGTTGCAGTGGCAGCAGGAAGGGGGACCCACCAGGGAAGCATTCTGCACAGCGCAGAAGGAGTGCCCTACTCTTGAGGGGCTACGGCAGCAGGCTGCAGCCCAGGCGGCTGGCGAGGCGCCAGGTACTCACCTGATATATTGGGAGGATGGCCTCCTGTATAGTGAGCCTAAGGTTCCTGAGCCTGGGTCAGCTCGTATGCTGGTGGTACCCCAGTGCTTCAGGGCCTTCCTACTGGGTTTGGCTCATGATGTGCCTTTGGCAGGACATCTAAGGCAGGACAAGACCTAAAAGAGGCTTGTCTCCCACTTTTACTGGCCCTTGATGCACAAGCAGTCAGCTTCTCTCTGCCAGCACCTGGAGTCTCTGGAGAGACTCCTGCCCCGACAAGTGGTGCCCTATTCAGTCCCTGGGCCCTTGAAAGGAAAGCTGGTGGAAATCCAAGGAAATCGACTTCGGACGACTCCGGACCGACGCCGCTGCTGAATCCGGTAACGCTGCCTGCACCCGACACCGTGACCTTCGCTGGAACGCGACGCTCTTCGCAGGCCCGACGCCACAGCAGCCCCGCTGAAGTCCGCGACTCCGTGGAAGTTGCCGCACCACGTCGTGACCGATGCCGCTCGAAGTGCACGGATTCAACGTTTCGCACAAATGCCGCGATCCCCGACTTGGCGCATCGGCTTGTTTTCACTCTTCACCAAAGGTACTGTACTTGGGGGTCTACACGACTCCGTGTCCGGCGCCGCTGGTGTCGGCTTGTTGGGAATGACTCCGTCACGACGCCGTGTTAACATCTCATCGAAGCATTTTTGTTTCTAAGCGCTATTTTTTAGTTTAATCTTTAAAAATTCATAACTTGACTTGTGTGTGTCGGAATTTTGTCATTTTGGTCTTGTTTTGTTTAGATAAATATTTCCTATTGTTCTAAACCAGTGTTGTGTCATTTTGTAGTGTTTTCATTAAGTTACTGTGTGTGGTGGTACAAATACTTTACACCTAGCACTCTGAAGTTAAGCCTACTGCTCTGCCAAGCTACCAAGGGGGTAAGCAGGGGTTAGATGAGGGTGATTCTCTTTTACCCTGACTAGAGTGAGGGTCCTTGCTTGAACAGGGGGCAACCTGACTGTCAACCAAAGACCCCATTTCTAACAGCACTGCAGACCTTTTATAAGGCTGATGACAGAGCAACCTTGGTGTGCTCAAATACGTTATGGATCAGTAATAGGAAACAGGTAGGTTTCATCACAACATTTGTACACAGGGTGGGCTTTAAAATTCCCACTGCAAAAGGGAACATCAGTGCTTCTGTGCTGATTAATCTCACAGCTAGTCACCACGCAAGCCCTATCAGGAGGTGGCGGCAGAAGTGAATCTGTGTGTGGACCGTCAGGGCAGAAACATGTTTTGTCCTTACATACACATTAGCAACCCTTGTTTGTTGTGCTGTAGGCACCATACCAAATCCATGCATACAGCCATAGCACACTGTCACTGTTTGGCACTAATGAATACATGCATACCCAGACAAGGGATGGGATCTGGATTAGGCCTTTTGAATACATGTCCCAGAAAAGAATATGATAAGTAAACTGATTAAACTATACTATACATTCGAGGATTCATTGTAGACCTACCAGACACAATACCCCAGGAGGAAACAGAGGGCATGTAAAGCAACTATGAGACAAATGTAGCCACAGGGAACCTCTATGGTTAACGCAAAGACTGGAACCAGTCTGGCTAACAGGATGCAGGCTCTGTCAGGAGCAAACATGAACAAGGCAAATACACAGTGAGCAGGCTCTGACTGGGACAAGCAGGAACAACACCGTAGGAACAAATAACAGTTTCTGCTGTGGTCTGCACTGTTACACAGTCCCCCAAGGGCTCTGGTATACAAGTGATTTTTATGCCAAGGCACAAGAAGGAGATTCAGAAAATGGCAGCTTCTAAGCAGTTCCAGGCAGCAGCAAGGGCTGGGCAGGTTCAAATGGCTGGTGTGCATGGAAGTGCTCACAGGTGTGTGCACCTTCAGTCTCTCACAAGTCCTGGAGCTGAGAATCAAGTTCAAAGGGCCAACTGGACCTTTCACATGAGAAGCAATGGACAGCTGATTATAGGTCCTACCGACTACCAGGCAGTGCATTATCGTACCTGAAGTCCATGCAGACTGATGAACTATGACTATGGCATGCCATACTGAAGAGGGAAACAAACCGGAGTCAGAATGGGAGTCTGGGTGTGTGCAGATGAAGATTCGCAGGGTACAGATAGTCCACTGACAGGGCCCCCTAGAGAAGGGTGGGGAGAGACTTAAAACATGGCAGTGGCAGGACTTATTACCTGGGATGGACTGCGCAGGGCATGTCTTGTGAGCAATGCTTGTCATACCTTGGGCACTTGTGCTATCCATTTTCAGGTTTGATGCACTTCTTGTCATACATGCTCCTTGCAGACATAGCTGATGTCACACTTACTGCTGTCAAGGGTCTGGTCATACATTCCTGTCACCAATAAAATTGCACATCCACTGCCTCATGTATAAAGCACGTTTTTACCTTATGATTGATGGTGTCTTAGTTGTGTGTCATATGCTGCAATGGACCATGTTGGCAACATGGCTGTGTCTCATAGCTGTGGTCCTCTGATATTGTCCTTCAAATGTGAAATAGACTGGATATATGTTATTAACACTGTGTGTGATGTTTGCTGTGCATTCATACCCATCAAATGTGATGTGGCTTTTTCAGTATGCAAATTTGTATTTCTGCAATGCTCCATGAGGCTAAACTCTGATTATGATTCTTAAGGATCATGTGATGCATAAATAATTACCCAGAGCATGATTGAGTGATGAAGTGAGGTGTTTAATTACATATGATAACAAAGTAGTGATGGTGACTATAGTTAGAAGAAGTTTTGTACGATGTGTTGTCTCCGACACAATACTGCAGCTGTGTTTGGATGTTCCCCCTCATTTTCATGGACAGCATCCTCCTCTTCCTCCTCTTCAGGCATATGTTGATCCAGTTCATAGAGGGAAATGTTCCTCCTCACACAAATGTTGTGCAGGATGGCACAGATCAAAATGATCTTGCAGACCATTTCAGGGGAATATAGGAGGCTGCCTCCAGTGATGTCCAGGCACCTGAATCTGGACTTCAGGATGCCAAAAGTCCTCTCAACTATGGTGCGTGTCCTACGATGTGCCTCATTATAGGCACGCTCTGCTGCTGTGCTTGGGTTGGCAATTGGGGTCATGATCCATGGCTGGATCTTGTATCCATGATCAGCTGAAAGAGAAAATGAGGGTAAGTATTTTGTTGTTGGTTGCACCGTGATTGTCACTTTGCATGGCAGTTGTTATCTTGTGTCGTCTGTGACTCATCCGAGTTTGTGGTATTGTGTGGGATCATAGGCTTCTGTGATGTTCTTTCTGCATTGGGTTGTTTGACTATCAAAACTGGTGTTTGGCTAATGACATGCTATCAGTGATATATTTAGAAACTTGCTGTTCAGTGTGTATCTCCCATGCGTTATGTAATGTGAAAGAAGTGTCTGTGTGCCTTCACTGGAGGTAACATGATACTTCCACACACACAATTGATTCCAAAGTGGTGGTAACATGGTTGCCCTATGTGGCCTGAACATCCCATCCAATTCAACATATATAATTGCAGATGAAAATCAACAGTGTGGCCCTTTGATTTGGCTAGGTGACAAAGCACAACACATATCCATAAATTGGCAGCACTGAAGTGTTCATAACTGGCAAGGCACAATTATCCCATGTGTGACAAGTTCTATGCAAACCTATTTTTGTGCCCTCACCGAGTTGGCTCATGTGCAAACGTGTATCAACACTACTGAACTTGCTCCAGGTAAGCTGGCTAACTTGGTTGTGGGGGTGAAGGTTTTAGTGTCGGAAGGTCCATCTGCCTGTACATCTGTTATGTATATGGGATTTGTCTCAATCGATAAGTGTAGCAGTGTGCAGTCTGCATTAGTGTTGCATCCACATATTTTGAAAGCACAGTTCACTTCCTTATTGCTAGCTGGCAATGTCACCCCAGGAGTGATGTGAGATGTTGGAACTGCCTCAATAATTCCATGTCACCTTCATTGGAGTCAGCATCATCATGCTATGTGTCTCATGATGTTTGACCTGCAGCAACACACATTACACACCCCTTACACAGGAAGTATTGCTTGGAAGGGTGTGGGATTGAGTGTTATTGATGTGATTTTGAAAGGTTCATCTTCCAAGTTATACTGCCAGTTAAGGACATGTCATTGTCACTGTGTGGTTTTAAATTGGTCCCGTGTGGCTCTAGAGTGGCATCTCTTGTTATTTGCACCTGTCATTTGTCCATAGGTGTGTATCCCATTGGGTCAGGATATCAAACATGACTACCAGTGTCACACCTCAGTGTCTTCCTGTCCACGTGTCAATGTAGTGGTGTATGAGTTGGGTGTCCTACAGGGTTGCTGTGGCGTGTGTAAATTACTAGGTTTCTGTACTTACCAACAAGTAGGCTATTGCCATAACGTCCATCCTGGAAGTGCCGATTGATGGTGCTGTGGCGGAAGATGAATGAATCATGTACACTCCCAGGATACTTTGCCATGATGTTGGTGAACAATCCACGGTGATCCACAATGGCCTGCACATTAATGGAGGGTGTGTGCTTCCTGTTGCGGTATAGGTGCTTGGTTGCAGCAGGTGGCACAATCCGGACATGTGTGCAGTCAATGGCACCAAGTACGTGCGGGAAGCCATGAATTTGATAAAACCCCTGTTTGGTCTCCTGCTGCTTCTGCTGTGTTTTGGGGAAGCTGATGTGGCGGGGTGTGAGGGGGATGATGGCATCAAGTACCTTGGGAAGGAAGGCAGAGAATGAGGGCTGTGAGATCTCAGCAACCAGGGCACCAGTGGTTTGAAAAGAGCCACTTGCCAACATGTGCAGGACAGCTAGCAACTTGGTGTCCGGTGGAATGATGTGGGGTGTCTGCAAGCTAGGTGCCAACTGTGGCTCAATGTGGCGCAGCAGCTGCTGTATGGCTTGCCAGTTTAGCCTGTACCTCTGGATGATGTCATGTTCCCTGAGGCCCTGAAGGGTTGTCCTGGTCCTAAATGTCCTATCCTGCCTTCTGCATTGCCTTTGGGGTCCATGTTGGTGTGGTGGTAGCTGCTGCTGTTGCTCCTGTGCTCTGCGTCCTCGTGCATGCTGCCTGAGTATCACCTCCATGTCTTCCTTTTAGAGCTATGATGTTGCTTGTGTGAGTTTTCCTTAAGTAGTGGTGTGTTTGCCCCATTTTAACGCCTGCCCTGACCCAGGCGTTAAATTTTGGCACAAATAAGGATTTGCGCCATTTTCCAGCTCCACCTACCAGACTTGAGCTATTTTTGCGCAGTTGGATAGATATGGCGCATGGGTGTTTAAGTCATATTTTGGACGGGAACGTCTAACTTGCATCTTATTGAAGCAAATCGGTTTCACGCATCCACAAAATTACGCACACTAGGTTATTTTAACGTTAAACAGGTCTAGTGTCAAAGTCTAAATATGGTGTTAAGTTTGTGCCAGATTAGCATAAAAAAAGACGCAAATCCTGCACAAAGGGAGTATAAATATGGGCCTTGGTATCACTATTGTCTCCCCTGGTTTTCTGGTGTTTAATGGTGCATTTTGTTGCCTTAATACCATTCAGTAAATCAATGGTTAGTACGGAGACTATGGGCCTCATTACGAGGTTGGCGGTCCTCAGACCCCATGGTGGCAGTCAGATTGTCAGGGTTCCACCAGCACCGCCAGGATCAATGATCCTGATGGCCTGGCACTGGGGGGCATCTTAATCTGCCTGGGCAGCTATACATACAGTACTTCCCTGCATATTACAACCTTATCCATCGCCATGAGAAGGCTGGCAGAGAACTGGTTCAGAGTGCCACAGGGGCCCACAGGGGGGACCCTGCACTAGCCATGCACTTGGCAATGGCAGTTCAGGAGTCCCCCTGCCCAGTATTGTTGCAATGTTCACTGTCTGCTATGAAGAGAGTGCTGGTACACCCTGAGGGCTACAGGATGGCTACCTGCTCGTTCATGAGCCAGAGAAATGCTGTAGCCTGTTTCCCACTAGGCCGTTGGACAGAACCCTACCGTGTAACTCCTAACAGGTCCAGTAGGGTGATCGCCACTCTGGCAGTGGCCACCCTGTCCGAAGTTTGGTGAACAGGCTTACTAGTCCACCAAACTCATAATTAGGGCCCATATTGCTAATGCCATATTGTCGTATGATTGTGCCAATTCTCCAGGGGCAGCTCTGTATTCTTTAAATCTTACAGTAGGATTCTTAGGAGAAACCAAGTGGGCTTGACTATGAACTCTATATTGCACTTTAGCAGTGTGCTTTGCAAGTAGTATTTAGCTACAGCTGTGATTCACCTATAGCTCTGTGTCTTTCCAATAGTGGAAACAAGATACCCGCAACCTTTTGTGCTTCATAATAATTGAATGGGGTGTGATCAGGAATTACAGATCAAGTGCTCTTAACATTTCTTTAACCTTTATTGTACAAATTAGTTCGAACACAAAAGCCATGTGACACCTTTTGTATTTATTGGTAACAAAATTGAACATGTTGTATGTTTTTTCCTTTATTTGCTGCATACCCTGCATTGTGAAACCTGCTCCCTAACCAGAAGGATAACTCTTATTAAATTCAAAGGCAAACAAAAAACCCATTTAATTTATACTGGCTTTTTAATTTCAAGCATAATTCTGATTTTAATGTTCAGCGTATACCACAACAACAGCCATTCTCTCTAGATTTACATCTAAAGGGCATATTTCATCCCTCCTTCTGCTTTTAAGCGCTTCAGCAGGAATGATTGGCCCGTTGCAGTCTGGGATTTATGTAAATGAGTCAGAACAGTGTCATGTTCAACATCATCCTCAGTGTAGGAATGCCAGAAAATAAAGACGCATTGACATTTTTGTGAACTGCGGCTGAATGTCCTGATGTGATGCAGTGCACAATCATAGCAGACTACAGCAAGCTAACAATAGTTTGTTCCTTAAAAGCTTTTGCAGTACCAGTGCACAGTGTTTCAGTGTGTCTGTCCACTGTATTTTACTGCTGTCTATGTATGAGTAAAAACAACGAGAATCAAATCCTCTTTTCTGGTATTTTCCTTTCATTTTTTTCTTAACTCCATCTACCACTCCATCTATCGTTTTCTCCGTATGTTTATATCTATTTCCTCAGTGACAGAATAACCATGGGGGAGGATTCATCAACTACATTTTGTAGTATGTAAAGTAGTACTACTTTCTTACTACAGTTCACAAACTACGAGTAAAAAGATGCACCTCCACCTCTCCAATCTTTTCTACGGGGTGTGAGCAGAGCAGTAAATGTGGGAGGGACCCAGAGGAGTAACTGCAAAAAGGGAATACTTACTACAAAATGGGAAGGGTTTTGAGAGGAATTAGAAGCGGTTTAGAGAGGCCTAAGGAGGAGTTTAAGGTGGAACAGACACCCTCCCACAAAAGAGTGAGCCCATTGCTAATCACAAATTGCATTTCAAAAGTCACTACAGACAAAAAGTACTCAAAACAGTAGTAAATGTACTTCACCTCCAACTTTGAATTAGTGCAGTGCCACTGATGGCCAACCACTGGTACTGCAATATCCCCAATGGAAAATGATGGCAGCACAAATGTAAAATTAGAACTCTGTAGTAAATAATTTTAATATAAATTAATTTATTTAAACGTTTAAAAAATATATCTGAATTTAAGTTAATGATGAAAATATATATAAATAAAAGTACACAAGGCAAAATGGAAGACGGACGGAGTGCCAAAACCTTTCAACCACTCACCCCCAGTCACAGATCTGGGCTCAACCCACTGTTCTTTTGCTCACCATGCACCCCAGTTTGGACCAGCCGTATGCAAATCAGTCTTGACCCTGTTCTCCATGAGAACAGCCCAGTCCGAACTGCCAGGCCAGGTCCTCCCTGGACCGGAAACTAGCATCTTGGGACCGGTTTCAGAGTATCACCTTCATCAGCCAGGCTGGCTTGAATTCAGTAGCACAGTGAACAAGGGACCCACATCTGGGCATACCCTTCCCACTTAGGGCAACTTTAGCAACACAAAAGGATGATGGATGGAGTGCTGAAACTTTTCAACTACCTAACCCCAGTCACAAATCTGTGTTTAATCCATCATTCTTTTGCTCACCATGCCACCCCAGTTTGGATTCAGCCTTATACAAATCAGTCTTGATCCTGTTCCCCATGGAAACTGTCCAGCCCAAACTATCAGGCCAGGTTCTCCCTGGACTGACCACAAGCATCATAGGATTGGTTTCAGAGCATCACCCTTCATCAGCCAGGCTAGATTAAATGCAGGGTACAGTGAGCAAGGGATACACATCTGGGCATACCCTTCCCACTTAGGGCAACTTTAGCAACACAAAAGAATGATGGATGGAGTGCTGAAACGTTTCAACCACTCACCTCTAGCCACAGTTCTGGTTTAATCCATCGTTCTTTTGTTCACCATACCACCCCAGTTTGGAGTCAGCCATATGCAAATCAGTCTTGACCCTGTTCCCCATGGGAACATTCCAGCCCGAACTGCCAGGTCAGGTCCTCCCTGGACCAGAAACAAACATCCTGGGACTAGTTTCAGGGTGTCACCTTCCATCAGCCACGCAGGCTTGAATCCATTTGCACATTGAGACAGGGACCCACACTTGGGCATACTCTTCCCAGTTAGGGCAACTTTAAGAATCATTTTTAATTTAAAAATAAAATGAACTTTATTTAAAAATTATATATTTTCTAAATTAATTCTATATATTATCTTTTGTAATTTTGAATACATAATAAATAAATATAAACTTTTTACTTCAGGAGGCGTTTTATATAAATAATAAGGAAGGTAATTTAATTTAATATATTTAAATTAATTAAATATGCATTTAAAAATTATCCTAAAAGTACTTTAGCATTTCTTTCACTTTCTTCTATAATTAAAATCAATATATAATGTTGTTTTACATTCATATTTACCATGAAAAAAAATTACTATTTTTTTCAAGTTTCATAAACATTTTACAGTTCCCTATGCTATACAAGAGCCAGACCTCCACCAACATAATTATGCAAAATGTAGATCATTTATCACTATATTTTGGAGTGAATTGTGTCTTTGCATCAATTTTTGATGCAAGGACGCAATTCAAACAAAAAAACTAAATTTGACTTTAAATTATTGTGTTATTAAATTGATAGCATAATTAATTAAATAATGAATAGTTAACGATGAACAGAAAAAATGTTTTTTTTTTAAATACTTCCGACCCTGTTCCTCAAGAAACCACATATACTTTTAAGAATAGAAAATGAAAACATAATATATAATTTAGTTAATTTACACACCAATTAATAAATAATTCATAAGTTAATAAATATATATCTAAGGAAGGTATGTTATGAAATGATTCTCACCATATTACCCTACAAACTCAAAAACATGCATATAATGAATAACATATCAACCAATGTGCTCAATGTCATTAATAAAATGTATTTATTAGAATAAAATGCATTATAATATATGCCTAAAAAACTTTATTAATTACCGTTTTCTGAAAAAAGGTAAAGAATACTAAAATTAAAAATATGTACTACAATGAATCAAATGAAAAAAATACCTACCAAAAACAATATTCCTTACAGATATCAGAAGGAAAGCAATATTATAAACATTTTTTACAGATGAAAAAAAATATTATTTTCTTTGCTATTATGTCTCTGAATGTTCTAGTCATCAAAATATTTTCAAAACAATATTACTGTCCAGTAGGACCTTTGAGTGAATATAAAGATTGTAAACCAGTGGGTCTGCAAATAACTCTTGACCTCCTTTTTGGCTATGAGTACTCCCGGTCCTCTGTGAGAGGGTAAAGATTGCTTGAGATACAGGATACATGCTGGGCCTCATTATGAGTTTAGTGGATGGGAACGGACGCCTGCCAAACTCCCGACAGGGTGGCCGCCACTTTCGTGGCAACCACTCCGCCGGCCCTTTTAGGAGTTTTCCACTAGGCATGAAAAGGCTGACAGAGAACGGGTGCAGGGGGCGCCACTCGGCATGGGCAGTGCAGGGCCCCCCCTGGCCAGCACCGTTGCAATGTTCACTATCTGCAAAGCAGACAGTGACCATTGCGAGGGTGTTGGTGCACCCTGCGCACTACAGCATTGTTGTCTGCTCTATCACGAGCCAGAGACAATGCTGTAGGTCGTTTCCCGCTGGGCCAGCGGGCGAAACTGAGGTTTCTGCCTGCTGATCCAGCGGGAAACTAATAATGGGCCTGGCAGGGAGGCAGCCACAATAGCAGAAACCTCCCAATCGGGATTTCGGGCTTTTCCATCCACCAAAATTGTAATAAGGCCGTTAGGCCCATATTTATACTTCAATTGCACCGAATTTGCATCACTTTTTTTTAATGCAAATTCAGAGCAAACCTAACTCCATATTTATATTGTTACGTTAGACACGTCGAGTGTCAAAATATAGGTTTTTGCACCATTTTTTGGATGCGTGCACCTAGGTCAATGAGATGCAAGGTGGACGTTCCCATCTAAAAAATGGTGCTATTCCCCATAGCCCCATATTTATCCCCCTCATGCTAAAGTGACGCACGGGTGGGAGACGGGGCTAAATAATGGTGCAAAGCTTGCTTTGCACCATCATTTAACGCCCGGGTCAGACCAGACGTTAGGGGACCTGTGGACCCATTTCCATGGTTAAATACCATGGAATGTGTCCACAGGTGCACTCCTCAAGGCCCAGGAACACCTCCACCCACACCAGAGGGACACCAGAGGATGGTGGACCACATCCCAGGTGAGTATGGTAAGTATAGGCAAGTATGTTTAACTTTTTTTAAAAGTACCATTGGGGGGGCCTAACTTGGGGCCCCCTGCATGGCACAGGTTGCAATTGCCGTGCCCACAGGACACTTGTCCCCTGTGCTGACCATTGGTGTGGTGGGCATGACTCAAGTCTTTCCTAAGACAGGAGTCATGTTTTTGGTAGTTGCGCACCACAAAATGGTACTAGTCTGGTTAGAGGCATTTTTTTGCCTCTAGCCATGGTAGAGTCATTTTTTGACGCATAACCCCCTCCTACCCTACCGCCACCCCGACCTAGCTGGCGTCTTCTTTTAAGATGCTAGCCCAAGTTTAGCACCTGCTTGCGCCATTCCTTTAATATGCTGCCCGGTTGGCACTGTGGAATGGTGCAAGCCAGCGCTATACTTTTTGCCACAAAATTGCATTTGTACAGTTGTGCAACACAAAGTATAAAGCTGGGCATTAGTGTCTGTGTTGTGCCAAAATCATGACGCAATCTGACACAATATGTGGTCCTCAATTTATATATATATATTTTTTTAAACTCTTCAAAGAAGTTCGCAACTAGGAGAAATGTAACAGAAAATCTATTTTGCTTAATTGGTTGAAAAGCATGCATTTTAAAAAGTCTTATGGGGTTAAGGCACCTGTTGCAGAGATCTTTGATAGCCCAGTAAATCCCAGTTAACAATAATAATGGTAAGAAAACTTTGGTGGGCAATGCATTTGCTGGACAGATCTGTATTTTTTCTAGCCTTGACTCAAAGTAGTGTGGACGATTAATGTGTCTCCTGCAAAGCATCTGCAGATGACAGCTTTTTATTTTATGTCAGTATTTGAGTTACTGCTTTTAACACAGCCAATCTTTTGTTACTTGCAGTTCATAAATTGTAATCCTTCTGATATAACACAGCAAGATATGAAGGAAATATGACTGCTACACCTTGTAACCCTCACAGTCTTATGTAATACATCTTGTACATTAATTTATACATTTATACAATTTATTGTCAATGTATAATCTGTATGTCTGATGTAAAACTCTGACACCCTGCATAGGAATGAGTAGCGCTTTAAAAGAAATAAAACAAAATTGCAGTATTTAAACTGTTATTTGTTTAAATAATGGGACAAACCAACACACCTGACATTCTTAGAGTGCCTGCGTATCTCCTACATATAGGGGTTGAATATCGTAAAAAAGTATGCCTCTCTTAAGTATTTGTGAGGTGATAACAACAAGCTGTGCCTTTGTTTCTCCTCCCTTGCATTTACATCTAGGTGTGAGGATCAGATAGATCCCAGCCAGGACAGTAGAACTAAAGGAGGCCTGACGGCCCCTTAAATTCGGCCTCTGTAATGGGCCCTGCAGGAGTCTGAAACATGAAAGCCCCCTCGTTGCCCGCATGTTGCTGCTCGAAACGAGGGCAGACAAGGTGTAGGTGCTGCTGAATGTGTCCCAGTGTCTGAAAATTACACTGGGACATGTTCAGCATATTTTTTGCAGGGTGGACGGTGCCCACACTGTGAAAATAGTGGGTGGACGCCCTGTACTTGTGTGTACCCAGACTTGTGCCCTGGACTCTTCCAAATCCATACCCCATACATTCAAATTCAATTCAATGAATTACAATTCTCCTTTTAGCCCATAGCAGAGAATTCTGCATTGTTCTCTTCTGCTTTCTATTTTTTTAGTTCTTGCATGGTGCTATAGGCATAAGGCATGCCTATAATATCAGTCAGTTCGGCAAATCTGTGTATTGTGGGTACTGGTCCAAAATAGGTTTTCAGTAACCCTCGTCAAGGGGTGGTTCAGCACGAGACAGAAATGATGCCGTGACATTTCTGTTGGGGCAGGCATGTGATCTTTTCAGGTTGATTTTATGAAGTGTGTTAGGATTGAAAGGGATACAACACAAAAATATTAAATTGTGTTAGTCAGAACCTAGCATTTCTTGAGGATGCCTTTTTGTAGAATAAGGTCATGTCCCAATTCTTATCATGCTTCTCCTCCCCACAATCTTGTTCCCTTCTGCTCTTAACCAGCAATGTCACTTTTAAGACACCACTTTTTAAAGCCCTGATTACTGTAATACAAAGCCATACATAAGGAGGTCTATTACAGAGGGAAACATGTTTGAAACTGGCAGAATCTAATGAAACGAAGGTGAGTTTTTCCTATCACCCTGCAGGGTGTTATGTGGCAGGAACACCCCCTTCCCCACACCAAAGGTGATCTCTGCTTTGTCAATTGAGATAAATGTATCTCCAACAATGCAAAGGCCCACAGTCATGCATCCTATCCTCTCCAATCCATCATATCTTTGTCCTTTAATTAATGTCCATATTTTGGGAGTTTCCATAGTGGGAAAGTGGCTTGTGCCTCCCTGGTACTATGCAGCCCTCCCACCCGTCAACATTGTTCCTTAAGTGAGGGCTGAGTTCTAATACCACTGTTTGCGTGAAAAGATACTATGGCAAGTTGGTTTCTAGTACTGAATCTATGAGGAGTTCCTTAACTTGTTTCTAGTCTCCTGAAGACCATCCTCTGACAAAGTATAACTACACCACCAACTAGTAATTCATTCTTCATATTCATTACTTGAACGCCTCCTTCCTGATACACTGGTTTAAGTGTGCATAGCCTTACAATACCCCTCTTCCCATTTAATATCAAAGTATTCAAAATGCTGTTTAATTTCATAAACACAGACATTTTAAAGAGGTGTGCCTAGCAATGAACAAAATGAATACAGTGAGGCAAAATATAGGTTTGGCTGGTGCAGCCTGTCCCATAAGCCTTAGGGGGAGAATCAGCCAGAATGACGTGGATTTCTGGAGAAAGACAAACATTATACTAATATTAACGAGCGGACAAAACTACAATCAAAGGGTAACATGAACATTCAGATAAGTAAAGGTGTCTTTCAACCATTCAAATGGCATGTTGGGAGGACTGCAGCTCAATGATGGTCAGATGAGCCCATTGACAGGTGTGCAGACTTAAACCAAATCATTTCTAAAACCAATACAATGCTAACACAATCAAAGTTGTCCACTAGGCTATTTACTATAATTTACCCAAGAGGTGAAGGGAGGAATCCTTGTGATTAATGTAACCACTGGCAGCCGCTTGGGGTACCATTCAACTGCATTGTTCTTTTGCCAACCACGCCACCTTAGGTTCAACCAAGTCATGTGCAAATCTGTCTTGACCGCGCTCCAATAGGAACAGTTCAGCCATAACTGTCAGACTAGATCCTCCGTGTAACCAAACACAAGCAACCCAAGGCCATTTTTGCCCTAATTGGGGCATGTCAGTCTGCTGTAATTTGGTTCCAGTGGCACAGTGAGCCCAAGGCCCACATTTGGGCATACCATTGCTGCTTAGTGTGGTACATCAAACAAATAATAGGGGATGGGAGGAATGCGTGCAATATGTCTTAAGTGGCAATCACTATCGGTAGCTTTCCATCCCATCATTCTTTTGTATGACATGGCACCTTATTTTGTACCCACCCTTGTGAAAATCTTTCTTAGCCCTCCTCCAGTAGGAACAGCCTAGCCCAAACTGCTAGGTCAGATCCTCCTTGAATTGGAACACACTCAACCCAAGTCTGGTTTCATCTTTAATGGGGTTCATCTGTCTGGCGTAGCTTGGTTTCAGTGGCAGTGAGCACACACGACCCGCATCAGGGCATACCTTTGCCACTTAGGGTGGTACATCAAACACAAAAAAGGTTCATCACCTTTTTGTGTGTTTTATCTACTATCACTTTGAATTCTCTTGGGAACACCAGAATATCATTCACTTATAACAATGCCTCACACTCACTAGTGCTAAGTTCTAGCCATAACTGGTTTAATGATTGCTCTGTTACAAGCAGAAGAGGACTACAGAGAGTGGGCAACCCTGATGACGTTTTCTTTCCAAGGGTCCAATGTGCTGAGAAAATGGCATTGTTTTTTAAACTATCTATGGGTTTCCTCTCTCTCTCTCTCTCTCTCTCTCTCTCTCTCTCTCTATATATATATATATATATATATATATAAAAAATCTTAACCGTCTGATTAACTTTGGACTTGCATTTATACACTACAACCATAGAAACAAGTAAGCCCAAGAAACTCCTTCAATTACTTTTTTGGGTCTAAGGAGGTTAGTGCCAGTTCTTCTATCTATTCCATAGTTTCTGTATTGACATACGCTAAAAACCTCAAGTGCTGACCTGCTCTCCTACAAGTAATAAAGGTACACTGGTCCTTATGTACTAGACTAATTTTCCCAGTCATCGTTCTATTCCTTCCCAACTACCTTGGTGTCCACTTTCACCATGTCAACAGTCTGCATACCTGGGGCTTTTCATTGGCTCCCAGGATCATAGCAAATCATTTTGCCCTCATTGATAGAAGCAAAATAGCAGCTGACTCAGCTTCTTGCCACACTTAGAGAAGACTATACAACAGCCTACAATAAGTAAAACACTGCAGGGAGCCTGTCTCTTCTTGGCAAATTTCCAGCACCTATAATTAGTTTCCAAAAGATAAATGGGATGTCCAGTTTTTTCTTCTGTTTTAGAGTCTGCTGCGACAGAACCATGTTGTTTAGTAGAGATTGAATCTTCTCTGCGTTATCATAAATAGAGGTGGGCATAACCTGCATAATTCCGTGTGGAGTAATCACATGGAATTACCCCAAAATTCTGTAAGATTACGCAAAATTAAATGATAAGATTTTGTATTTAGTGCAATATTCTTAGTGCAAAAATGCCCATTGTGTCAATGGACACCAGGATGTGTTTTGCGCTAAGGAATAGCACTGTATGCAAAAGACCTTGTATAGCAAGCAGCCACTTAAGCTGACCGGAACTTACTCCAAACATTTAGCGCTATTTTCTTAGTGCAAAATGCACTCTTGCTCCCATAATGGATGCAAGGATTGATTTTGAACTAAAATAGCTCTAAATTCAACAGTACATGAATAGTGTGTGTGCCCAGCTACTCACGCTGACTAAATGTGCTCTTGCAGTACGATTTTTCACCCAATTACGTCTGCAGGTGTAATAGCGTCATTATTGGTAAATCTGAATCAAAGAGTAAAGCAGAATTACTGAAATTAAACTGATTGCTTCAGCATGATTGAAATTGCACCCAGGCCTTATTATAAGCCTATATACATATAGAACTCATAATTTGTAATCTATTAATGTGACCCTATGTGTTGATCGTGTGAGTCCTCATTGTCTCTGTTTGGTTCCATGTGCATGGGTAAATATTCCTTTTTCAGCACGAGTTTTCCTGCCTTGTCACCGTGCTATGTAAAAATGATTTGCACAGACTTGTCTGATGGGGGAAACATCAGCCAGAAAGCTCTTCTCCTTGTGCACTATAGCTTGTTCTATAGCTTGTTCACCCCTACTGAAGTTCTGTACCTGCCCTGAATACATACGACATTATAGCTAGTGATAGTACATACCTTATGTTCACCACCTTCATAGCTTTCCATTTTGTCCCACTACATGTAAGTTGTTAGTTCACATGTCAATACATGGAAAACGTTACATTGCAGTCATTACAACAGGAGTATGTTTATATCAAATGTCAATACGTTGGGAATGCACACAGGTAAGTTTGGGAGTATATATATATATGTACATATATATAAATATATATATATATATATATATATATATATATAGAGAGAGAGAGAGAGAGAGATACATATATATATACACACACACACAGAGCTTTTTCCGTCCTTCCTTACAGACCAACAATTGAAACTTTATATGAGGACAGTGATCACCATTTCAAAGGAAGTATACTGACTTTTGCTGACGTGCAGATTCTGCCTTTAGGATTATCATATTGCCCAGAGGCATGGTTTATTTTTGTGCAGAGTGAATTTATATAAATATATTAGGAAGTTGAAGCTAATGAAAGTGTTTGAGATTAACAAAAATAGATACAAAATGAGGAAGCAAAGTAAGATACAGGTTAAGAGTAATTTATTGATTGAAGATATAGATCTGATGAGAGATTTATTGAGTTTGGAAAGCAATGACGATGATGGAGAAAAGGTGGAATTGTAGTTACAGAATAACCCAATGCTTTGGGAATTGAGAAAGAAGGGGGTACATCATTCAGGCCCAAATCGAAGTTTGTCCCACAGATACCATGTGACAACATCGACATATTCAATGACATTATGGTCAGAGAGATGAAAGTCATGGGGAACCAGGTAAAAAGAAAACAGGGATGTGGTAATAGAAACAAAATAAACTTCGAAGTGGTCAAGAAATTGCAGCAGAACGAAACAGTGCTAGCTAGGTCTTCTTATAACGGGGGTAATGTGGTAATTATGATTAGCCTGGATGTTACCTCGCTCCACATTAGCATTAGGCATGTAGATGGGCTTAAAGCAGTCAGACATTTTTTAAGGATGAGACCTATTAAATACTTTGCTCACAGTCAGGTGCTACTCTGTATGATGAATCATGTTTGACCAAAAATATATTTGGTTTTAATAAGCAGATCTTTATGCAAATGAGGGGGTCGGCGATGGGCACCTGCTTTGACCCCAGTTCTACGAATTTGCATTTGGGCTTGTGGAAGGAGCTGGTGTTCAGTGACCAGAAGTTTGAGAGGTGGGCACAGAACATTATATTGTGGGTAAGGTTTATCGATGATCTATTTATAATTTGGAAAGGGAATTCAGGATCAGCAGAAGAGTTCGTGAGGGAAATAAATATCAATGATCTGAATGTGAACTTCACATGCAAACTCAGTGACCAGGAGATGGAATTTTTGGATGTACGACTGAGAGTAGAAGAACAGAGGCTGATTACCACACTGTATAGGAAAGATACAGCAGGCAACTCAATCCTTTATGCCCATACCTTTCATCCGATGTTTATGATTAGAAATTTCCCTTATGGCAAATTATATAGAGCTAGAAGATTGTTCAGTCCTCAGAAAGAGTATATGAGGATTGAAAAGGAAACGTGCTAAGATTTGAACTGAGAGGATACACTATAGATTGCTTGATGAAATCGAAAAAAACAGCGAGAAACATTAAGAGAGAAAAAGCTTTGTTTCGGTGACTAGAAAGACACAAGAAGGGCAAATACACAGGTTCATTATGACATATAATTAACAACATAAACTGGTGAGAAAAGCTATAAACAGACATTGGCATTTTGATAAGGAGATACCCAGTATTAGGGGATATGATAGATAAGAGACCCAGTGTGAGTTGTAGAAGATTGGCATCCATGAACGACCACTTGGTTAGAAGTGAATTGAAGCAAACCAAAGAGGACAGTGATTGGCTGAATCATGCCCAGGTTTTAGGAAGTGTACTAAATGTAAGGCCTACAAATATGGATACAACATA